>NC_089503.1:5596270-6217937 GCF_036850995.1 Saccopteryx leptura | reverse complement strand
GACCCATAAGCCTAGACCCTCTTTGGAGGGTCTTCCTCCCCGTACAGAGGGCTGCTGGGAAGAGTGCAGAGAAAACAGCTCTCCTCTGGGGTCGTGCAGAAATCTGCACTTCATGACGTTTCTTGGGGGACAGTTAATTTGTTCTCCAAGGCTTGAGAGCTCTAGAACCAGACCAGCAATAAAATCAGTTAGTGAGTACTTGCTTTTGGTGCTGTTTATTTGTTGTTTCAAAGGGATGGAGGTGATGGTAGGCCAGACCTGGAAGGTGAGTCCTCTCTCTGGAACAGCATCAGAGCCCCCACGGCACACTCCTGCCCTGCTGCCCCAGGGAAGGGTGGATGCCGCGCCACAGCCCCTGGCCTGCAGGTCAGAGCAGGCGGCATGGGCATGACCAGCACCGGCTCTCAGGGCAGCTCTGCCTTCTCTGCACTTGGAGAACTGAGGTGGGGGGGGATGGGGGGGTGGGGAAGAGGTTTGTTTTCAATTACCTCACTGGAGTGGGACAGACTTTGTTGTTGAGTTTTTCCCCCTCTTCTTTCTTTCTTTTTCTTTTTTTTTTTTTTTCTTTCCTAAACAAGAAAAAACTGGAAAAAGGGAGCTGGCCTGGGTTGGGGGCAGGGGGCAGGGGACTTTCTGGGGCGCCAGCAGCGGCTCCCATGGAGCCGGCCTTGGAGGGGCCCTATCCCAAGGGCGGGGGGCTTCCCTCTGCCCCCCCTCATTCCGCTCCCCCCCCAGCCTGAACACTGGAGTTTCAATGACATTCTTGGCCGGTGAGCCCAACAATCTTTGATGCCCATGCCAAGGTCAAGAAGGCAGATGACCAGTGGGTGACTGGCACTGAGGCCAGCCAGGAGGTCCCCTAGCAGCCACCCTGTCAGAGGGAGGGGGCCACGAAGGCGAGGGCAGCCTCTCCAGCCCGGCTCCCTGGTCTGCAGCCTGCTCCTTGCGAAGTGTCTGCACAGACAATGTGGTTTGGATTTGGCCGAGGCCCTCAGCACCTTATAAAGCACCTTGCTGAGTCAGGGAAAAAGCAGCCCCACTGGGGGAGAGGAGGAGGGGCCAGAGAGAGGAGGGCAGGGGGCTGAGAGGAAGGGGGGCTGGGGGGAGAGGAGGGGGAGAAGGAAAGGGACAGGGCAGGAAAGAGGAGACACAAAGGCAAATAAATGGGTGGGAGTGGGAAGGAGGGGAGGAGGCAGAAGCCCAAGGAGGAAGAGGGACAGACTGCAGTTGCGGGGAGCTTACCATGTTGCCCCCAACCCCCACAAGTATTCACCTCAGACGCCTAGAAAGCATTGGTGTGCAGGAAGCAAGGGCTGCAGCTTGACATGGGGACCAGGCCAGGTGGGTGCAGGGGCAGTTGGCTTTACACATAGCCCCTGGGCTTGATGCTGTGACCCCCACTGGCTGAGGAAGTCACGTTCTGCCTCTGCCTCTTGCCTGGACTTGTATCCCTGTCCTCTCCCCTCACTGGGGGGGGGGGGGCGCGATCCTCTCCCCTCCCCCTCTTCCCTACTGCCAAAGGGAAAATCAACTCCATCTCCAAGCTGCCTGTGCCCCTCTGCCATGTCTGGGCAGAGGCAGCAGGCTAGGAGCTGCCAGTGGGGTTGGGGTGGGGGCTGGAATAAAGGCTGTGCTTTTCTTCTGCCAAGTCCCAAATGGGAGTGGGCTGTTGGAACTGGGGGAGAAGGAAGGAGAGGCAGAGTAGGATGCACCTCCAGGGTTCCTGTGGGTGGCAGAGCACAGGTGGCTGCCCTGCGATTTCCAGCTGGGGACCTCTGAAGGTTCCTGCTTTCTAGAGCAGAGGTTAGAGGAGACCCCCATCCCCAGCTCCAGATCCTTGGCGTGTTATGCAGGCATTTCCTGAGCCTCTGCGAGACGCTAGGTCCTATAAAGGACAGAAGGAAGGGGAAAACCCACCTTTGCTTTCAAGAATTTCACTCTTGTGACCAGGCACATGCATTAAACCGTCTGTGATCAGGGGACAGCGAGGGAAGGAGAGCTGGGGGAGGGGGCAGAGCTTCAGGGCGGAAATCTGACTGGCTAGCTGGAGGGGCAGGGCAACCACGGGCAGAGGTACTGAGGTAGCCTTGGGCATGGCCCACAGGGCTCCTTGCAGCAGGCAAAGGGCCAGGCTGGGAGTCAGGATGCCAGGCTCCCAGTTGGCCAATGTGGCCTTGGGACAAGCCTGTCATCTCTCTGTGGGATGGGATATGACCATGACCACCTTTCCCCAACTCCCCCACAGGATGGTGGGGATATCAGTGAGCCAATGAGGAAGACACTGTTTTCCTGCCCTGTCTTGCCTTCTAGACTCCAAGTCTTACCATCTACGGTGGGATAGTAGGTAAGGCCCCAAGGGGTGTGGCTAGTTAGGGGGAGGGCCAGCACCTGGTGATGACTGAGCTGCCCTCCAAGGGAATAGGGGTGAGTCAGTATTGGCTCAGGGATGAGCTAGATTCCCACCTCTCGCTCCCACCTTCTCCACATAACTGGCACCCCCAGGGAAGGCTCTTGAGATGCCCCAACAACACCATGTCCCAGGCAGCTGAAGAATTGGCACTGTAGGGGCCCTGGCCTCCGGATGTCCTGGATTCCTGAATCAGGAAGGCTTCTGGTCTGATCCCCTCCAATGGGTGAGCAGGAGAGTGTGGTGGTAGAGAAGCCCAGAAGTGAGTAAGGATAGCCATTCATTCATTCATTCATTTGCTCACTAGACATTCCCAGAGGACCTACTCCATGCCACGTGCCATGGACACAGAGAGGAGCCCTGAGGGACTCTGGGGTCGAGGAAGGGAGGCTGACCTGTGAGCAGGCAGCAGAGGTAGGGACCCGCGTGGCAGCTCCGCCAGCCTGCCGCAGGGTCTGGTTAATGGTGACATGTCACTCCTGTGGGCCTCACCCCATATCAGGTACTGTGCTAAGGTTTGATGTGGGCAATTCCATTTTACCCTTACAATAACCCTATAAAATAGGAACTGTTATTCCTCTGTTTTATCTGTGAGGAAACGGACACTTGGTATAATGAAGGCACCTGTCTAAGGTCACATAAATAGCAGAACCAGGACCGGAGCCCAGGACTGTCTGCCTTCAGTGCGATGCCCTTTTAACTACACCTCACAGATGCAAACCTGGGAGGGGCCCTGAGGCGGGCCCTGGAGAGCCACAGGCTATGAGACATCTAATCTGGGGCCCACCTGCTCTCTTCAGGACTCCAAGACACAGTCCCCACTTGCCTGAAGTAGAGACCTGGGCTTTCTCGCCCACCACCCACTACTGACGTGAACTGACTGTGACAGTGGGCTGTCACCTCACACTGCCCTCCTGGGTTGGGGGGTGGGAGCACCGCACCAAGAGCGTGTTAGTGCCCCCAGCTGGAACTGCAGACTCTAAGAGCAGTGAGTTTGATTATGGACTGAGCAGTGAACTAGGAGTTAGAGGGCCACCAGCCTGCAGCACTGGGAGCAGTGTGTCCCTGTGCGTCCTGAAGGCCTAACTATATGGCCTGCAAAGGGAGGTCTGCCAAGGCTCAGAGGCCCCGCCTGGACTGCCAGGGCCAGACAAGTGCCCCCGTCTGTGCCCTTTGTGGGGAGCCAGACTGGGGGTGGCAGGGGACAGGCTTCAGGAAGGCAGAATCAGAAGAACAAGTAGGTACAGACCTACAGACATAGGGCCTTGCAGGGGGTAGTAGCTCTCTACCCCCCACCCCCCCGCAGGAACATTCCGGTGTAAATGTGCAGGCTTGGGGGCCACCGAGGGCAGGAGGGTGTGGAAAGGCAGCGGGGTGTGCACTTTCCCTTTCCTTCCAGAGGGCAGGAGCCCAGAGGGCCCTCTGCCTCACCCTGAGCTGGCCGTGATATCAGCGGAAACCCCAGGGCCTCCTCCTACCTCGGCAAGGGCCCTACCCCACCCTGCGTCCCGCCCACACCTGGACCAGCTCAGGCCTCCCAGAGGATACCGCACCCACCTGCCTCCCTGCGAAGCCCGGGGGAGCCCGGCTCTGCTGCTGGCCGCTCCCTGCCCTGTCTGGGCTCTGGATCCCCGTCAGCAAGGACGTCTGGGCAGTGGGTGTGTGAGATGGGCAGGGGCAGAAGGGATACCCCCCAGTGCTCAGTGCCTCCGCCTGCCGGGACCTCTCCCTGTCATTCTCCCAGGATGTTCCACTGCCCTGGCCAGCCCATGCCTCGGGCTCTGTGACTCCGTCTCCCCTGGCAGAGGAGTGGGGTTACCTCTCCCTGGGCTTGGAGATCCTTATCCGGACCTGCTGAGTCACTGCCGGCTCCTCCCGCTCTGCCCCCTCCCTGCCCACCGGCCACTCTCCTCCAGGCTTCCCAGGGCTTTCTGCAGACTGTCTGGGCTTCCTGGGGGTCCTCGGGGTCAGAGGACAGACAGCACCTCCCTGGTGCCATCCCGGTGAGAGGAGGGGACTAGTCGTCCCCCCCCCCCCAGTGCCTGCCACCCCAAGTGCCTACACTCTTGGGAGAGTGAGACGATTGAGAGTGACCACTCCACTTTTAGGAGCTATGTGACTTTAGGCAAGTCACCTGACCCCTGCACACCTCCGATTTCTCCTGCATAAAATGTGTGATCATAATGGTGCTTTCCTCAGAATAAGGGACACTGAATTCATACACGTCAACTCTCTGGCACCATCACTTGGTTATGTTAAATACTACGGTATCTGCCCCCCATGCCCTGTGTTCCTGCTTCTACTAAGCGATGCCGCTGCCCTAGCAACCCCCATGTCTGCACGTCTGCCCCTTTCATGTCCTTCCTGCAGCCTGTCCCCATCACCTCTCGCCCAACTCCCCACACAGCACAGACAAAACTCCAGAGAGCCTGACCTGTGGTGGTGCAGTGGATGGGGAGGCGACTTGGAAATGCTGAGGTCGCCGGTTCAAGGCCCCGGGCTTGCCTGGTCAAGGCACATGTGGGAGTTGATGCTTCCAGCTCCTCCCCCTTCTCTCTCTCTGTCTCTCCCTCTCCTCTCTAAAATGAATAAATTAAAAAAAAACAAACAAACAAAAACTCCAGAGAATTCTAGAGTTGGGCTGTTGCTCAGCTCTCCTCCAATGACAGACGATGCCCGAGTGTTTGACTTTGCGTCCCAGACAGCCTCCAGTAAGCTTCGGTGTTGAAGGGGCTGCAGCCAGAGGGGCCACATTCAGGGCACAGCCAGCACAGAAGGGATGAGAGGAGCCAGCCGATCCTGGCCCTGCTGGGAGCCTGCACCCCATTCTGGGCTTTCAGGCCCTCTGCATGCAGCAAGACGGGGTGGTTCGGGTCTTGGAGGAGCTCACTCACCCCTCCCGGCCCCGAAGGCACCTTTCTGAGCTCATCGTGGAGTCCTCATCAGAGGGCTCTGAGCACACGGCAGTTTCAGCCACTGGCGGCTACAAACTAACTTGGTAAATGAAACGGAATCAAGAAACAGGGAAGGTTTATAAAGGGCTCTGGTGTGGAGAACGGAGAGGTCAGTGGATGGAGATGTCAGGGAAGGCTTCCAGAGGGCCTGGGAGGATCTGAGTGGCAAAACAGGGAAAGCCACAGCTGGCCTGGAACCGGTACTAGGCGGGGAGGGGGGGGGGGAGGGCTGGCACGCAGACCTGTGGGGTCCAGTCGCCCTCCCCAAAAGCTTTAGGAAGCACCTTCTATATGTGTCCCACGGAACAGAGTGGACCTATAGAACCTTGCCTGCCGGCTAGGGGCTTGGGGTCTCTGAGGACAGAGCAAGATGGCTCCAGAGCTGCCCTGCCCCCAGTTCCCTGAAGCTTCTCCCCCTTGCCCCCCCACTGCAGTAATCCCACCTTGGCCCCTCCCTTCTCAGGTGCCTGGCAAGCACTGGGCATGAAGCTGTGTCCCAGGGGTGCTTGCCTGCTTGCTCTACCCGGCAGAGTAGCCTGGCTCTGTTCTGGGAGCTGGGACTGGACACGGTGTCTGTCTCCCTCTGCTGGTCCCTTAGGGGACACCTGGCCAGGACTCCTGAGAGCTGGTGGTGCCTATGTCCCCCCAGACAGTGGATGGGGACTGTCGGGGGTTGAGGAGGAGCCGAGGGCCTCAGGCCAGGATCAGCCTAGCCCACAGGAGCCCTGGCACTGCTTCCTTGGGTCCCTGTGACCTGAAGCCTGCCTCTGACCCGGGCTCCCCCAGGTGCTCGAGGGAGGCCACAGCGCTGCCCTGGGACTTTCCCCATGGGCCAGCCGGCCCCAGACAGCTGCCTTTCCCTTGTAACCCATGAATGGAGCTGTCATCCACGGATTTATCTACCCTTCTGTGAAGCTATTTATATTCCCAGTCGAGACCACATCTTTGGGTAATGAGTTCCATCGGCACCCTCCCCTGCTGGGGGAAGCATGCTGTCTTTGATTTGTCCTAAACTTACCTCACTTGTGCTCCGAGGGGGCCCCATAACTGCAGCATGCCAGGTTTTGGTGAACAAGCCTAAGCTTCCCCCTTTCCATCCCCTCTGTGGGTTTAAAAAGTTCCCTCTCTTCTCCCTCCTCCTCCGCCTTTCCTGAAGACTGGAGAGAGCTGGTCAAATCTGTGCACTGTGCCTGGCAGTGTGGGCCCAGCCACTGCCTCATGTCAGCCCCTGGCAGCTTGCGAGGACAGGACTTACATTGTCCTCACAAGGCAAAGGACACCAAGGGCCTAGAATCGAGGGGCTGGCACGTGGCAATAGCCGTAACTTCCTCCACGGGGCTGACTTCTGCCCCCACCTGAGTCCTATGAGTACTTTCTGGTCCCTGGCCTCTGGGCCTTTTCTTTTTATTTTATTTTATTTTTTACAGAGACAGAGAGTCAGAGAAAGGGATAGATAGGGACAGACAGACAGGAGTGGAGAGAGATGAGAAGCATCAAACATCAGCTTTTCGTTGAGACACCTTAGTTGTTCATTGATTGCTTTCTCATATGTGCCTTGACCGTGGGGCTACAGCAGACCCAGTAACTCCTTGCTCGAGCCAGCGACCTTGGGTCCAAGCTGGTGAGCTTTTCTCAAACCAGATGAGCCCACGCTCAAGCTGGTAACCTCGGGGTCTCGAACCTGGGTCCTCTGCATCCCAGTCCGATGCTCTGCCAGGGGTCCCCAAACTTTTTACACAGGGGGCCAGTTCACAGTCCCTCAGACCGTTGGTGGGCCACCACATACAGTGCTCCTCTCACTAACCACCAATGAAAGAGGTGCCCCTTCCAAAAGTGTGGCGAGGGGCCGATAAATGGCCTCAGGGGGCTGCATGCGGCCGCAGGCCGTAGTTTGGGGACACCTGCATCCACTGCGCCACCGCCTGGTCAGGCTGGGCCTTTTCTTTGTAATGTTTCTCTGCGGGACTGTCCTCTCTGCTTCCCAGTGTGGATTCGCACCAGCTTTTTGTCCACAATGACGATTTATTTGGTTCTTGGTTCTGACCCTAGAATTTTGTGAGGGCACACTCCAGACGAAGGTGGCAGGACACAGCAACACTCATCATAGCAACACTGACGGCGTGCACTCAGAGCTTCATAAACATTGACTACATTAATCCTTGCAACAGACCTTTTCTTCCCAATTTACAGATGAGTAAACTGAGACTCAGAGAACATCAGCAATGTGTCCATTTGCACACAACCTGAAAGTGATGAAGCCAGGATTCAGACCTAGGCAGCCTGGGGCCTAGAACCCCAATGTCCATCTCAACAGACAACCTGGGTTCAAGTCCTGTAACCTCTCTAAGTCATAGGCTCTTCAGCCATTCAGTATATGCTTATTGCCCTGGCTGGATAGCTCGGTTGGTTAGAGCATCATCTCGATACACAGAGTTTGTGAGTTCGATCCCCGATCAGAGCACATCCAGGAACAGATGGACGTCTCTCTCTCTCTCTCTCTCTTTCTCTCCCACCCTTCTTCCTCACTCTCTAAAATCAATATATAAATTTAAAAACATACACATGTATATTAAACCATGCCTATGGGCCGGGCTTGCTCTGGTTGCCGGGAGGAATGCTGGGGAACGAGAAAGGCCTGGGCAGGGATTACCTTCAGGCACCGCGGGCACCTGGTGAACCACCAACCGTTACAGGTGGGTGAGCAGTGCCCCACCAGCTCAGCGGCCCAGCAACTCAGAGCTGCCTGGACCTCCTGGCTACTCCAGAGTAGCCACACAGACACCGTTTTCTGTGTGCGCGCATCCCGCATACTTCCGTCAGAGCCTTGGTGCAGGTCCCACCTTTTAGCCTGTCGCTCCGGGACAGCCCAGAATGGCAGGGATTTGTGTCCTGTACTCGCCTGGACTTAGAAAAGTGTGTCTAAAACATGTCGAATGAACGAATTACTGAGCTCTGGGGATTCCCTGTGACTTCCTACCTAAGCAGTTGGGTGAGAAGTGGTGGTTGAACTGAAGAAATTTCTCAACAGATAATTATTTTAAAAGTTTGATTGATGCCCTGGCCGGATAGCTCATTTGGTTAGAGCTTCACTCCAAAGCACAGAGGTTGCCAGTTTGATCTCCAGTCAGGGTGCATCCAGGAATGGACCAATGTTTCTGTCTCTCGTTCTCCTTTCCTCTTTCTCTCTCTAAAATCAATGTATAAAATAAAAATTAAAGAAAGCTTGATGGGTAACCCGCGTGCTCTGTTCCCTATCTGCCCCCTCCCACATTCCCTCACACTTACATACTTGTGGGAGGCGCCCTCTCGTGTGTGGGGTAGGGTTTGAAGGGGTCACAAGAGAGCGTCTCATCCAAGCCCCTCATTTGATCGTGGGGACACTGAGAAGCCTGGATGTGCTTGAGGCTGTGTGTAGGACTGGAGCTCCTGCCAGGCCACCTGACTTCTAGCACAGACCCCAGATCGTCTTTGGGTCCCTGTACTTATCCTGTGCATAACACAAAGGGTTCCTGACAGTTCTGAGACCCTCACCCTCCACTGTGACTAGTCCCTTCGGGATCTGAGAGGCGACATTGGCTACGCCAACCGCAAGCCTGGCGAGACTTCTGGGAAGCAGATTGGAGCGCTCCCTTCAGGCTTCGTGGCCTGGGGGTGGGGGCGGGGGGGGGGCAAGAAAGCCAATTACAGCTCCTGTCCAGAGCTGTGGCCGCTGAGGGGCGTAGGGAAGCCGGAGGCACCTCACTGAGCATCTCATGCCACCCACAGCCGCAGCGACAGGGAGGGACCTGCACAAAGTCACACAGTGAGTCCATGTGCCAGCGCAGACTAGAAAGCCAGGCTTCCTGACTCCCAACACCAGACTCCTTTCTGCCATCTCCAAGTCCCGCAGAAGGGCCGATTCTGACTCTTGGTAGGTGTGTATGTGACAGAAGAAAGTCCTAAAGAATTCATCTCCCTTCCCCCAGGGTCTGAACACCTCAAGGCCACAGGTTCCTAAAGCCTTAGGGGTCAGGCGCAGACACGCTGTGTGTGTGACTGTTCACAGCTCCCCTCCCAGCCTTCTGGAGAGCTCTGACATCTGTCTCCTGTTTCAGCTGGGCTGCTCGGCTGCTCAGGTAATGCTGTGGGACAGAGAAGCCTGCAGCCACGGGGACTTACACTGGGGTAAAAGAGAGGGTCAGACTCAGTGAGGAGGAGTAAAGGTAAGGAATAGCTGTGCTAGGTTCTTTTTTTTTTTTTTTTTTTTTGTATTTTTCCGAAGCTGGAAACGGGGAGAGACAGTCAGACAGACTCCCGCATGCGCCCGACCGGGATCCACCCGGCACGCCCACCAGGGGCGATGCTCTGCCCACCAGGGGGCGATGCTCTGCCCCTGGGGGGGGGGGGCGCTCTGTCCCAACCAGAGCCACTCTAGCGCCTGGGGCAGAGGCCAAGGAGCCATCCCCAGCCCCCGGGCCATCTTTGCTCCAATGGAGCCTCCTTGCGGGAGGGGAAGAGAGAGACAGAGAGGAAGGAGAGGAGGAGGGGTGGAGAAGCAGATGGGCGCTTCTCCTGTGTGCCCTGGCCGAGAATCGAACCTGGGACTTCTGCACGCCAGGCCGACGCTCTACCACTGAGCCAACCGGCCAGGGCCTTTTTTTTTTTTTTTTAAGGGAGAGAAACATCGATCCATTGCTCCACTTACTTACGCATTCATTGGTTGATTCTTGTGCGTGCCCTGACTGGGAATCGAACCGCAAGCTTGGCGTATCAGGACGATGCTCCAATTAACTAAGCTACCTGGCCAGGGCTGTGCTAGGTTCTTTTGGGAGGGCTGTGGGCAGAAGGCTATATTAACAGTGACTCAGAGGCAGCTCGGCATTGCTTGGATCACACATTTATCCACTGAACACAGATCGCTCACTGAGGGCCAGGCCCTGTGGGAGGCCCAGGGATACAGCGACGAATGAAATAGGCATGGTCTCCATGCTCACGAGCTGATATACTAGTGGGGCAGACAGCCGTTAAAGAAGTGTACACACGTGTGGAATGATATCGAGCTATGGTAAGCGCAGTGACTAACCCAGGACAAGGGCTCTCCTAGAGAGTAGGGGGCGACAGGCAGGAGGGGCAGAGGAGGCCGACTGGCTGGCCCCTGAAGCCGAGCCCTGGGCAGAGAAGGGGCCAGCGTGGGAGAGGGGGGAGACAGTGCAAGCTGCAGGAGGAACAGCCCGTGCGGAGATCCCCCCCCCCGCCTCCCCCCAGGCTGGCAAAGGATATGGTGGGTTCAGAGGACCGAAGGGCTGCGGAGGACAGCCAGACAGGCAGAGAGGTGGCTGGGCCGGCTCCTGCAGGCTCAGAGTGAAATGTTTGGGTTTTTTGGCAAGCGTAGTAGTTGGAGACCACTGGAGGATCTAAACAAGGGACAGGTGTGACACAATTGATGTTTTAAGGTCACATCGGTGCTGTCTGGAGAAGGGACTAGAGGAGACAGGCTGGGGGCAGGAGACCACTCAGAGCTCCTACAGCCATCCAGACAAGAGATGGCAGTGGCCTGAGCCAGGACGATGGCTCTGGGGACAGAAGAGGAAGGTGAAGTTGCCATCTGTTTGTGAGCGAGAGAAGTCAGGGCTGCCAATGAATTATATAGTAAGTGGATGAGGGGGAGGGAGTGGAAGGTGGGGTCAGGGACGACTCCCAGTTTATTGTTCCCAATGCCCACACAGAGCGGGTATCATTTACACTGAGCCCCCAGAAGGAAAGAATAACCTCCCCTGGCACTGCAGGAAGCCTGCAGAGGGAGTGGAGGGCAGAGGGAGGGGGAAACAAAGTGGGGTCCAGAATTGCAGGTTAGGAGCTGGAGGGCAAGGGGTCCGCAAATATATCCTCCACACTGCAGACAGTACCAGAGGGGCAAGGACAGCCTGCCCTAAAGGATCGCCGGGACACCCTGGGGCCTTTCGAGCACCACAGGGCCTTGGTGTTGCGGGAAAAGAGAGGTTAGCCAGTCCCCGCAGGACTTCCCTTTCACGTTACACAGGGGGACTGCGGCCCAGAGCCAGGGCACACATCCCCGCTGACGAAACCCTTCCAATTGTACAGTCCCAAGTCTTTTTAAAAAAAAAAAACTTTTAAAAAAAATTTATTGGTTTTACAGAGAGAGGAAGGAGGAAGTGAGAAGTATCAACTCATCGTTGTTTCACTTGACTTGTTCACTGGTTGCCTGTCCTATGTGCCTGGACCGCGCAAGCCCAGGGTTTCAAACAGGGGAGGCTTTACCCACAGGTCGGGCAGTCCGGGCCTTTCAGTTAATAGCCACGTAAGGGCGAGTCTGGTAAAACGTTTCCGGTGCTTATTAGTGCCCGCTGTCATCAGGCGCCCCCCACCCCTCCGCGAGGCTCCCAGACCTCCCTCCCTCCCCACGGGGTAGAGCCCCACACACCGCGGCGCCCTTCTTCTCGCTTTCCCCGGCTAGGTCCACCCTTCCAGCCCTTGCTGCCCAAGAATCTTCTGTTCTTCGAAGATCAATGAAGGGTCCTCAAAGCCAGAACGAACAGCCACCTCCGACAACGGGATCCGGCCGCAATTGCTTTCTTCTCTTTCTAGTGCTGGTGGTTGCTGCTTGTGTTCGGGGCCCGGGCCCGGGCCCGGGTTGGGTGCGGACCGTCTTGCTTCGACCCTAAATCCGCGACATACATCCGGGGAAATCCGTACTATATTGGTGACTCCGGCGGGCTCCTCTGCACGGAGCACCCGGGGGGCCGCGTCCCCTGGGCTCCTCGCGCTCGGCTGCACAGCCGCCGTGGGAGCCGCTCGCGAGGGGCGCGGAACCGCTCGGGAGGGCCCGGGTCTGCGAGAGCACAGAAACCCCGTCGGCACCAAGCGCTTCCCGCTCACGTGACCAGGGCTGGCCTTCCCTCCCAGCACAGACTCCGTCACGTGACAGCGGAACCCACAAACGTTCCCCTCACGTGACGGAGCCCGGCGTGTGGACCAATGAGGGGGAGGGGCGGGGCTGTCGGGGGCGGTGCGCGCGAAGGGAAGCTGGCTGGCTGCGGGTCGGGAGGTCCGGCGGGAAGCCGTGTGCCGGGGCCGGTTGGGGGCCTGCCGCCGGCCGTCCGCCAGTCTCAGCCCGGGCGCTGGCCAGGCCTGGCCTTGGGGCTGGGGGTAGCATGAAGTGTCTGGTCACGGGCGGCAACGTGAAAGGTGAGCTGGGACTGGCCGGGGGCGGGGGCACGTGGGACTGCCTGCCGCGCCAGCCTCACCCCCGATTCCCCTTTTCCCCCGCAGTGCTCGGCAAGGCCGTCCACTCTCTGTCCCGTATCGGCGACGAGCTCTACCTGGAGCCCCTGGAAGACGGGGTGAGGGGCTGGGGTGTGGGAGTGGGTGGGAATCCAACAGGGAGTCCGAACCTGGGCTTGAGTCTCGCCTCCACCAGGCAGGATGCCCGTGGACTAAGATTAGTCAGTTGAATTTCAGTTTCCAGTCCCTCGCGGTGGGCCATTAGTTTGGCCGTGCCATCTTCCCAGGCTTGTGTGTGAATGGAGAGCCGTTGCCCTCCCTGAAGTGCCAGGTGGTGGGTGGGGGTGACTAAGCAGAGTGCGCTGACGGTGGTGTGAAGCCCTTGGTGGTGGAAGCAGTGCTGAGGCCAACTCAAGGAAAGCTTCATGGAGGAGGCAGCCAGTGACTTGAAGGGGATAGAGGATTTCAACAGGTGATGGTGGAGGTACAAGACATTAGGGCACGTGGGTCAGCAAGAGTGTGCCAGAGGACTGGGCCTGTTGCTGCCCCTGACCGCATCGCTGCCCCTGCTTTTCCTGGCCCAGCTCTCTCTCAGAACCGTGAACTCCTCCCGCTCTGCCTACGCCTGCTTCCTCTTCGCCCCGCTCTTCTTCCAGCTATACCAGGCGGCCACCCCAGGTCAGGACCCCCTGCGCTGCAAGATCCTGATGAAGGTGAGGCCCTCTCCTCGGCAGTGGCGGCACCACGCCCCTCCTAAAGCCCCCACCACAAGTGCGGCTGCTCTGGGGCACTCAGCAGATGTCAGGTGGGAGAGATGTGTGTGCAGGGGCAGTCCCGTGCACGATACAGCGAGGGGCACAGTGAAGACACCCACAGAGGGAATGCAGCTATGGAGAAGGTGATCAATCCTACCAGGGACCTGCAGTGAATGGTGACATCAAGCAGGTCTTCCAAGTCTTGCCAGACAGGGAACAGCATGAACAAAGGCCCAGAAGCCTGTAAATATTCGATATGTAGTGGGAGCTCCCTTCCTGGTTAGGACAGTGCTGACCCTATGATGGGCCAGGGACTGTAGGGGACATGAGAGCTGTTCAGGAGATGTGCAGTGCTGGCCTGATGTGATGACCCTCCTTAGTCGTTCCTGTCTGTCTTCCGCTCACTGGTGATGCTGGAGAAGACGGTGGAGAAATGCTGCATCTCCTTGAACAGCAGGAGCAGCCACCTGATGGTCCAGCTGCACTGCAGATACGGTGAGTAGGCAGGCCAGCCCCGTAGGCCCTGGGGCGCAGGGGTGGATGTCGGCAAGGCCCTCTAAGACCCTGTCTGCCCGTCCAGGGGTGAGGAAGACTCACAACCTGTCCTTCCAGGACTGTGAGTCCCTACAGGCTGTCTTCGACCCAGCCGCATGCGCCCATGTGCTCCGGGCCCCAGCAAGGTAAGTATACCGCCTGCCCAAAAGCGAGCCCTAGGTCTCAGATTTCTTTCTTTGTGGCTTCAAGGGCCAGGTTAAGAAGGCACTTCTACTGTTTTCTCTACAGCAGTGGTCCCCAACCCCCAAGCCGCGGACCGGTATCGGTCCGTGGGCCATTTGGTACTGGTCCACAGAGAAAGAATAACTTACATTATTTCCATTTTATTTATATTTAAGTCTGAATGATGTTTTATTTTTAAAAAATGACCAGATTCCCTCTGTTATATCCATCTAAGACTCACTCTTGATGCTTGTCTCAGTCACGTGATACATTTATCCGTCCCATCCTAAAGACCGGTCCGTGGCCCAAAAAAGGTTGGGGACCGCTGCTCTACAGGGTTTCTGTGAACCTGTGTTCATCCAGCCGTTTGCTCTCAAGTCTGTCTAGCTCTTTAAGGGAAAGGCTGAGTGGAGGAGGGGCAGGGGCAGGGACTCCCTTGCTGTGTGCTCTTCACTGCCTTCCTGAGCCTGTATTCTCCGCCCCAAGACTCTGGCTTGGCTCTCTGACCCGTCAGAACCATTCCAACTTTTCTTCTAAAATGCAGTTCTATAGATCTCTGGCTTAAGCAGCCTTGAAAGTCTGTCTTTAAGCTTTGTGGTTCAGGGGCTCAAAGCCCTTCTTTAGCTTGGTCACCCTTCTGAGGGTGTTCCCATGCAAGGGCGACATCTCTTCCTACTTGTCCTGGCGCTAGTCTTGGGGAGTCCTTGGGCCAAGGCAGGAAGCTGGGTGGGAAGGTTGTGGTCTAAACAGGCAGCTCTGGGGCTGGAACCCTCTGGGCAATCCAAGCACCAACACACTGTGACCAATCTGGGAGATGGAAATTCCAGTGGAAGCACAGGTCATGGTGAAGACCAGTGCAGAGGATGGCTTCCTTCCTGCCCATGCTGGATTCTCTTGGCATTCATGTAGCCCAAGGTCTTGTTCATTTATTTTGTTAGCTGTAGGTCATCGTAACGTGAAAGTATGTTTGGGTCCTGACAGTCTGGTTTTCTGATTTCTGTTGATAGAGCTTTTCAGGTGTCCTCTGGGTAGAAGAGAGGGAAGGCTGTCACTTCTGGCCTGGATTTTGAGGCTCTTTTTTTTTACAGAGACAGAGAGAGGGATAGACAGGGACAGACAGACAGAAACAGAGAGAGATGAGAAGCATCCATCATCAGTTTTTCGTTGTGACACCTTAGTTGTTCATTGATTGCTTTCTCATATGTGCCTTGACCATGGCCTTCAGCAGACTGAGTAACCCCTTGCTCGAGCCAGCGACCTTGGGTACAAGGTAGTGAGCTTTGCTCAAACCAGATGAGCCGGCACTCAAGCTGGTGACCTCGGGGTCTTGAACCTGGGTCTTCCGCATCCCAGTCCGACGCTCTATCCGCTGTGCCACTGCCTGGTCAGGCTCTCTTTTTTAATGAGTGATCTTTTCCTTTTTCCCCCCAATTGATTTAAGAGAGAGCATGAATTTACCATTCTGTTTAGTTGTTACATTTAGTTGTGCACTCAATTGCTTTTCATATATATTTCATGACCAGGGATCAAACCTGTGACCTCAGTACGCCGAGACGATACTTGATCCACTGAGCCACCCAGTCAGAGCTTTTTTTCTTTTTCTTTATTTTTGTTCGCTTTTTTTCTTATGGATAACTTTAAATACGTGTGAATGCAAGCTTCTGTCCTAGTTGTCTTGAGACAAATTCTGGATGTTATTTCATTTGTAAATATTTATAATTGTGTATACCTAAAAATCAAGGACGGAAGGGCCCTGTCTGAAGGCCAAGTGTATTTATGAGGATGGCATGGGCTGTTTCCCACTGCTGGATGGGCAGGTGCTGCCTGCCCAGTGCAGCCCATCCTTCCTGCTGCCCTCTCTGGGCTCTGCTCGGCTGTCCTGTCCCTTGCAGTGGACTTCACTCTGACAGCCTGGGAACTTGGATGGGGCAGGGACCACATCCTGCTCACCCCATCCTCCGTCCTGGGGCATGCGAGGCCTGGCCCATGCTGTTCCCCTTTAGTGCCGGTGTGTGTGTCACTGCCTTCCCTGCCTCAGGTCCTCTGAGGACAAAGCCAAGCCTTGGGTGTAATGCTGTGCCCTCCTCACAGGGTCCTGGGGGAGGCCGTTTTGCCCTTCCCCCCGGCATTGGCTGAAGTGACTCTGGGCATTGGCCGAGGCCGCAGGGTCATCCTGCGCAGCTACCAGGAGGAGGAGGCAGGTGAGGGGCTGGGCATGGCCTGTGATGGGGAGCAGAGCTGGGTGGCAGAAGTTGGGACCCATGGGCCCAGGTCCCCCCTGTTCCTGCCCCCACAGACAGCACTGTCAAAGCCATGGTGACTGAGATGAGCATTGGAGAGGAGGATTTCCAGCAGCTGCAGGCCCAAGAAGGGGTGGCCATCACTTTCTGCCTCAAAGAATTCCGGGTAAGGTTCTCCCCTTACCCTCACTCCTTTGTCCTCCTTGCCCTCCTGGGCCTCACGGCTCTGCCTCTCCCCTCCCAGGGGCTCCTAAGCTTCGCAGAATCGGCCAGTCTGTCTCTCAGCATTCACTTTGATGCTCCTGGCAGGTAATTCCCGGCCTCAGGACAGGGAGGGCGGGCTTGGGGTGCCAGGAGCCAGAGGCCCTCACCTTGTCTGGATCCATCACCTGCCCAGGCCAGCCATCTTTGCCATTAAGGACTCTCTGCTGGACGGCCACTTTGTCCTGGCCACGCTCTCGGAGCCATCCCTGAACTCCCAGGACCGTAACTGCTCCGAGCTGCCCCGGTCAGTGCCTGAGCTCCAGGCTCACAGGTAAGGGTTCCCGCAGGCCTGCTCTGTGCTCTTCTGTGCACCCTGGCGGAGCCTGCTGCCTCCCCCCCCCCCACGCGGGTGCGTGTGTGCGCGCGCGCGCACACACACACACACACACAGGCACTTCCTGTAAGGCCTTGGCCCCTGCCGAGCTCACAGCTTCCAGCCCCACAGGCTCAGCCTTCCTTCCTGGTCAGCTGTGCTCAGATTCCTCCCACCCAGGGAAGTGTTCCCAAGGTCAGCCTAGCTTCCTTCTCTGGTTGAGGCCTCCCCACTGAGCCTCCTCCCATACAAGCAGGGATAGGGGGCTGCTGGAGGCCAGAGGCCGGAAACAGGTGGCTGGAAGGGCAGGTGGGTTGGGGAGGGTGGGCCCTGCAGTTAAAGCAGAGGAAGTGTGGCCTGCCCCCCCAGCCCATCTCCTGGGAAGGTGGGGGCTTGGGCCCCAAGTGGCCCAGCTCACTGGACTTGCTGCTCCCTGCCCCCAGCTGAGCTAGACTGGGCCCTAGGCTGCCTCCCTCAAGCCCCCACCTGAACCCTGATCAAAGGATTCCAGGCCTACCCCCTCCAGGAAGCTCCTCCAACTAGATCAGGAAGTAATAAAACTGAGAGATCACTGGTGGTCACAGCTGCCCACCCCCACTCCAGCCCCCTAAGGTAGCCTCTGCCTTTTTCCGTTTCTTGCTGACACCGTCTACCTGCAGCACCCCCCACCCGGATGACTTTGCCAGTGATGACATGGACTCCTACATGATTGCCATGGAAACCACTGGAGGCAGTGAGGGCTCCCGGACACTTCCCTCCATTTCCCTCTCACCTGGCCTCCCGCCTCCCTGCAACTCAGGAGAGGAAGCTGAAGCTGAGCTCAGTCCAGTGCCCGGGACCCCCCCACCCAAGAAGGTAGGGGCTAGAGGTGGAGGCCAGGGATGGGAGGCCCGGAGGCCGGGGGCTGCAGCCTCAACTCACTCAGCTTCTTGTTCCAGTTCCGCTCGCTGTTCTTTGGCTCCATCCTGGCCCCTGCACACTCCCCCCTGGGCCCCAGCCCCGTGCTGGCTGAAGACAGCGAGGACGAAGGCTGACTGGAAAACCCCTCCCGTGTCCAGGGGCCCTGGACCGGATGAGGCCCCAGCCTCTCACTTTTCCTAGCACCAGGCAGGGAAGGGCTGGGTCTCTGCCCTGGTGGGTACTGAGGGTGGGCTGGGCTAGAGCCGAGCTGGCTGGTCCTGCTGCGCCCCCATGTCCAAGCCCCAACTGGCCTTTGGTAACTCCTGGGTCCTGTCACGTCCCCCCAACCAATCATGTCTGTTTCCAGGGCTGGCAGTTGACAGAGGTTCCTCACCTCTGACTCTAGCCTCGTGACCATGACTGGACACCTGCCTTCCCTAAGGGAAAAAAAAATCACAGTGGGGCTGCTGGCCCCTGCTGTCTACCCTTGCTGTCAATCATGACTTGCCCCTCCCCCAAGTCCTGGGCACACCTCTGGGAGCTTCTATGGCTGGAATAGACTGTTCTTGTATTTTCAATATTCTCTGGCCCCAGCTAGGAATTCTAGGAGCCCCTGTGGACCTTAATGTGTGGCTGGGGTTGCCCTGGCTGGGGCCCTATGCCTGGCAAGCCTGCCCTCCCAAGTGGCTCTGGGTGGAAGGATGCCAGACCCAGTGTTTGGGACAAGGGAGACAGGCCAGGGCATGAATCCAGCTTTGACCTTTATTCAAGAGACCAGATGGGTTGCCCAGGATCCGGCTGCCAGCCCCAAGGACAAGCAAGGCTGGAGACCCCCAGTCTGGCCCTGCTTTGCCCTGAGCTGCAGCCTCAGCCCCAGGACCCTGCTTGTGGCCACAGAGGCACAGGCAGAGGGAGCCTTGGGGGACTGGATGCTGCTATTGATTCATTAAAAAAAAAAAGTAACACCAAGGCTCCATGTTCCCTGTGATGAGCAGGCCTAGGAGGCCAGCATGACCTCCCATGGCCGAATGGTTTCTGTACAATCCACCGTCTGGGGCAGAGGGCGGGTATGCAGAGGCTATTTCTTGGCTTTGGCGGAGTTACGGGGTGGGGTGATGGGCCGGCCACCAGGGTTCAGGCCACTGAACTGCCCGTATTTCCCCTTGTTCTTGTCGGCGGGCTTGAGGATCTAAAAGAGAGCACACGGGTCAGGCTCGGGGGGCCGAACCATGGGGCCAGCAGCCCCTTCCTTCCCCATCCCCACCTGGAAGGAGCACATGAGCGTCTCGTCCACACTCATCATGGCGCCTGCGTTGTCAAACTCGCCACAGTAGTTGGGAGCTGAGAAGAGTGTTACCAGCTGCCGCTTGGCAAAGAACTCGTAGCCATCTTCTACCACCTGGACGAGGACAGGGCAGTTAGGTAAGCAGGTGCCCAGGTGCAGGCTGGCTCCGACCCTGCCCAGGCCCTGCTCCGACCTGGACTGGAGCTGCCAACCCACCTGGTGTGCCCGGCAAATGAGGTCCAAGTCATGCTTGTGCAAGAACTTGGCCACCACCTCTGCCCCAAAGGTAAAGGAGACGCCACGGTCGTTCTCGCCCCAGCCCTGCACATCCTTGTCGGGGTCAGACCACAGCAAGTCACATAACAGTCCCTGGTCAGGCACGTCTGTGGGCCGCATGATACGCCGAATCTGCTCCATGGATTGCAGGTCCGGAGACAGGCCTGGGGGACACAGAAGGCACAGGACTGCCTCAGACAAGCCTCAAAACAAGTGCCCCCCTCACAGGGGAGAGAATGTTGACCTGGAACGCACAGGTTCCAGGTTTGAAACCCCGAGGTCACTGGCTTGAGTGCTGGGTTGCTGGCTTGAGCATGGGATCCTTCACATGATCCCATGGGGTCACTGGCTCAGCTTGAGCCCCCCTGGTCAAGGCACATATGAGAAGCAAACAATGAACAACTAAACTGAGGCAATTGAGTTGATGCTTCTCATCTTTCCCTGTCTCAAAAAAAAAGGGGGACCCCCTCCTCCAGAAATCCCTGGCCAATCAGTGTCTTTCCCTCTTCCCCCCACCTACCCTATTCCCAAGCCTTCTCTTAAAGACTTTTGGGAGCCCAGGCAAGCAGAACTCATTGCTTTCTGCCTTTTCAAGCCCCTGCCCTCTAGGAGCGCAGGGCTCCCTACAGAAAGGGGGGAGCACAGGGCTGAGGCCACAGCAGCAGAGTGTAGCCTAAGGATGGGGAGCAGGGAAACATCCTGCAACAAGTGACCTCCAAGCCCAGACCCCAGGGAAAGCTGTTCCAGGGGACTGGGAGCCAGTCCTCCAGCGACATGGCTGGGCTTTTTCTTCCCATGAATTGCCTCAGTGGGGCCCCAGAGCCACCCTCACCTCCATGGCAGCAGAAGATCTTCTCATCCACGATGGCAGCGATGGGCAGGCAGTTGAAACAGTCAGTGAAGGTTTTCCACAATTTAATGTTGTAGCGTCTCTTGCCTGCCCAGAGGAAGGAGCTGACTCATGAGGGGGCCTCCAGGACCTCCGAGACAGGTTGGAGAAGAGCATGGAAGGCAAAAAGGGAACCCCCCTCCTGCCCATACTGCCTACCAGCCTTCTAGGAGGAATTCTACAGTGACCGAGTCCACAGAACCCCGAGTTCCACTCTAGAACATCATTAGGGTTAGCACCCACCCCCACTCTATGAGCAGGACCAGGCTAAGACCAGGTCTGGTTTATCTCAGCTTCTGGCCAGCAGAATACAGTTCAGTTAGGTATTCTGAGTGCTTGAGTAACAGGTACTAGAGGGAGCACCACACAGGCAGATAGGACCTTGCATTAGCACGTAAACAGCCCTTCCGTAAATAAGCATTTGCAGACCCTGTGGCAAGAAGGCAGGATCCTGCCTTCCCACCACTCACGGTCCAGCAGGAATCTGTCAGACACAGATACCCCTACCACCAAGCCAACACAACCCTGCTATTCAGCAGGGAGAGCTCTTCAGGTCTGGGCAGCCCTAGGCACAAAGCCCACTCACATTCATCATAGAAGCCATAGATGCGGTTGATGCTGGCACACTCATGGTTCCCACGGAGCAGGAAGAAGTTCTCAGGATACTTGATCTTATAAGCCAGCAGCAGGCAGATGGTCTCCAGTGACTGCTTGCCCCGGTCTACATAGTCCCCCAGAAAGAGGTAGTTGCTCTCTGGAGGGAAGCCCCCATACTCAAACAGCCGGAGAAGGTCGTAGTACTGGCCATGGATGTCACCTATGAACCAGAAAACCAGGTCAAGACTAAATGCAGGGTCTAAACTTGAATGCAGGGCCAGGGTTGGGCTCAAGATAAGAAGAGTTCAGAAATCTTAGGGGTCAGTGCCACCTTCAGGAAGCAAAGAGGCCTGGATAGGGGTCTCACCGCAGATCTTTAGGGGTGCCTCCAGCTCCAGAAGGATGGGCTGGCTCAGGAAAATCTCCCGGGATTTGAGGCACAGACCACGGATCTCGTTCTCTGTCAGCTGTACATTCTTTCCAGGCCGCGAGCCCTGCACTGGAGGCAGAATGGGCGTCAGGACCCTGGTCCCTCCGAGAAGAGGAAGGTGGGCGACACGGGTGCCCCACGGGCACTTCTGGGGGCGCCAGGGCCTCCTGAGCCCCCCTTGCCCGGCGTAGATGGTGCTTGCTGCTAAGCCTACCAGGGCAGAAGGTGGCCTCCCCAACTACGCTCAAAGCGCTCTACTATGTGGAGGGGCTGCCACCCCAAACCCCACAGCGCAAGTCCCTTTCGCGGAGGGACTAGGCTTCTCCCTCACTCCGAGAGACCAGGCCAACCCGTGCGCCCCGGCCCAGGAGAGAGAACTGCTGCCCCTGCCCCAGCAGCCCAGACCCCCAGGTGCGTCGCGAGTGGGGGGTGACGGCGGCCACGGGACCTCGCGGCCCGTCCCCGCCCAGTCTAAGCTGGCCCTCGGAGAGGCAGGAGCACCCGCGCGCCACTTCCGGGCCGGGGAGGGGGGGGTCAGGGCGCGGCGGGCGCCGACCTCTCCCGACCCCAGCCAACCTTCCAGCAAGCGCCCGATGATCGAGTCCAGGTTGAGCTTCTCGCTGTCGGACATGGCGGCTCTGCCGCTCCCGCCCAGCAGCTCCGGGCCCGCTCCTGTCCCGCTCCTCCCTCCCGCCTTCCACTGGCTCCTTCCGGCCTGGCGTTCCTTCCGCCCTCCCTGGTCCGCCCCGCCCCGCCCCGCCCCGCCCGGCTCCGCTCGCTTCTCGGGTCCGCTGCCCCTGCTCCATAGCGCCTCCGCTGGTCCCCGGGAGCAGTGGCCGCGGCGCCCCCTGGGCGGGGCCTCGGTGACGGGGCGGGCTGAGTGTATCTGGGGCGGGGCCTGGTCGATGGGCGGGGCTTTGTGGGATGGGGTTGAATCCAGTTCGGCCCCTCCCAAATTACCCAACCCTTTCGGAGGGTATGGGACCGGAAGTACTGTGGAAGTTGTTTTTCCCTTTCTGAGAGTAATCAGTCCTTCCCACTTGGAGTGAGCACGTTGATATTTTTTCCCCAAATACTGTGGATTAAGTCTTTCAAGTGCAGAAATAGCAAGTGGTTGGTTTCACGTCACTGAGCACCTCTACCTCCTGTGGCTCCTCGGGTGGCTGACCAGACCCAGAAGGTAGCCACAGAACTCCGAACCCATTTTGGCTCACACTGCCTGTGGTGCAACCTAAATTAATATTTATGTATTATAAGTCCCATCATTGCCTTTTGAGTAACATAATCTGCATGTTAAAAGTTACTTTGTAAAGAGCAAACATTAAGTAAATCATAATTCTCATTGGAACCCTGAATTGAGTGTTTGACATGCTAATATCCTCGAAACTGGAGGCAGCCTGCCCGCTTTACCTCTGGCTGGCCCTGACCCCATCATACCCAGCACAGGAACCCCAGCCTGCAGCTAGCCAGCCAGCCAGCCCAAGGGGTGATGGGAGGAGCCCATGGCCCAGGGGCACTGGGGTAGGCCGGAAGAGACTCAGAAAGGAAGGGGTGCCCCCCCACACCCTGGGGAGGGGCCCCCCAGTGGGTTGCTAAGGCTGTGGCGGAGGAGGAAGTGAGAGGAGAGGTGAGGTGCAGCAGGGAGGTAAGCTGGGCTGGTGGGGACAGGGACTGGGCCTGGGGCGGATCTCTGAACCGAGGCCTGGCCTTTCTGCCACCTCAGGGCCTACCTCCTCCAGAAGAGGGGACAGGAGGGGCTTGGTGAGATACCTTGAAACCTCCTCCCTCCCACCCTGCAGCCAGTTTCTGGGGCAGGGGACTGGCTGTGTGGGAGCCCAGGCCCCAGGCTGGCCAACAGCTGCCTCTCACACTGGCTCTCCCCACACCTTTCAGGCTGTCGCATCAGGGGTCTGGGGCACCATGGCCCAGGCCCTGGGTGAGGACCTGCTGCAGTCCTGCGAGCTGCAGGATGACTCCAGCTCTTTGGGGTCTGACTCAGAGCTGAGTGGGCCAGGCCCATATCGCCAGGCTGACCGCTATGGCTTCATTGGGGGCAGCTCAGTGGAGCCAGGGTAAGTGGGGAAGGAAGGTGGAGGAAGGGTGCCAGGCTTGAGGATGGGGGCTGAGGGCTGAGTAAGGCCCAACCTCAAGGGTCCTGAGAGGGTCTGGGGACTCAGCCAGTGTCACCCCTCCCCAGGCTCCAGGTAGAATCCGAAGGATGCCAGGGCTGGGTGGGGTGTCCAAGTATGTCCCTTTAACCCCAACCTCTGAGGATTTGTGCCCACCCTTGATGCCGAAAATACTTCCCCTTTTAATCTCTGGCCCAGGAATCCCAAATCTAAATCATAGAACCCACACCAGACAGGATAACAAGTGCAGAGACACAAAAGAACTTGCCTGAGGTCACAACAGATCAGAGACAGAACCAGACTCAAACTCAGGACTCCTGGCTTCCAGTACAGAGCTCTGTCCACCCCTGTGTCTTCTGTGTCCCTATCCTGGGATACAGCTAACCAGCCCCTCCCCCAACACACACCTACACAACCCCTTTAGTCTTTCCTGCCTCCGCCCACATCCGAGCCACATCCTTTCCTGTCTCCATGACAACCACTGGCAACTCCTGGGCGACAGGTCAACCCCCTAGTGGCTACCCAGTTGGCATGAGAGCGGCAGATGTGGGCACTAGGTCACAGCTGCCCTGCAACTGAAGGTCTGTGCCCATGTGCTCCCAGGCCCAGTCATCCTCCTGCAGACCTTATCCGCCAGAGGGAGATGAAGTGGGTGGAGATGACGTCGCACTGGGAGAAAACCATGTCTCGGAGGTACAAGAAGGTGAGGGGGACAGTGGCCTCACCCTGGCCTGCCTGGCTCATCCGCCTTTGCCTTGGTCCAGGCCCAGGAAACATTTAGCCCTCCTGTGTCCCCACACCTCTTGCCTTTGTTCCCTACTACCCAAAGTGGCCCTTGCCCAATGACAAGCGGTGTTGGTGCCTGCTGAGAGGAGAAGGGGTGGCTGGCCCGGCGGGCCTGACGGGGTCCCGTGGCCTCACCCCCAGGTGAAGATGCAGTGCCGGAAAGGCATCCCTTCAGCCCTCCGTGCCCGGTGCTGGCCCCTGCTCTGCGGGGCCCATGTGTGTCAGAAGAACAGCCCTGGTACTTACCAGGTAAAAAAGTTGGCGGGGGTCCTACCTCCCCTTCCCAGATCCCCTCGCCACTCTGAGCCCTCACACCCACCTTCCTGCCCACCCACAGGAACTGGCTGAGGCCTCAGGGGACCCACAGTGGATGGAGACCATCGGCAGGGACCTACACCGCCAGTTCCCTCTGCACGAGATGTTTGTGTCACCCCAGGGTCATGGGTATGAGGCCAGTGATGCATAGGAATCCCCAAGCTCGCAACCCCAGTTGTTTAGTCCAGCCCCCCACCCCCACCCTCAGCTTTATGTCTTTGCATCTCAGGGGACCCAACAAGGCGGGGTGGTGATGCCTGGGCAGGGGCTGCCAGAGGGTGGGAAGGGATGCCCAGAGGACTGGCCCCTAATGGGGTCTTCTGGCACAGGCAGCAGGGGCTCCTGCAGGTACTTAAGGCCTATACCCTGTATCGGCCGGAACAGGGCTACTGCCAGGCCCAGGGCCCCGTGGCTGCTGTGCTTCTTATGCATCTGCCCCCAGAGGTAAGTGCCCTTGACCCTGCTCTAGAGACTTAAGACTCTGACCCCCCCCCAATCCTGTGATCCACGACCCCCAGCCCCAGGGACTCTGAATTCATGTACCTGGAACTATTGATCCCCAGCCCTAGTTATCTCAGAACTAGTTATCTTGTGCCCTGGACCCATGACTTCCTAGACCCAGGAACTCTGACCTCAGGGACCTAAAGATCCCAGATCCCGTCCTATTGAACCAGGACCTCATTAATGCCAACCTCAATGATCTTCAAACCCAACAACCTTGACCCCCAAAACCTGGGATCCTTTACCTTTGCCCCTTGCCCAGTGATCTAGGAGTCTGGATGTTATTGCCTTGACCCTGTGACTCCTGGTTCTGAGCCCTGTGACCATGATCCCTAGCCCAATGACCCCAAGGACCCAGGACTTGAAGTTTGGGATCCTCCCAAACCTTGACCAATGAACCCTATCCATGTGACCAAATTGAACACCCTGAGCCCTGTGACTTCCAACCCCCGAAACCCGTCGGTAGGTCTTTCTCTGGTCATGGGGAGGCTTTGGTAAGAGTACCACCCAGCACTGAGTCCAGGCTTCTGGCTCCAGAGTCACTGTGGATGGTGTCCAGGGACACCCTGGCGCCCCTTTCTCTGCCCTGTGGTCCCTTTAGTGGTGTGGGGGCACTCACAGACTGTGCTCTGCCCTCAGGAGGCCTTCTGGTGCCTGGTGCAGATCTGCGAGTTTTACCTGCCCGGCTACTATGGGCCACACATGGTGAGAGGCTGGGATGGGGTCAGAGCGCAGAGGGGGAGGGGCTGGGCAAGTGGGTGGGGACCCAGGGACTGAGGGACACAGAGCCTGGGGTTTGGGAGCGGAGGTGCTGATGGACACGGCTGCAGGAGGCTGTGCGGCTGGACGCCGAGGTGTTCATGGCTCTGCTGAGACGGCTGCACCCGCGTGTGCACAAGCACCTGCAGCAGGTGGGCGTCGGGCCCCTGCTCTACCTGCCCGAGTGGTTCCTGTGCCTCTTCGCCCGCTCCCTGCCTTTCCCCACAGTGCTGCGTGTCTGGGACGCCTTCCTCAGTGAGGGTGAGTGGACAACAGCCAGGCGGGCGGGGGGCCGGGGTAACAGCCTTGGGGGGTACGCAGAAATGAGCCCTCCAGCTCTGCTCTGCCCCGTCTGCCACTGCCAGTCCTGGGCCTGGGTCTGGGTGCCCAGGTGTGTTGAGGGTGATGCACCCTGCGGCTCTGGGGAGACAGCCCAGCCCCTGGCCACACACTCCCAATGTAATGAATGGTAGCCCCCTGCGGCGAGACCACCATTGGGAGGGCAGCCCTGGCCTGGGGCGGGCTGGGGCCAGGGAGGCTCCGTCAAGGTAGATGGGACAGGACCTGGGGAGGTCACTGCCGTGGAGGGACTGGCAGAGTGGGGACCTGGCCAATGCTAGCCTGGTCAATGGCTCCCTCATTCGGGAGCCCAAAGACCTACTTGGCGCATACTCACTGGTGCCAGACGCTGCCCTAGCCACCGGGGCCACCTGAGTGAGCGGACCTGCCTCCTGCGGGTGGGGTGGGGATAGAAGGCACTATAACCAAATGAACAAGATATTTATAGATTATCATAGATGCCATGTAGAAAATAAAGCCAGGGTCATGACCGAGTCTTAGGGGAGCGGCAGGAAGAGACTGCTGCTTTTTTTTTTTTTTTTTTTTTTTTTTTCCTGAAGCTGGAAACGGGGAGAGACAGTCAGACAGACTCCCGCATGCGCCCGACCAGGATCCACCTGGCACGCCCACCAGGGGGCGACGCTCTGCCCACCAGGGGGCGATGCTCTGCCCCTCCAGGGCGTCGCTCTGTTGCGACCAGAGCCACTCTAGCGCCTGGGACAGAGGCCAAGGAGCCATCCCCAGCGCCCGGGCCATCTTTGCTCCAATGGAGCCTCGGCTGCCTGCTGCCGGAGGGGAAGAGAGAGACAGAGAGGAAGGAGGGGGGAGGGGCGGAGAAGCAGATGGGCGCTTCTCCTGTGTGCCCTGGCTGGGAATCGACCCGAGACTCCTGCACGCCAGGCCGACGCTCTACCACTGAGCCAACCGGCCAGGGCGAGACTGCTGTTTTTAAAGATGCTTGTGGCGCTCCGTGGAGGAGGCGGACTTGAAGGCACAGTGTGGAGACTGGGAGCCCAGGCAGAACACCGTCTACAGGGTCCTGGGTCCTGACTACAGATGACTTGGGGGGCATAGGTGTAAAGAAAGGTGGACGCCCGGGCCAAATGGGGGTGTCAGGACAGAGCTGAATCAAACTCGGCCTTTGGGCCCTGGTTCTCCTGTCAGAAACCTTATGGGTTGGCCAGCAGTTGCACCTAAAAACAAAACAGTGGTAGAAATCAATCAGCACATTTATTGAACACCTGATGTGTGCTGGCTTAGAGCTCTGGCCATGGGTGTCCAAGTCACCATCTATGGTCCCCTCCTCTCCGGCCTCAGACCTCTAGGGCAGAGCCTGATCGTGTGACTGAGCTATCCTGGCCCTCCCCACTGAGGACAAGTGCTGACATGGACTCCCTCTTATAAAGATGACATTGATCTTCATCCCTTTACTAGTCACAGTTGTTACTAAGTCTTGCTGGTCCCCTGACTGTTCTGCTCAGCAGACCTGAGCTTCCTGGAAGGGCTTCTGAGGCTCTGGGATGACCCAATGTCACACCTGTGTGTACATGCACGTGTGCACTATGCTCTTGGCTTAGGGATAGGAGCTCTGGCAAGAATCTCTCTGGAACCAAAAGGTCACAGATCTGAGCTGGAAGGGCCTAATTGGTCACGTCCCCCAACCCAGCCCTTCCCTGCAGGGTCAAGGAGCTGAGGCCCAGAGAGGTTGTCAGTCACGCCTGGCTTCTGGCAGGCTGCTCTGCCCAGGAGCATCACTGGCTGCCAGGATATAGTTACCAGTGATCCCAAACGGCCTCCTCCTCAGTCCTTGCGCCTGGCCTGGGCGGTGGCTGCAGAGTTATGGGACGGTGGGAGGGACCTGGTGCAGAGGGCAGGTTTAGGTGCAGAATGGAGGCGGGGCAGGGCTAGCCTGCTCTGAGTGAGCTCTCGGCCTGCAGGTGTGAAGGTGCTGTTCCGTGTGGGGCTGACACTGGTGCGCCTGGCACTGGGCACCACAGAACAGCGCCTGGCCTGCCCGGGGCTCCTGGAAACGCTCGGTGCCCTGCGGGCCATCCCCCCCGCCCAGCTGCAGGAGGAGGTCTTCATGCCCCAGGTGCGTGCCCCTGCCCACCCTTCCCTGCTGCACAGCTGGGGAAACTGAGTCCCAGAGCAGGAAGTCAGAATCAGTGCTTAGTTCCTGTCCTTTGAGCAGCAGACACTGTGAAAACCCCAGGCCTCAAGTGACTCGCTATGGGCTCCCTTAGCGAGACTGTCTGTCAGCCCCTCCGCCCTCAGCCACTTCCTGGGGCTGTGTACTGCCCGCCCTGTGGGGACCTTACGGTTTCCTGCCTATCTGCAGTCCAGGCAAACTCAGTGCCAACCGCTCCCCACAGGTGCACAACGTGGCCCTGTCCGAGCAGGACCTGCAGCGGGAGATCAAGGCCCAGCTGGCCCAGCTGCCGGAGTCAACATCCGGGCCACCCCCGCGGCCGAAGGCCCGCCTGGCCGGGGCCCAAGCCATCTTTGAGGCCCAGCAGCTGGCAGGGGTGCGGGGAGGCACCAGGCCTGAGGTGCCCCTTATCGTGGTGCAGCCCCCAGAAGAGCCCAGGCCACCACGGCGCAAGCCCCAGACCCGAGGCAAGACTTTCCATGGGCTCCTGACTCGGTCCAGGGGTCCCCCGATTGAGGGCCCCCCCAGGTCCCATCGTGGCTCCGTCTCCTTCCCGGACACCCGATTCTGAAGGTCTCACCTCTGAGGGTACCACTGTGGACTCAGTGTCCCCTGACCCCAGTTGCCTGAATGGCTGATGCCAGCCTCACAAGTGAGCACCGCACTTTACCACTGGGATTTGGTGACTCAGCTGCCTTCTCACTGGCGACCAAGCAGAAATGAACCAGGAGGCGTTGGCTACAAAAAAATGATTAAGATTTATTCAAAATTCTTAGGGTTTACAAACTAGAAACATGACTAGGCAATACCCAGAGTGTCCCATGAAGAAAAGAAAGCCGAGAGTTCTATAGCAAAAAGCACGTTCTTGAGCAGAATCAGTCCAGCAGTTTTTGGCTCCGAGTTGGTAGGAGATGGGAACCTTCCCGATGTCAGGCGGCCTGGACACGTGAACATTCCTTCCTAAGTTCTTCATTTTTTCCTAAGTTCCATCTATAGGAATTAATAAGACTTCAGGCATTGACGCACAACTGGAAAGTTCAAAAGTTTAAGTCCTCAGGCTAAAGTAAAATAAAATCATTTCCTCTTGAACCCATTGTGCCAGCTTGACGATACAGACTCCATTTTGAGTCACCTTAATTACACTGACTTCATCTTGTTTTCTTCACTCATTCCTCACCATGGACTGTGCCAGGCACAGGATGAAGGAAAGTCACAGAGTGGGGCTTTGGGGCTGAGGCCCACCACCACCAGGCCATGGAGCTGTCCCCTTGCAAGCACAGAAGCCTAGTTGAAGGAGCAGTAGGGTCAGGGCAGCCAGCTGGGCTAGGGAACTCCAAAGGACTCCTGGAATAAAGTCTGATCAAGCAGAAGCCTGGCTGGAGTTGGATCAAATGCCCTCCATCTCCAACCCTAGACCAGTTGCCTTTTCCTTCCTCCTCCCCTGACCACAGCCCTGCATCTCCTAGCCCCGCCCTGTTTGACCATACACACCAAGGCTGCCCATTGGCTACAGGAATGTGTTTACCAGCAATAGGACCCAATGGTGAGCGTCCTGCTCAGCCTCTTAGGGACAGGTAGCACCTGTGGGAGGAGGGCTCCCCAGGTGGATGCTGGGCCCAGAAGTGGGGCTTATCCCTTATTCTGCTCCTCCCCCAAGGCCAGTTCAGGATCCCTGGGGGTGGGGGAACTCTAACCCAAAGTCCACACCCCACCCATGATCCTGGTCCCATTTTCAGAGAGAGCCAGGCAGAAACAAAGGCCTAGTGTGCCCCGGACAAAGGAGAAAGGTCCCGCCGGTCCTTGTCCCCTCCTGAAGCCTTGCCTCAACCCCTGGGGACTGCCACCATGGAAACCCCCTCCCACACTTACTAATTGCCCCCTGTGGGTGCCTGGGACATGAGCCATCACCAGGAAAACAGGGCTGGTTCCCATGCAGGCTTGCTTTGCTGGGTGCCCATTCCTGCCCTCCCTCCCTGCCTCCCTGGGCACCCGCCCCACAGGGTGGAAGGTAAAGGGTTGAGGCCATGGCAGGACCCAAGCGTAGGGGAGAAAGCCTTTGGAGTCCTGCCTCATTGGTGGAATAGTCAGTCGGCCCATCCCAGTGGCTGTGCTGCAACATTGGCATGGCCACCGGTCAGCCCCCTGACTTGGAATGTTCTAATGACAGGGCCGCGGGCCCCAGGAATGCACTCACTCTACATGTGCTTGGGTGGTACTGTGTGCCCAGCCAGGCCCTGGGTCCAGACAGAGCATTCCACTCTCAAGGAGCCTGGCGGAGGCATCACAGAGCTCCAAAACTAGATCTGCATTTTTTTTTGGGGGGGGGGACTGAGGCTAAAGAGGGGAGGGAACCTGGCCAAGGCCTACCTGCCTATGACAGACCCCAGGTTTACCCCTACCCCCACATTGGCAGCCTTGAACCTGCCCCCTACCATTGGGCACCCACCTCTGTCTGCCCTCCTCGGGGTGCTCTCTCTTCTGCTCCCACCCACCCGCAGCCTGCATTCCAGCCCCTCTGAGAGTGGGGCAACACTGGGCCCCCCCCCCAGTAAAAGTGCTTCCAGAGCCCTCCCCCTCAACCCTCGCCACAGCCGGGAAGCTGCATTAATAATAACCCACTCACCTGCAGCTCCTGCCGCCTTCTCAAGCCCCGCCCACACCCTCAGCTCTGCAGGTGGGACTGACAGCCTCACTAGACAAAGGGAGAAACAGAGACTTTGGGAGGTTGAGTACCCAGCCCAAGATGGCAGTGAGGGCCAGAGCCAGCTGGAGCGCAGACCTCTGTGCCTTAGGCTTCGAGCGGGGCAGCTAATGGGATCATCTCAGGCCCTGTAGCAGGTAGGGTGGCAGGACTTAACCTCTCAGTCGGTACATTTCTGCAGTGAGCAACATGTACGACCATACTTGGTGAACCTGGCAGACCCAGCTCCCTACAAACCTTTCTGGAAAGGGGCTCAGAGAAGGCAAGCCATGCACCTCAGAGCGTGCAGCCTATGAGAACCAAAGCTGGAACGGCACCCAGCGATGTATGCTGGCTGGCCTGGGTCAGCCCAGGACATAGGAGTGGGCGGCAAGCAAAAAAGAGAGACAAATGAATCTGGCCTTGGTAGGGGGAGTGCCCATGGTCTCCAACTGCTACCCAGTCCAGAGGTTCCCTGGCCCCATGCCCACACTGTTCCAGGCTCTTACAAATCAGACGTGGCCTCTCTGCAAAGTCTCTGCATGGGAAAGACCTTCTCACTTGCTGTGAGCCTCAGTTTTCTCTTACAGGAAATGGATAAAACTGCCCACTCCAGCTCCAAGGGTGCTTGCTCTACAACCTCAATATTATGCCAGACCCTGATTTTCCTCCCTGCACCCACAAGGCAGATGCCATCACAGCCGGTGGCTCGCCAGCATGGCCTGGAGTGGGCATGAAAGCACGCTGTGCCCTGTGCACGTATGCATGCACTCTGGCAGAGGTAGGAGTCCGACTCCACCACTCACCGGCTGTGTGGCCTTGGACAAGTAACACCACCTCTCTGAGCCTCACTTTCCTCATCTGTCAAAGTCAGAGGAGGATCACAACTGCTACTTCACAGGGTTCAGTGAGATGCAGCATCTAATGCTCCCCACACAGCACCCAGAGCAAGGTCATGAAATGCTTGCTGTCATTGCTACTGAGCGCTAACCTTCGGTCACACTCCTTGCCCAGCCACTGTAGAGCTTGTGTTAAAAACAAGACAACAGGCCCAGTTTGGGTGGCTAAATGGATACAGCATCATCCCTGCAGGCTGAGAGGTTGCGGGCTCAATCCTGGGTCAGGGCACACGTGCAGAAAAAAACAGTGAGTGCAAAACTAAATGGAACAACTAAGTGGAATGAGTTGATGCTTTCTTTCTCTGTCTCTCTTTCTCTCTCTCCCCTTCCCCAACCCCCTCTCCCTGTTACCCTCTTCTCTTTCAAATCAATGGGGGTGGGGGGGGGGAGAGAACAGGTTCCAAATGAAGTCACTTATGCTAAGCCAGGGGTCCTCAAACTACGGCCCGTGGGCCACATGCGGCCCCCTGAGGACATTTATCCGGCCCCCGCCGTACTTCCGGAAGGGGCACCTCTTTCATTGGTGGTCAGTGAAAGGAGCATAGTTCCCATTGAAATACTGGTCAGTTTGTTGATTTAAATTTACTTGTTCTTTATTTTAAATATTGTATTTCTTCCCGTTTTGTTTTTTTAGTTTAAAATAAGATATGTGCAGTGTGCATAGGGATTTGTTCATAGTTTGTTTTTTTTTTATAGTCCAGCCCTCCAACAGTCTGAGGGACAGTGAACTGGCCCCCTGTGTAAAAAGTTTGGGGACCCCTGTGCTAAGCCATATATCACCAAACTGAGAATTACAGCATCAGCTCTCCCAGAAATGGAATCTTCAGCCAGTCAAGTAGGAATCGCCTGGTCAGCACTGGTTAGACCCCTCCCGTCTGCTCAAAGAATGCACTAACCTACCTGCTTCTCGCCTGGTAACCTTCCTGGGTCCCACTCTCTGCCCATCAAGTCTTCCGTTCTGCGCAGTCCCTTAGCGCTCCTTTCTATCTGCTGGATCGGCTGCTGACTGATTTATGAATCATTGAATACAGCCAATAAAGTCTTTAAAAGATACCCAGTTGAATTTTGGTTTTCAACACTTGTTAAGTGTCAAAGCTCGTGCTCTTTGACGACTTCTGTGCCCCCTCCTGCTCCCATGCTGCAGGAGAATGGACTTTCTCAGGTGCCGCACTGTATCTCAGGAGCCTGAGTGTGTGGACTCGGAGCCAGGAGGTCCTGGAGCAGCCAGGCCTGGGGACCTGCATGGGGAGTGTGGGATGGGCAGGGGGACCCTCCATAAGTCACTTCTCCCCTCCAAGTCCCTCCAGTAGTAGACAGCGGTGGGTCCCCACAGGCTACTCTGTACACAGTTGCGGAAAGGACCCCAAACTGCCACTGTGTCCCTACAAGTGCCATGGGCCCCTCAGTACTCTCCCCAGCCCAGGAGGCTCTTGGGGACAGCCAGTGCCTCCAGGGAGAGGATCTGAGTTTGGAGGTATGAGGTAGAGGAATTGTAACAACAGCCTGCTTGTGCTGGGCATTGGCATGTGCCAACCCTCATAGCCCTGTGAGATGAGAACTAACTCCATTCTAGGCAGGAGGAAAGTGAGGTTCAGACCAGAAAGGGGCGGCCTCATGCTGGAACTAGGATTGGAACGCAGCTAGTATGACACTCTCCCACTTGAGTAGAGGGTGAGTGTTTCTTGGTGGCTGGGTGTTTCATGGGGTGAATCCGTGGCTGTGAGCCAGATTTCTTGGGGTGTACTTCTGTTGGTGCCCCTGGGCGTGAGGATGTGTGTCTAGAGACCGTGGGTGGCCAGCTGACCTGCGTGTTGATGGGCAGGACAGATCCTGTAGACGACCCCCTACCCATGCTCAGACCCACTGGCACTTCCTCAGCCTGGCCACTCCCTCCCCACAGGGGAGAGGATGTCCCAGGAAACTGGGACCGCCCTTGTAAGGACATCTTACTGAGTGGTCACTGCTCTGACAGGGCTGGGAGAAATGAGAAGAGAACCCAATGCACCGGGACCCCTGGCCCAGAGGGTCTTTCCAGGACAGACTGCCACAGGGCAGAGCGCTCATGGCTGGGACAGACAGCTGCTAGCCGGGTGTGCTGGGGAGGTCAGGACACCATCCAGGGACAGACAGAGCTCTGGACTGTGTGCTCCAGGGCTTTCCCAGCCACCCCACCCCCGAGGGCGGGCCCTAGTACCAGTCTCTGTCTGCTCCGCTCTCCCTCCCCCTCACCCCCCTCCTCTTTCCATCTCTTGCATTATGGGACATTCTCTCTCTGTCCCTGTTTTCCTGTCTGTCTTTTCTTTACCATGGCCCAATGTCTGTGACCCTCTCTGGCCATCCCTTTCCGTTGGTACCTGGCTCTCTGCTCCATAGTCTGTGTCTCTGAGGATGCCATCTGTCCCTCTGTCTCTCCCTGGCCCTTTCGGTTCCCTGGCTCTTTGGATCGGATGTTCTCCCACTCCCGGGACCCCAGATTTCCTGTTGGGTGGCGCGTTTGGGCGGGAGGGGCGGGGCAGGTCCTCTGGCAAGCAGTGTGGCCCCTGGGCCCGCACCGCCCCTGCCCAACACTGGGCATGCCCCAGGCGCTTCTATATAAAGCTGCGCTGTCTCAGCCCGGCGCTGTATCGCTACCGTGCCGACGCTGAGTCCCCTGTCCGGTCCTCGCGACCCGCTGCCACTCGCCGATTCCCGCAAAACCTCTGCCACCCGCCAGGTACCCCGGCTCCTGCCCGCACCTGGGGAAAGCCAGGGAGGGGAGTACGGGGACAGGTGCTGCAGGCACCGGGACCTTGAGTGCCCGCACCCCGCAACGGGACCCGCGACACTATCCGTCCTCACATTCCCAAGCGGGGACCCGTGCGCCCCCCGCTGGATGGACTGAGTGCCTGGACCCCAGCGCTGCCTGGCTGGAGCTCACACACCCTTGGGAGATGTGTGAGCTCAGAGTGCTGGGCCCATGGGTCAGAGCGGCAGAAATCCCTCCACCTCCCTGGGGTGGGGGTGGGGCAGCGTGGGGCACCTCCTGGCAGGGACAAGAGAGAAGCACTGGGGCGTCCACCTCTCTGCCCCCTGAGTCTTAGGGGCTGGCCAGTTGGGTGGAGACTGGGCTGCCCTGACTCCCTCCTTTGTCTCTCTCCCCCTGTCTCTGCCATCAGGCTCTCAGGCCTCTCTCCACCTGTAAGATGGTGAGTCTCCTCTGGTCCCTCCCCCAAAATGCCCAAGTCCCCCACCAGAGAAAGGGCCCAGAGGGCAGCCTCTGGCACCCAGAAGCCTAATCCTGCGGACAGCCCTGTGCCCACAGCTCAGACCCATTACCAGCTTCATGTGCGCCCTTTGACTCCCTCTTACGCTGTATGTCAGGCACCCCATTAGTCCTGGGAGTGGACACTGTTGATCTCCTTGGGCATTCATTCAGTCTGCAACATTTATTGAGTACCTACTATACATTCAGCACCATTCTAAGTTTGGGTGCAGGCAATGAACCCCGTCTGGGCTCTCCGGGAACTCACCTTCTAAAGGAGGGCACTAAGGTGAGGGTGGCACTGGTGAGCTGGGATTCAAGCCCAGGTCTGAGGCCCAGACCTCTGCCCTGCTGCCTGCATGCAGCATACTGCCCCCCAGTGACAAGGTGCTGTTTTTGGTCCAAGGTTTATCAGCCTGCAAGGGTGGGACAGGGCAGGCATCTGGCGCCCATAAGGCCCAAAGAAACCCCACGACTTGTCCAGGATGGCCTAGCTGACCCCCTGGAGGACAGGCCCACTTTAACCTGAGCAGCCCGCATGTAGGATTCAGCCAGCCTCAGAGAGGGTTATTTCCCTGACTCAGAACATCTGAAAAGAAGGACATTAGCTTCTTCCATACCAAAGCCTAGCACAGGGCTGGGCGCAGAGCAGGCCTTCGAGGTCGACCTGGGCATGACAAGAAACAGATTCACCTACACATTCAGGTCTCAGCAGAACTCCTTGATGGTAGATGGGTCACTGAGGCCAGAGACAAAATGAGCAGTGATTGGTTATTTCATTCATTTATTCTTCTGTCAACAAACATTGAGCAGCTACCATATGCCAGGCACTGTTTTAGGTGCCAGGGCTGCTGCCTTAAAGAACAAAATGGACAAAAAACTCTGCCCCTGTGAACCAAGCTAGGGTGCCCCTGCGTGGAGGGGGTGCAGCAGGGGTCCATCCCCTCGGGGCACTGCCAGTACAGTCTAAACAGCACTCTCCCCTGTGTGCTCCTGATCTCCATTCCAACTTCGCCCTCCCCTGATTCTTGGGACATAACACAAGGTTAGGAGAGTGGGGGCTTACACTCTAGGGTGACTTAATGTCCCCCTCGCCCACCCTGTTCAACACCCACCACTTTTGCCCCACCCCACCCCCAGCTCTCCTTGGATCCACTCGGTCCCGAGTGGAACTGCCCCCTAGGCTCCAAGGACCTGGAGGACAAGGAAGGCCCGTGGGGAGGAAGCTCTGGCCTGCCGGCCCCAGACTACTTCTCTGGCTCCTGGCGCCTCGACGTGGGCCTGGACTGCAAGGGCTCCCCCGAAGGGGCCGAGGCCCGGGCCTGGACTGCCTACTACTACAGCCTCCTGCAGAGCTGTCTGCAGCAAGCTGGCCTTCCGGAGACCCAGGACCGCAGCCGGGTGCCCCGCACAGGTGCCCAAGGGATCCACGGAGGGGGAATCCCTGGGGTGAGGGTGGTGTCCCCAGCCCAGCCTGCTTCCCGTCTCTGTCGAGGTTGGCCCCTGCCCCAGACTCTGGCTGGGTCTGAAGCCAGGCAAGCCAGTCACCTTTGGCAGGCAGGCAGGCGTAGTGGCGAAGGGCCTCTGGCACCTGTCACGTCAGAGCTCAAGGCACCCTCCACCCCTGGAAGATCCAGCCCTGGAATCCACAGCCCATGTTCTGCAGAGGGTCTTGGGAGCTGCTGTGGAGGCAGTGAGCACTTGGGACACATGATTTCTCCTCTGTTTTACCTACTTTACATATCAGGTGACCTCCAAAGAGCTAGAGTACATGAAGAATCACAGGCTTGGCTGATTGTACAGCCTGGGAAACAGGTGCAGAGACTCCTCCTCCCCCCACTGCGCAGGGGTCCCACAGAAAGTCAGTGGCAGAGCTCAGGCTAGAAGCCAGGTCTCTGGTCACCCAGTCTCCAGCGCCTTTGACCAGCTTCAAAGGGAAGTAGCCTCACGGGGTGGAGATGGGCAGCAGCTTCCCTCTCCAGCGTCCCCTTTGTCCCCTTAACTCTTCTCATCCGTACCCAGCAGGGCCATGGGGGTCAGGTAAGGTGGACAAAAAGACAACAAGGGGAACCCCTGGTGAGTTGGTGATGTTCTCTTCCCCCGAGGCTGCCCTGGAGCAGAGGTGACCTTGTGCCTTCTGGGATCCCCCAGCACCTTTCTGTCTGTGCTGCTGGAGGGGGGGGTCCAGAGCCCAGGTGAGTGTCTGTCTGAGTTCCCCCACCCCCTCCTAACGAAAGGGCAGCCTGCCCTGGCCCAGCCACATCCCAAAATACCCGCCAACCCTGGCAACTGCCTGCGTTCCAGGGGACCAGCTGGCATGCTCCGGGTGGGGGTGGGTTCTGGGAGCAGCTGCCCCCCACTACCCAGAGGCCCAGGCTGGAGGCAGAGGGCATGGGGACACGAACCCCTCCCTGGCCAGCAACCCTCCCCCTTCTGCCCACAGGAAACATGCTTCTTTGCCTGTCCCCTGCTTGGCTGACAAAGGTGCCGGCACCAGGGCGGCCAGGAGAGGCGACCCTGCTTGTCTCCAAGGCAGTGAGCTTCCACCCGGGGGGCCTGACATTCCTGGATGACTTTGTCCCCCCGCGCCTAGCCACCTACTTTCTGGCTGGCCTGGGACCTGGGCCTGGCTGGGGTCGGGAAGCAGCTCAGCTCGCTCGTGACCTCACCTGCCCTACGGGAGCCTCAGTGGAGCTGGCCCGGCTGCTGGAGGACCGGCTGCTGACAAGGCATTTGCTGGCTCAGAGGGGTGGTGTGCCCGTGCCAGCTACTCTGGCTTTCACCTACAAACCATCCACGCTGCTTCAGGGAGGGGACACCGGCCCAGGACTACGGCTGGTGGAGCTGAGTGGCAAAGAGGGCCAGGAGACACTGGTGAAGGAGGAAGTTGGGGCCTTTTTGCACTCGGACGCCCTGGGGGATGCCCTGCAGGTAACAGGCTCCGGACCCTGAGTTCTGCGCTGATGCCCGCAGGATGGGACCCGTGGATGGTTATCAAGTCCTGCTGGGAGTTATCCCCAACGTTGCGCTCCGCTGCTGTCCCACCTCTCTGAGGCAGTCCCCTGCCTTCTCAGCTCAGTTTACTCATTGGCTCCTATGGGATGGCATTTTGTCCCATGGCACATGGCGTGGTGAGGAAGCCCCTTCCCCTTCCCGTTGTTGCAGGTGGCCATCAAGCTGAGCAGCTGGTGCTGGCGGGGGCGGCGGGCACTGCGTCTGCACCCACGAGCAGAGGCGGGCATAGTGGCAGACGCGGTGCTGGCATTGCTGGAGAAACTGGAAGAGGAGGAGAGCGTCCTAGTAGAGGCCGTGTGCCCACCTGCCCGGCTGCCCCTCCCAGGTGAGAGCCGCCTGACCAGCCCAGGATGGGAGCTTGGCTTTGCTTCCTGGCCTCTCTGCGCTGGGCTCAGGCCTCCCTGTCTCCCCCCCAGGCAGTCCCCACTCTGGCCCGGAGCTGGCCCTGCGGATCTGTGCTGTGGTGTGTCGGACACAGGGTGACAGGCCCCTGCTGAGCAAGGTGAGCGTGGCCTAGGTGTAGGTCATGACCCTGCTGCGTACTGCAGGCTGACTCCCCTGAGCTGATGACAGCCCCCGGGGAAGGAAAAGGACAAAATCTCTGAGGGGGAAATCTTGGTTGCCCTCTGGGAGGATTCCCCTCCAACCCCTCTGTACCCATCCCACATCAGGCCTTGACTGATACCCCAAGCTGAGGCCCAGGGCTCAGGGCTGAATCCTCTGCCCAGGGAGCTCTTGTCCACAGAAGAGGCTGACCCAGAGTCCTAATAAACCTCCAGTGCCTGGAGCCCTTTGGGAGGGGCTTCCATGCAGGGGAGCTCAGGACGGCTTGGGGACCTCCTGAGTGTCCAGCTCTGGGCCAAGCTGAGGAGAGACTCAGCCCTGTCCTCAGAGAATTCCTAGGTGGGGGCACACTCGGTGGCACAGGCCCCCCGGGACTTCAGGAGTTTGGAGCCAGTATGCTTGGAGCCTTCAGGAAGCAGAAACCCCGGTTGGTCCTGGAAACCTGGGTAGACTCCCCCAGCGTTCTGGGGACCAGATGGGCAGTGGCTGGGGAGGTGGTTTGAGCAGTGTAAGTCAAACTGGAGAACAAGGCTTCTTGAATGTCCAGAGGGGTCTGGCCTGGATCTTGGCACAGGGAAGCTGTGCATGCATGGGGTAGGGCAGTGGTCCTGGGAGGACTCCTCCTGGGCCAGTAGCCTGAGCCGCACCCTGCCCAGGTGGTGTGCGCCGTCGGCCGCGGGGACCGGCCTCTGCGGCACCAGAACTCGTTGCCGCGGACGCTGGAGGTGGTGCTGGCCCAGTGCGGCCTGGGCGAGGCGGCGCAGGTGTCGGCCGTGCGGCGGCGCGTCAAGGAGGCGGCTGAGGCTGCGCTGGCCGCCGTACTGGCCCTGGAGGCCGGCCTGAGCGCTGAGCAGCGCGGCGGGCGTCTGGCCTGCACTGACTTCCTCGGTGAGTGGGAACGGCCAGGGCCAGAGGCTGGGGACAGGGGAGGGTGGGAGGAGCGGCGCACAGCCCAGGGCAGTCCGCGCTGAGCCCGCGTCCCCCGCCCGGCTCAGGCGTGGACTTCGCGCTGACTGTGGCGGGTGGTGCGCTGACCCCCGTGGCCCTGGAGCTGAACAGCGGCCTGTGCCTGGAGGCGTGCGGCGCGCTCGAGGGGCTCTGGGCTGCCCCGCGCTCGGGGTCGGCGACCGAGGAGGCTGCGGCAGCCGCGCCGCTCGTGGAGACCATGCTCAGGCGCTCGGCACGCTGCCTCATGGAGGGCAAGCAGCTGCTGGTGATCGGCGCGGGCGGTGTCAGCAAGAAGTTCGTGTGGGAGGCGGCGCGCGACTACGGGCTCAAGGTGGGCGCGGCCAGGCTCCGGTCGGGTCTGAGTGGTGGAGGCAGGGCCCGGGCGCAGCGGGGGGGCGGGTTTGGGGAGGCTCCCCATCACCACTAAGGGTGGGGTCCGCGCGTGGCTATCTCTCTGCGGCCCTAGATCCCAGGCGGTGGGGCCGCTGCCCGACTGGCCCATGTTACCAGTCTAAACTCCAGCTTCTAGCCCAATTCTGTCCTGGTAAGTTGTTTTGTTTTGTTTTTGTTTTTAGAGAGAGAGAGACAGACAGGAAGGGAGAGAGAGGAGAAGCATCAACTCATAGTTTAGGCACTTTAGTTGTTCATCGATTGCTTCTCATAAGTGCCTTGACTTGGGGGCTCAAGTTGAGCCAGTGACCCCTTGCTCAAGCCAGTGACCTTGGGCTCAAGCCAGTAAACCCAGTGATTACGCCAGATGAGTCCACGCTCAAGCGGGCGACCTCAGGGTTTTGAACCTGGGATCTCAGCATGCCCGGGTCGATGTTTTCTGGCCACTACGCCACCACCGGTCAGGCTGCCCCTATCAGTTTTCTATTTTTTTTTATTCAGTGAGAGGAGGGGGGGGGCAGAGACAGACTCTCACATGTGACACGACCAGGATCCTCCTGGCAAGCCCAATAGGCATGCCGTGCGCTGTTCCTCAGCAACCGAGCTCTTCCTAGTGCCTAAGATGGAGGCCATGGAGCCATCCTCAGCACCCAGGGCCGATTCGACTCATTGCTGCAGGAGGGGAAGATATATATATATATATATATATATATATATATATATATATATATATATATATATATAGAGAGAGAGAGAGAGAGAGAGAGAGAGAGAAGCAATTGGGGAAGGGATGGAGAAGCAGATGGGCGCTTCTCCAGGAGTATACCCTGACCAGGAATCAAACCCGGGACATCCACACATTGGACCGATGCTCCAGCACTGAGCTAACTGGCCAGGGCCTCTGTCCCTGTCAGTTTTTTTTTTTAATTATTGATTTGAGATCTTTATTTTATTTATTTATTTATTTTTTACAGGGACAGAGAGAGAGTCAGAGAGAGGGATAGACAGGGACAGACAGGAACGGAGAGAGATGAGAAGCATCAATCATCAGTTTTTCGTTGCCACACCTTAGTTGTTCATTGATTGCTTTCTCATATGTGCCTTGACCACTCGGCCTTCAGCAGACCGAGTAACCCCTTGCTCGATCCAGCGAGCTTGGGTCCAAGCTGGTGAGCTTTTTGCTCAAGCCAGATGAGCCCGCGCTGAAGCTGGCGACCTCGGGGTCTCGAACCTGGATCCTCCGTGTCCCAGTCCGACGCTCTATCCACTGTGCCACTGCCTGGTTAGGCTGTCCCTGTCAGTTTTAAGCAGAGCTCAGGGTAGACAGGCTGGAGAGGTGGGGCAGTGCTCAGGGTTAGTGCCAGAACCTGGGCTTTGAATGCCAGGCTAAGGAGATTGGTGCTTATGGTGCAGAAAGGGAAGGCACTTCCTTTGAGGTTGATTGAATTCCTGAAGGCAGGAGGAGAGGGCTGGGGAACAGCTTACAGATCCCAAATCAAGTTCACAGCAGTGGCCCCGTTACAGAACCTGCAGCTGTGCGGGCAGAGCAGACATTCTTATCCTCATTGAATAGATGAGAAAATGGAGGCCAGACGTCTAGGCTCTTCCTGGCCCTAACCTACCACAGTGGCCCCTCCCCGCCTCCCACAGTATACCAGCTTTTGGCAGTCCTCCCTCCGGCCATTCCCATGCCTCTTAGCTCCCTGCCTTGCACCCGGAGTTCACCTGGAATATCTCTTCACTCTTCACACTGCCCGGTGTTACAGCGCAGACAGCCACCCTCCCTCCCAGCCCTCTTCGGGGCTGCCTGTGCCCTGGGTACAGGTTGCTTTTGTCTGTTCTCCCAGCAGGCAGTGAGTCTTGGAGGTGTGGGGCCCCACTGGATTCTTCTGTGGGCCCCTCCCAGTGTCAGAACACATCGAATAAATGATGACAGAGATAATAATGCCCAAAGACACCAGACCACCTGTCCCAAGTCCCAACCCTGGTGGTTTCTCTACAAGCCTTGGCCAGAGTGAGGCTGCCTGTGGGAATGAGCCCACTTGCCCTCCTCGCCCCTCCCCTCTGCCCTCTCCCTCCTGCAGCCATCCTTCCTCTGGCTGGCTCTTATTCAGCTCCCAGTTTAAGCATTGCCTCCTCTAGGATGCCTTCTCTCTCCCCCAGGCTGGGTGAAGCGTCCTACCTCTGCACCTCCCATTTACTCAATCACGGACAAATATTTCTGAGCACCTAATGTTGGTGATTTCATCTCCCCTGAGGGCCAAGACCACCTTTTAGGCCCTATCCTGTCTCCCCGGCACCCAGCACAGGCTGATCTGAGTGTGTTGCCCTCCTGTGGTTTCTGTAGCTGCACCTGGTGGAGTCAGACCCCAACCACTTTGCATCCCAGCTGGTGCAGACCTTCATCCCCTTTGATGTGACGGAGCACCGGAGGGATGAGGAGAATGCACAGTTGCTGGCGGAGCTGGTGCGGGCGCGAGGCCTGCAGCTAGACGGCTGCTTCTCCTACTGGGATGACTGCCTGGTGCTCACAGCCTTGCTCTGCCAGGAGCTGGGTCTGCCCTGCAGCCCCCCGACCGCCATGCGCCTGGCCAAGCAGAAGAGCCGCACCCAGCTGCATCTGTTGCGCCGCCGAGGCCCGCCCTGGCCTGCGCCCTCCCTCCATGCTGTGCCTTGCTGCCCGCTGGAGAATGAGGCTGACGTGGAAAGAGCTGTCCACCAGGTGCCCCTGCCAGGCGTCATGAAGCTGGAGTTCGGAGCGGGTGCAGTGGGCGTGCGGCTAGTGGAGAATGCCCTGCAATGCCACCAGCATTTTTCCCAGATTGCCCATGACCTGCAGGGTGAGGCTGATCACCCTGGCATTGGGCTGGGCTGGGGCAACTCCATGCTGCTGATGGAGTTCATTGAGGGCACCGAGCATGATGTGGACCTGGTGTTGTTTGGTGGGAGACTGTTGGCTGCTTTTGTCTCTGACAATGGCCCCACACAACTGCCTGGCTTCACTGAGACGGCAGCCTGTATGCCCACCGGGCTGGCTCCGGAGCAGGAAGCGCAGCTGGTGCAGGCGGCCTTCCGCTGTTGCCTGGGCTGCGGGCTGCTGGATGGGGTCTTCAACGTGGAGCTCAAGCTGACTGGGGCTGGACCACGGCTCATCGAGATCAACCCCCGCATGGGCGGCTTCTACCTGCGAGACTGGATCCTGGAACTCTATGGTGTGGACCTGCTGCTGGCTGCTGCTATGGTGGCCTGCGGCCTGCAGCCTGCCTTGCCTGCCCACCCACGGGCCAGTGGCCATCTGGTGGGTGTCACTGGCCTGGCGTCCCAGCACCTGCAGGTGCTGAGCTCCACTGCCAGCCAAGAGGCTCTGCAGACTCTTCATGAGCGGGGCCTGCTGCGCTTCAATCAGTTCACGTCTTTAGAGGAGGCCCAGGTGCCTGGCAAGTATGAAGAGCCCTACTTCAGTGTGGCCTGTGCTGGGTCCAGCCCAGCTGAGGCCCGCCTCCGCCTGCTGGGCCTCTGCCAGGGCCTGGGCATCGACGGGCCCCACTATCCTGTGGCCCACTTCCTGTCCCACTTCAAATAGCACTGGGGCCAGGGGGCAGGGGCGCAGTGCTGGAGGGGGCACTGTGGCACCTCCTGCTTCCTGATTCTCTCCCTGCCTCTCTTCCTACCACCCTGCCCCCACCCTGGTTCAGCCCTCTCCCAGGCCTCAGGTCTGTTCCCAAGTGGCAGGGCCATTTTGACACCAAGGTCTACTGGCCTTTAGGGCCACAAGAAAAGTAACTGGGGGGGGGCATTGGGTCCTCTTGCTTTCCCAAAAGCCCCAGTAGAGCCCACTGCTTCCCTAGGACTCTAGCTGTGGAAAAGTGACAACAGCCAAACACACACACACACACACACACACACACACACACCACCCCTAGGGGTGGGAGTGGGCCCAAACCAAGCCCATACTCCCCACCCCTCTCCATTCCTGCTATCTCCAGGACGAGAGAACCTGGCAGGCCCTGGCCTTGGCCAAATCCTGAGAAAACCTAGACTAAATCGCCTGTCTCCTCCGCCCCCCCCCCTTCATTGAACAAATTCCAGGACAGTTTTAAAGCCTGATGACAACTTCTGACAGTGCCCCACCTGCCTCATTTGACCAGAACAGCAGAATTAGTTGACCTGGGGACAGCAGTTACCATCTCTCCCCTCCAGGTAGACATGATTGCCCTATTCTACAGATGAGGAAAGAAGCTCAAAGAGCTAAAACCATTGCCTCAATGTCGTATCACAGTGGATGGAATGTCGAGGGATTAGATGGACGGTCCAGGCTCCTGCTTTTACTAAGCCTGGCATGCCCACTTAGCTTCTAGGCTTTGCTCATCTCCCTGCCCTCATTCATATGTGGCCCTCTCATGCTTAGGTGCTTTGGCCTCCGGTACACCTCACTAGCATCGACAGAGGACAGTCTATACTCCCTTCCTAATTCAGGGAGGCTGCTTTTTAAGAACTCCTGCCTCTGCTCAGCATAGGAGCTGTGGACAGCTCTGCAAGCAATCCCTCTCCAAATAAAGGCTTAAGGACTACTGAAATGTCCAGAATCTGGAATAGGTTCTTGCGACTTGGACAACACCTCTCAGGCTCAGCTAGATGGGGGTGGAGAAGGGAGAGATGGCTAAGGGGTACCTGTAGCATCTAGTGCTAAGGATAACCGCCACACTGGCCAGGCCTTTGAGGTGACCTTCCTTGGGAGCCTGCCACGAGCACCCACACTAGGACCCAAACCTTGAGGGTCTCCTTGAGGGCCTCCTGAAGGTGAAATGACAACTGGAGGGCCACATCCAACCAGATGGCCAACCTCCAGCCCACAGACCCCTGAGATCTGTTCATCTGAATTTGTATCTACTCATCCAAGACCTCACCTGACCCAAATTCATCCCCACAGAGCCCCATCCAAAAATCCATGCCCAAATTTAAAGTCACAGACCAGGTTTGGTGTGTTCATTCATCCTTTTAAGAGAGTTTTATTAGGCACCTATTCTGTACCAGGTAGCCGGATTACTAAATGTTCTTAAACTGGCAACGGAGCAAATTCCAGTAAACCCATATTTACGGGTGGATCAGTGAAACACAAAATCTTTCTGGCAGGAACCTGGCAACCAAACCTGGCAGTAAGCTGGGCACGGAGCCATCACCCAGTAACTGCACTGACCTGCAGGGTCCTCAAGCACGGAAGTATGTTAGGGAGAAGCTGATGCAGCCGCCTCCCTTTCCGGGGCGAACAGAGAGGAGAGGCATCCTACCTTGCCTCTCGCCACCCAGCCAGCCTGGCAGCAAAAGGCTCAACAGGGCTAGGTATTGCATTTACACTCATACCTGCATGCTTTGGAATCTGCCCAATTCAAACTGTAAGCTAAAATGGGCGCCTCCCAGGCCGCCCTTGTCCAGTGCTGCTACCCAGGAGCTGTGCTGGGAAGACTTGCAAGTTTCCGCAAGGAGGATCCCGCAGATTTTGGCTTCCTGGCACTCTGAACTACAATTCCCGAAAGGCCTTGCGACGGGACGCCACAGTTTATCCGCGCTAAGCGGCCAACCCCGGGGAAGGCGATGCCTCTTTCGTAATTGGCGCGCGCCGCAGCTGTCGCGGAATGATAACGCACAGGCCAGGGCCAGCCAGGGCTGTCAGTCACAGCGCCTCCAGGTCCGCGCCCAGGGGCCCGCGGGGCCGGCGCCGCGATGGCGGCAGTGTTTGACCTGGACCTGGAGACGGAGGAAGGCAGCGAGGGCGAAGGCGAGCCAGACTTCAGCCCCGCGGTGAGTGGTCTGCCCAGGCGCGGCTCGATCCCAGGGCCGATCTCCTCCCCCTAGCGGGGGCATCGCCTCAGTTCCTCCCGTCTAGAGTGGGCTGCGCACCTGCAGACCCCGATCTTTCTCAGATCCTGGGCCCTGTTGAGCTCCTACCTCGCCCTCATCTCGACCTGCCTCCAGGACCCTCGCCCTCCCCCCCCCCCCCATTCTCCCTTCTCTGCCTCCGTCCTCTCCTCCCCAGTCCTGTCCCGTCACCTGCCAGCTCCCATTCCCGACCCCCTCCTCTCCTGGGCCGAGCAGCCCAGCTTGTGGGGCGCCGCCCTTGCCTCTTACCCCTCGGTTTCTCACAGGACGTGTGTCCCCTTGCCGAGTTGAGGGCGGCCGGCCTGGAGTGAGTGAAGGTCGTGTTGGGGGAGGAGGGGACGGGCTGGGGAAGGGAACCTGGGGAGGATGGAGCCTTGCCCACTTTGACTGTCTGTGTCTACAGGCCTGTGGGACACTACGAGGAGGTGGAGCTGACCGAGACCAGTGTGAACCCCGGCCCTGAGCGCATTGGGCCGCACTGCTTTGAGCTGCTGCGTGTCCTAGGCAAGGGGGGCTACGGCAAGGTACGGGCCCTCCTAACTTCCTCACTGGCCTCGCAGAACAGGCTTCTCAAAACGAACTAGACCTGTCAATCAGGAAAGCCTCCGACAGAACTCAGAGCCAGAAAAGGAAAGGAGGGAAGGGCAAATCCTCTCAGAATCAGACTTGAAATCTTGACTGCCCCACCCTTGGGTGGGCATCAGTCTCTTGGTCCCAATGCCAGAGCTTCAGGGTGGGGCATTTTGAAGATAGGGTGTGGAGAGGAAGTTGATCCTGTCTCCCCTGCCCTACAGGTGTTCCAGGTGCGAAAGGTACAGGGCACCAACCAGGGCAAAATATATGCCATGAAGGTCCTGAGGAAGGTGAGTCGTTCATTCAGCCCAACAAACCTTCACTGAGTGGCTGCTGTTCCTGATACCCTACACTAGATTTTGAGAAGACAACAGTGACCATGATGGTTTATTGTCAGTTGTGATTACAGTCATGCACAGCTTAATGAGGGCACACATTCTAAGAATGCGTCGTTAGGCAATTTCGGTGTTGTGCAAACTTCACAGAGTACACTTAAACAACCCCAGATGGTCTAACCTACTTCACATCAAGGTTATATGGCAGAGCCTGTTGTTTCTGAGCTATAAACCCGTACAGCATGTTCCTATACAAAACATGAGATTGAGTCAAACACAGAGCCTGACCAGGCGGTGGCGCAGTGGATAGAGCGTTGGACTGGGATGCGGAGGACCCAGGTTCGAGACCCCGAGGTCGCCAGCTTGAGCGCGGGCTCATCTGGTTTGAGCAAAAGCTCACCAGCTTGGACCCAAGGTTGCTGGCTCGAGCAAGGGGTTACTCAGTCTGCTGAAGGTCCATGGTCGAGGCACATATGAGAAAGCAATCAATGAACAACTAAGGTGTCGCCATGAAAAACTGATGATTGATGCTTCTCATCTCTCTCCGTTCCCATCTGTCTGTCCCTATCTCTCTCTCTCTGACTCTCTCTGTCTCTGTAAAAAAAAAAAAAAAAAAAAAATCAAACACAGAGAAAGTGATGTAATCCAGAGATGCTGTAAACACAAGATGTATGAGGCTGCTGCTGATGTAACATGGTGTACTGTTTTATAGTAAACTTTTTTATAAATATAAAAAATATACTGTAAAATAGAGATAAAAGCCCTGGCCGGTTGGCTCAGTGGTAGAGCGTTGGCCTGGTGTGTGGATGTCCCAGGTTTGACTCCTGGTCAGGGCACACAGGAGAAGCACCAATGTGCTTCTCCACTCCTCCCCCTCCCCCTCTTCCTTCTCTCACCCTCTCTTCCTCTCCTGCAACCATAGCTCGGAAGGCTTGAGCAAATTGGCCCCAGGTGCTAAGGACCGCTCTATGGTTTCACTTCAGGCACTAAAATAGCTCAGTTGCCAAGCAACAGAGCAGTGGGCCCAGATGGGCAGAGCATTGCCCTATGAGGGGCTTGCCAGGTGGATCCTAGTTGGGGCCCATGCAGCAGTCCCTTTCTCTGCCTCCCTGCTTCTCAAGAAAAAAATAAAAATAAAATAAAATAGAGATAAAAAATTTAGCCTGATCTGTGGTGGCGCAGTGGATAAAGCGTTGACCTGGAAATGCTGAGGTTGCCGGTTCGAAACCCTGGGCTTGCCTGGTCAAGGCACATATGGGAGTTGGTGCTTCCAGCTCCTCCCCCCTTCTCTCTCTCTGTCTCTCCTCTCTCTCTGTCTCTCTCTATCTCTCCCTCTCCTCTCTAAAATGAATAAAAAAAAATTTTAAAAATTTAGTGCACATATATACCAATAACAGTCATTTAATGTCATTAGCAAGTATTATGGACTGTGCATAGCTGTATGTGCTTCACTTTTTTTTTTTTTTTAGTGAGAGGAGGGGAGGCAAAAACAGACTCCCGCATGTGCCCCAACTGGGGTCCACCTGGCAAGCCCACTAGGGGGCGATGCTCTGCCCATCTGGGGCCGTTGCTCTTTTGCAACTGGAGCCATTTTTTAGCGTCTGAGGCAGAGGCCATGGAACTATTTATCCTCAGTACCCAAGGCCAACTTGCTCTAATCGAGCCATGACTGCAGGAGGGGAGGAGAAGAGAGAGAGAAGCGAGAGGGAGGGATGGAGAAGCAGATGATCACTTCTGTGTGCCCTGACTGGGAATCAAACCCAGGACATCCACATGCTGGGTCGACACACTACCCTGAGCCAACTGGCCAGGGCTGTGCTCCACTTTATAGGACTGGCAGTGCCGTAGTTTTGTTTGTTCCGACATGACCATGAACATGTGAGGAATGCATTGTGCTAGGGCTTTAACTCATCACTGGGAGATAGGAATTTTTAGCTCCATTATAATTTATGAGACCATCATCATATATGTGGCCCATTGTTAACTGAAATGTCATTATGCAGCATATGACTGTATGTTGTTTTTGCAGAAATTCTCAACCATGGGCAATTTTTCCTCCCAGGCAGGGGACATTTGACAATGCCTGAATATATTTTGGAGTCATGACTAGAGAGGGGTGTTAATGGCATCCAGTGGGTAGAGGCCAGGGATGCTGCTAAACATCCTACAGTGCCCAGGCAGCCCCCCTTTACTCCAAGGAATTATCTGTCCCAGACGTCAGAGGTGCCGAATTTGAGAAACACCAGTCCCTGAAAAGGGTGACTGCTGGTAGCAGCTGAATTAAGGAGAAGTACATGGAGTGATAGAGGGTGTCTATCTATGGCCGGAGGGACTGAAGAAGACCCTGGTGCCCGCCTTCTAACCAATCCCTGCCTCTCCAGGCCAAAATTGTGCGCAACGCCAAGGACACGGCACACACACGGGCTGAGCGGAACATTCTGGAGTCAGTGAAGCACCCCTTCATTGTGGAACTGGCCTATGCCTTCCAGACTGGTGGCAAACTCTACCTCATCCTGGAGTGCCTCAGCGGTATGAGTTGGGTCCTGGCTAGGGACGTGGCAGGGACAAGGAACCAGTACAGAGAGCTCTGGGGGCTTTGGAGGAAAGCCTGGAGAGAGGTGGTGTATAGATCGGCTGTGGGGTCCCCACACCCATCCGTCCGTCTGTCCATCATTCATTCATTCAGCAAACATCTGTCCAGCACCTATTGTGTCCCTCACCTGTGTTGGAGGTGGGTGGGAATGGTGGGAGTTTATTTAGGAGTCTAGAGGGTTGTTTTGTCCGTTTCCACTGTCCCTTCATGCCCTGTTCCTCTCTCCTGTGTGTTCTGCCTCCAGTAGGTCCCAGATCCGGTTGGGTCATTCTCTGCCGTGTCCTCCATCCTTTCCGCTCTCGGGAGGGGGGGACACAACACAGTTGTGCCTTACCTCGGGCTCACTCTCTGCTAGTGTCTCCTCCACTGACTCCCAGGGTTGCCATCTCAGAGCCCCGCATTGTTCCCAACACTTCTCTTCAGAATTCATGGCTCCCTCTAGCTGCCTGGATGAAGCCTGGCCTCCCTGGGGTCCTGTTCACCCAGGAGCCATCCAGGCCGGCTTTTCCCACCTCCCTCGTCGGTGCAGGATGAGCCCTATGAGCTCCATTCCCTGGGCTCTGTCTCAGCAACCCCTTTAAGTCCCACTGCTACCAAGACTTTCTGTTCCCTCTCTTTGGGATTAATTTTGTCTTCCTCTGTCTCCTCTGTGGGGTATTTTTGTGTTAAGCCCTTGGCGCTGTTGCCTCAGTCTGGCACGTGTCTCCCCCCTAGACTGAGCATCCTGAGAGCAATGGCTGGGTCTCTATCTCTGTCCCCAGCTTCACCCAGCACAGGGCCAGGCACCGAGTAGGCGTCAGTAGATGTTTGCTGAATTGAATTGAACCCCTACGGCAGCTCTGTGAGGCAGGTAGGGCGGGAATTACGAGCCCCACTCTCCCCAAAAAGAAACCAAGAGTTGGAGAGCAAAGGAGCTTGGTCCCAGCACACAGCTGATGACATGTTTGTGTCGCAGGCGGTGAGCTCTTCACACATTTAGAGCGAGAAGGCATCTTCCTGGAAGACACGGCCTGGTGGGTGTTACTTCCGGCCTCTCTCCTGGGGGTCTCCAGGGGTACCTTAGGGCCTCTCCTTCTACTGTTGCCTTCATCCTGTCCTGTCTCTGCAGTTTCTACCTGGCAGAGATCACTCTGGCCCTGGGCCATCTCCACTCCCAAGGAATCATCTATCGGGACCTCAAACCCGAGAACATTATGCTCAATAGCCAGGGTGCGTGCCTGCAGCTGTATCTTCTGGGTCGGAACCTGCCCGGGAGGGCTATGGAGCCTTGTCGGGTGGCCCAGTGCCCTGACCAGCCCCCCAACATTCTTCCTCAGGCCACATCAAACTGACGGACTTCGGACTCTGCAAAGAGTCCATTCATGAGGGCGTTGTCACCCACACCTTCTGTGGCACCATTGAGTATATGTAAGGGGCAGCTGGCGGGGCCCAGGGTTTCAAAGGACAGCCAGGAAAGGCCTGACCCAACTGATGGTTCCCCCCGGCTCCCAGGGCCCCCGAGATTCTGGTGCGCAGTGGCCATAACCGGGCGGTGGACTGGTGGAGCCTGGGAACCCTGATGTACGACATGCTCACTGGATCGGCAAGTCCGGCCTCCTCGGGAGGGCGCGAGTGGGTGTGGGAGGCGGTCCCTCTCCTGGGCCCGGAGGGAGGCCCGCCAGACTCCCCTCCCCCTCTGCCTCCTCCAGCCACCCTTCACTGCTGAGAACCGGAAGAAGACCATGGACAAGATCATCAAAGGGAAGCTGGTGCTGCCCCCCTACCTCACCCCGGATGCCCGGGATCTTGTCAGAAAGGTGGGCTTCCTCCTGCCCTTGGTCCAGCCCCCACTTCTTGTCCCAGGCCCTGCACAGGGTCTGGGGTGCCCCTGGGTCGGGAGGAGCCGACCCTGCCTGGGCAGTGTGCCGTCGGGACAGAGGAGCCCTGGCTTTGGGGTCCCAGATGTTGAGCTTGGGGTGTAGCTCTCTGACCCAGAGCAACAGTAGCTGACCCTGACAAGCCCCCGGTCTAAGTCTTAATCTGCAAATCGTTCGTGATGAGCTAGCTGCTCTTCATGTAAAAGGCAACCAGGAAAAAGAAAAAAAAGCCTGACCAGGTGGTGGCGCAGTGGATAGAGCGTCGGACTGGGATGCGGAAGGACCCAGGTTCGAGACCCCGAGGTCACCAGCTTGAGCACGGGCTCATCTGGTTTGAGCAAAAGCTCACCAGCTTGGACCCAAGGTCGCTGGCTCAAGCAAGGGGTTACCCGGTCTGCTAAAGGCTCATGGTCAAGGCACATATGAGAAAGCAATCAATGAACAACTAAGGTGTCGCAATGCGCAGTGAAAATCTAATGATTGCCTTGGCCGGTTGGCTCAGTGGTAGAGCGTTGGCCTGGCGTGCAGGAGTCTCGGGTTCAATTCCCGGCCAGGGCACACAGGAGAAGTGCCTGTCTGCTTCACCCCTCCCCCTCTCCTTCCTCTCTGTCTCTCTCTTCCCCTCCCGCAGCCAAGGTTCCATTGGAGCAAAGTTTGCCCGGGCGCTGAGGATGGCTCTGTGGCCTCTGCCTCAGGCGCTAGAATGGCTCTGGTTGCAGCAGAGCGGTGCCCCAGATGGGCGGAGCGTTGCCCCCTGGTGGGCGTGCCAGGTGGATCCCGATCGAGCACATGTGGGAGTCTGTCTGACTGCCTCCCTGTTTCCAACTTCAGAAAAAAATACAAAAAAAAAACACCCAAAAAACTAATGATTGATGCTTCTCATCTCTCCGTTCCTGTCTGTCTGTCCCTATCCCTCTCTCTGACTCTCTCTCTGTCTCTGTTAAAATAAAATAAATAAATAAATAAATAAAAGGCCACCAGGGCCCTGGCTGGGTAGCTCGGTTGGAGCGTTGTCCTGATACGTCAACACTGCAGGTCTGGTCCCCAGTCCGGGCACACACGGAACTCCGTGAGTGCGTAAATAAGTGGAACAACACGTCAGGTTTATCCCTCTTCCCGTTCCTCTTTCTCTCTGAAATCAATGGGTGGAAATAAGTAAGCAAAAAGGCCGTCAGGGGCATGGAGGGGGTCAGCCCTCATGCAGGTTTGGAGTTGGATTCCCAGTAAAGCCCCCTGGGGTGATGTCTGCAGCCACGTGCCTTTGCAAAGGCTCTGTGGAGAAGGGGACATTGGACCAAACCTTGGAAGTCTGGGTATCAGTAGGTGGAGACCACGTTCCAGTGGCCTCCCCCCCCACACACACATACCCTAGCCCCTGAGAACATGAGGACACGTAAGTAGTACCTCTGTCTCAGACCCTTATCCTCTGCCCTTGTCCTGCAGTTTCTCAAGCGGAATCCTGGCCAACGGATTGGGGGTGGCCCAGGGGACGCTGCTGATGTGCAGGTGGGTCTGGGACAGCCGTGAGGGTTTGGGGCTGTAGGGCAGAGAGTTACTGAGAGAGCCAAGAGGGGATGAATTGCTGGCATGTTTGGGGGCGCTCTACCCACAGGGACACCCCTTTTTCCGGCACATTAATTGGGATGACCTCCTGGCCCGCCGCGTGGACCCTCCTTTCAGGCCCTCTCTGGTGAGTGGAGGTCCCGTTGGCCCAGTGGCAGGCAGAGGACCCTGTCTTGACCCCCTCTGACCCCCTGAACTCGGTCCACCCACAGCAGTCTGAGGAGGACGTGAGTCAGTTTGACGCCCACTTCACGCGGCAGACACCGGTGGACAGTCCCGATGACACGGCCCTCAGTGAGAGTGCCAATCAGGCCTTCCTGGTGCGGTCTGGGGGGCCTGAGGGTTCTGGGGGCGCAGGTGGGGATGGCGGCTAGGGAGCAGGGGACGCTGAGCACTGCCCGCCCCGCCTTCGCCCCTCAGGGCTTCACCTACGTGGCGCCCTCCGTCCTGGACAGCCTCAAGGAGGGCTTCTCCTTCCAGCCCAAGCTGCGCTCCCCCAGGCGCCTCAACAGCAGCCCCCGGACCCCTGTCAGGTACTCGGGGCCCCCTCGCTGGGGCAGGAGGCCAGTTCCAGCCCTCGCCCTGCCCTCTGTCCCGGAGCTGCCGTGTCTAGCTTCCGTTTCCGTCTACAAGGGACCCGTTGTAGCAGGGCCTGCCTGGATGGGCACTGGATGTCGCAGCCTGTGCCCCCAGGCGTGTGGGGAGGCTGGCCTCCTGCCCTGGGGCCCGTAGGCACTGACTCTGCCTTGGTTTCCCCCCCAGCCCTCTGAAGTTCTCGCCCTTTGAGGGCTTTCGGCCTAGCCCCGGCCCACCGGAGCCGATGGAGCCCCCGCTGCCTCCTCTCCTGCCACCGCTGCCGCCACCGCCACTCTCCAGCACTGGCCCCCTCCCCATTCGACCCCCCTCAGGCACCAAGAAGTCCAAGAGGGGCCGTGGGCGCCCTGGGCGCTAGGAGGACGGGTGGGGACCAGGACGGTTGCTGGGGCTCCTCCCTGCAGGCCTGCCGGTAGCTGGAGCCCGGGCGACCTGGGGCAGCAGAGAGCAAGAGCATGTCGTGCTGGAGCGGCTGTGCCCGAGTTGTGTGCGTGAGGGGTTGGCTGCAGGCCCTGGCTCTGGTGGAAGGGAGCGGTGCCCTTGCGGAATTAAAGCATCCAGTGGAAGGGAGCGGTGCCCTTGCGGAATTAAAGCATCCAATCGTGGCGCCGGCCTGGTTCTTCCTTTGGCCGTCTGGGGGCAGGTCTGGGCAAGGTCGTGCCAGGAGAGCCTCTGCTTAGGGACAGGAGGGTCACTACAGGACCACAGAAGCACAGGGCTGGAGAGGTTTTATTTCAGATGGCTGGGAGTGGGGATGCACAGCCTCGGGGACAGAATGGGGGTGGGGGTGGGGTTAAGTGACAGTCTGAGGCTCTCCATGTGGGGGTGGGGGTGACAATGGGGTCCAGGGCAGGCAGTGTCCAGTCATGGCAGCTGGGGAAGCAGAGGCCCAGTGGCAGGGATGTGACCCCAGGCTGGCTCCTACAGTGCAGTGATGTGGGGGGCCTGGCCCCCCGCGCTGTCGTCCCAGGCCGCGCTACCGGCAAAGGCGTGCAAGTCGCTCAGCAGGGCCTCAGCGCTGCCTGCGGAGCCCTCTGGCCCCCGGGAGCTGAGGCCGAGGGCTCCTTCGGGGTCACCCTCAGGTGCTTCCTGCTCGGGCTCCGGGCCCTGCTGTGCACTGAGCTGCTCTCCGCGCTGCCGCTCCTCTTCCTGGGCTATCGCCTCCCTGCGGCCGCCGTCAAAGCTGTCATCTTCCGTGTCCTGCTCATCCTCCTGCTGCCCTGGGTCCTCAGCGGGCGAGTCCTGCTCACCCTGGGCCCAGAGCCAGCGGCCCGGTGGGCTGGTACGGAGCAGGTGGCGTGTGCGGCCCCACAGCGCGGCGCCCAGGCGGGCCGGGTGGTAGTAGCCTCCGGACTCACGGCTGAGGTAGCGCCAGGCCAGGGCCAGGCCTGTGGCCAGCAGGAGGAGGAGCAGCAGCAGCAGGACCACAGTGACGGAGCTGGAGCCCATGCCGTCCTTGGTGCCGCCAGAGCACAGGACCCCTGGCAGGGCCAGCAGCGTCCCGAGCCCCAGGGCATAGGACAGGTCCTGTGGAGAGACAGGCAGGGGCTCATCTCCCTGGCTGGGGGCCAGGCCGTCGGCAGGCCTGGTGACGGAGTCCTCGGTTGCTTTTTGGGCAAAATGGGGACAGTCAAGTAGAAAAGCCCAAGTCCTTACTTGGTCAACACTGTCCTGGCCCTGTGAGATCTGTCCACCTCCCTCCCTCCCTCCCACTTCATCTTTATAATCCTGACCCTATAGGGTGTCGGAGGGGGACCCTGCCCGAATGTTCCATCCCCTCTCCTCTCCCTGCCAGCCACGTGGCTCTCCTGCTCACTGTAGCTCAGAGCGCCTCAGTGCAGCCTAACCTGACCTGGGTCACTAGCCCAACCCTCTCCCTGCAGCCTGACGCAGGCCTGACCCTCTACTTGCCTCACTCCGCTCCTAACTCAGTAGGGAATGCTGCTGGTTTATTGGGCTTTTAGTCTTATCTCCCCTGCCAGAGCCAACCGTGAGAAGACAAGGATCTTTCTGGCTCAAGCACACAGTAAGCAACTCCCGGCACACAGTAGGTGCTCAGTAACTATTGGTTGACTGTGTCAAGACCACTCATGGGGGTAGGGGTGGGGATAGAAGGGAGCCTGCTAGACTGATGTTGGGTCTGGCTCTTCCTGAGGCTGGGATGCAGGAGCCAGTCCCCAAGGCAACTGTTCACGGTCCCCTTGCCAGAGCCCCGGAAGAGGGTCCGAGACTCCTCCACCCTTCCAGCCCTGCGGGACTGCCTGCCCAAGCTGCAGTGTTTCCGTTCAGTTCAGCTCCCTGTCCCTGGGGGCCTCAGGCTGGGGCAGGCGGGTGCAGCTGCCAGAGGAAGCCTGTGGTTGGAACAGGCAAATGAGGGGGGGAGGGGTGCAGAGGTACAAGCAAGCCGGCCCTCCCAGGCAGGCCCTGCGGGGCTGGCCCGCAGGGCAAGGGAGGGTCTGCCCAGGGGTCATAAAGGGGTTCTGGGCCTGGAGTGGGGTGCTTGGGCCACAGCCTCAGTCCCAGGGAGGCCCGGCTCTGAGGTGAGGTGAGAGAAAGGGCCAGTTCCCACCCCATGCCTGTCCTGGTTCTCCGTTCTCACACTTCTGCCCGGACTCCCTGCTTTTGGCCCTAGTCGAGGGAATCCTTCTTTAGCTCCCAGGTCCAGACACTCCAGCCCTGACCTCCTGTGGCCCCCACCCCCAGGACCCAGCAGGCTCACCATCGGTCCGCAGGCCTCTCAGTGACAGGCGCCCACCTCCGGCGATGGCTGTGCTGAGCGAGAAGTGAGCTCACAGACTCAACTGCAGCTAGGGTACTTGGTGCTTCCGCTTCCTGCCCATAATACCCCAACCAACCCTCCCTGCTGCAGGGCCCTGGGGGGGAGGCTTGGGCCTCTTGGGACCACCTTGACCCACATCAGATCCTTACAAGTCTCACTGGGCTAGGCTGGGGCTGTGGAGCCTGTGACCAGGCCTCCAATAGGAGCAACTGGACACCCGGCTAAAAGCACTGTGTGGCCCTCGAGTTCCTTCGCTCATGTCAGCCTCAGTCTCCCCGCCTGACAGAATTCAGGGAAGCTGACTGTGGGGGGGTGGCTCGCGGCCCCCAGACCTCCCTATCTGGGATCCCTGCGGGCCTCCTCTGGCCCCATTTCCAGACTGCCTTCCCCAGCCCCGCCCTGGCAGCAAAATGGCAAACCTGGCTTTTAGAAAGAGAATTTTATTTGGAATGAAAATATAGAGCCCACCCCTCCCACTCCTCCTGAGGCAGGAGCAGGGGGCCGGGTGGGGGTGGAGAGATGGTCCCTCAGAGTATAAGCTGGCCTTGGTACAAAAACCCTCCACAGTAACAGTAACAGAAGCCAGGCGGTGGCTCCAGTCTGGGCCCGCAGGATGGGTGAGGGTGTGGACTGGCCCGTGAACCTGCCCCAGAGGCCCTCGGCAGGGGGCAGGGAGCAGCCAGCCAGCACTGTGACCTGCCAACAGAGGCCGAGTGAGAAGGGGTAGAGGAGGAGGAGGAGACGGTGAGGGGAGGAGCAGCGTCCACTGGGCCTGTGGTCCTACACGTCCCCGTTCTCCATGCGGCCCAGCTGCTCCTCCAGGCGGCCAATCCGCTCCCCTTGCTCTTTGACCAGCGCTCTCAGTGCTCGAAGCTCCTGCATCACCTCCTCCAGCTTCCCAGCCTCCTGCAGGAACATGGGGTCAGGGGTTCCAGTGCGGCAGCCCTCCCCAGATCGACTACCGGGCAGGGGCCTGAGGCTCAGAGAGGGACAGCAAATGGTTCAGGCGCACACAGCACACTGGGGGACCAGAGGCTCAGAGATGGACAGCAAATGGTTCAGGCGCACACAGCACACTGAGGGACCAGAGGCTCAGAGAGGGACAGCAAATGGTTCAGGTGTGCACAGCACACTGGGGGACCTGAGGCTCAGAGAGGGACAGCAAATGGTTCAGGCGCGCACAGCACACTGGGGGACCTGAGGCTCAGAGAGGGACAGCAAATGGTTCAGGCACACACAGCACACTGGGGGACCTGAGGCTCAGAGAGGGACAGCAAATGGTTCAGGAGCACACAGCACACTGGGGGACCTGAGGCTCAGAGAGGGACAGCAAATGGTTCAGGCACGCACAGCACACTGAGGGACCAGAGGCTCAGAGAGGGACAGCAAATGGTTCAGGCGCACACAGCACACTGGGGGACCTGAGGCTCAGAGAGGGACAGCAAATGGTTCAGGAGCACACAGCACACTGGGGGACCAGAGGCTCAGAGAGGGACAGCAAATGGTTCAGGCACGCACAGCACACAGGGGGACCAGAGGCTCAGAGAGGGACAGCAAATGGTTCAGGCGCGCACAGCACACAGGGGGACCAGAGGCTCAGAGAGGGACAGCAAATGGTTCAGGTGCGCACAGCACACAGGGGGACCAGAGGCTCAGAGAGGGACAGCAAATGGTTCAGGTGCGCACAGCACACAGGGGGACCTGAGGCTCAGAGAGGGACAGCAAATGGTTCAGGCGCACACAGCACACTGGGGGACCTGAGGCTCAGAGAGGGACAGCAAATGGTTCAGGTGCGCACAGCACACGAGCTGCCCAACACCAGCCCAGACTGCCAGGCACATACCCCGACTCCCGCGAGGCTGCCGCTGCTGGGGGAGCTAGTGTTGGTGGAGGCGGCGGGCGTCGAGGCCCCCGGGCGAGTGGAGCCAGGGGCCACCGCAGGCCTGCTGTCCGATAACACGTTGCGCCGGCTGACCTTTAGGTCCCGCTGTTTGCTGGGCACGTAGGCCTCCCGCAGGGAGATGAGGATGGGGTCCGCATCCCGCCCGCTCACCCACTCCTCCGCCTCCAGGGCCGCCTCAGGCCCTGCTGTGTCTGGGTACAGATCGTCCTGGAAGAGGTCCGACTGGGCAGGGGGTGGGAAAGGTCCAGATCAGATGGGGGCCCGCCACCAGGGGCCTGTGGTCTGGGTCTTATGTGACCATCTCCTCCTCACTCTTCCTGCTTTCTAGGCTTGCACCCTGTCAACCCATTCCCCAACGGCCTGGCCCCGAGCCACTACCTTTCTAAGCTCAACAGTCCCTTCACTTCCCTTCCGGACGCTGCCAGCAGTTTCCTATGAAGCCTTCCCCAGCCTGCCTTAGCTGGGGTTGGTGGGATTCTGGAGTCATGGCTGTGCCCGGGACTGTGAGTTCCTGGGGCAGCCTGTCAGCCTTGTTTGCAGCTCGCTTCCTGGGGACGTGCCTGGCACACTGAATGGCGGGCTCAGCACACACTGGCTGAGGATGCAGCACGTCCAGTGCTCTTGGCTGGGCAGCTGAGGCCCAGCCACTGGTAGCCTGGTCCCCTCCTCGCGGGGGCTTCCACACAGCTGGACTCCCTGTCCATCTCTCCATCCCCAGCTCTGTGCCTTGCGCCTGGCCGAGTACCCACCCCTGGAGGGCCCGGGCCCAGCCGTGCTGTCAGCTGGCCTTCGATGGGAAGACCTCCAGGCTCTGTCTCCTGTGGCTCACACTGAGCGGGGCTCAGCTCACCCGATCTTGGCTTGCCCCCGCCCCAGCACCAGAGGACAAGCTGGCGACTGTCCAGCTCACTGACCCACCCCACTTGGCCAATGTCTCATTCACAGGCCTTACTTTAGTCACCCAAGTGGCCTACCTGCCTGAAAGAGGAGGGGGTAGACAGGGTAACTGGGTGGCCTCACCTTTCTTGGCACAGTCATGACAATGGGCTCACACTTGCGCTCATGCAGTTTGTAGAACCTGGAAAAGGGAGGGGAGGGAGGAGCCATGGGTAGAACTCCTACCAGCTCTCCTAACTCCCTCTACTCTACTTCCAGTCCTTACTCTACTCCCAGCGCTTCCAGACTGCCCCCTGCCCCCAGGGCCTCCTGAGCAGCCTTCTATAATCGGCCTCTCACCCCTGCCCCCAGGCCACACCCTTCCTAAGGCCAGCTGCCTTGCTGGTCCCTCTTACCGGGCGATCTCACACTTGCTGACCTCCAGGCCCCTCTTGGGCATGCTGCCCATGCCCCGCTGGGGCTCTTTGCTGGTGAACGTGTTCAGGAAGTGAATGTAGGGGGGCTCATCTGTGATCTCAAAGTACCGGATGCTGGAGTCGCCCTGTGGGGCGGGAGGGAACAGGCTTTAGTGCTCGGGCACGCCTCTTCCCTGTCCCACCAGGCCTGCCCAGCCCCACCTTGCCACAGACGTAGACCACACTGGTGTCGGGGTCATAAAAGGGCAACAGGGCCCCGTTGCTTGAGTCCAGCTCCTGCAGGGCCATGGGTTCTTCGAAGTTTTCCTGGCACACAGGGTAGGGTGCAGTCAGGCCAGGGCCAGGCCAGGCCAGGCCAGAACCTCCCTCTCAATGTCCCAACACGCCATCAGGACTTCCCCAGCCAGTCTCCCATGCCAGCCAGTGCTGCCTCTCCCAGGCTGGTGGGTTCTCTCCTACCTCTAAGCCTTTGGCCATAATATGCCCCATCAGACCCTCCTGGTTCCCCTCTGTTCCTAGGGTCCCACTTTCTGGCCTGTTCCTGGCCTACAGACTCCTCCCAGCAGCAGGCAGGGAGAAGGGAGGCTGGAGGGGGGCTCCGGGTCCTTTGAACCTTAGGTGCCTGGCTCAGAACCTGGGAACCATAGGTTCTCTCCAGGGTGACTCTCGCCCTATTCACTCAGGGTCGTCCCTCAATCTTAAACTTGCTACCTCAGGCTGGCCACAGCCACTTACTGGGTCCCAGAGCGCCAGCTGCCGCTCGCTCATGCGGCTGAAGCCTGTGGTGAACACCTTGCCATCCGCCAGGAAGATGGCCCGCATGGGCCGGGCCCCCTCATGTGCCTTCTCCCGCTCCTGTCGGGGATATAGAGTGGTCAGTGCAACACCCTGACTGAGCCCCTTGACCCGTTCCCTGCCACCCTCACCTTCCTAGGCCACATACTGCCACCAGCGTGCCCCGGCGGGGGTCGATGATGCGCACACTCTTGTCCTTGCACGCGGAGCAGAAGAGGCTGCCGTTGTGGTTCCAGCTGACGTTGTAGATGAGGTCGGGATGCTGGCTGTCCAGGCGGTACAGCTCCTCCGCCGTGCCCACGTTCCAGATGAGCACCACGTTGTCGCAGCCTGCCGAGTGGGGGCACGTCAGCTCACTAGGCGTCCCCTGACCACCCTCCTGGGAACAGACCAGACCTCTTGACCCCTGAGGGCCTCAGCTTTCCCATCTCGCCGATGGGCCTGGGGAGAGGGGTGGGAGGTCCCCGAGCTGCACACGGAGAGGCCTAAGGGCACAGAAGCAGTGCGGACCTGCGCTGAGCAGCACGTTGCGGGCCGTCGGGTGCCAGGTAACTATGCCCACTCGCTTGGTGTGCCCTTCCAGCACCACCACCGGTTCTGTCAGTGGGGACACTAGCCCATTCTCTGGGATCTGCCACACCTGTGGGAGGGTTGAGGCTGTCAGCCGAGGCCTGTGCGTGGCCCTGCTTCCAGTGGCCTCGAATCACACCGGCAACCCGGGACCCCCCACAGCCCCACAGCTCACCATGACTGTGCAGTCCTCTGAGCCGCTGGCAATGACTTCATCATTGTGAGGACACCAGTCAATGTCCAGGACAGGTCCCGTGTGTCCACACACTGTCGGGTAGGCCTTGTCAATGCGGCCCGTCTGCAGGCGTGAGGGGAGCCGTCAAGGTGGACTCAAGGCCCCCAAGCTCCATCCCTCCCAGCGCCCCGTCTTCCCCTCCATGGAGCAGGAGCAAGGCACCTGGCCTGGCCCACAGGGAGCCAGACTGCCTCTTCCTGGCCCACCTCTGCCGTATGAGCACTATCAGGTGAGCAGGAAATGGTTGTTGCCTCTAGCCCTGACTCCATGGCAATAAAAGACTTTCTCTTCCTGTGCTGACACATCTCAGGCAGTAAATGTGGATTATGACACCTGCCCAGAGCGTGGGGCTGGACAACATATGAGATGCGGAGTGAGCAGATAGGTCTGGCCGGAGCGGCCACGCCACCTCCAGCTCTTCCCCCAGTCCTCACGGGCCCCACCTTGCTTAGGGGGAGCACCAGGAAGGCGCCCCCACCGCTGGCCTCCACAATCACCGCCAGGAACTTAGGGTTGACTGCGCAGAAGGTGCTGTCCCAGGTGACACGGGACACTCGAATGTCCTCATAGCATTGGTCATTCTTGATCGGCTGCCCGAACACGTGCCGGAATTTGCTCTGCCGGACCACTTTTCGGAAGGACATGTCTGCGGTGTGCAGAGGCCTGGTCAGCGCGCGCCCAGCCTGGCAACCCCCAGCCTCCCAGGGCTGCCGGCAGGATGGTGGGGTGGGGAGAATGCCACTGGGGCCTGCGCACTGTAACCTACCTGGCTCTCAGTGTGCCCTCATAGAATGGGGTCACAGGTGCAGACCCTGGCTCCCTCCTCCCAGGGTGGAGAGAGAAAGGACTAGGATACTGAGTCCTGAGGCTCCACAGGACCCTTCCTGGGGCCAATGGCTGTGTGTGTGTGTGTGTGTGTGTGTGTGAGAGAGAGAGAGAGAGAGAGAGAGAGAGAGAGAGAGAGAATGGGGGAAGGGGCCAAAGCCAGAGAAGGATTAGCTCCTCTGAGGGTCCCAGTGAGTTCCCAGCGGGTTCCTCCCTGCCCAGGATTTGGAAGCTGGATGATGAGGATGGACAGAAAAGACAGGGATGGTCTGTGCTGCTGGGGCTGCATCAGGCCCCAGTTCTGAGTCCCAGGAAATGTGCAGTGCCCGCAAGAATGTGCAGGGAACCCCAGGCCGGCCCAGGGGGCCTGGCAAGACGGGGCGGGGGACCGGACGCCGCTCCCAGCCGCAGAGCATCCCAGAACCGCCTCGGAGCGGTGTCCAATGTGAACCAGGAGCCCAACTTCCAGGTACCCCGGTCCAGGAGGGGAGTGGCTGGGTTGCCGAAGGTGTTGGGACTGAGGGTGGGGCTCCGTGGAGGGGAAGGTGGTCTCCTGGGACTCGCGAACTCCCACTCTGCTCCCCCCGCGGCTCCGCCCCGTAGCCCCGCCCGCCCCCGGCCTGCGCCCCCAGCCCCAGTCCGCAGCGCTCACCGGGGGCGCCGGGGACTGCAGCACCGGCCTCGGGCGGCTCCGGATCCCGGCCTCTGGGAAGCAGGAAGCGGGAATCAGGAAGTGACAGAGGAGAGGGGGGCAGGGGGCGGGGGGCGGGGCTGGGGCTCGCGGGGGCGGGACCGAGGTCACGCGCGGAGGGGCGGGGCAGGAGGCTGCGAGCGGAGCCTGGAGGCCAGGAGCGCCGGGGGCGCCGGGGCGGAGCCTGGGCGGAGCCTGGGGAGCCCCGCCCTCCAGACTGCCGGGTCGCTCGTGGGCAAAGCGGTAGGGTCAACGACACCTGTGGGGGTGGGGTCCAGAGGCCGCAGGTGCGGGCCGCAGCCCTGTCACTGACTCGGCCCTTCCCAGGAGTGAGTGGAGCCCCGCTCTCCCAGTCCCCCACCCCAGTGCATACTTCAAGGTCCCCCAGTCCACCCCCCCACTCCCCTACCCCCGCCACCCGCTCCGAAATATATCATATACTGGAGCAGTCGACGTATGAATGTGCCTTTTTTTAAGTTACAGAAGTATGTGCTCTTGATTAACAATGTAAATAAAACAGCTGTTTTAAGGGGGGAATGGAAGGCGCCAGCCAACCGATTCTTCCAGACGAACACCCCTGTGTCTTGCTGGGCCTCCTTATTAAAAATAGAAATGGGGTCATACTCCCCAGATCCTTCACACCTTCCTGTTTTTCCTCTGCCATCTCCCACGGAGGCCGGGAGGTCAGTTCACAGACCTCTCCCTCCTTCTACCCTGCTCCTGGGACAAGGGGCTCATAGTTGTTCCGTACCTCCACGTGGGGCTGGTGTGCCTGGAGCCCTGGCCACCTCCCTTCATTCCTTCTCAGAGCATCTACTGCCCTAGGTGACTAAGGGTGATGGGCAAGTTCCCTTTCCCAGAACAAGTGGGAGCAGGGGGAAGAGGGGAAAGAGCTCAAGTCAGCAGGAGCCTGGCCCTAGCTCCATGTGTGGCCCATGTGGGCTGGGGCTTATACCCACCTCATTTCCTGCACCTCACCCTGTTGAGGAAACAGCTCAGAGAGGAGAGGTGCCTGCCCCTGGTCACCTTCCAGGACTCAGTCCCCATTTGTTTGACTCCAACATCTTCCTTTTCCCGCTGCCCCATACTCCCGGGCAGACCAATCCCTCCAGCCTAGGACAGGGGTGAGGGTGGTTTGGAAGAAAGGAGGCAGCCATAAAGCCTCCCTCTCCATTGTGTCTAAAGCCCAAACCAGATAACATCCATGGTGGTTGCCTACCCTACCCCCGCCTGTCTGACCCCTGCTCACCACCCCTTATTACCTACTTAGTCCTTTCCCTGCATGTGGCCTAGTGACTCTAACCCTCCTGTCCCTGAAATACAACACCTTTCTTCCTACCTCAGGGCCTTGGCACATCCTACTTGTTCCATATGAAGCCTCTTTCCCCAGATCTTGAAAAGTCTCCATCCCTCATTTCCTCCAGGTCTCTGCTCAGATGTCACCTCCTCCCAGAGCCTTCCTTGACCACCCTCCTCACCCATCACTCTCTGGCCCTCTTGTTTCCCCTGCATAGTTCTCAATCATGACCTGATATTATATAATTATTTGTGTATTTGTTTTTTGTCTGTCTAGCCCACTAGGATGTCAACAAACTGAGGACAGCACTTTGTCTCGTGTCCCACTGTGTTTCGGTACCTAGAACAGGAAGACCTAGCACACACTGTGTGTTCAATTAATTTACGTTGAATGAATGAACAAGCAGCCCTGCGTGTCGAATTGAAAATGCTCATGTTCACAACTCTCAGAATCAATGTCTGGCCCCCATGAGGGAGAGGGCATTGTCTCTTATCTGGAGAAGGACTGAGTTCTCCAGAGGGCAATGGGAACCCATCCCCACAGGTGTGCTAGCGGGGAGGTGGGAGGCTATGGAGCAGTGGGGTGAGCCCTTCCTTCATCTCCCGTGGTCTTGGGTGTGCATGTTTCCTCCAACACGAAACCCTCCTGTGGGCCACCAAGAGAACTCCTCTTCATTCTTCAAAACCCTTCATGGCACTGTTCTTTCTCCCGGATAACAGTCATCCATTGTGGATGGGATTCCCCTTGGGGACTTTGGAGGTAGGGCTGGCCTAGTGGCCAAGAAGTAGGGTTTGGAGTGTGGACCAAAGTTGAAGGCAGGTGGCTGGCACTGAGGTTTTAGTCCCTGATCTGCCTGCCACGTTGAAAAGACTTTGGGACCCATAGCTGGGAGCAGAGGGACTCTGCTGAGTGCTCCAAAGGGACGTTCAAGTCCAGACCTTGTTCTCAGTGAGTGTGCACTTTAAAGAGGTCACTATGTGGAGGAGGGGGCAGTGTGGCTGAGGGGACAGTGCCTGGCGGGCAAGATGCTGCCACATGGGCGCTGGTCCGTGGGTCAGTGCTGGTCCCAGGCCTGGGTGAGGCCTGCGGGTGCCCACTGGTGTAATCAAGTTAATGGATAACAATTATTAAGCCCTTATTCTGTGCCTTTGTAGGGATTAACACTCCCAGGAATTGGGGACCATTATTATGGTGCTCACTCAGGTGAGGAAACAGAGTCCCATAGAAGCCAAGAGGCTGGCTGAAGACCACACAGCTGCTGAGTGGTAAAGCCAGGACTCAGACCATCCCAGAGGGGCACCAGAGCTCATGCCCCTAAACCCACCCATGTGTCTCCAAACTGGAAGGCTGGCTGGAAAGGCACCTAGCAAGCACTCTCAATGCTTCGGAATGAATGAATTCAACAAGCTTGTGCCTGTCCAGAAATCTTTATCCCATAGGCCTGTTTTCACAATTCAATCGCTAGGAAATGCTGTTATACTGATAGTGTCATCACCACTCAGCGTGCTTCTGTCCTGGGCCTACAGCCAACCTCGCAAGAAGAACGTTATCACCCCATTTTACAGATAAGAAAACTGAGGCAAAGAGAGAGGTAGGAACCAGAACCTGGATCTGACAGCACCAGTCCAGACTGTCTGCACAGGCCGCTGCCCTTTTAGAATGCAAGCACCCCTGGGGAGCATAACACATTAAATGTCATTGTCATTTACATCTATTGGTAAGGGTATTGCTCAGCTGCTAAAGGTCCCAGATGCTGAGCTAATGGGAAAGGATTGGGGTGGCAGTGAAGAGGATAAGGGGACACGGTTTTGGAACACTAGGGATTGAGAGAAAGTGGGGTGGGCTGGAGCCAGGAGAGAGGGATGGATGTGAAAGGGAAGGGGGGGCTCAGAAACTAGAACTTCAGCACTTCCTAGTTTTTTTTTTTTCTTTTTTGCAGTGTCTGCAGTTTGAAAGGGAAGGGGTTGGCTGGCTCTGTCCCAGAGACACTGTGTGACCTCTGGGGACCTCCGGCCTTTCTGGAGCCACTGAGCTCTCTGTTTGGACACCCTCTCATCTCTGCCCTGGGCTGAGAGTACAGGAGGGGCTCAGATGGAGGCAGGCTCAGGACACTCTGGGCCTACAGCTCCCACCACAATGCGCAGGTGGAAACTAGTTGAACCCTTAAATGGAGCATATCTCAAAGTCCCCTGGAGCTACCCAAGGCACAGAGGTGACCTCACGCTGTCTGAGGCCACCGGGGTGCCAGCAGTCCAGAACTGGTCATAGGCAGGGCTGTTTGACCCCCGAGCTCACAGAATCCCAGATGTTCAGGCCAGGTGGCGCCTCCTCCCATATACCTCCAGTCCATACAGGGGCATCCCTGGACGCCAGCAAGAGAAGGACATCTGCTCACTGTGCCGCTACTGCGTGCCACCGGCTCTCACGAGGCGCCTCGCACACTTTCTCATTGGATGGTCACAATGGCAGAAGAGACAGGAGTTCAGAGGGTGAAGTCACCCAGAGCCGGATTCAAATCCAGGCTTGGCCAATCGCTCCTCAGCTCCAGTCATCTTGCTGAAGGAACTCCTGCCCCCAGCCTCCTAGCCTGCGGTCTCCTGCTGGCCCCTGAGTGCCTCCCACCTCTGTAGGACTTCCTCCTTTGCTGTCCTCGTGCCCAGGTCAGAGGACAGGACAGGGAGAAGAGGGAGGGAAGGATTGAAGGGAGTCAGGCCAAGCCCTGGAAGTCGCCCCTGCTGCCTTTCTCCTGTGCCGCCAAGGCTAAACTGTCAGTGGGGGCTGGGTATGTTGGAGGGCAGAGCCCAGCAAGACACCATGAGTTATGACAGTTCAGGAGGTGTTGGGTCACCATGTGTGTGTGTGTGGGGGGCAAGCATGAAAGAGCTTGGCGGGACCCAGGCAAGGAACACGAAGCTCACAATAAACTGTCTGGGACTTTTGGCCACTTCATTCTCACTTCCCCCAAAGCCTCTGGTTGGCCCAGCGGACTTGGTGGGGTTTCTCATGATGACTTCCTCCACGATGCCCCTCCTCTCTGAAGGGCTGACTCTTCTGTCTCCCGCTGGCGGCCCTGGCTGGCCTGGGCTTTCCTGGACCCTCACGTGGGTCCTGCAGCAGGACCTTCCTCTGGAGGGGCCCTGCTGGAGCTTTCTCCCTCAGAGGCAGCGGGCGTGGCTGGATTCTCAGGGGCCTCTGGGGTGGGATCCTCGGATGGGGCCAAGGAGGCTTCATCACAGGGGCTAGGGGCTGAGCTGGCGGCAGGTCCAGGGGTCTGGGCCTCAGGGGTCGCCTGTGACTGCTCCATAGAGTCCAACTGGGCCTGGGCCTCATGGTCCACCTGTGGCTGGGCCGCGGAGTTCAGCTGAGAATGGACCACGACATCTGACTGTGGTTGGGCGGTGGGGTTCAGCTGAGAATGGACCACGGCATCTGACTGTGGCTGGGCCGTGGGGTTCGCCTGTGGCTGGGCCATGGAGTTTGCCTGGGCCGTGGGGTTCAGCTGAGAATGGACCACGGCATCTGACTGTGACTGGGCCGTGGAGTTCAGCTGAGAATGGACCACGGCATCTGACTGTGACTGGGCCTTGGAGTTCATCTGAGAATGGACCACGGCATCTGACTGTGGCTGGGCTGTGGGGTTCAACTGAGAATGGACCACGGCATCTGACTGTGACTGGGCCTTGGAGTTCAGCTGAGAATGGACCACGGCATCTGACTGTGGCTGGGCTGTGGGGTTCAGCTGAGAATGGACCATGGCGTCTGACTCTGGCTGGGCCACAGAATCCAGCTGTGGCTGGGCTGTGGGGTTCACCTGTGGCTGGGCCGTGGGGTTCGCCTGTGGCTGGGCCGTGGGGTTCGCCTGTGGCTGGGCCTCAGCCGTTGGCTCTGGCAGAGTCTGCCCAGACTCCTCTTGGGTCTGCAGCTCTGCCGGCGTGAAGCTGCCTGGCTGTTCTTCGCAGAGCGCGGCAGCAAAGGAGGAGAGCACAGCGCGCAGCAGGGCCCGGAGGTCGGCGCTGGCCAGCAGGCAGAGAAAGGGGCTGAGGCAGCTGTTGAGCAGGATCAGGTAGTCAGAGTAGACCAGCATCTCCCACAGGAGGTAGCCCGGGTAGATGTCCCACAGGAAGGCCAGATACAGCAGCTGTGCCAGCTGGTAGGGCAGCCGCAGAACCACGTAGGCTGACAAAATGGTCTTGGCCACACGGGCAAAGCCACGGCGGGCCGCGGGTCTCGGTTGGCGGCGGCAGCAGGTCCTGCAGGCAGCAGCCTGCGTGAGGATGTGGCAGATGAGCAGCAGGAGGAAAGGCAGGAAGCCGCCCAGGATCTCCAGCATGCGCAACGGCAGCTCCTCACTGTCCCAGAAGTCCAGACAGATGACCAGGTCGTACCACCAGACAACGGCCTCCGGGAAGACCAGCCAAGGCACACTGAAGAGTGTGGCCAGCACCCAGACCCCGGCGCAGACCCAGAGGGGCAGGCGGACTGGGCGGTGCCCAGGGTACCAGCGTGGGCAGAGCGCCAGCAGGCAACGGTCCAGGCTGAGGGCTGCCAGAAGGAAGAGGCCGGAGGAATAGGACACACCCCACAGGAAATAGTAGAAACGGCAGGCTGCCGTCCCCAGCGGCCAGTGCCCTCCGTGCTGGATTTCTAGGATCTGGAAGGCCGCTGCTGCCAGGAACAAGAAGTCAGAGAGAGCCAGGCTGAGCAGGAGCAGGGCCAGCCTCGTGCCTGCTCCCTGTCGGGCCTGCGAGCCAGCCAGCCATGCCATGAGTGCATTAGCGGGCAGCCCCAGGAGCAGCAGGGCCACCAGGAAGACTGTGTCCCAGACACCCTGGGGGTAGTAGTCCTCATCATCAAGCTCCGTGCGAGGCCTGCGGCCCAAAACACCCAGGTTGGCTTCCATAGCAGTGTCCATCTGAGGTCCCCAGTGTACAGCTGGATACAGAGTGGTTGCCTGGCAAGTCAATGAGGGCATGAGTGACTGGGTATAAAAAAATGCTGTGCATCTCCATCCAAGTCACTGTCCCTCTCTGGGTATCATCACCTTTTTCTTTTGAGAGAGAGAGAGAGAGAGAGAGAGAGAGAGAAACAGGAAGGGAGAGAGATGAGAAGCATCAATTCTTCGTTGCGGCACCCTAATTGTTCATTGATTGCTTTCTCATATGTGCCTTGACTGGGGGGGCTACAGTAGAGCCAGTGACCCCTTGCTCAAGCCAGTGACCTTGGACTCCAGCCACGACCTTGGGCTCAAGCCAGTGACCTTGGGCTTCCAGCTATCAACCTTCAGGCTTAAGCCATATTGATGATCCCATGCTCAAGATGGAGACCCAGCTCTCAAGCTGATGAGCCCGCACTCAAGCCGGCGACCTCAGAGTTTCAAACCTGGGACCTCAGCATCATAGGTTGATACTCTATCCACTGTGTCACCACCGGCTAGGCATTGTCACCTTTTGAGTAGTTACCTTATGCCAGGGACTTTAATAAATTACTTAACTTAGTCCTCACGCAATTCATTTTGCTGGTGACGAGAAGAGGATTCAGAGGACCAGTGACCCACCCAAGGTCAGAGGTAGGAAGGGAGACACCAGTACCCAAACTCAGACCTTACCATGCTACCACTTGGAGTCTCAGTGTGTCCAAGTAGACTAAACCAGACGTTTTCTAACATATTTTTAAAGCTGGTGAATCTTTTCCTTAAATAAAGTATGACAGTGGAACTCCTGTAAATGAAAAGGGAGTGCTCAGATGAAATGAAAGGAGCCTACCCTTAGGGCTCCAGGGAACACTGTTTGAAAACCACTTAGTCAGATTATTACAGGTCCCTTTTTGTCTAGTATTCTAAGGTTCAAGTGTTTAAGATTCCAAAAAGGGAGGGCTCAGGTCCCAGGGGTCCACAGGAATTCTAGGGTGACAGGGAGTCTGGAGCCAAGGAGGTCCCTTCCCCTAGCCAATGCAACTCATGACCTCAGGGTGAGGTCTGCAGCTTAGGGACCCAGTGGCCTGGGGCCAGGAGGGCTGTCCTGGGAGCAACTTGAGCCTCTTCACTAATCTCCATCCCTGCCACGGCCCTCTCACCATGGTCACAACTCAAGGCAGAGGCGGCCCCCTTTGTCCTCTGGGGCTACTGAACAGAGAAGGGGGCTCAGTGGCGTGATGAGGATGAGGGTGCTACCCCCCCCCCACTTCCCTCGATGGTGTGGAGTTTCTCTCCAAGGACAGGAAACCCTGGTGACAGCATGGAGTCAGGGGATGAAGCAGACGCCCCTGAAAGGCTAAGTCACGCCTGTGACGCATGGCTCCAGCCCTTTGGCCTTTATCTCAGGGGCCGCCCCCATCTCCCCATTCCCGGCTCTTCCCCCGGCCGACCCCACCCCGCAGGTTTCAGCCCCTTCTGCATCAGAGCCCTGGCTTGGCTTACCTGTGAGGTGCAGGCCACTGGCCGGAAGGAGCGGGGCGTGCCTGCCTGCCCGCCCAGCGGTCCAGACGTCTGCAGGGCCCCACTGGGACCTGCTGCATGGCGCCCGGCGGCGCTAAGGCGGCCTGCTGGAAACCCAACCCGAGAGGCTCTCAATCATTCATGAGGCTGCTCACCAGGAAACCCTAACCCCAGCCCAGAAGGGCCAAGTGACCAGCTAGGCCCCACATTCTTGAAAACGCCAAACGCCGCACCCTGGGCCTCTGCAGCGCAGTGCAGGCTCTGGGTCCCCCAGGGCCCACCTCCTCTGACCTCACCCCCATGACCTGAAATCGAGCATTCAAGGGCTCTCTTCTTCAATTTCACACACCCTCTCCTCCAGCCAGGTGTTGTGGACCATAAATGGCAAAAAACCATTTTAGATTCCAGGCTTAGCAAAAGGCTAAGTTCTCCCCCCTCCACCTCCATATTGGCTGTGATGCTGAGTATTTGTACCCACTGACTTCTTTCCTTGGGTTGCTGGAAGCAATATACATGCCCTTCCTCTGACTCTTTGTTTCAATGTTGGTAGATTTCACTAATTTATCCTGTTTTTGCCTTGGGAGAGTTCCTGTCTTAGCCTTGGATGTGCAACTTTGTATAAAGGTCCTTGATTTGCATATGGCTATATAATAAATCAGGGTGTGGGGGGGGCTATGGGACACTGGGATACTGCCAGGCATTTTGAAGAGTCCTCCTGGTCCCTTGGTTTTTGTTTTGATAAGTGTGTTTCCTTAATTCCACACCTTTATTTGAAGCTGCGCTGGTCTGGGGGAGCCAGGGGTCACCCATAAGAGCCCCCCCCAGGGGAGCTCGTCCTGTTCTTGCCTGCCTCCCGGCCTCTGCCCACACTGTTCCTCCTGCCTTCTCTTGTCCACTCTGAGCTAAATTCTGCCTACGTCACACAACTGGGCTAAGTCCTTGACTCTCCAGCAGTATTGCTGCCATTTTATAGACTAGGCAGCTGCGGCTTAGAGAAGTGAATTTGCTGGGCTTCCCAGCTGCGTGGCAGAGCTGCCGTCTCAAGCTTGAGGCGGCCATGGTGTCCTGGCCCCCGTTATAGCTGAGACCTGTCTGGCCCTGCCCTGGCCACACAGCGCGAGGGCCCGGATTAGGGCCTGGCTGCCTACCTCACTTAGCCTAAGTCCACTCAGGACCTGATCCCAGGCCGTCAGGACACATAAGCAGCTTTAATTTGAGGGTCCAAGGGGCTTCCTTGTGCCGCATCTTGGAGGCCTGCCTCCTGTCTCCAATGGCCACAGAGCAGGTGAAGGAGCAGTATGGCCCAGCCTCAGCCCCCAGCCCCCAGAGGCCCCCTGTGGGTGTGACGGCTCCCAGGAGTGGGGCTGAGGGGCAACCCTTGACCAGAAGGAGAAGCAAGAGGGAGAGGGGACTCCGAGGGTCCCAGAAAGGTGCTGAGAGCTCTGGGAAGCAGACCCCGATCCAGTGCCCCGAGGCCCCGGGGAGCAGCAAGAACCCTCCCAGGACTGGAGGAAGACAGGAGGAGCCCGCCGCTGCAGCCGCTGGGCCGGCCTCTTGCCGCCAGTCCCACCGGCACCGGCCTGCCCCCCAGCACGATGCTGCTCAGAAGACGTATGGGCCCCTGCTCAACCGCATCTTCGGGAAGGTCAGGGGGCGCTGGGCAGGGCTGGGGAGCCTGAGAGTGCGGGTGGGGACTTGTACCCTCAGGGTCAGCCTACCCTGGCCCTGGAACTCAGCCTCCTGCTGCTTCTGCTCTGGAGCTTGGCTGAGGGCAAGGTTTCTGGGGCTTGAAGAAGGGAAGGACTTGGGCCAGGCTGGGCAGTGAGCAGAGCTGGACCTGAAAGCCAGGGTTCTGTGAGGGTTCAGGGCCCCAGGAGCAGGAAGGGGAGTTGTCTCTTTTCCGGGGGCCCACACAACTTCAGCTGCCTTCTCCTGCCCTTGTGGGACTGGCCCTGCCCAGGCCAGTGTGGGCAGGGGCTGGAGGAGGACGCCCAGGGTCCTGGCTGGCCCTGGGGACATGCTGGACTCTGGCCCCGCAGGACCGCGAGCTGGGCCCCGAGGAGCTGGATGGTGAGTGACCCTTGCTGGTGACAGCGGGCGGGAGGTGTTTCTGAGCCTGGCTCTTGGGCCTGACCTCCCTCCCTTTCAGAGCTTCAGGCCGCCTTTGAGGAGTTTGACACGGACCGTGACGGCTACATCGGCTACCGGGAGCTGGGCGCCTGCATGCGGACGCTGGGCTACATGCCTACGGAGATGGAGCTCATCGAGGTCTCCCAGCACGTCAAGATGCGAAGTCAGTGTCTGAGCTCCCTGCCCGGGCGGCTCCAGGCGTCCAGCGGGGCTGAGGGGGTGGGGTGGGAAGATGGCAGTTTCCAGGGCAGTTTCACAGTTTGACATTGGCCCTGTCAGATGCAGGGACACCAGGGGACAAGGAAGACACTGGGATCCAAGTAAAATGCTTGGGGCTCTATGGGGAACTTGGGTTGAAGAGCCCCACCTTTACCTTGTGAAGTGCTTCCTGCCGGTACTAGCTCTCTCTCTCTCTCTCTCTCTCTCTGAGGCTCCTGAAAAGAATCTCCTGAGGTCCAGTGAAGCCTAGCCTGGCAGAACCCTGGCCATTCCTTATGATTAAATAGGCGGGCACTGTGTGGTTATCATGAGCTGATGTGTCGAATTCTGATTCCTTCCATCCCAGGGCACCTGCACTTGTTTCTCCTTGGCGGCCCCAGGCTGGGACGTGATTTACAATGGATGTAAACATTCTGACTCGTGCTTCTGTTACTTGGTCATTGATTTTTATTATTATTATTATTATTATTTTTTAATAACTGATGGCATCTTAGAACTGAGGGCCATCGTGGGAACGCTTCTTCAGGGGCATGTGTTGCTGCCTACAGAAGCCCACATGCGTGACAGCCACGGCCCCCAGCCCCGAGAGCACCCCAGCAGTAGGCTCTCCTATCGCAGCCTAGGACAAGGAAGGCGGTTCAGTCAGTCATCCGAGCTCACACCCCATCAGCGGCAAAGCCAGGGTTTGGACCTGGATGGTCTGTTTCCAAAGTTTGGTCTCTTTCCCTCACACCTGGGTGCCTCACTGAGTGCACCCCCAACAGAAAGTGGGACTCCTGCCTCTTGCCCCCTCCCTGGGTCCCACCTTCCATGGTGATACTCTGCTTGGTTTCATAGTGGGTGGCCGTGTGGACTTCGAGGAGTTTGTGGAACTGATGGGCCCGAAGCTGAGGGAGGAGACAGCGCACATGCTGGGGGTGCGGGAGCTCCGCATTGCCTTCCGAGAGGTGTGGGATGTGGCGTGGGGAGGTGGTTAGTGGGCAGCGGGCGGGCGGACGTGCGGACCACTTCCTGATCGGTCTCCCAACAGGAAGAGGGAAGGAATGGGCCAGGGAAAATGGGGGCTGGGGGCCTCAGCCTCTGCAGATCCAGAGCCCTGCGGATGGTAGCTCTCGGGCTAGGGGGAGGGGTTGGAGAGGAGTTGGGTCACCCCAGCTTGGGGACCCACCCAGGGAGACGTCCTAGAGCAGAAGGAAGAGAGTTTGGACCATGGAATGTGGGGACATCCAAGCACAGCACGTGGTAAGGTGGAGATGGCTTTGGGTGGGAGAGGCTGAGCCCTGCCGGGATCCTAGTTTGACAGGGACAGGGATGGACGAATCACAGTGGCGGAGCTGCGACAGGCAGCACCAGCTCTGCTGGGGGAGCCGCTGGTGGATCTCGAGCTGGATGAGATGCTCCGAGACGTGGACCTCAATGGCGATGGCACCGTCGACTTTGATGGTAAGTCCCCTTCCCAGACACTCCTCCGCCTCCCAGGCTGAGCCCAGCCCCTGCTGGGACCCCCCCGACCTGGATGGCCCCTTCTCTCTCCTGCAGAGTTTGTGATGATGCTTTTTGCTCACTGAGGCTCCGGGCGGGAGCCTGTGTTGGCCCTCTGGCCCCAGACCAGCAGGGTTCAGGCTGCAAACCTTCCCCACGAGGCCACAGGATGGAAGAGGCCAGCAGCCAGCCTCCGGCTTCTTCTGCCCCTGACGACACCTGGCTGGAGAGTTGACTTGTGATGTCACCTGCCCCCCCTCATCTTCACCTCCTTCCCAGCTGAGGTGCCACGAGAAAACCTACGTCCATCTGCCCATTGTTCCCCAGTGTGGGCAACATCTGGAGCTCTGCAGCCCCTTGGGAGCTTGGGAGCTAGCTGGCACTGGCAACATTCAAAAATGGGGCAGCTTTGGGGAAGGACTGAGAGGGTGGCTGGACGGGACATCTCCCACTACGTACTTATGTGTAGTGTAGAAATGTTAAGAAAAAAATAAAATAAGCTGAACTTGAAAAAAAAAAAGGATATCCCTAGGTACCTAAGACAAAGAGAACTCCAAGCAGAGTGGTGGGAGGGAGCAGACACTGAGAGGGGCTTTAGACCTGGATCCAGGCTTGAGAGCCTGGGCTCTGACCCCCAAGAGTGATGAAAGACCTGTAAGAGGCTGGGGAGCAAGAATGAGCCTGAGTGCATTCAAGGGTTTCAGAAGGGTGTCCTGTTCTAGACAAGGGGACCCAAATACACATCCACCTCCCAGCCTAAGGAATGGGCCAGGGGACAGATGTCCAGGGCCTTGGGTGGAAAAAGTAATCGTAAGGAACCCTAAACTCAGGCCTGCACATGAAGCAGGAGTGTGGTCTATCTCCAAGGCACAAAGAGCTGGAAACATAGGGAAAACAATGTTGCACAGGGTACTCTTTAAATCCAGGGCACATGGGACTTTCTCTCTCTCTCTCTCTCTCTCTCTCTCTCTCTCTCTCACACACACACACGCACACACACACTCACACACACACCCTGTCACTTCTGAAGACAAACTCATGACAAAAAATTACAAATCGCATAAGAAAACAAGTAACCCAGAGGAAGACGAGGCAGATGCAACAGGAGATTTTGCACCTCATAGTATATAGAACTACCTAAAAAGGACCATAAAGTAAACAAACAAACAAAATGGAGATGAAAGAAGAGAGACCAGTATGCAGTAGGAGGAAAGCATTAACATTGAGCAGGGAGATTAAACATATATATATATAACACAATGGAACTTCTAAAAATAAAGGATATAGCCATTGGAAAGCAAAAAAAATAAAAAATAAAAAATCAATGGGTCAGTGAAACAACAGATTAGAAACAATTTAAGAGAGGATTAACAAACTGGAAGATATTACCTGAGAAAGCACTTCTCAGGTAGCATAGAAGGATAAAAAAATGTAAAGGTAATTAAAAGTCATTAGGAGTCTCAAGAGAAAATACAGAGAATGGACACGAGGCAATCTTCAGGGAGATGATGGCTGAAATTTTTCATAAAGATTTCTACAAAGATAGGTACCCAGACCGAAGGAACACACTGGATACAGAGAAGGATAAATAAAATGACATGTAAATCTGGACGAACCAGAAAAGGGTGTGAAGGGGGTTTCCACCATGGGCTGTCACTGAAGAGATGGCTTTAGCAAGAAGGACATTTAATCCCCAATGAAGGCAGAGTGTGTACTAAGGAAGAAGAAAGAAACTAGAAAACACACTGGTAGATCTCAAAACGTGTTGAGCCTGACCAGGTGGTGGCACAGTGGATAGAGCGTCGGACTGGGATGCGGAGGACCCAGGTTTGAGACCCCGAGGTCGCCAGCTTGAGCACGGGCTCATCTGGCTTGAGCCAAAAGCTCACCAGCTTGGATCCAAGGTCGCTGGCTTGAGCAAGGAGTTACTCGGTCTGCTGAAGGCCTGTGGTCAAGGCACATATGAGAGGGCAGTCAATGAACTACTAAGGTGTCGCAACAACAACAAAATAAACTAATGATTGATGCTTCTCATCTCTCTTCGTTCCTGTCTGTCCCTGTCTATCCCTCTCTCTGACTCTCTCTGTCTCTGAAAAAAAACCCTCGTGTTGACTGTAAAAAAATGTTAATTTGGGGGATTTTAAAAACAAACAGGGAATAACATAATAGACAAAAACAAAATGGGTGGTGGGAGGAAATGCTTGAGTCATGCTGAAATCTTTTTTTCTTGTTATTTTTTTTCCTAGAGAATAGATTGATTAACTTTAGATGCTTTTAACTATATTTATGGGTAACCATCAATATAATATAGAGATAGAATGTTCCATTCACTAGGGGAGGAAAAGGGGGAAGTGAAGAGATCTTGATTGAGCCAGTAGAAGGCTGGGGAAGAGGGAGAAAAAAAAAAGCAAATAAAAACAAAATCCATAGAAAACATTAAAACAGAAGGTAGAAGTAATCCTTAAAAAGTAAAAAATGATGGCCTGACCTGTGGTGGCGCAGTGGATAAAGCGTTAATCTGTAAATGCTGAGCTTGCCGGTTCAAAACCCTGGGCTTGCCAGGTCAAGGCACATATGGGAGTTGATGCTTCCTGCTCCTCCCTCCCCCCCCCTCATTCTCTCTCTTCTCTAAAAATTAATAAAAGTAAAAAAAATAAAAATAAAAAAAAGTAAAAAATGATTGTAAATATAAAAGATTAAGTTTTGCAGTTAAAAATATAAGTCTCAGTCCCAGAAGAAAGTATCACTGTAATTAGATTGATTTCCCTGTGAGTGACAGTGATCCAAAATAACAATGCCTTAAACCGGATAGAAGTTTATTTCCCCCACAGGAAGTCGAAGGTGAAATCCAGCTGTTTGGTCTTCAGGGACCCAGGCTCCTTCCAATGGCTGCTGGGCCATTCCTAGGGAGTGCCCACGTTTGTTTGTCAGGGGGGCAGGCAGGATGGAGGCAGGAACAAAGGAGAAAGGAGGTGAAGTGTACGAACCACATCGTTACACCCCGTTTGGCAGGGCTCCTCTCTTGGTACAACGAGGTGCAAAGGGAAATGCAAGCCATGTTTGGGGTGGCCCTGCGCCCCGCTGAAAACCAGAGGTTCTACAGCTACAAGGGCAGAGGGCAGATACCAAAGGGCAGATATCAGACTCTCCCCTGCAGCTGAGTGCAGGGTGTAAGAGACTCGTTCAGAGCGTAATGACAACTGAAAGGCTGAAAATGATGTCTTGCAAAAAAGATTTACTAGGAGAAAACGAACCAAAACAAAGCATAGGCTATGAGGTAAAAAAAAAAAAAAAAAAGCATTAAAGACAGAATTACAGTTCATTAAAGAAATCTAACGTTCCTAATGTATGCAGCTATTAACGTGTTTTCCAACTAAAAATGAATTATATTTAGAGTGAAGACATTCATTATTCCCTGAGGATAGTGTTGCTGTCAAGCCAACCTGGATGACACCATTTAACAACCAGCAAAAATCCAAGCTCAGCCTGACCAGGCAGTGGCGCAGTGGATAGAGCGACAGACTGGGATGCAGAGGACCCAGGTTCGAGACCCCGGGGTCGCCAGCTTGAGTGCAGGCTCATCTGGTTTGAGCAAAAAGCTCACCAGCTTGGACCCAAGGTTGCTGGCTTGAGCAATGGTTATTCAGTCTGCTGAAGGCCTGTGGACAAAGCACATATGAGAAAGCAATCAATGAACAACTAAGGTGTTGCAACGAAAAACTGATGGTTGATGCTTCTCATCTCTCTTCGTTCCTGACTGTCTGTCCCTATCTATCCCTCTCTCTGACTCTCTCTCTGTCTCTGTAAAAAAAAAAAAAAAAAATCCAAGCTCACTGGCTACATTAAAACTTGAAACATTTTGCCTGACTGGTGGTGGCACAGTGGATGGAACATCAACCCAGAGAGCTGAGGTCGCCAGTTCACGGGACCTGAGGACACTGGCCTTAAGGCCATGGTGGCTGGCTCCATCTTCTGGTCGTCAGCTTGGGCCTGGGGTTGCCACCTTGAGCCCAGGGTTGCCGGTTTGATCCCTGGTCAAGGCCTTTATGAGAAGTAATGAATGGACAACTATGTGGAATGATGAGTTGATGCCTCTCTCTCTCTCTCTCTTTCTCTCCTTCTATATAAATAAAAAATCATTTAAGAAAATTAAACGTTTTGCCTGACCAGGCAGTGGCACAGTGGATAGAGTGTTGGACTAGGATGTGGAGGACCCAGGTTCGAGACCCCAAGGTCGCTGGCTTGAGCAAGGGGTCACTTGGTCTGCTGGAGCCCCACAGTCAAGGCACATATGAGAAAGCAATAATCAATAAACAACTAAGGTGCCGCAATGAAGAATTGACACCTCTCATTTCTCTCCTTTCCTGTCTGTCCCTATCTGACTCTCTCTGTCACAAAAAAAGAAAAAGAAAAAAAATTAAACGTTTTGATTTGGTGTTTTGTCAAAGGGTTCCTATAGCTTAAGGGTTGGCCAGTGTTTCCGTTAGGGGCTGGGGAGTACAGCTCTGAGGCTCTGAGGACCACAGAGCTTCTGTCGCAGCTGCTCACCCTGCTGTTGCAGTTTGTGTGGCCAAGCTGCTAGAGTCAACGTGTAAACAACTGGTGTGGCTGTTTTGGAGCTTTAATAAGGAAAAATTAATTAAACTTGATTTATTGACAATGAAATTTGAGTTTTGTAAACTTTTTTGGTCATTTTATTTTATTGTGGCAGAGACAGAGAGAGTCAGAGAGAGGGACAGACAGACAGGAAGGGAGAGAGATGAGAAACATCAATTTTTCGTTGTGGTTCCTTAGTTGTTATTTGATTGATTTCTCATATGTGCCTTGACCCGGAGGGGCAGGGGTTACAGCCAGGCCAGTGACCCCTTGCTCAAGCCAGCGACCTTGGGCTCAAGCTGGTGAGCTTTGCTCAAACCAGATGAGCCCGCGCTCAAGCTGGCGATCTCAGGGTCTCAAACCTGGGTCCTCCGCATCCCAGTCCGACGCTCTATCCACTGCGCCACCACCTGGTCAGGTGAGTTTTGTAAACTTTTATGTGTCACAAAATTTTATTTTATTATTCTTTGACTTTTTCTATTCATTACAAAAAAGTGTGAAAACTTGTGTGTGCGTGTGTGGGGTCTATTGGGCCCACGGACTACAGCTTGCTGACCCCTGAGACAGTCTTGTATTGTGGAGGATCACCACTTCTGGGGTACCTTTGTTAAGAACAACAAAAAGTTGTGAGTGTAGTAGCAAACAGTACTGATTAATTCGCCGATTTACTTATTTTTTTTTTTTGTATTTTTCTGAAGCTGGAAACGGGGAGAGACAGTCAGACAGACTCCCACATGCGCCCGACCGGGATCCACCCGGCATGCCCACCAGGGGGCGATGCTCTGCCCACCAGGGGGCGATGCTCTGCCCCTCTGGGGCGTCGCTCTGTTGCAACCAGAGCCACTCTAGCGCCTGGGGCAGAGGCCAAGGAGCCATCCCCAGCGCCCTGGCCATCTTTGCTCCAATGGAGCCTTGGCTGCGGGAGGGGAAGAGAGAGACAGAGAGGAAGGAGGGGGGGAGAGGTGGAGAAGCAGATGGGCGCTTCTCCTGTGTGCCCTGGCCGGGAATCGAACCCGGGACTTCTGCACGCCAGGCCGATGCTCTACCAGTGCGCCAACCGGCCAGGGCTAATGTCCTTCTTTTTTTAACAAGGTACCTATCATGGGAATCTGTGTTTTTATTTTTTTTAATTTATTTTAATGAGGAGAGAGAGAGGGAGAGAAGGGGGGAAGGAGCGGGAAACATCAACTCCCATATGTGCCTTGACAAGGTAAGCCCAGGATTTCGAACTGGCAACCTCAATGTTCCAGGTCGACTCCATGTCCACTGTGCCACCACAGGTCAGGCTGTCCCTGGTTTTTATTTCACTTTTCATTTTAAGGTATTGGTCCATGACGAAATTAGAAATGAAAACTGGTTTTCACTTCAGCCAGTGTGAGAACCACGGATTTAGGAGTTCCTGCACCTAAGAGGTGCCCCCCAAAGTTCCTTGACGAGGGGGCTGAGGGTAGGGAGTCTGGGTGGGCCAGGAGAGCAGGAGTGAGCGCAGAGGGCTGGATGTTCATTTTTTATATAACAAAGTCACAGAAACCCAAAGGCACTGGCTTGGCTGCTGCATGCACAGCGAGGCCAAGGCCCTTCCTAATGGCACTTACATGTTACTGCGGGAGCCAGGCTGTAACCAGGTAATTACACTGAGCAGGGCCTCCTCAGCCCAGTTGGTGGCCACCAGCTCAGTGCCCTTCTCCTCCCCACCAGTGTCATGAACTCCTGGGTTATGTTCCTGACTTTGCCCTTGGGTGAGTCCCTCTCCCTGGGTCTCAGTCTCCTCCTCTGTAAAATGGGGCTGAGGAGGTGAAGACAAGAGATAAGCTGTGGTAAGTCCTCAGCACAGGCCCTGGTGCCTTCTAAGGGTTTGATATATAGTAGCTATTATGATCTCAGATCTCAGGGTTTTCACAAGATTTTGCTTCCTGGTTCTTAACATTCTGAGATATTTGGATTTTTCAAAATCCTGAGATGGTTTGTTCCCAATGGTCTGTGGTTCTAAGAGTCTTTGATCAGTGAGGTTTGCTGTCATACCAGCCCTGCATCTGATGTCCTTTGTCTCTTATTCCTCCCAACCCCTGGGCCTAGGAAGTAGGGCAGTGGGTGGAGAGGACTGGGCCATGGCCCACATTCCCAGCTGGCTGTGGCAGCCGGGGCCTCAGAGCCAGCCTGGAACCAGGATAGCGGCCTCCAGGTCCTGGGCCTGCGTCATCCCAGTGCCCTTGGCAGGTTCAGGCACTAATGCTGCCCCTGCAGGTGGAAACGGGGGCAGGATGTAAATGCCAAGGGTTGGGGCAGCTGGGACGCTGGAAGAGGCCGAAGAGTCCCAGGACCAGCTCTGCCCTCAACACTGGGCTCACAGCCTCGCCGAAATCTTGGGAGAATCAGGGTTGTCCTGTGTGCAATGGGAAGGCAAGTGGTCCCTGTATCCTTCAGGGCCTGGGTCAGCCCTCTTCTCAGCCTTTGCGGTATAGGCTGATAGGCAGGTTGGAAAGAAAGAGCAATTCTCTGCTGGATATAAGTACCTCTTTTATTAGCACAAAACACGGCCAACCCAGTAGCCCCAGGGTCCGAGAATAACTTAAGGCACAGATCAGGCAAGGGGCAACTTTCCCAGGCCCAGGTAGTGGGCCCAGGGTCCTTGCGCCCCAAACTTCCTGAGCAAACTCCGATGGGGCTGGCAGTTTGAGGGTCCTGGAGGGGCTTTTCCGTTGAGATGAGGGAACTGGAGCAGCGTGGGCTGAGGAGCGGCCCCTGGGAACGAGAGGAGGCCGCCAGGGGCCGACTTGGATCCCTGCCATCCACCGGCGGTTCACTTCTCGAAGTAGGGCAGGTAGAAGAACTGGAAACCCCGGTAGCCCTTGACGGCGCAGTAGATGAAGATCACGTGGTAGACTGTGGGGCGGAGCCAGTCAGCGGATAAGCCCTGCCCACACCCCCCAGGCCCCGCCCCGCCCTGCGCCTGCTGGCTTCTGTTCGTACCTCCCGGGACCAACAACAGAAAGCCAGGTACGAAGAAGATGGCACTGGAGACACCTTCGGGAGGAGAGGAGGGGCCAGGTCAGGGCAGGGAGGCAATGCCATTAATGTGCCCCTTTCCGCAGTAAAAGGGACTGTTTCTGGCTGGGAGGGTGGTGAGTAATGGGAAGGGGGCGGGCTTGCCAAGGATCCCTGGGCAGCAGAGGCGAGTAAGCCTGCGGAGGTAGGAGGGGCGCTCACCTGGTGAGGGGGCCGCCTCCAATCCCACGCCGATCAGGATCAGCACTGCACACAGATGGAGCCGCAAGGGTGAGGACGGGAACGGGGGGTAGGAGCTGGGACCTCCAGCCGCAACCCCCAACATGGCTTAGGCCTGAGGAATAGTGTTACCCCAGCTGAGCTGAAGGTTCCCTGGGCAGAGACCCTCACCGGGAAGCTGCCACGCACTGTGTTTCCAGGGGAAGGCACCTGGCAGGCCCCAGGAAATGTCTGTAAGGAGAGACTTTTATCTGCTCCTTGGTGTGGCTTTTCTGTCGATCAGCATACGTATGGGGAGCACCTGGTACTGGGAATCCCTGGGGGCTGGGGGAGGCTGTGAGGTCCCTGCCCTCGTGGCCTCTCCCTAGCGGAGCAGCCAACAAGCACCTGCCAGTTCCTGCGGCAGTGGTCAGGATACATAGGGTAAGATCAGACAGGACCGAGCTGGGGACCAGCGAGGAGCTTCTTGGAGGCAGTGGCACCTGAGCTGAGCAGGGTTCACAGTAGTGACAGCAGTTAACATTTAGCGCCCACTTACCAGGTGCTGCCAGACAGTGGGCTAAACGGATTACATGCGGGCCTTACTTGTCACCCTGACAGAATGGGACAGGTACTATCCCCACTTCACAAAAGATGGAACTGAGGCGCAGAAAGAGAAAGTAACTTGCTCAGGGCTGCGCTTGGAAGGTGGAGGCAGTCTTCCTAGAGGCTTTGCTATGGGCAAGGTGGAGGTGGAGAGGGAAAGGAGTCCTCCAGACAGAGGGGACAGTCTGGGGGGAACTCGGGGCTCTTAGGAGCTCGGCAGGGCCTGGAGGCCCTGGGGAGGGATGTGGACTGGCTGTGAACAGTGGGCCCTGGGGAAAGTGGAGTGGTCAGGGCAGGATCAACTTTTCAAACCCAGAGAGAGTCTGGGTCCCGAGGTTAGAGGATGGGATGGGGGAGGTGGGGCTCTGGGCTCTACAGACAGAGGCTTCTGGGGCCACCGTGGGCTGTCAGGTGGTTTGAGCAACTCAACAATGGAAATAATGAGGCCGAAACTCACTCCCCGGGCTTAGGGCTGTGCACTCTGCTCACTCAGAGCAGGCATTTTTTTCTAATTCCTACAAACGCCATTTATGGGCCGATAGTGGCTCCCAGGCCTGGCAATGCCATTAATGTGGGTTTAAATCCTAGCTCATCCACTTGTTAGCTGTGACCTGAGGAAGTCCCTTCACCTGTCTGAGTCTGTGTCTTTATTTCTGGACTGCGATGGTAATTCAGCCTGTTCTGTTGGGTGCTGAGAGAGAGGATAAAATGAGAAGGCAGATGGCCAGTGTAAGCAGTGCCCTGTGTGCAGGTGTCAAGGAAGGGGTTGCTCCCTGCCCTGCAGACACTGCTCAGCTTTCTGGCTAGGGGCCTTGACCTGCCTGGAGGAGGGAGGGCTGCTGCCACAGGGGGAACCTCCTTTTGGGCCCCTCTTGATTTCAACCCTAGATCCTTTCTGGGGACCCTGATTCCTTACCCCATAGGATGGAAAATGTGTGAGTCAGAAAACATCTGGCTGTGAGAGCTGCCTGCTTTGGGCCTCAGTTCCCCATCTGAGCAATGGGGGTAGAAGAGAGATCCTCATCAGTTCTCAGACTCCAGAGAAGGGTGAGTGACAGGTGCCCTGTGGATCAGGCTGGCAGGGCACTCGGCATCCTTGACCATGGGAGTGGGCATCTCCCTGCGCACCCAGCCCTACAAACAGGTTCTGGGTCATGGCCCTACCTTTTCCTTGCTGTGCAACCTCTGTAAGGCAGAGAAAATAAGCCTGCCCTGCACCTGATTCGATGTAGACACAAAACAAATGGATTAAACAGGCTAAGTTAAAAAAAAAACAACTTGGAGCACTGAACCAGGTTCCATTTTCAACTATGTGTGATCTCTTGGCTGTGTGCGTAGGAGGCTGGGCCTACCCCTCGCGAGGCCTCCCTTTCCTCCCCTGTAATGTAGGGGTGGGGTGATGGGAGCCAGCTGCCTCCTCAGGAGGCTGGGAGGCTCAGTGCGCCTGCTTAGGGTGCAGAACCTACAGAGGAGGAGAGCTGGCCCCTCACAGAGGCTCTCAGGGACTCACCCAGGCCGAGCAGCAGCAGCAGGAAGGAGGCTAGCACTACCCTTCGGTTCTTCTGGATCAAAGGGTGTTGAGTCCAGCTGGGTAGAAGGAGAGAAGTGACGGGAGGCCCACCCTCTCCTGTCACCCACCCCAGGGGTGGGCCCAGAGGGCTGAGGGGAGTAGCCAGGCTGCCTCTCCTGGCTGTGCCACCGGGAGCTCAGGAAGGGTGGGCTCTCACCTGCAGCAGGCATTGTAGGAACGCTGTGTGCTGTTGCTGATGGTGCTAAAGGACCACTGGGAGCTGCGGACAGATGTTCGGCCAGAATCCCTGCAGGACAGATGTGCCCAGTGAGGGGGAAGGGGGCAGCAAGGAAGGGGTCCCTTTGGGACAGGAGCCATGATGACGTGACGGAGAGGGTGCAGGGACTAGGGATGGGTGTTCCTGTAGGAAAGGGAGCACCTATCCTGTAGGACACGGGATGGGATGAAGAGGAATTCAAGGGTTGGGGGTTTCTCCAGGACTGGGGTGGAAGGTTGGGGATTCATGCTAGGGACTGCAAGACAAGTGACCATGGGATGGTAGGGGTCAGACTACGCTGGGGTTTCTGCAGGATAAAGAGCCTGGTGGGGGTGGGTGGGTGAGGCTGGCATTAGGGTATGGTGTCCCCGCAGGACAGGGGGACCCAGGAGAGGAGTGCGGATCAGGCTTGTAGGACAGGATGTGAGAGAGCTGAGTGAGGTGAGGTGGAATGAATGGGAGCCAGAAGCACGGGAACCGGCTTGGGGCAGGTCCCCACCTGGCCCTGACCTGGTGCTGACTCCCACGTCTGGCTCCGGAGGTGGCTGGGCTCCATCCTCATCATTCTCCAGGTTCTATTCCAGAACACAGGGCTCAGGGGTTACTGGGCTCAGGCCCTTCCTCACTCCCTTTGCAGGGAGAGGAGGAAAGCAAGTCCACACAGCTGTTTTCCCTGCTGCTTAACAGCTGTCGTATGTGTCCCTGCCTCCCTGCCCCCACCCCAGGGGCAGAGTAGACGGGTTTGATGATTCACAAACTGAAACCAGGTAGTAGGTGGGAACTGGAGGCTCTGGGGTGCAGGAGCTGCAGGGATTGATAGAGGGCTCCCAGCATGGGTCCCAGGGCGAGGGGATATCCCAAGTTTAGGAGTCAGGGTGGAGCTGTCAGTATGGTATTTCAGGGGTCCAGTTGGAGGCTTTGGATTTGGGGTGCCAGGGCAGGGCAAGCCCATGGTTTCCAGGTCTGGGGCACAAGAATCTGGTCCAGGTCTCCAAGAAAAGGATCCTAGAGTTGGTAGAGGTCATCTGGGAAAATGGGGATTTCTAGTTTAGTGCGTGGGAGTCAAAGTGTGACAAGGATTCATCATGTGAGTGGGGGACCCCAGCTCTGGGGGGTGTGAAAGATGGAGTGGAGACTTCTAAAACAGAAGAGAGGGTGCAGGTTATTGTTAGACCATCTGGCCTGGAATTCAGGGGACTGCTCCGGAGTATGGCCAAGGTCTGGTTCAGGTACAGAAGGGCTCCCTAACTCCCCCTCCTAATATCTGAGGAAGGAGGGAGATCAGTAACCAGGACGGGTAAGGACTCCAGCTGGGCTGGGAGATGAGCTCCTAGGTCCAGTCTCTGTGCTCTCAAGTGGTGGCTGGGGGCCACAATCAGAGCTGAAGGGGTCTGGGCAGGGCTCTCGATTATGGCCACGTCGGGGGGCGGTCTCCCACTCCGGCTAGCACCTCTAGACAGATTCTCCCCTGAGTTGGGGTTCTCCAGGGTCCGGCCTGGGGTCCCGCCCGGAGCGGGGCTGTGGGTGAAGAGGGCCGGGCCGGTCACCTGGTAGCGCAGCCGGGACTGCTTGTCCTCGTCGGCCACCTCGAACCGCGCCCGGCGTTCGAAGTGCAGCGGCCCGAAGCGGGAGACCCCGCTGGACTCGGGACCAGGGCCCGTGTCCTCCAGGGACAGCTCGAAGGCGTCATCGATGCTGAACTGAGGCCTGGCGGCGCTCATGGCCCCCGCCAGGTCAGGCGACCAGCGCCCCCGCCGCCATCCGCGCCGCTGGCCCAGCTTCGCCACGGCCCCGCCCCCGCACGTAGGCCCCGCCTCGTGCTGTCGTTAGGGAACGCGACTGTCCGGCGGCCAAGGCCCCGCCCTCGCGCGAAGGCCCCGCCCGCGGCGGCCCTCAGCAGGCCAGAGTTGCGGAGTGCCGAGCTGACTAGTGGGAGGAGCATTATCTCATTCGGACTGCGCGGGGGTCCTCGGCGCCGCCCAGCGGCCGCCTCTGCGAACCACAGCCGGTGCGGCGTTCTGATGCCGTACCCAGGTTTGTACCTTGGGCTTGAAGGGGCTTCCTTCTGCGCGCCATCCTCCCGTCCCGAGACAAGGCCTTCTGTATCCCAGCCCGCTCCTTCGGTGCCGAGGAGACGCCAAGGAACTGTTTCCATACCGTACTCACCGCGGCCCTACAGGGGAGGAGTATTCTTTCTCACCACCTAGCAGCTGTGCAAACTGGGGCGCAGAGTTTATATGGCTTCTACTGTACTCTCCAACCTGCACTCAGCAGCTAGTATTCTTTAAAAATATATCTGATCCTTTCTCTGTTATTTCTGAAATTTTTTTATTTATTGATTTGAGAGATAGAGGAAGGGAGAGAGAAAGAAACGTGAATTTGCTGTCCTACTTATGTGTTTATTAATTGATCCTTATATGTGCCCTGATGGGGCAGGGCAGGAACCCACAACCTTGGCATATAGGACAATGCTCTAACCAACTGAGCTACCTGGCTAGGGCTCAGTGTTACTTTTTTTTTTTTTTTTAATTTTTTAAAATTTATTTATTCATTTTAGAGAGGAGAGGGAGAGACAGAGAGAAAGAAGGGGAGAGGAGCTGGAAGCATCAACTCCCATATGTGCCTTGACCAGGCAAGCCCAGGGTTTCGAACCGGCGACCTCAGCATTTCCAGGTCGACTCTTTATCCACTGCACCACCACAGGTCAGGCACAGTGTTATTCTTAAATAAAATTTGTATGTGTATGTAAATAAACAAGTATGCTGCTAAGTCACTCTGTAAACATTTCCGTTGGTTTTCTATTGTGGTTAGAATAATATCTGAACTCTTTACAAAGGCCTGCAAAGTTCTGAATACTCTGGTCTCTGCCTGCCTCTCCCAACCTCATCAAGTAAACCCCCCTCTGTCCCTCTTTTCCCCTGTACACTCAGCTGTACAGGCCAAGCTTAATCCCACCTCAGGGCCTTTGCACTTGCTGTTACCTATGCCTGGAAAACACATAACATAGTGCCTGGCACACAGAAGTACTCAATCAGTGTTAGGTATTACAACTCATATTAAGGTCCTTAACCCTGGCCCTAGCCGGTTGGCTCAGTCATAGAACCTCGGCTGGGCGTGTGGATGTCCCAGGTTCAATCTTTGGTCAGGGCACACAGGAGAATTGACCATCTGCTCCCCCCCCCCCCCAACCTTGTCTCTCTCCCTTTCTCTTCCTCTCCTGCAGCCATGGCTCCATTGGTTTGAGCAAGTTTGCCTGGGGCACTGAGGATGGCTCTGTGGCCTCTGCCTCAGGCACTGAAAAAATGACTCCATTGCTGAGCATTGCCCCCTAGTGGACTTTCCGGGGGATCCCGGTCAGAGCACAGGAGAGAGTCTGTCTCTCTGCCTCCCCTCCTTTCACTAAAATAAATAAATAAATAAATAAATAAATAAATAAATAAATAAATAAAAATCCTTAACCCTATGGATTCTACCTTTGAATGCAGTACAAGGAAGGATCCAGATTTATTTCAACCTAGGGTCAGTTTTCCCAGCACCATTTACCAAACAATCAGTTTTGTCTCCTCTGAAGTGTAATGCTCCTTTTGTCATATATCAAGTACAGTATATGGTCATTAGTTACAGATATCTATTTTAAACTCTCTTTGGTTCCTTTGATCCCCTTGACTAATTCTTAACCAGTATCATCTGCTTTTTATTACTGTGGTTTGCAGTGGGGTTTAATACAGCAGGGCAAGTTCCTGCCCCTCCACCCATACACACACATTTTGGTCTTTTTCAAACTTGACCTAGCTCTCACGGACCTTTATTCTTCTACAGAAATATCACAAAAATGTTTTCCAAGTTCTTCAAAAATCCTCCCTATTCCTACTGGTATCTTATTGAATTTCTGGATTAATTTGAGGAGCAATCACAGCTTTAGCTGTCTAGCTGTTCTATTCATTAACAAGGTATGCATCTTCAGTTATTCATGTCTTCTTTTATGTTCTTAAATTTTTTTTCTCCAGAAGTTTCTGAGCTGTGTTTTTCTTTTCTTTTTTATTTTTGTTGTTGTTGTATTTTTCTGAAGTGAGAAGCAAGGAAGAGAGACAGACTCCCACATGCGCCCAACTAGGATCCACCCGGCAAGCCCACGAGGGGGTAATGTTCTGCCCATCTGGGGCGTTGCTCTGCTGTGGCAGGAGCCATTCTAGCGCCTGAGATAGAAGCCATGGAGCCATCTTCAGCAATGGAGCCTTGGCTGCGGGAGGGGGAGAGAGAAATAGAGAGAAAGGAGAGGGGGAAGGGTGGAGAAGCAGATGGGCCCTTCTCCTGTGTGCCCTGGCTGGGAATCGAACCCAGGACATCCACACGCCAGGCCGACACTCTACCACTGAACCAACTGTCCAGGGCCTTATTTTCTTTCTTTTTTTATTTAGTGAGAGGAGGGGAGGCAGAGACAGACCCCTGCATGTACCCTGACTTGGGAACACCCTGCAAAGCACACTAGGGGGTGATGCTCTGCCCATCTGGGGCTCTTGCTCCCTTGCAACTGGAGCCATTTTTTTTTTTAGTGCCTGAGGTGGAGGCTATGGAGCTATCCTCAGTGCCTGGGGCCAACTCACTCCAATCAAGCCATGGCTACAGGAAGGGAGGGCAAGAGAGAAAAAGAGAGAGAGAGAGAAGTGAGAGGGAAAGGAGTGGAGAAGCAGATGGGTGCTTCTCCTGTGTGCCGATCAGGAATCGAACCCGGACTTCTACATGCTGGGCCAATGCTCTACCACTGGACCAACTGGCCAGGGATATTTTCTTAATACTTTCTGAGTTTTTTATTACTGTTGTGAATGTTACCTTTTCTATTATATTTTTGAGAGGGTTATTGATGGTATGAAGTACTATTCATTTTGGAGTGGGGGGGCAGCTTATTTTATATCCCTGTAACATTGCTGGACTCTCCAACTTATTAAAATAGTTTGTAGATTGTTGGGATCTCTATATGTATATATAATCACTCTCATTTCTTTTTCTTGGTTTATTGCTTTGGCCAGGTGTATGCTAAACAGCATCACTGATAGCTTTCCTTGTCTTTTTCCTGATCTTGAAGGGAATGTGAATATCTCATCATTTTTAATTGCATATGACTTTTATCAACCCAGGAAAGTTCCTCTTTTTCCCCCCTAATAGTAAGTTTTTATTATAGTCATAGAATTTCATCAAATGCTTTCCTGCAGGTTTTGCAATAACTATATGAGTTTTCTCCTTTTGTTCACTGGTGTACTGAATTACACTAATAGATGTTTCTAACTTGAAACCATTCTTATATTCTTGGAATGAGCCCTACTTGATCTTGATGCCTTTTTTTCTTTTTAAGTTTTAATTGTGATAAAATACACATAATACTTAATGTCTTAAACATTTTTTCCCCCGAAGTGAGAAGGGTAGGGGGGAGGCAGACAGACTCCCGCATGTGCCCGACCGGGATCCACCGGCATGCCCACCAGGGGCCGATGCTTGGCCCCCTCTGGGGCGTTGCTCTGCTGCAACCAGAGCCATTCTAGTGCCTGAGGCGGAGGCCATGGAGCCATCCTCAGCGCTCGGGCCAACTTTGCTCCAATGGAGCCTTGGCTGCGGGAGGGGAAGAGAGAGACAGAGAGAAAGAGAAGGAAGGGTGGAGAAGCAAATGGGCACTTCTCTTGTGTGCCTTGGCGGGAAATCGAACCCAGGACTTCTACACATTAGGCCGATGCTCTACCATTGAGCCAACCGGCCAGGGTCACTGTCTTAAACATTTTTTTTTTCATTTTTTCCGAAGCTGGAAACGGGGAGAGACAGTCAGACAGACTCCCGCATGCGCCTGACCGGGATCCACCCAGCACGCCCACCAGGGGGCGATGCTTTGCCCCTCTGGGGCGTCGCTCTGTTGCATCCAGAGCCATTCTAGTGCCTGAGGCAGAGGCCACAGAGCCATCCCCAGCGCCCGGGCCATCTTTGCTCCAATGGAGCCTCGCTGCGGCAGGGGAAGAGAGAGACAGAGAGGAAGGAGAGGGGGAGGGGTGGAGAAGCAAATGGGCGCCTCTCCTGTGTGCCCTGGCTGGGAATCGAACCCGGGACTCCTGCACGCCAGGCCGACGCTCTACCGCTGAGCCAACTGGCCAGGGCCTTGTCTTAAACATTTTTTTTTTTTTTTTTTTTTTTTTTCATTTTTCTGAAGCTGGAAACGGGGAGAGACAGTCAGACAGACTCCCGCATGCGCCCGACCGGGATCCACCCGGCACGCCCACCATGGGGCGACGCTCTGCCCACCAGGGGGCGATGCTCTGCCCATCCTGGGCGTCGCCATATTGCGACCAGAGCCACTCTAGCGCCTGAGGCAGAGGCCACAGAGCCATCCCCAGCGCCCGGGCCATCTTTGCTCCAATGGAGCCTTGGCTGCAGGAGGGGAAGAGAGAGACAGAGAGGAAAGTGCGGCGGAGGGGTGGAGAAGCAAATGGGCGCTTCTCCTGTGTGCCCTGGCCGGGAATCGAACCCGGGTCCTCCGCACGCTAGGCCGACGCTCTACCGCTGAGCCAACCGGCCAGGGCTCTGTCTTAAACATTTTTAAGTGCATAGTTCAGTAGGGTTAAGTATATTCACATCGTTGTACAACCAATCTCCAGGTCTTTATTATCTTGCAAAACTGAAACTGTACTATACTCATTAAACTACTTTCATTTCCCCCCCCCAGCCAACCACCATTCAACTTCCTCTCTATGAATCTGACTACTCTAGCTACCTTATATAAATGGAATCATATAGTATCTCTCTTTTTTGTGAATGGCATTCATTTAGATATTGATACACTTTTATAAACACTAGTGGATTCGATTTATTAGTCAAATGTTGTATAATTTTCTTGCTTTATGATATACTTATCTGGTTCAGAAATCAAGATTAAAGTGGCCTCATGAAATATGTTGGTTGCCTTTTCTCTTTTTCAAAACAATCTGTATAAGATGCAGACTACTTGTTGCTTCAAAATTTGGGAGAACTTGCTTGTAAAACTTCCTGTGTTTGGTTAAAAAAAAAAAGAAAACAAAACAAAACAAACAAACCATGTTCCCTTTTCATCGCAGAGGTCCTGCCTATCTCGGGACTTCTTGTGGGCAATGACCCAGGGTAAATATCTGAAGCACTTAGCACCTCGGTCACAGGGGACCGACAATAATCCTTTGCAGTTATGATGGGATGGAGACAGTGCACAGGTCCCAAGACATTCCTCCCTACGAGGTGACCTAACCCTCAAAAGTGGAAGTGAATGACTTCTACAGTGCTTGTCCACAGCTAGTTTCCAGGGGCGGAAAGACTTTAGCCCCGAAGTACCTCACTTACCATTCACGTATTCCCCTCTATTTATTGGGCACCCACCTCGTGCCAGCCACTGTGGATTCAATAGTGACGACACACGCACCACCAACCCCACTTGTGGCTCTCTCAGCATCTTAGAGAGTTTACCATTCCCACAGGGGTATCAAAACCCTCCTTCTTACTCCTGGTGGATTTTTTGTTATTGTTTTGTTTTTGTTTTTTGTGGGCTATTAGCTTTAATCCTAGCTTGCACCCAGCGGGCAAGTAAAAACACACACTGGGCTCCAAAACCCACTCATTCAGTGCTCACAAAGCTACTGACTTATCCGAGTTTCCTAGAATCAAAGGTTTCTGGCTCACCAGACTTACTCACCTCTGTTCCCCATCTCCTCTCTACACAAACTCTGCACAAACTGGCTTCTCCTTCAGCACTCTGCCATCTTGGCTGCTTCTCCTGGCCTCCTCCACGTGGCCTCTCTCTGCTCTCCTCTCTGCTCTCTCCTCTAATGCTAATCTCAGGAACCGAGAGGTCTTCCATTTTTTTAATTGAATTTATTGGGGTGACATTGGTTAATAAAATTATATAGGTTTCAAGTGTACAACTTTATAATACATCATGTTTTTTATTTTTGCAAAATAAAACCCAGGATTTAAAAGTCAGGACTTGTGCTAGATACACAAAAGGAAAAGGCCAGGCCCTGGCCGGTTGGCTCAGTGGTAGAGCGTCAGCCTGGCGTGCAGAAGTCCTGGGTTCGATTCCCGGGCAGGGCACACAGTAGAAGCGCCCATCTGCTTCTCCCCCCCTCCCCCCCTCCTTCCTCTCTGTCTCTCTCTTCCCCTCCTGCAGCCAAGACTCCATTGGAGCAAAGATGGCCCAGGCGCTGGGGATGGCTCCTTGGCCTCTGCCCCAGGCGCTAGAGTGGCTCTGGTCGGAACAGAGCGACGCCCAGGAGGGGCAGAGCATCGCCCCCCTGGTGGGCAGAGCATCGCCCCCTGGTGGGCGTGCCGGGTGGATCCCGGTCCAGCGCATGCAGGAGTCTGTCTGACTGTCTCCCCCCCCCCCCCCCCCCCCACCCCCGTTTCCAGCTTCAGAAAAATAAATTAAAAAAAAAAAAAAGGAAAAGGCCAGAAGGCAATAAACAAAAATAGTTTTTGGAAGGCTTTTCCCTACCCCGCCCCCAATCTTCCTATCTTAGGTCTGAAATGATGTTACACTACTTCTACAACTTTAAAGGGAGTGGTACAGGCCTGACCTGTGGTGGTGCAGTGGATAAAACGTTGACCTGGAATGCTGAGGTCGCTGGTTCAAAACCCTGGGCTTGCCTGGTTAAGGCACATATGGGAGTTGATGCTTCCTGGGTCTCCCTCTCTCTCCCCTCTCTCTCTAATAAAAATGAATAAAATCTAAAAAAATAAATAAAAAATTAAAGGGAGTGAGTGGTACAGGCCCAGAGGAGTGGGCCATAGTTCTAACCGGGGTTGGGATTGCTAGGAACGGCCCCGTGCCGCCCCGCCCGCAGGACCTGGCCCCGCCCCATTGACGGACCTCGGTTCTTTTCCCACCTCCCCCGGGCACTCTCAAGCCCCGCCCCCGACCAGATCCCCCAGCTCAGCAGCGCGGAGAACCAATCACCATCCATTTCCACGTTTAGTCCCTTTTGGGCGTCTGCCCTTAGCAAAAATGGCATCACTTCGGAAGTTGCCGAAGCTCCAGAGGTTGCCGAAGCAGGTCCGGAAGTTGCCGAACGAGTCCGGAAGTTGCCGAAAGAGAGCAGCGGGTAAGGAGGATGGCGGATGTCATCGCAAGACTCCGGGAGGACGGAATTCAAAAGCGTGTAATACGGGAGGGCCGAGGAGAACTCCCTGACTTTAAGGATGGAACCAAGGTTAGCGTCTTACCCGACCCCTAAACCCCTCTGCGGCGCGGTGCGCATGCGAGGCGGGAGGAGGCCTTAGGCGAGAGATTGCGCATGCCCGGAGAGCAGCGGACGGTGACCCTACCGCTCACCTGCGGAGCTCGACGCTGATTGGTCTGGATTTAAGTAGGGGGTGAATTTGGATACGTCTTCCCTGCTCCCTGGCTTGGCGGTGTGACTGTATTGGTCCTGGAGGCCGTCAGGCAGTAGACGTAGGTTGCCGGATTTGACCTCGGTGATTGCCCGAACCAGATGCTGAAGAAGACCCAGACCTGGAAACCCGGGATCTGGGAGGGGCCCCTGGGTTGCAAGGCTTGAGATCTTTTATCGATGATAGGGTTTTCATAAAACACAGACCAGCTCCTATTGTTTAGATGGGAAAACGGAGGCCTTAGTTCACACAAACCGAGAGAATAGGCGCAGAGGTCAGGTATGTCGGATAAGAACTTTTTGGCAGTTTTCTGACTGGTCTCCCTGGCATCGCAACAGACAGATAAAGGCTGAGAAGTAAAGAGCCTCCCACCGTCCTGCTTGCACATCCAGGCCTCCAGCTCCAGCCTCTCCAGGCTCTTCCCCAAACAGCCTACCTCTCCAGGTTGCCCTGCTTCTGGAGTGCCTTTCCCAGTTGCCACTTGTCTGTAAAGTAAGGAACTTTTCTTGGGCAGCCCCTGTGCCCAGCAGAGCAGTCCCGTAGGACAGGCATGTGGAACGAATGACTGGAAGTCCTCGCCTGGCCCCGTGGGAGTGCGCTGAGAGCAGGGGGAACTGCATAGCTCTAGTGATCATTTTTATTAAGAGGGATCCTTGCCCAGATGAGAGAAGGGGGGTGGGTGTGGCTGCATGTCCCCATGGCCCAGGGGCTGGTGACCTTGAAGATGGTTCTAACAAGGGAGATTCTGGATGGAACAGACACCAGGAGGAGAGAACATTGTAAATATAGCAAAGATCTGTGTGAACAGTGACACTGAAAGAACAGGGACAAGTGATATTAGATGACCAATCACCAGCATTGATTTAGTGATCACTATGTAAGCACCATGCAAAGTACTTTACAAGTTTATTTCCTTTCATTTCCACCATGTGAGATAAGTAGCATTGTTGACTCTATTTACTGATGTGAAAACCAAGTTTAGAGAAGGTGGTGAAGAGTGTGGGCTTCTCTAACCATATCCTATTGAGGGTTGGGTCTTCAGACCTTCTCTCTGCACTCACCTCTAGATGACCTCATCCAATCTCATATTTTTTTTAATGTTTATTTTATTGATTTTAGAGAGAGAGAAAGGGAGAGAGAGAGAGAGAGAGAGAGGAACATCAATCTGTTCCTGTATATATGTGGGATCAAACCAGCAACCTCTGTGCTTCGGGACGATGCTCTAACCAACCGATCTATCCGGCCAGGTTCTCCAGTCTCATCTTTTAAAACAAATACTCCATGGCCCTGGCCGGTTGGCTCAGTGGTAGAGTGTCGGCCTGGCGTGCAGAAGTCCCGGGTTCGATTCCCAGCCAGGGCACACAGGAGAAGCACCCATCTGCTTCTCCACCCCTCCCCCTCTCCTTCCTCTCTGTCTCTCTCTTCCCCTCCCGCAGCCGAGGCTCCACTGGAGCAAAGATGGCCCGGGCGCTGGGGATGGCTCCTTGGCCTCTGCCCCAGGCGCTAGAGTGGCTCTGGTCGCAACAGAGCGACGCCCCAGAGGGGCAGAGCATCGCCCCTGGTGGGCAGAGCGTCACCCCCTGGTGGGCGTGCCGGGTGGATCCCGGTCGGGCGCATGTGGGAGTCTGTCTGACTCTCTCTCCCCGTTTCTGGCTTCAGAAAAATACAGAAAACAAACAAACAAACAAACAAATACTCCAGGCTGATGTGGTGGTGCAGTGGATAGGGTGTTGATCTGGGATGCTGAGGACCCAGGTTCAAAACTCTGAGGTTGCTGGCTAAGGCACGGGCTCATCTGGCTTGAGTGCAGGCTCACCAGCTTGAGCGTGGGGTCACTGGCTTGAGTGTGGGATCACCGACCTAATCCCAGGGTTGCTGGCTTGAGTCCAAGGTCACTGGCTTGAGCAAAGGGTTAGTAGCTTGGCTGGAGATCCCTGGTCAATGCATGTATGAGAAGCAATCAATGAATAACTAAAGTGCTGCCAACTATGAGTTGATGCTTCTCATCCCTCTTCCTTCTTGCCTCTGTCTCTCTCTCTCAAAAAAGAGAGAATTAGAAAACAAATTTTCCATTCCCGGACTACACGAAATGTATATCTCTAGCCTTAACCTCTTCCCTAAATTTAATATCTAGCTCCCTACTCACCACCTCCACCTGGTTGGCAGCTCAGACTTAACCTGCTCCACCAGTGCTTTTCCCATCTCAGTTAAGGGCACCTGCAGCTTTCAGAAACTGCCCAGTCTCCATGGCTTCTTCTCTTCTCTCACACCCCACAGCAGATCCTCAAAACACACCCAGGGTCTGACCACGTCTCCCATTACTACGCTGGTCCCGGCCACTAACCACTCTCCCTGGGTTATTGCAATAACCTCACTCACCTCCCTCCTCTGCTGGGATTCACCTAGTGGCTTCCATCTCAGAGTAAAAAACAGTGTCCTCACTGTACACGGCCCACAGGTCCCGAGGGGTCCACCCCTGCTTGCACTGCTGTTCTCTCGGCCTGGGAAGTTCACACTGCCTTGCTCTCTCTGCATCTGCCTGGCCTGCTTCGCCCTTACTCCCTTTACATCTCTGCCTGAAAGTTGCCTTCTCCACCCCGTATAAATGCCTCCGGCCTCACCCGCTGCTATTTGTTTTCCGATCCGTAGCAATCACCTCCTCCTTACGTAGCACATTGCTTGGTCTGAGGCCCATCTCTTTCCTCTACGGTCCACGTGAGCTGCATGGAGGCAGGGATTTTGTCTGTTTTGTTCACTGCTGTGTCTAGCACAGAGCTCAGGTACATAGGTGCCCAGTAAACATCTGTGGGAAGAATGACTGGAGCTAGGCTGCTGGCCCCCATCCCCGGCCAGCCACCCACTGCCACTAGCCATGTGACTTGGGCTCCCTCATTTACCCTCTCCTTGATTCAGTTCCCTCACTTGGGTGCTGGGGTAAAGGTCCGGTGGTGACCCCTGGGCAAGCCCTGTCTGCCGTGTATGCGAGCTGGGAGCCGGCCCTGTCCTCAGGGGCTGGCTGAGGGTTTATGTCCTTGCCCCACCCCACATTGGCCTGCAGGCCACGTTCCACTACCGGACACTGCGCGGCGATGGGGAAGGTGCCGTGCTGGACGACAGCCGGGTGTGCGGCAAGCCCATGGAGCTCATCATCGGCAAGAGGTTCAAGCTGCCCGTGTGGGAGACCATCGTGAGCACCATGCACGAGGGGGAGATCGCCCAGTTCTGCTGCGACGTCAAGGTACCTGGCACGCCATGTCTCTGTGGTGGCTCTGCGTCTGCGCTGTTTGTCCAACCGTCCCTGTTCCCCATGCCGGGGCCTCTGCCCTGGCCAGGTCACCACCGACTCCCCCCGGGCACCGCACCACCAGGGCACGGGCATCCTGGCCTTTGCTCCTGCTTCTCCTCCTTTAGCTAGACTAGTCAGGGGGCTGCTTCTCAAAACGCAGATGATGCACTCAACTCCTTGCTTCCGGCCTCCCTGGCTCCTGGTCACCACCAGGCTAGAGTGTAAGCACTTAACTGCTCACATGGCCCTGCAGGGTCTGACGCCCTGCCAGCCCCCTCCTCCCACTTACCTCCCTGCTATTCCTTCCCATCTTCTCTTTGGCCAAGATCCTCCCTCACACCTCACAGTGGGTTCCTGGGTCACCACCCCCAGGAATGCCTCCCTGCCTGCCGGTAGTTGGCTTGAACCCCTCCTTGGGGTCCTCCAGCTTATCTTGCCCTGCGTGGCCAGGATCTGGTCTTCTGTCTGAGTCTCAGCTACTTCAGGGCAGGAGTTGTGCCTGTTTACCTCCAACTTCAAAATGCCCTGTGTGGGCCAGCCCAGCACCAAGACTCAGGAGCGTCTGCCAGCTGGACACAGACAGCAGGGCCAGTGAGGGGCTGGATTGTTTGGCGTGGGGAGTTGTTCCACCACCCCGCAGCTGTTCCTAGTCAGTGACGGAAGGCTGCGTCCCCTGCGCCTGAGGGGCTGCCCTGGGCTCAGCTCTAAGGTGGGGTGGGAGAGAAGGTGAAGGCTCTGGGAACAGAGCGTGGAGGGACTCCATTGTGAGTCCCACTTGTGGGCTGCACTTGAGGAGGAGGGCAGGCAGAGGAGGAGGTGAGAGTCCCCCTGGGCCTGCAAGGACAGAGAAGCCCGGTGTACGGTGGGAGTGTGTATTCGGGGGGTGTTGTGGGGGAAGTGCTTGGCTTGGTTTGGTGGTCGGAGCGTAGAGAAGGAGCTGGGGGCTTCCTGGGGCTTCCGCGTGGGAGACGGGGCTGGGAAGCCAGGGTCCTGAGGGGAAAGCCCCCCTGCGCGTCATCAGAGCAGCACTGGGCCAGTTGCTGCCCCTCTGGGCCTCAGTGTCCTTTCTCAGGTGGTGATTGGGCAGAGGGCTGGGCCTCTTGGACCACCCTGACAGAGCCTGGTGCCCACTCGCCCTCCTGCAGCATGTGGTCCTGTATCCACTGGTGGCCAAGAGCTTACGTAACATCGCAGCGGGCAAGGACCCCCTGGAGGGCCAGCGGCACTGCTGCGGGGTCGCCCAAATACACGAGCACAGCTCCCTGGGCCACGCCGACCTAGACGCCCTGCAGCAGAACCCCCAGCCTCTCATCTTCGACATCGAGATGCTTAAGGTGAGGGGCAGCCAAGGTTCAGGTGCTCGACAAGCTGCCACCACCCCGCCTCAGAGCGGGTGCCGACCCTGCCCGTCTGCCCAGGGTGCGTGGGCTCCATGGATAGACTGTGGTTGGGGAGGGAGATTGGGGCGGGACAGGGCAGGTACGAGAATACCTGTGTGGGACCCCTAGCTTTCCCATGGGGCTCCCGCCTGGGGCCCCTTCTTCCTTCAGGTGTCTGTGGGCAGGGATCTTCACCATCTTGTTCACTGTTCTGTTTCTAGAACCTGGCACAGTGCTGGGAACATAGGAGATGCTACATAAATGTTGGTCAGTGAAGGAACACGTGACTGTGGTTGTGGTATCCACTGTCTGGAGGCTGAGCAGCTGTGGTGCCCTGCGGCTCTCCCTGACCTGACCCGTGCCCCGGCAGGTAGAGAACCCTGGCACATACCAGCAGGACCCCTGGGCGATGACGGACGAGGAGAAGGCCAAGGCAGTGCCGGTCATTCACCAGGAGGGCAACCGGTTGTACCGCGAGGGCCACGTGAAGGAGGCTGCCGCCAAGTACTATGACGCCATCGCCTGCCTCAAGAACCTGCAGCTGAAGGTGCTGCCCAAGCTGGGGCCGGCGGGCGGGCGGGCGGGAGGGCTGCGGCGGAGCCGGGCCGGCCTCAGCATCAGTTCCCCTCCTGCCCCCGCATCCCAGGAGCAGCCTGGGTCCCCTGACTGGATCCAGCTGGACCAGCAGATCACGCCACTGCTGCTCAACTACTGTCAGTGCAAGCTGGTAGCCCAAGAATACTACGAAGTGCTGGACCACTGCTCTTCCATCCTCAACAAATATGACGGTGAGCGCTGAGCGCTGGGCGGCAGTCAGGTGAGCTGCCCCTGCTGCCTGGCAACGCTGGCACAGGGGCATGAGACTAAGCCTTTGATATCAGCCCCGTTCTGAGCCCCCAGCTCGGCCAGACATCCCCCTCGTTGTGCCCATTAGGTAGGAATGGTGTCATGAGGACTGGGAAAGCTCTGTCCCATGATGGGCACAGTGGTGCCAGAAGACAGACCAGGCAGCTAGCTGGTCCCCCCCTCATGCCCTTGCATACCTGCTGCCACTCCTTGCAGACAACGTCAAGGCCTACTTTAAGAGGGGCAAGGCGCACGCAGCTGTGTGGAACGCCCAGGAGGCCCAAGCCGACTTTGCCAAGGTGCTGGAGCTGGACCCCGCCCTGGCACCGATTGTGAGCCGGGAGCTTCGGGCCCTGGAGGCACGGATCCGGCAGAAGGATGAGGAGGACAAGGCCCGCTTCCGGGGCATCTTCTCCCACTGACAGGTCCCTGCCCGCCCTGCCCAGCTCACTGCCACCACTGCCAGCCCCCCACCCCCATCATGCTTCTCTGTACATAAAGGCCTTATTTATCTCTCTTCGGGCCTGGCGAGCCAATCCGTTGGGAGAGGTCATCATCTCCTATATCCTGGCACTTGGGTGGTCTTGGGGCCAAGGGATCACGGTTCTAATCCCAGCACCCCAGTCACAGCTGAGACCTTTCTGGGGATCACTGTCCCTGGCAGAGCAATGAGAACGATCGCTGGCTAGGGCTGGGGTGTCAGGAGCCTTTAGTCTTAAGGGGGAGGCAGAGTGTGTGCCACCTCCAACCTCTGATGTGGTGGTTCCCTGGTCTTAGCTCTTGCGGGCAGATGTTTCAGTGAAGAGCCAGTCTGGGCTGAGGGTGGGTGGTCTTGTGAACTGAAAGGCTGGCTCTGGCCGGGTGGGCCAGTTGCAGAGAATGGCCTTGCTTAGGTAGAGGGGAGGACAGAGCCCCCCATGAGACCTGGTCCCCTCTGCCCATTAGCGTCCCATGGAACTGGACACTGGGCTTGGCTGCCCTGAGACCAGGCAAGTGGGCAATCCGGTGGGATGTAGGTGGTGTTTATTTTTGTGGGTTTACACACTGGAAAACCTCTGGATCCTTGCGGTTCCCTCCTCCCTCCTGCGCTGGGCTGGTTTCCCCCATATGAAAGAGAAGTAACACTGAGGGGCAGGCAAAGATGCAGGGTGTGGAGCTGGGGCAGAGCCAGGGCCAGAGGTCTGGGCCCCAGCCTCTCACGTGACCACTTGGGCCCCTGAATGTGTGAATAAATAACCCAGGTCCAGCCACAGTTCAGGCCTCACTCTCCGCAGTCCAACTTGAGGCTGATGCTTCGGGCCTTGCCCCGGGCCAGCGTCGTGGGTGGTGTCCCTGGGCCCTCTCGCTCTGCCTGGCTGGGGCCCCTTGAGCGAAGCAGCTGGCTCTGTTTGCGGAGGAAGTCCACAGGGGCAGCCCCACCGTAGCTGCTCTTGGCCAGGGTGGCCCTCGAGGGTCCTGTGGGGGCATGTGGGTGGGAGCCAGCTTCCAGTTGGCCCAGGTGGGCCACGTAGCCATCTGACAGGAACTGTGGGCAGAGGTAGGCAGGGATGAGGGGATGGTGGTCTCAGGGCCACACACTGCCCTCCCATCCTCTCCAGGCCCCTGGACAGGGCTGGCTGCATCCCAGGCCTCGCACAGCCTGACCGGGTCTTCTCTCCGCAGCTAGGAACCTCAGGCTGGGAGCTGGGCACCTCGGCTCTCCTTAGCTCTGCCCTCTCGAGGTAGGTTTCCCCGTCCATAAACGGCATTCTTGGGGGGAACAGCACCCAGCTTGGCGAGCACTCTGTGCCCGGCCCTGTGCACCCCGAGGTGCAGTGAGTCACATGATCCTCAGGAGAGCTGTCAAGGTCAGTGTCATCTTATCATTGCCACTTTCCAGACAGGAAATTGGGGCTTAGGCCAAGGCCCATGCCCAGGGCCAGGCCCCAGTGGAGCCTGGACTCCAGCCCGAGTTCTCAATACCGGTGTGCCCAGCAGCTACAAGCTGCTCGTGACCCTTGTCCTGGGAGGTGCCCAGGTTCCCTGAGGCCAGCCAGCCTTATAGCTGCCCCCCCCCCACCGGCTCTTTTTAACACGGGTGGACCTTCTGACCTCAGACCCAGGCGCCCAGCTGTCCCCCTCACTGTGCCCTCACCTGGCACTGTGCTTGCAGCTTCCGTACGGCACGACCCACGATATAGGTCTGGCTCGGGGGCAGGCCCAGCGCCGCATACACGGCCACGTCTTTGGGGGACCCATAACCGGCCACGATCTTCAGTTCCACCTGTGGTGGGAGAGGCCAGTCAGCCACCCCTGGGACAGGGCGTGAGGCTGGGGATGGGGGTCTGGTGGGCTTCCCCGGTCAGATAGTTGAGGGAGCCAAGCTAGGTGGACAGAGGTGGGGCACAGAGTCCTGTATCACCAGGCACTGATGAGAAGCAGGACCAACTGGATCTCCCCTGTTGGCCCTAACAATTAGGGCCCTTAGAGCATGAGGGCAGGGCCATAGGGACTTCTCCTGTCAGTTAAGGTCCCAGAGATGGGCCGAGGGCAGAGGCCCTTCCCAATCGCTGTACCTCCTGCACCAGGCTCTGCAGAAACACTGCTTTCTGGCGCAGTGGGTCATGGGTGAGGCCATCACAGAAGGAGACAACACCATGGGGGAAGTTGTGCTGTGACAGCCAGGCCACTACACGGTGCTTCTGCATATCAGGCCGGCCCGTGACGTACACGATCAGATAGCCCGCGTCCTGCCAGTGCCTGTGGGAGGGGGGCAGCAGTTGGCTCCCGGTGCCAGGGGTGGGGGCCAGTCGCCAGGGAGAGCCCCGCGGTGGCTGCTCCTACCTGACCACGTCCACAGCGCCGGCGCGCACCTTGGGGTCGCTGCCCATGATGGAGACGCTGGCAGTGAAGGAGCCATCTATGCTGAAGACCACGGCCTCAGTGCCCCGGGCTACCACTGTCAAGCAGCACTCGGCATATGTATGGTCCCCCCTGCGGTTCACAGGCGGTGTGAGTGGGTGGTTCTGAGGCTTAATGGGGTCCTTCCCGGGGGGGGGGGGGGGGGGGATGGCCCACCACGTGCTTACCTGACCATCATGCGTACTGGGTAGACGCCGATGCCCAACACGCGCTCAGGGGGCACTGGGAAGGTGAGGCGGCCCGAGCTGTTGGTGACCTCAGTGCCAAAGTGGATCCACTTGCCTGACAGTGGCTGTGTCATGATGTAGACGTCCACCTGGGGGGGACCACATGGGGTAAAAGCATCCATGGGGTGGAGATGCCGGGTACCCCGACTTTGAACATGGAAGAGGGCATAGACGGGCCTGTCATCAGGGCTGGTGGGGCTGGATGTTCAGCCTGGCAGGCTGGGTGCTGTCCAGGGGGACAGGAGGCAGGGCCAGGAGCTCCTGCTTCAGGGCAAGGTCAGCCAATGGGGGCAGGTCTAGCAGAGGCCAAGGCTACTGGGTCCTGACCTTCTCTCCTGTGAGCGTGACCACGTCCAAGGGCCCGTACATGAAGCGCCCATTCAGCACCTGGGGACGGCCCTCACACACCACCGTGTCGTTCGCCCGGTGGTTGGAAGTGACGTTCTGATGGGAGGAGACAGCATGAGCACAGAGCCAGATGGTGACACCAGGGGCGGGGGGCTGATGAGGGAGGCCAGCGATCAGCACCCAGACGGGAGGGGCCGGACAGGGCCCCAGGAGCGAGTGCTATTGCCACCCTCGGCCTACCCGAGGTCATGAGTGTGTGTGTGGACTGGTTCTGTGGAGGTGGAGCCATGACAGGACCGATTCAGAGGATGAGGTGGGATGCAAAGAACAAGGCAGGGCGGGTAACCGCCCTCTGGAAACCTGGGCCACAGGCCGTGTGGGCAGGGATACTTGGGAGGGGGCACGGCCTCGCTTCCGGGGCTCCAGGGGGCAGTGCACCTACGCGGATCTTGACTTGCGTGCGTTTGCGCTGCCACTTCTCCCTGGGGAAGGCAGGGCTGTAGATGGACGGCTCCTCGCACTCGGGCAGCTGGGGCTGCTCCTTCTCGATAACCTAGTAGAGGGACTGGGCGAGGTCACGTGAACAGGGCCCTGGGGGCTGCCCCTCCCTCTCCCAGCCCGGGGCTCCCCACCCTTGTCCGGTTCCCATCTCCAACCCCATACCCGTGGGCCCACCTGGCGCAGGATGAAGGCTACCACGTCAGCCGACTCCCAGTAGCTGGCGTGGAAGAGGTGCGGCAGCGTGACAGTGGGGAAGGCGGTGAGCGCCTCCGGGCAGTAGAGTGAGTAGTCGATCCGCTTGGTCCCCCACCACCGCTCCAGGACTGCAGAGCCACAGCGGGCGGTGTCAGGGTGGCCTCCCACCCTGTGCCCACCTGCCTGGGCCCTGGGTGCTCCTCCCTCCCTCCTTTCCTCCAAGCCTTCTTTGCTGGGTCTGAGCTGGGTGGAGGGATGTTTCAACTGGGCCTTGGAAGGGGAATAAGGGTCTCCTCCCCTGGCCAGGCGGCTGGCTGACTTACTCTTAACCACCTCACTGGTGGTGCTGGGGGCAGCTGGCTGGGCCTGTGGCTCGGTACCTAACTCGCTGCCCTTCCAGAAGGCACCACTGGTAGAGGTGGGCGTTGAGGGCACCAGCATCTCCAGCTCCTCCAGAAAGAGGCCCGAGTGGGTCTGCAGAGTGTCAGCTGGGGGAGGCAGGGCAGCTCAGCAGCAGGCGGGGCCAGGCTGCACCCTGCCCTTCCACTCAGAGGTTCTAGGACGCGCAAGCCCTACCCCTTGGCCTCTGCCCCGCCAGCCCTCCCTGGTCAGGGCCTGGCTACAGCAGAACTGCCCGCGTCTGGGTAGAAGCAGAGTGGAGGCATTCCCTCCTAGTAGCTCAGCCCACAGCCTGCTGCCTTCTCGCTGGAATGCCTGTCACCACCACCTCAACATAGGCTCATTTCTCAGGGGCCAAATGGACACGTGTCTGCGGCCCACACCGATACATAAACCCAGTGCGCCCTGGACAGACTCTGCAGCCCCCACCCCCTCCATGGGTGGCTCTTCTCACATTGGCATAGCAAATGTCATTCTGCCCCCTCTAGTCCAATCACCACCATGGCCCCCTATGCCCGGGCAGAGGATGTCAGAGGGTCCCAAGTGGCTGGGGCAGGGCTCCCCGGTCCTGGGAAAGGTGACAGGAGAGGTTACCAGTGATGTGGGAACCACCTCCTGTCCCCTTGTCAGGGCCCACCCCCACCCCTCCCTGTTGGGACCCTCCTCTCCCCTTTATCTGGGTTGGGGGCGTACCCAGCAGCAGGGATGAGCCATCTCCCAGGGGGAACTTCTGGTAGCGGGGTACGGCCAGTGGGGCGATGGCCTGGAACTTGGGGGCCAGCAGGGGCTCAAGACGGCAGGCGCAGGGGTCGGCCGCGTGGAAGAGGTTGTAGATCTGCTCACAGGCTGGGCGCATTTGGGCCACTGGGATCCAGAAGATAACGTGGGGAAGGGATTCATTTGGGTTTCTGGGAGGGAAGGGTTGTGGGAAGCAGCATCCTGACATGCTGTGTGACCCTGAGCCAGCACTTCCCAAACTGCACTCCCCAGGAGGTCACCAGGGTCCTTTACAGTGAGACCGATCTCTTGGCTAAGAAGAGATCAGAGCCTTCGACGTGCTGAGGTGGTTCAGGATAAAGAGGGTCCCGTGCACGTCGGACCCCCTTCTCACCCAGAGTGTCTGTGGGCATGAATTCCCTCTGGTGCACTTTGGGACACTTGGCATTGGCAAGTCCCTTCTTTCTGGGCCACAGGCTTCCCTTCTCTAGCTAGGCCGTTTAGCTTGTATGGTGGGGGACAGCAACGACACCGGCATCTCAGGTGAGATGGATTTGGAGGAGCTGGAGGAGGGGCAGACGAGGGACGTCACCGCATCCTGAAGGCTCACCCTCCAAGGCAGGCATCACGGTTTTGCGCAGAGCCAGCACCAGGCCCAGCGGGGAGCCGAAGAGAAAGAAGCCGGAGACCTTGAAGTCCAGGCGGGCAGCGGTGATGGCGCCATCAGGAGCCTCCGAAGCGGCAGTGGGTGGGCAGGAGGCGGTGCTTGCCCGCCTGGGCTCCCCTGAGGCAGTGGTGGCGGCCACCTGCAGGCTGTGGAGCACGGGCGCTCAGTACCGCTGCCTCAGCAGCCCCACCTAGGCCAGTGTGTGGGTGACGGGGCAGAACATCACCTGTTCTGAGATCCCTCAGGTTCGGGATTGGTCGTGTCGCTGGGGGTGCGCTGGGTGGGCAGGGATGAGGGTTCTGGGCTGGCCCGGCCCAGCCCCTCCATCCCATCTGCCAGAGGGTCCCTCACTGGGCCAATCTCCGGGGAGAGCAGTTCATTGTTCTAGAAGGAACAGGGGACAGAACATCCTTAGAGCTGGAGACAATGTGATTTCTACTTATTTGGAAGTGAGGAGAGAGGCTTGAATGTTGGGCAGGGAGTCAAAGAAAACGGGCAGGCAGAGCCCCAGAGGGGACAGAACAAAGCAGCTGGGGACCTGTGTATAGAGAGGGCATGCTTCAGGGGGCAGAGCCCTGGAAATGGAGAGAGGGCAGGGTCCAGCCACACTGACCACGCTCCCTCGGCGGCTGCTGCCCCGGCTCCCTGTGCCCGTGCCGGCACTGTGACAGAGCGCGTCAAAGCCCAGGATTCCGCCGACCCCGTCTCCGATCAGCACCACCTAGGTGAGAGGCCAGTGCCATCAGGAGGGGTTGGCGGGTGGATAGAGGCTCCATGGCAAGCTCCCCAGGGACAAGCCCCTGACCTGCCCACAGAAGCCAGCGCCCTCCGACGAGCGCAGGAAGGCGGCATAGGCCTGGTTGGTCCGGGCGATGACAGTGGCCACAGCGCCCTGGTATCGGGAGGATGAGGTGGCCAACAGCGGCAGGGCGGCCAGGGGAATGTGGTCTTGGGAGCGGGACAGGCCGTCGCTGTCATGGCTGTAGGGGCTCAGACTGGAGGAACAGGAGGTATGTTGGGTGGGTAGAGGTCCATGGTCCCTTCACTGCCCCTGCCACGCCCCCTTGGCCTGCTGGCAAGTCCTAGCACTGTGGGACCTCTGTAGGGGGCATCAGCATGCTAGAGGCCTTTGTGATGAAGCCACTGACTAGAAACTAAGGTCCAGCTGTGTGGCTGATCGGCCTAGGTGTCTGGCTTCCTGGACTCCTCCCCCTACCCCCACATGGGTCTTCCCAGTCCCTGGAGCCTTTCCCTTCCCACCCTGACTGTACTTGGAGACAAGGGCATAGGCTGCAGCGCAGATGGGTGGGCAGGGCACCAGGCGCAGTGCCACGTGGCCCAGGGCCTCAGGGAAGTGGACACGGGTGACAGCTTCGAAGGCCAGGCTCAGTGTCTGCACGTCTGCCTGCTTGGAGTTGGCATCGCCAGGGCCGGAGTCCAGGATGTTGCCGCTGTGCAGGATGAGGAAGAGGGCGTGGACTGCACATGCCTCAGCCCCCAGCTCCCCAGCTCCATCTGGACCCTGCAGGGCACAGTGGAGTACCAGGCGTGTCAGAGCAGCGGCCTGGCGGATGGGTAGGCAGAACTGTGATATGATGTGGCTGCTCATACTTACCTCTGAGTCTCTGGGTGCTCGGGCCCCATCCCTGATATCTTTGATGGCCTCAGTTCCAGGGTCTGCAGGACAGGGGCCAGCCAGTGAAGGAGACTGAGGGGTCTGTGGGGGACCCTTCCTCTGATATCTCAGAATCTCCTGCTCGTCTGTCTGCCTGGGGGGCACCCCATCCCCCCTTCCTCTGACCTCTCCCTCGCCTCCCCTAGGTCAGCTCACATTTCCATGCCAGCCTTCGGCCACCAGCGATGGCCCCTCCCCACAGTGCCTGTCTGCCTGGAAAATTCCTCTAACTCCTCCCTGTCCAATATGGTCGCCACTACCCAGCTGTGCCTCTTTAAACTAAAATGAATTAAAATATAATACAGTTCAAACTTCAGTTCTTCAGTCACGCTAACCACATTTCAAGGGCTTCATAGCCATCTGTGACTAGTGGTTACAATGTGTCCATCATCACAAAACTTTCTTCTGGACAAGCTGGTGGATCCTTCAAAATCCAGCTTAGACATCAGCTCTTGTGGGAAGTCTTCCTGGACTCCACATGAATTCCCCCATTCTCTGGGCTATGTCTGAGCCTGGAACACACTCCAGCCATCCCTCCAGTCACCCGTTATCCACTCTATTCATCTGTGTATGTAAAGAGCACCCTCTCTGGACTGACATTCATCTCAGGACGCTGTTACACTCGGGACTGACTTATTTTCTGAGGCCCCGCTGCCTTTGGAGTACCAGCGACCTGATTCTGGATCTTTACCTGGTGCCCCCTCTGCCTCCATGGGGGAGGCAAAGGCGTCGATGAAGTCATTGGAGTTCCACTTGGTCATCTCTTTGGGGAAGACCTCGTCACTGTCCGAGAAGCCTTCTGAAGGGACAAGGGGCTGTGTCGAGGGGCGGCAGAAGTTTCTCAGGGACACCCCTCCACCACCATCACCAGGGCCCGCATCACTGACCGTGGGCATCGAAGAACTCCTCGTCAGAGCTGTTCTCAGAGTCCCGGGCAATGTTCTGCATGCGCCATTCAGACAAGCTCTGAGGAGAGACGCCCCCTGCAGGACCACATCAGCGTTGTCAGCTGGGAATCCAGCCTGAATGAAGGCCGCTCCCTCCCACCCCTGTGCCAGGGCCGCACCTCCATGCTGGGAAGAGTAGGAGGAACGGGAAGAGGAAGACCACTGCTTGCCGAAGCTGGTGTCAGGCGAAGCGTCAGGGCCCAGGGGGGCTTCAGGCCCATCGGGGGTGTCCGCGCGGCTGGCCCCCGCCCGGGCCTCAGTGCACAGCTTCCCCGGGGGCTGGGCCTCGGGTCCCTCGCTGTTGGTGTTGCACTTGGCCATGCGCTGGGCCAGCATACGGGCGGTCTCCTCCTCCAGTGCCCGGATGTCAGCCATGCTCAGATCCGTCCACTCGTCCTGCCAGCACCAGGCCTGGCGGTGGGCTCGCAGCATCACCCGGCGAAGACCTGTAGGTGCCCAGGCATCAGAACAATGCCCCCCTTGCCGTGTCTCCATGCCACAGCATCCACATGCCCAGCCCTGGAGGTTGGTTAATGGCTCCCCTGGGCACACCATCCACCCAAAGCCACCACGTAGGACAGGGCGAGTGCCCTGCAGGAGATGGAGAGTGGAAACTGGGGCACCCGTCTTCCTGCCCCGCTTCCCTCCCTGCCCACTGCCTCTGCTCTCCCTCTGGACACCCCAAGTTTGAGGGCTGACCGCACCCCCATGGCACAGGAAGCTGGGACCAGTGCACGGGCTTGCTCTCATCCGGCTTCCTGCTTGCTTCTTCCCGGGAGTTAACAATTAAGGTGCTAACAGTTAATGAAATTGTTGGTGGTTAATGAAGGTGTTAATCGTTAATGGAAGTGTTGGCACTTAATGAAGGTTGTCATGAAAGATGATACCCATTCTGGGATATTTTCATCTTAAGCAAAGGAATAGAGTTAAAAAAACCCTTGATATCTAGGAAATAGAGTACTCGTGGCAGAACTATAATGATAAACTTCCGGAAGGAACTAGAGCAGAATCTTAATGGGGTTCTATGTGGGTGATCTTAATTTTCTTATTTGTGCCTTTTGGTATTTTTCCAAATATAAGACAAAAAGCCTCTATTACTCTCTGAGCTAAATTTCCTCATCTGTAAAATGGGAATAATAACCAGTGCTTAGCTTGAGGGTATAGTGTGTGTTAAAGGAGATCTTGCATGAAAAGTGATTAGCACAGGGTCTGGGGACGGGGTGGGGGAGGTTGGAGAAGGTATGGGGGGTTAGATGGTGATGGAGGAGACTTGACTTGTGGTAGTGAACACACAATGCAATATTCAGATGATGTGTTATAGAATTGTACACTTGAAACTTACATAATTTTACTAACCAATGTCACCACCATAAATTCAATAAAAAAAATTTTTTTTAAAGGCTCTGCATGGGCCCTGGCTGGTTGGCTTAGTGGTAGAGCGTCGGCCTGGCATGCAGGAGTCCTGGGTTTGATTCCTGGCCAGGGTACACAGGAGAGGTGCCCATCTGCTTTCCACCCCTCCCCCTCTCCTTCCTCTCTGTCTCTCTCTTCCCTTCCCACAGCCAAGGCTCCATTGGAGCAAAGTTGGCCCGGGTGCTGAGGATGGTTCTGTGGCCTCTGCCTCAGGCGCTAGAATGGCTCTGGTTGCAACAGAGCGACGCCCCAGATGGGCAGAGCATCGCCCCCTGGTGGGCATGCCGGGTGGATCCCGGTTGGGCGCATGCAGGAGTCTGACTGCCTCCCCATTTCCAACTTCAGAAAAATACAAAAAAAAAACCCAAAAAACAGACAAAAAAAATAAATAAAAGGCTCTGCATGTGTGACCAAGATAAGCTTTTACCATCTGGTCTAAACTCACCTTGTGTATAGAAGGGAAAATTAAGGTACAATGATGGGAAGAGGCTTACTGCGGGTTCCATGAGACTCTGCGGCAGAGTGGAACCCAAGCCCCTGGACGCCCCCATCCAGGGATCCTTCTAACTGCAGCTGGCCCACCCTCAGACCTGGGAGGTGGGGCAGGGCTGAGCCACAGGAGCTGTGGGGGTGGGTTTAGGGTGCTGTGAAACAGGGTACCATGGCCCGAGGATGGGTCGCTGGGGGTCGGGGGTGGGAGGGGCCCTGAGAGAATGACATCAGAGTCAGAGCCTTAGCCTGTACTCAGTATGCTGCCGGTTGGGGCCAGTCTGACCCTCCTGAAAGTCTCTAAATCTCGCTCAATGTGCAGTTCAGAATCTTAGACCTCAAGATCATGTTGCTAGCTTCCTGACTCTCTGACTCCTACCTGTACCTCATGGCTAGTCTCCCCTGAGCCCCCGCCAGGCTGTGCTGTCGCCCCCTGCCTCAGCACTCACCACATCAAAGGGAAATAATGGTTTTATGCTTCTGTGTCCCCTGGAACCTTGAGACCATGTCGGCTCAAACACAAAGCCGGTGCATGCTGGGTAAACAACCTCCCTGGCTGGGCGCTCACCAACATCGTGGATGAACTGCTCAATCTTGGCCTGCATGCCCCAGTATCGGAACTCGACCTTGCACAGCTTGTAGGCGCACATGAGGGGCCCCGACTGAGCCGCCTTCCGCGCCCAGTCGTCAGCCAGCGGTCCTCGGCCCGTCTTCACCGAGCGGTACAGCCGGGGGTCCTCTTCTGCTTTGTACTCGCCCGGGGCCACGGCGTCCCTCACAATGTCGATGGTGTCTGAGGGGGTTCCGGCAGCACTGAGCATCGCCAGCCCCCTTCCATCCCTGACACCCCTTCCCTGCCTCAGGATTGGGGAGGACAGCCTTTTGAAGACAGGAAGCCAAGGCCCAGAGAGAGCCTGGGACTTGTCAGAGGCTGCCCAGTGACGCCGCAGGTGGCCTTAGAGGGTCTCTAGGGTCCCCCCACTGGCTCCAGGCCTCACCCAGGATGCGCTGTCTCTTCTCAGCCCCACTCAGGTTAAAGACGTTCGCCTGCTGCCCTCCATCAGGCAGGTAGTAGGTCTCTATTTCAATGGAGAATTTCTCCACAAAGGGGCAGGTGTACCTGAGCAGGAGACAGGGGCAGTGGTCACTACTGTGCCCACCAGAACTGTTCCCCTCGTGGTCCCAGGCTTGTCCCACCCACTCACCGCGTTCGGGTGTAGGGGTAAGCATTCCAGGATTCCTCCTCCACCTGCAGGGCGGCCTTGGGCAGCAGTGCCCGGAACCAGCCTGGGATATGGGAGCCCACGTGGTACACCTTGTGCGTGTACTGCCCACTGCCACCAGGCCCATCCGTGTAGGGCCGGTTGGCCAGGATTTCCACGCCACTGCCCTCACCACTCGATTCCTCCCGGCTCTTTTTCTGCAGTCCAGGGCAGAGCAGAATGCAGAACTTAGCCTCGCTCAGCTCCTGGGGCCCCCAGCTCTGCCTGGCTCTCTCCACACCTCTGGGGCCCTAGTCCTAGCCTTTCCAAGGCCCCAAACCCTACCCTGGCCCCCTGCTGCTCCTGGGACTGGTCCTCCACAGGGTCCAGTAACCCAGCACTTAGTCATTCAAGTGTCTACTGAGTGTCTGCATTAGCCCAGGCATTGTTTAGAATTACGTTAGTTAGGTTATATTGGTGAACAGAACAAAGACCCCTGCCCTTGTAGAAGTTAGTTCCAGTGGAGGGTGACACAGAAAAAAGCAAATTATATGGTATGTTAGAAGGAGAAAGTGCTATGGGAAAAGAAAGCGCAGAACAGGGTAGGGGGGGGGGTTGAGTGGGGACTGCAATTGCCAGAGATCAGAGAAAGCCTCAGGGAGATAACATGACTTCAAGGAGGGAGAGAAGAGTGCTGAGTGGATGTGGGGTGGGGGGCGATGTTTACCGCAGCAGAGGCAGCGGGAAGCGAAGGTAAGCTGCTGCGGCCCGGCCCGAGGACATTGAACATCAAGGAGGTGGGGGGGTGGGCTGGAAGAACTGAGGAGAGTCAAAGGCCCTCCCTCTCTGAGGATCTGACACTGGTCTCCTCCCTTGGTGGGACCCCATCACCAGCTCCTGCCACACCCCTCACAGTGAGAGCACTCAGATCCTGCCCTTTTATAGCTCTGGAGCCCAAACTTGGCCAACTCAGCCCTGTGGCTGGATTCTGGTCCTCTTGCCCCTGAAGACTCCGGGCCCATTTTTCTCACAGCCCAAGCCCACACCCCTATCCCTTCTATTATCCTCTGGGGTCCCTGCTGGCCCTCTATTTCACAGTTTCGGTGCCTGATCCTCATCTCACCTCTCCACTGGAGCTTGCCAGGAGTAGCCTGCACCCTCTGGGGACCCCCTTTCAGCCCTCATTACCACCTGGGACCCCTGCTCACTCCCTGCCTCTCCCTTGCCTCCTCATGTGCCTTTCTGTATGCCGATGGGATTATAGATTCTAGGGAGGATTAAGAGATCCTACACGGACTGGGCACTTGGGGGGTGGGGAGGCACTGCTAGGCCCTTCTGCATTTTTCCCCCAACCCTTGCATCCTCCCCCTGAGTCTGAAGGAGGACCTCTCTCTCATCCTCTGGCCTCTGAGCCCTTTCAAGCCCCAGAGCAAGATGGCTGGGGGCTCAGCCCCAGCTCCCTGTCCCAGGTGCGGCCTGCATGCTCCTGCGTGCAGTATGATGGAGTATCATGAAGTATGGCCCCCTTGGTCTGCCGCTTCATACCGCCCTCACCTGGATCATGTAGAGCTGGGCCACCTGGTACTCGTCTAGGCTCATGGGCAGCAGAATGTGGTACTCCTTGATGAGCATCCTGAAAGCGCTCGGCCGGCTGTGCGGCCTCCGCTCCGCCTGGCACAGGGCACGGCGCGGCAGTCAGTGCGGGGCGGCGGCGCGCAGTCCCGAGCCCAGCGCGCAGGCGGAGGGGCTCGGGCCGCAGGACCCCATGCCCGGACCCCGCACCGGGGAGGCGAAGGCGAACCCAGCGCTGCCACCAGCGCCGCCGGGGGGCAGGAGCCGCAGTGAGGCTCAGCGTTGACCTCTTTTCCGCGCAGCCCCCGTCCCCCGCCCGCCAGCAGCCATGGCAACCGCGCGCTGACGCCGGCCCCCCAGAGCTGCGGGGCTGGCCAGTCTCGCTCCTCGCGCCGCGTTCTAAGCCCCCTTGAAACAGCATCCCTCGGGGACCCGCCACCTTAAGCCCTCATGCCCCTCCTTCCGGGCCTGCCTTCCACAACCGGCCCCTCGGGGCCGCCCCCTGCATCCCTTTCTTGGAGTCAGTGGGGTCCCATGTTCCCCACTCCCTTCGTCCTTCGTCCACTTAAAACCTTGTCCCCCGGGGTGTCTCTACACGGAGCAGCCCCGTGCGCCCCTCCTCTTAGCATCTATCAGTGTTCCCCACACCCCGACACCCGAACCTGCCTTTCAGGGCTAGGTAACTAACCTCTCCGCCCCCCAGACTTGTCTTCCCACCCTGGCCGGCCGCCCAGTCCTCTACTTCCCCTTCCCAGCATCCTTCCTGGACCTCACTGTCCTTCCCGGGGCTTGACCCCTCTTCGGGCAGAGGCAAGAGTGGCTCCACTCGGTATCCCAAGGACTCCAGCCCTGAGACCCGCGCTGCTCACCCGCACCCCAGTTCCGTTGCAGGCACCCACCCTACCCCACCACCTCGCACCCAGCGAGCAGGCGAGAGGCCCCATTGTCCCTACTTCCCTCTGCTCCCCGGCGTCTCCGTCCCCCGCCCTGCTCTTGGCCCGTCCCGGCTCACCTCTGGCTGAGGGCGGGCACCCCTCACCCGGCACGCGCGGGGGCGGACGGGCTACGGGTCCGAGCCCTGAGCGCCCCCAGCCCCGGCCCCGGGTTCCAGCAGTGGCCGGACCCTCGGGAGCCGTAGCGCCCGCCCATGGCCCCGACCTTTCTCCCCGTCTGCTCTCCGGCGCCCTAGCCGTCCCTCCCCGCCGCCCGTCGCGTCACTGCGGCCGCCCCGCCCCCTTCCTGGGCCCGGCGGGCCCTCCCCACCCCTGCAGGGTCCCGGCAGCCCCGCCCGCAGCGGATGGGGGCGGCCCCTGCCTTCCTTCCCCAAGGCAGCCGGTGGAAGAGGCAGTTCTTCAAACGCTGGTGCTTTTTACTCCTTGAGCTCTGGAATCCCCAAAGCACTTTTGGTTTCTGTTCCCACCCTAGCCCAGCCCTCCCATGTGCTAGGGAAATATGGCAGGGTCCCATCCCATTCTCCCACCCCTCAAACCTGAGACCCAGTGTAGGGGAAATTCATTCCCTTAAGTCTGGCCAGAGCTGGTTTCTGACTTGCCTCTACCTAGGGAGTGGGGTTCCAGTGCCCCAGTGCCTCAGCTACACACCCAAGCAGAGGCCTGCAGTCACTCCTAGGACTAACCCCTCAATGTGGCCGCACTTATACCTTCCAGGTACGCTAGTCTGGCCAACCAGCCACCAGACCCTGGGTGAAGGCTGATGGGCTGGGCTCGTGGGACCACACCCAGTCCACTAAAGGTGCTGGGAGAGGGGGCAGAGCACCCATGCCGGCAGCCAGTCCTCTTCCCTCCGCTCTGCTCCTCGGGTGCTGGGGCCAGGGGAGCAGCAGTGCCCTGACTCCTCTCCGCAGAGTCAGAGATGTGGCGTATTTGAAGCCTCTGAGGGCTGAGGCAGTTTAGGCTGTTAGGGAATTAAGGCATGCGGGCGTGGCTTCAGTGAACTGGCATTTCCACCCTGCCAGGCAGCTCCGCTAATCCAGAGGTAGAACCCTCAAGGCCCAGGCTGCTGACACTGCCCTCCAGCTGTGGAGGAGGCGAAGGCCCTGCCCTGCCCTCTAGTGGCCTAGGTGAAAGAGACCGGGACTGGCAGCTACTGGAGCTCACCTCTCCACTACTTATAGCTGGGAAGGCTGAGGGGGAGAGGGGCAGGGCCCCTCCCAGCGCCCCTCCCAAGGTCTATGGACAACAGGGACAAGGCAGGGCCAGGCTCAGTCGGCCTCTCTCCCACCCACTGCACCATTCTGAGCCTTCTCTTTCCCTCTATTTTTCCCAGCCCACCAGAAGTACCAGACTCAGAAAGACTAAGAGCTGAGAGAACGATTCCAAAGTATCTTTTATTTATACAAAAAGGGCATGTTTAGCAAAAGACACACTGAGAAAAGAGGCTATGGCCCAGGAGACAAGGCAGGGAGGTGACAGGCCTTCTGAGGCTCTGCTGGGGTGGAGGGGGTCTGGGACAGAGTGGTGAGAAGTCCTGGGTAAGTGCTGAGCAGTGGGGGCCACAGAAAGGAGAGAGCTCCAGCTGGGTCAACACTGACGGCAGGTCACGGGCAGGATGCACAGTAACCTCGCTGCTAACTATTCCAAGGGTCCCAAGTTAGTGCTGCCGACTGGAGTGAGTCACTCCCTGGTTCCTGGAGGGCACCCACCAAGGGACACAGGACAGGAAGTGCAACTCGGGATGAAGGCCAGGGAGAAGCAGGTGCCCTGCAGTGGCCAGGAAAGGTCCAGACTGGAGGCGGAGGCGCTTCCTGTTACGTGCGGGCGTTCCGCTCTGTCTCTGCCAGGCACTCTCTGACTAGGGCCCGGGCATGGATGATGCCTGGGGTGGGAGTGGAGGTGGAGGTGGGGATGGGAAAGTAACATACAGGGTCTCTGTGACCCTCCCACCCACACCCTTCAGAATTAGACCGCTCCCTCTGTACCCCTTTTCCCTTCACTAAGAGGAACCATAATATAATGAAGGGCTAGACGAGATTAGAGGTTTGGCTAATCTCAAATTTGCCCTGTCGAAATACAAATTCCCTGGTCTTGTCCTGGAAATCCATTAAATCTCAATCAAATTCAATACACCTACGGATAGTGATCCTGGTCCTAGTCTAGGTTGGCTCAGGACTTGCAGTCTCCAGAGGTCCTTCCTTTCAGGATGGGGGGTGGTGGGGGGTGAGCCAGGGCCTCACTCACCTCTCTTTAGGCGCTCCATGGCGCTCTTGCTGCCAGCATAGGTGGGCCGGATCTCTTTGCCCATTTCCTCTATGACCGATAGCAAGTCCGTGTAGGTACTCTGGGAGCCCTGGGCGCCGGGTGGCTTCATTGCCTATGTCAAAAAAAACCCCAACAGGGCAGTGAACTCAGACCCTAGGGGGCCTCCAGTCCTCAATCATAGGCAATTTCTCGGACCCACTCACCTGTACATAGCCCATGGAGGGCGGCCCAAAGTCGTTAAACAGTGGTCTGAAAGGGGCAGCGGCTCCTGGCACCGAGCCCGACGGCGACGGAACACTTCCAGCTGCAACATGCGAGAGTTAAGAGGTCAGCGCGGGTCAGAAACATCTTTTCCAGCGCTCCAAGCCCCCGACCGGAATCGCCCGATTCTTTCCGAAGAACTTCAGGGCTGTCCAACTTCAGGGACAAACCCCTCCCCCTGCACCCCACCAGGCCCTTACGCGACCACGCCCACTTCACAGGCCAGCAAACTGAGCCTCCGGAAGTGTAGGGCAAGCCAGTCCTGCAGAACTCAAGCTGTCTTCTTTTCAAGACCTCGGCCGCCCGAACAGGCGAACAGGGATAGAGCTGGATCCTCACCTGTAGGGACTGGGGTGCCGGGCCCAGGGGTGCTGGAGCCCGGGGTACTGCTGGGGGCGGGGGCGATGGGTTTGTAGGACATCCCCAACTCCTGGGTGCGGCGGACGTCGGCCGGCCGCTCCTCCGGGGTTGGCTGCCTGGCCACTCAGCTGCGCCCTGATTGGCAGGCGGGCTGCACGCCCCTAGTAAATAGAGCTAAGGCCGGAAGGGCGGACGGGCACAAATACTCTCTCACTCCCGATTGGTGTGCAAAGATGTCACTCAGGCCTCCTCATTGGCCGACCCGGCCCCAATAGGCCGCAACCGCTGCTGATTGGCCTCTGCCTCCCAGACCTCGCACCTGTCTGCTCCGGATTGGGCGGAGGCCGACGCCCTTCGCAATTGGAGAGTTCGCGGCCTCGGACTGCGCGCCCTCAAACCGATTAGTCCCAAGACTCGAGAGGCGGGGCCTTGGAAGCCCGGACCTGGGTCTGGTCCGCCGCGTTCACGCCAAGGGGGTCCTCACAGGTGCGGGCACCGCCCTCACGCATTACTCGCGTTGCTTCGCACGTCAGCTCCGCGCCGCCGGTCACAGTCCAGCTGGGGTTGTTCTCGCCACCACCGCAGATCGCGCCTTTCCTCCGTTCCGGACGCCGGAGGACGCAGGGCTTTGACGTTCCGAGCCCTGCGTCTCACCCCGTGCGCTTTTACGTCACCTTTCGCCGGTTCAACAACCTGTTCCCGATATGCGCACGCGCCCTGCTAAAGCATTCGTTTGTTCCTATGGAAACGCCATCGTCGCACCTCTTCCTCTGAATTGCCTCGTTCTTGGGTCTAAGCTAGTGTTAGGTCCAAGAGCGACCTCACAGACTCCTCAACCTGCTTCCCCCTATACCCCCCGCGCCTGTGCCACAGAATGACAATAGTAGGAACAGCTAATCTTTGTTAAATACTACGTGCCAGGCCCTGTCTCACAAAAGAGTGCCACCTGGAGCCGGAATGACAGTTGGAATCTCCCACCACCCCACCAGCAATTTTCCCTTGGGCATGTTGCTTACCTCAATATACCTCAGTTTCTCCGTGTGTAACATGGAGACACAAATAATAACTATGTCATAGGGTTGTTGTTTGGGTTAAATGAATATTCATAAAGTGCTTGTTGTTTCATTCTCCTCTTTTCTGTTCCATTCCATTGCCTCAAAATCTTTCCATTTCTCCACCCTCAAATTCCTTCCCTCAAACCTCATTCCCCACTACCCTAGATCTTATACTCTGCTCCAAACACTAACCCTGTCTCCCAGGCTTCTCCCTAAAAACCTCTCCGTCCTTGAGTGTCCTTCCTGCCCCCCAAGTCTCATCCTCATGACGTTCACTCATCCAACAAACGTTTTCTGACTATCCTCTATCCCACGCGTGTTATCTGGAAACGAATGACCATGGCTTCTCTCCTTAAGGAGCTCCTGATCTCAAGAAAGATACAGAGAAGCAAAGGAACACTGCAATAAGACCATGTGGAGACTGGGACAGGGTGCATTGGAACTTGGAGGGGCTTGCCCGTTGACAGCACAGAAGTCTTCCCCGAAGAGGTGGTGTTCAGTAGGTGAACAGAAAAAGTGTGATGTATTCTTACAATGGACTGTTATTCAGCAATAAAAAAACAAACATCTATCTACCATGAAATAACACATATTGCTAAATGAAAAAATCCAGTCTGAAAAAGCCATATACTATATGATTCCAATTGTATGACATCCTGGAAAAGGCAAACTTATACAGAAAGTACACAAATTACTGGTCGCCAGGGATGCTGAGGGGTAGAATTGAATAGGTGGAGCATAAGGGACTTTAAAAAAATCTTTTAGCCTGACCAGGTGATAGCGCAATGGATAGAGCATCAGACTGGGATGCAGAGGACCCAGGTTCGAGACCTCGAGTCCCCCAGTTGGGGCGCGGACTCATCTGGTTTGAGCAAAGCTCACCAGCTTGGACCCAAGGTCGCTGGCTCGAGCAAGGGGTTACTCAGTCTGCTGTAGCCCCACGGTCAAGGCACATATGAGAAAGCAATCAATGAACAACTAAGGTATCGCAACGCAAAACTAGTGATTGAGGCTTCTCATCTCTCTCCGTTCCTGTCTGTCTATCCCTCTCTGTCTCAAAAAAAAAAAAAAAAAAAAAAAAAAAAAAAACATAAAAAAAATCTTTTAAAAAATTTTTATTGGCCCTGGCTGGTTGGCTCAGCGGTAGAGCGTCGGCCTGGTGTGTGGGGGACCCGGGTTCGATTCCCGGCCAGGGCACATAGGAGAAGTGTCCATTTGCTTCTCCACCCCCCCCCTCCTTCCTCTCTGTCTCTCTCTTCCCCTCCCGCAGCCAAGGCTCCATTGGAGCAAAGATGGCCCGGGCGCTGGGGATGGCTCCTTGGCCTCTGCCCCAGGCGCTAGAGTGGCTCTGGTCGCGGCAGAGCGATGCCCCAGAGGGGCAGAGCATCGCCCCCTGGTGGGCAGAGCTTCGCCCCTGGTGGGCGTGCCGGGTGGATCCCGGTCGGGCGCATGCGGGAGTCTGTCTGACTGTCTCTCCCCGTTTCCAGCTTCAGAAAAAAATAAATAAATAAAAAATAAAAAAATAAAATTTTTTTATTGATTGATTTTGGAGAAAGAGTGAGGGAGAGAGAGAAGAAGAAACATTGATTTGTTGTTTCACTTATTTATACACTCATTGGTTGATTCTTATATGTGCTCTTACTGGGGATCAAATATGCATCCTTGGCATATTGGGACGTTTTCACCAACTGGGCTACTCGCTACGGTGTTGATTTTTTTTAAAGCAGTGAAACTATTCTGTATGATACTCTAATGGTGAAATCAAGACATTAAACATTTGTCAAAAAGTTAATTTTAATGTGTGTAAATTTTTTTTTTGTATTTTTATTTTTCCAAAGTTAGAAGCAGGGAGGCAGTCAGACAGACTCCTGCTTGAGCCCGACCAGGATCCATCCAGCATGCCCACCAGGGGGCGATGCTCTGCCTATCTGGGGCGTTGTTCTGTTTCAACAGGAGCCATTCTAGCGCTTGAGGCTGAGGCCATGGAGCCATCCTCAGCGCCCAGGCCAACTTTGCTCCAATGGAGTCTTGGCTGCGAGAGAGGAAGAGAGAGACAGAGAGGAAGGAGAGGGGGAAATGTGGAGAAGCAGATCGGCGCTTCTCTTGTGTGCCCTGGCCGAGAATCGAACCCGGGACTTCCACACACCAGGCCAATGCTCTACTGCTGAGCCAACTGTCAAGCCAATGTGTGTACATTAAAAAAGAAATCATTTCGGGCCTGACCTGTGGTGGCGCACTGGATAAAGTGTCGACCTGGTTTGAAACCCTGGGCTTGCCTGGTCAAGGCACATATGGGAGTTGATGCTTCCAGCTCCTCCCTCCTCTCTCTCTCTCTCTCTCTCTCTCTCCTCTCTAAAATGAATAAATAAAATAAAAATTAAAAAAAATCATTTCAGCAGTCGGGGAATCTCAGGATGGGATCCAGAATATGAGAAAAGAACCTAGCTGTATTACAAATGCATGAAACAGCAACTCTGGAGGGGTGGGAGGAATAAGGTGCTAATCTGGAAATGAGTGGAGTCTGTAAGAATGAAGGCAAAAGGAACTGCATGCTGCATGTAGCACTGTACTCTAGTTGAGGAGGTGAGTTCCCAAGGGGGTATGGGTTAACAATTCTGAAACCACTGCACACACACACTAGAACTAAAAATTCAGTAGATGTAGGATGGATGATATCTCACTGCTGGAATGAGAAGTTACCTCTAAGCCCAGGGAGGAGGCTAGACCCATCCATATGGTAGTGGATTGGAATTGGAGGCATCATAGGAACTCATGTTTAGTTTCATATAGATACAGTTGGTTACATACAGAAACATTTATGAAAGTGTACACACACAGGCTAGTGGATACAAATATCTCATCACTCTGCATCAGTTGAGAGGGCGTAGAAGCAATCAGCATCCAGGCCTTGGTTCCAGCACCATTCTCCTATAAAATAAAAAAGAGTTCCTTACAGAAACAGCTGATCCTAGGCCTGGGGAAGGAAATATACAACATGATCCAGGAGCAATTTGTGGTGCAGAAAGTAATAAGATGCTAAAAATAAAAACAAAACCTCAAAGGAGACTTGACCTGGGGTGGTGAACAAACAATACAATATATAAATAATGTATTATAGAATTGTGCACCTGAAACCTGTATCATTTTCTTAACCAATGACACCCCAATAAACTCAATTAAAAATAATAATAATAGGCCCTGGCCGGTTGGCTCAGTGGTAGAGCGTCGGCCTGGCGTGCAGGAGTCCTGGGTTCGATTCCTGGCCAGGGCACACAGGAGAAGTGCCCATCTGCTTCTCCACCCCTCCCCCTCTCCTTCCTCTCTGTCTCTCTCTTCCCCTTCCACAGACAAGGCTCTGTTGGAGCAAAGTTGGCCCGGGCGCTGAGGATGGCTCTGTGGCCTCTACCTCAGGCACTAGAATGGCCCTGGTTGCAACAGAGCAACGCCCCAAATGGGCAGAGCATCACCCACTGGTGGGCATGCGGGGTGGATCCCGGTCGGGCGCATGCAGGAGTCTGTCTGACTGCCTCCCCGTTTCCAACTTCAGAAAAATACAAAAAAAATAAATAATAATAAAGCAAAAATAATAAAACATTAGAGAAAATATCCCCACAGTGATGGGGGTATGTTAAAGGGAGACAAGAGCCCATTGCAAGAGCTCCCAGTGGTCAAAACTGGGACCATTTGAACAACAGAATAAATAAGATAGTATTGGATTATAACTTAAAATATAGAATAAATACCTGTGAGTCCATACAGAAAGAAAGAAATGATTGATTGAATAAACAAACAAATAAATAAATGGAGAAGAGACAAGTCTCCCATACAGAAGAATTCCAAATAATTTATGTCAAAACTCGACCATTAAATGTAGGCTGTGTGTAGTGACTTCCTTCCAAAGAGTACAGTATGAAAAGGGAGAAAGAAAAAGAGTAATTTTATAGTATAGAAATCTGATAAACACTGCCTCTAGCCAGGTGGTCAAGGTCAACATCAGTAGGTGATATGTGCACCCTGGGTATAAGGGGTGAGACTGGCACCTTGCCCCTGTGCTCTTCCTCCCTCAAACCCATAACCCTGACCAATCATGAAGCAAACATCAGACAAAGCCCAATTTAGAGACATTATATAAAATACCTGATGAGTCCTCCTCAACACTGTCAAGGTCATAAAAAAAAAAAAAAAAAGCAAGGAAAGTCTGAGAAAGCATTCTGGAACAGAAAAGGGACAATTGGGAAAAAAACGGATGAAATCTGCATAAAACGTGAACTTCAGTTAATAGTAATGTATCAGTATAAATTCATTAAGTGTGACAAATGTACCATGCTAATGTAAGATGTTACTGTGATGGTTAATTTTATGTGTCAACTTGATAGGATCACAGGGTTCCCAGACATACGGTCAAACAGGATTCTGGGTTTATGTGTGAGGATGTTTTTGAATGAGATTAATGTCTGTTGAATCAGTGGACTCAGTAAAGCAGATTGCCCTTCCCAATCAGGTGAAGACCTAAACGGAACAAAAACACTGAGTATGAGAGAACTTTGCCTGCAGTGTTCTCCGACCTCAGACGGGAACTTACTCCATCATCTTTCCTGGTTCTCAGGCCTTCGGGCTTGGGCTGCAACCACAGCACAGGCTCTCCAGGGCCTCCAGCTTCCTGACTGCAGGTCTTGGGACTGCTCAGCCACCATAATCAGCGGAACCAATTACTTATAATAAATATCTTGACACACACATCCACATCTCCTCTTGGTTCTGTTTCTCTGGAGAGCCTGCCCTAATACACAGGAGAAACTGAGTGTGGGGTATGTGGGAACCTACTGTACTGTACTCAAAATAATTCTGTAAACCTAGAACTGTTCTAAAGATAAGTGGATACAGTATCTTGATCTGGGTGATGGTTTACCTGGGTGCACACACAGGTAAAAATTCACTGAGCAGTACTCACGATTTATGTGCTTTACTGAATGTACAGTAGTGTGAAAATCTGAATGCACAGTTTCTCTCGGAAAATCAGCATCTGCGGCTCTGCTGGCTCTGCCCGCCAGGTGTCCCTCTTAGGCGGGGAAGGGGCTTTGGGTTCAGCACCGGCTTTGCCTGCCTGTTTTTCCTTCCTGGCCCTGGTTCCCGCCCCTGCTGTTATCTGTTGAGACTTTCTGGCTAGCAGCATTTTTTTTTTAGGTGTTTTTAAAAATTATTTATTTATTTATTTATTCATTTTAGAGGGGGAGAGAGAGAGAAAGAGAGAGAGAGAGAGAGAAGGGGGAGGAGCAGGAAGCATCAACTCCCATAGGTGCCTTGACCAAGCAAGCCAGGGTTTTGAATCGGCAACCTCAGTGTTTCCAGGTTGACGCTTTATCCACTGCACCACCACAGGTCAGGCAGCATTTTTTTTTAAAAGAAAATTACTCTTAAATTTTTAAAAATTTATTGATTGGGGGGGGAAGGGAGAGAAAGAGAGAAAGACACATCGGTTTGTTGTTCCACTTTTTTTTTTTTTTTCTGAAGCTGGAAACGGGGAGAGACAGTCAGACAGACTCCCGCATGCGCCCAACCGGGATCCACCCGGCATGCCCACCAGGGGGTGATGCTCTGCCCCTCCGGGGCTTCGCTCTGCCGCAACCAGAGCCACTCTAGCGCCTGGGGCAGAGGCCAAGGAGCCATCCCCAGCGCCTGGGCCATCTTTGCTCCAATGAAGCCTTGGCTGCAGGAGGGGAAGAGAGAGACAGAGAGGAAGGAGGGGGTGGGGGTGGAGAAGCAAATGGGCGCTTCTCCTGTGTGCCCTGGCCGGGAATCGAACCCGGGTCCCCCACACGCCAGGCCGACGCTCTACCGCTGAGCCAACCGGCCAGGGCCTCCACTTATTTTTGCACTCATTGGTTGATTCCTGCATGTGTTCTGACTGGGGAGCAAACCCACAACCTTGGCGTATTGGGACAATGCTACCAGGCCGGGGCCCAGCAGGCTCTTTGGGATGCGAAGGCACACATGAGACCTGGTGGAGCTGTGAGCACTCCTGGTGCCAGCAGCCACACGGCTGATAATTAAGTCCTATTGCAGGAATCAAAGGAGGACAAAAACGCCCAGACAATTTAATGAAGGAAGTAGGATTTACGGTGGAGCAGCATGACCCCAAAAGAGGCAACCAAGCACGTGCTCCTCGAAGTTAGATTTCTTATATCTTATATACCTTTTACAGGATACAGGTTTTCATGCAAGGGGCTTGTGATCCCATTGTCTAGACCAGGCGTCCCCAAACTATGGCCCACTGGGCCGCATGCGGCCCCCTGAGGCCATTTATCCGGCCCCCACCGCACTTCCGGAAGGGGCACTGCTTTCATTGGTGGTCAGTGAGAGGAGCACTGTATGTGGCGGCCCTCCAGTGGTCTGAGGGACAGTGAACTGGCCCCTTGTGTAAAAAGTTTGGGGACCCCTGGTAGAGATATCCATCACTCTCATAACTCCAGGATGGGAGGGTGAGTCAGAGGATAAGTGTTGGAATTTTAAATTAAGGTATGTAAACATGGTCTCTTAAAGGCTTTTAAGAAAAGGGGAAGAGGATTTCGGATAAGCTCTATCTTCTTTACATCGTGTAGCAAGGGCCCCAGTCACCCTTTCAGAGAATTATAGGAAGTAGTTAATCCATAACTGGCTGACTCAGTTACCCCTGCAGGCTCCCTTCCCTTGAATTCTTCTTGTTTCTTCCTTTTCAGGGAAGGGGGGCCTTCCCCTCCTTCCTCAGTCCAACCCAGCAACTCCCTCAACCCCCCAACCACGGGGCTGCCCAGGCTGGAGGCAAAGGGTGGTGGAAGGCTAACCCTGAGTGGGTTTCTGGTCTTCCCCGGCATGTACCCCCCAACACCTGCAAAGAGAACAGAGCTCCCGGGCAGCAATGCCATCGGTGCCAGCTGGTACAGTGTGGCAGGAAGGGGGTAGGCTACAGTTCTAAATGAAGCCCCAGGCCGGCCAGGCGGGCTGGCAGGAGAGATCACCTAATTGAGGATTAAGGATTAATTGGGATCTCCCAGGAGAGTGGTGTGGAAGCCTCTGCAGCCAGCCCTGGCACCTCGGTGTCCAGGCTCCAAGCTCCAGGCTGGGCAGAGCAGCGGTGGCTGCCCACCTGCTCTGTCTGTTGGCAGCTGACGATGAGGACCAGGAATGTGGCTGAAAGGTCCCGCCTTTCTGCCCGGGAGGTTGGGCAGGCCGTGCTCTGCAGACCAGACCTTAGCTGTGGTTGGAGGAGGCTGAGGTCCACTTGGGCCTGCTCTGACCCTGAGGCATCCTCTCTTATTGACACAGTGATGTTAGAGTCCCCAGGCCTGACTGCAAGTCCCACCTCAAATTCATCCCAATTGTATGTGACTTTATACCAGTCCTTTGCTCTCCCAGAGACTCCTGGTGCCAGGCAAAGGACCCGAGGACCATGAGGGGATCACAGGCAGTTCCTGAACAAGTGTCACAAAATACAAGTGATATGTTAGGCAGAAGAATCTGGCGGTGTGTGCCACACAGACCACAGACCAGAGGGGAGAGATGGTGGTGGGGCTGTGTGACCTCTAGCAAATCACTTAGACTGGGCCTCTCGGTTTCCTCAACCTGAAAAATGGGGCTTTGAAGACCAGCACAGGGTTAGAGTGAGCAGACCTGTCATTTGGGTCACCCAGGGAGCAAACAGCAAGATACAGTTAAGAATGCAGGGCTGAGAAGTCAAGAAAGCAGGGCTGGCAGGAGGGCCTGTGTTTTCTTTTTCTTTCTTTCTTTTTTTTTTTGTATTTTTCTGAAGCTGGAAACGGGGAGAGACAGTCAGACAGACTCCCGCATGCACCCGACTGGGATCCACCCGGCACGCCCACCAGGGGGCGACGCTCTGCCCACCAGGGGGCGATGCTCTGCCCACCAGGGGGCGATGCTCTGCCTCTCCGGGGCGTCGCTCTGTCGCGACCAGAGCCACTCTAGCGCCTGGGGCAGAGGCCAAGGAGCCATCCCCAGCGCCTGGGCAATCTTTGCTCCAATGGAGCCTCAGCTGCGGGAGGGGAAGAGAGAGACAGAGAGGAAGGAGAGGGGGAGGGGTGGAGAAGCAGATGGGCGCCTCTCCTATGTGCCCTGGCCGGGAATCGAACCCGGGACTTCCGCACGCCAGGCTGACGCTCTACCACTGAGCCAACCGGCCAGGGCCTAGGGCCTGTGGTTTGAGACCAGCCTGACTGTGCCTCGTCTAATGTAAGAGGAGCGCGAGACAGAGACCACCCCCGGGAGGAGACTCACGAGCAGGCAGAGGTGTGCAGTCCTCGCGCCCGCAACGCTTGGTCAGTGGTGGTGGTGGGGGGGGGGGGGGGAGGCTCTGGGAAGAGCAAGGCGGCAGCCCAGGAGCTGATGTGTGTTCTGAAGGGACCAACAGCCAGAGCCTGACAGCTAAGCCGCTCCCCCCAGCTGAGAGTTACAGCTGGGAAGAGCTAAGGTTCTTTCTCAAAGGGCTCTGAACAGCACCCCTCCAAGAGTGAAGGAGACGGATCGTGGAAAAAGCCCTCACTCACACACTTGCTCCGCCCTCTGGAGTGATCCAGACCTGGCAGAGGCCACCCGCAGGAGGAGGGGCCACCCGCAGGAGGAGGAGGGGCCACCCGCAGGAGGAGGGGCCACCCGCAGGAGGAGGAGGGGCCACCCGCAGGAGGAGGGGCCACCCGCAGGAGGAGGAGGGGCCACCCGCAGGAGGAGGGGCCACCCGCAGGAGGAGGGGCCACCTGCAGGAGGAGGAGGGGCCACCCGCAGGAGGAGGGGCCACCCGCAGGAGGAGGAGGGGCCACCCACAGGAGGAGGGGCCACGCGCAGGAGAAGGGGCCACCCGCAGGAGGAGGAGGGGCCACCTGCAGGAGGAGGGGCCACCCGCAGGAGAAGGGGCCACCCGCAGGAGGAGGAGGGGCCACCTGCAGGAGGAGGGGCCACCCGCAGGAGGAGGAGGGGCCACCCGCAGGAGGAGGGGCCAACCCACACCCAGCTCTGGGAGAAGCAGGTTAGGTTTACTTGCTCATCCAGGGACCTTTGCCCACATTTGCTGTGGGCTGGGTCCAGGATCCAGAGGGGCCACTGCTCACCTAGAGCTCACAGTACAGGGGCTTGTGGTTCATGACTTAACCTTTGGGGACCAAATACAGGGTCCTTCAGGGCGAGGAAGTGAGAGGTGAAAGCCTTCTCTCCAAGTCTGAGGGTGCTTTATTGTCAGAGAAACAGAGCGGGGCACGGGGCTTGGTGGAGAAGTGGGGGTGGGGCGAGGGAGGGCACAGGCAGTGCACACGGGCGGGGGCGGCGGGGAAGAGGCAGAGGGTCCCAGCTGGAGGCAGTGGGCTTCCAGGAACACCCTAGTGGGCAGTGGCTGTGATCCCAAGTCCTCTCTGCTGCCCCCAGCTTCCGCGCGGGCTCAGCGGGACATCATGCGCACGAACTCTGCCAGGACAAAGTCAGGGTTTCAGGTCTGCTCTCTGGACCCCGCTCACTCGGGATGAAGCCAGTATCCCGTCCTTGAGGTGCGAGGGAGTGTGGTCAAAGGCAGGGCCTGCAAGGGAGTCCCCTGGGTCTGACAGGTCCTCGGTCTCGGGATGAATTCCTGAGAGAGGACGCGGGCTGCTTAGCCCGAGGCCTGGCACACAGCGGTGACGCTGTCTTTGCTGTTCTCTGTCTGTTTAAAAGCTTCCGGGGTGCGCGGTGGCACACAGTACCTTCAAAGTCAATCAGGCCGTCCCCGTTGAGGTCGATGTCGTGAAGGATCTCGTTCACCTCCCGCTGGCTCAGGCGTTCCCCCAGCAGGACCTTGAGGGCCGCCCGGAGTTCAGTCAAGCTGATGCAGCCATCTCCATTGGTGTCAAACTGTGGCAGCATTGGTCATGGTGTCGGGTCACCGCCGAACCATCCACTCTCAGCCCCTCACCCCCAGCGAACACGCGGGCCCTGTCCCACCGCCAGCCCCCCCTGGCCACACCTCTCGGAAGGCGTCCCGCAGCTCCCTGACTCCGATCATGTCCGCTGTCTCAGCCAGCAGTTTGGGGCCCATCAGCTCCAAAAAGTCTTCAAAGTCCACCTTCCCGCCACCTGGGGGCCACATTCATGAGACCTGAGCCATCAGAGACCCCTGCCCAGCCCTGGCCCTCCTGTGCCCTCCTCCCCTTCTGGCTCCAATGATTCAGCTGGGTGAGTAGCTTCTTGGATACTCAGTTTAAAACACGAGAGTGATGGTCCCGGCCCCGCCCACCTCCTACGGAATGGTGAGATTCTTTGGAGGTGAGTCACTGCCTAGAAAATGACCAAGGTCTGGATACTGGGGGCCAGCTGATGCAGGCATCTCTGTGCCTAGGCTGCCCGGCTGCCCTGGCCTGCCACTGGCCCTGGCCTCTGGAGAACTGGGGATGGCGCAGGTCTGAGGCACATACTGATTTGCTGTGAAATCTCGATGAGCTCCATCTCCGTGGGCATGTAGCCCAACGTCCGCATGCAGGCGCCCAGCTCCTGGTAGCCGATGTAGCCATCCCGATCTCGGTCAAACTCTTGGAAGGCGATCTGCAGCTCTGCCAAGCAAGGCAGGGTCAGTCTTTCCCCAATACCCCCACCCTGGATCCCAGCTTAGATCAGCCTCACCCTTCTCCCCTTGATACAATCATTCTCTCCTTCTAAATATCAGTTTCTCTTTGCTGCCACAGAGCCTTTGCACATGCTATTCCTACAATTCAATTTGTTCTTTCAGCAAATATTTAAGGTGCATCTACATGTGCCAGGTTCTTCTCTAGGGAGTGGAGATATGTTAATGAAGAAAGAAAAAGAATGAAAGGGAGGAAGGGCCTGACCAGGCGGTGGCGCAGTGGATAGAGCGTTGGACTGGGATGCGGAGGACCCAGGTTCGAGACCTTGAGGTCGCCAACTTGAGCGCGGGCTCATCTGGGTTAGAGCAAAAGCTCACCAGCTTGGACCCAAGGTCGCTGGCTCAAGCAAGGGGTCACTCGGTCTGCTGAAGGCCCACAGTCAAGGCACATATGAGAAAGCAATCAATGAACAACTAAAGTGTCACAATACGCAACGAAAAACTAATAATTGATGCTTCTCATCTCTCAGTTCCTGTCTGTCCCTGTCTATCCCTCTCTCTGTCTCTGTAAAAAAAAAAACAGGGAGGAAGGAAGGAAGGAAGGGAGGGAGGGAGGGAGGGAGGGAGGAAGGGAGGAAGGGAGGAAGGAAGAAAAATAGAAAGGAAGAAAGAAGAGAGGGGGTAAATACCTGACCTCATGGAACTCACATTCTGGAATACCCTCCCCTCCCCCTATGTCACCTACTATAAGAAATGCAGACCCCTCCAGTCCATTTGTAATTGAATTGAAAGCGCTTAGCACCATTTGTGCTTGTTGACTTATTGACATCTGTCTCCAGAGGACACAGGCTATATCTGTCCACTTTGCCATGGTTTCCAGTGTTCAGCACAGGACCAGGCACAGAGTGGACACCCACTGAATGAACAAATATAAAGGGGGCCCATGACCCACCTGGCATACAAGAACAGGCGACTGACAGCTGGGGGTTTTGTCAACCCACCCCTGCTCAGTCTTGTCCCCAGTCTCCTCACACAGGTCTTTTTTTTTTTTTTTAATGTGCCTTGACTGTGGGCCTTCAGCAGACTGAGTAACCCGTTGCTTGAGCCAGTGACATTGGGCTCAAGCTGGTGAGCTTTTGCTCAAACCAGATGAGCCCTCGCTCAAGCTGGCGACCTTGGGGTCTAGAACCTGGGTCTTCCGCATCCCAGTCCGACTCTCTATCCACTGCGCCACTGCCTGGTCAGGCTCACACAGGTCTTTTGCAGCCTTCCTCTTGCTCCTAGTTCCTCCTGGGGCCTGCTAAGTCCCCCGCCTGACGCCCCCGCCCCTGTGTGCACCCCCACGCCCACCCCTCCGGATACTCTAGTTCTTGCCCAAACCTTTTACCTTCAATCTCCTCCGGCCGCAGCTCCCGGTCCTGAGGGGGCACAGAGGGGTTAGGAATTCTCTTGACTCCTTGCTTCTTGCTCCCTGGGGCTCCCCGTCAGCCCCCACAACATGCATGCACAGGGCCGTTGTCTGTCTTACCCTGCTCAGACCCAGTTTCTCCCACCATGCCCGCTGACTGGCCTGGGGACCTGGGGTTCCCCTTTTCCCTGCCACCTGCCAGCCCTCTCCAAGGGCCGTCCCACCCTCTGCCACCCTCTTCTAGGGCACATATCCCCATTTGTCAGAAGTGGGTCTGGGATTGGGCAGACCCCAGGCTTGGAGCCTCAGTGTCACTGTCTGTCTCCTGAGAGCCTGCCACCTGCCAGCCCATCTCTAACATTTCTCTGGTCTCTCTCTGCCTCCCCCCCCCCCCCCAGCCCTGGATCTGTGTGCCTTTGCTCTGACCTCCCCACTCAAAGCAAGGGAACCAGGGCGGCGGGCGGGCGGGCCGGCCGGCCGGGGGCCGTACATACAAGCTGGGTGGCAGCGATGCTGGGCCGCAGGAAGATGCAGGCAGGCCCCACCAGGCTGGTGAGCACCGAGTAGCCCTGGACGCCTGACCCAGGGCCCCCCCGCTCATCAGGGCCGAGGCTGAAGCCTGGGCTGTGGTGGGAGCCCCCCGGGGGGGAGCCAGGCCACTGCCAGCTGTCCTGCAGCAGAGCGGGCCATGAGCTGGGGCAGTGGCTCCTCCGTGCCCCTACTCACCAGCCTCTCCTGGGTTTGGCACCTGGCATCGGATAGAGGGGGCCTCACCTATGACCACCCTAAGCTGGAAGGGTCCTCCCCTTGCTGCTGAGTTGGGCAAACTGAGGCCCAAGAAGAACAAAGGACTTGGCCAAGGTCACTCAGAAAGCCAGTGGCAAGGTGAGACCTTGAGCTTAAGCTCTGTGTCCCCTCAGGTCAAGACTCACTAGCACAGAGCAGGGTCAGGCAGTTAAGTGGGCAGCTGAGGGGCTGTTGAGCTTGGCAGGGGAGGCCCAGGGGGAACAAACCCCTCCACCCCCCTGCCGGGCCCATCTCTAACCCCGCTTGGCCTCACACAGGGCCCTGCCCACAGACCTGACCCTCCAAGGTCCAGCCCAGGTTCCTGGCCTTGGCTTCTCCCCCTTAGCCCTCCTACCTTAGGCCGCCGGTGTCGGGGCCGCCCAGCACAGTTTCCCATGGGCCCCCGAACCATGCCAGGCCTGGAGTCCCGGGGGTGGCCCAGGGCTGGGCCTCAGCAGATGCTGTGGGCTCCCGCCAGGTCCCAGCTGCTTCAGCGAGTCTGGGAGCACGCAGGGGATTTTCCCGGGGTTTTGTGGGCAAGATTGGGGCGGGTGGGCAGGCGGGGAGCTCGGGCAGGGGGACTTGGGTCCTAATCTGGGATTATCTCTGAGCATCGTTGCTGGTTAGGGGGGCCACTCGAGGCCCAAGGCCCCCCGGAATGCTCAGTCTCCCCGTGTTCACTCCCGAGGGTCTTCCAGGTACCTCTTCACTAGCATCCCTCTCCTCCCAACCCCTTCCCTTCATTTCTCCCAATCAGAAGAGACTTAAATTCTTCAGAAGCAGAGCCTGGGCCTTGGATGAGGAGGCCCGGTGTGCTGCCCAGTGTGCCAAGGTGGTCTGGGCCGTCTCACCCATCTGAACGGCAGACGATACCAATTGGCATGAACTCTGCAGGTCCTCCTTTCGTGCCTGAGCGGAGTGGCCACCTCTGCCCAGCCCAGAAAGCCTGTGCCCCTTCCTGCCGGGGCCCTGGTCTCACCTCTGAGCCCCTGCCTAGCCTGCCTGCCCTGGGCACCGCTGCTTGGGCCAGCCCTCCACCCCCCGTATTCAGATGAGCAGTTGAAGGGAGCCGCCTCTGGGTGCCTTGGGCCTGCAGCGAGGCTTGGTGAGGACCCGGCCAGGGAGGGGCGTCGGCCTCCCTCCTGAGCGGCTGACCCGCGGACTGACCCGCCATCAATGTGCACGTCCAGGGATTCCTCCCCAGGCTCAGCCCTGGGTCTGTCCCACAGGGCCCCTGCTGGGGTGTGGGCTCCTCTCTGGGTGCTCATGGTCTCCTCAGCTGGGGACGGCCCCACACTCCTGCCCACGTTACCTGCCCATAGGCCGCCTGCACCTGGGCCTCGAGCTCCTGCAGGAGCAGCCGCCGCCTGGTGACGGCTGTGCTGGCGGTGGCCCGGCTGGGCCCTGTGGTGCCCTCAGAGGGCCTGGTGTCCCCCGTGGGAAGGCTGTCACCTTCTGGGCCCTGGGGAAGGGCCATGGCGACCAGGGCTTGGCACTTCTTGCCGGTTGGTGGGACACCGCCCCACTCTGGTCTCCCTGGGTTAGCAGAAATGTTGCTCAGTGGGCAGCTCTGGGTGTGGTCCGCTCAGGGTCCCTGCTTCTCTCCTCACTGTTCCTGCTCCATGGTCTGGGATGGCCCCAGGCCCCTCAAATCCCATAGCTTTCCTAGCTCCCCATGCCCCTGAGAGAGAGCCCCCCCAAATCCCAGCTTTCCCCTCTCCCTGCTCCCCTCCCACTTTCCTGGTGGCCACTGATGGCACCTGGCGCTCCACAGGACCCCCTGTGCATACCCGGGGTGCCCAGCCTCCTGGCTCTGGACTTCTGAATCTCCCCGCATCCCTCCTCCTGTTTCTGTCCTGCTCTCTGGCCCCCTCTCTGCCCCCTGGGCCCCGTGGTGGCTCCGTGTCTGCCTTGCCTGCAGCCCCTCTCTCTACCCTGGCCCCCTGCAGACACTCGTCCAGTGGTATCTGTGGGCATTGGTCTGTCTTTCTGTCTCTCCATCCTTGTTCTTCTAATTTCTCCACCATCCTCCCTCCCAGCTCCTGGATTGGGGAAAGACAGGTCCCCCACTCCCATCCCAGACCCTCCCCTGCCCCCACCACAGGGTACCTCTGAGCGTCCCCCTCCCCCCTCCTACCAGCACCTCCCCTGAGCATCTGCTGACCTCCCACCTCCTGCTTCTCAGGGAAAAGGTGGGGTGACCTAGGCTGCCCCGACTGGTTCTTGTGCCCCTTTGTTATGTCTCCATCTACTTACCACCCAGCTGCCTGCTCCTCACCTCCCAGAATGAGGTCAGCTGTCCTGCCCAGCCCTGCTCCGGGCCTTCATGATTTATTCACCTGCCCCCCACCCCCAGCTTTTGTCCGAGGGAACCAGATCCTGCCGGAGGCCTGCCACCTGAGCTGCGGGCTCTGGCCTCTCTTGTCCACGCACGGCCATCCATTCATGCATTCATTTTGCAAACACCTGAGGCCGGCTGGGACCCAGACCCAGGCCAGCGTTTGGGCCCACATGACACATCTCATCTGCCTGAGGTTCCACTGCCGGACACATTGAACTCAGAAAGGGGCCAACAGACCGTCTCCAAGTGCTTGGGAGCTGCGTGGAGGAGCTGAGAGGATGGAGCATCGCCCACCCACGTTTACCCTGGGCTTTGCCCTGGGCCCACGTCGGGGCCCCCAGCAGGGATCAGCTGTGAACCTGCAGTGCTCCAGGTGCAGGAGTCGAGGGGACATGGGGGGCAGAGGCTCTCAGGGGAAGCAGGCGTCAGTACCCCCTGGAGAGGGTACAGCGGGCCAGGGGTCGGAGAACATTTTGGAGGGGCTGAATATTTAGTGAATGTTTGCAGAGAGCCTTCTGTGTGCTCTCCTGGGTGCTGGACCCCAGCTGGGTTTACAACAAGCTGCAGCTCCTTTGGAAGAGTTTGACAGCTCCTCAAAATGAGGTGCCACATGACCGAGAGGTGCCACTCCTAGGTATAGACCCGGGGAAACTGAAACAGAAGTTCACACACAATCTGTACGCTAATGTACCTAACAGCGAACAAGTGAGACAACCCAAATGTCCCTCGGTGGATGAGGGGTGAGAAGATGTTCATATTCATACAACGGAATACTGTCCAGCCGTAGGAAGGGGTGACACGCAGACACACAGCAACATTGATGAACCGCGGAAACACGCTCAGTGAAGGCAGCCAGACACACAGACCACATTGTCTATAATGTCCTTCATATGACGTGTCCAGAATAAGCAAATTTATAGCAACAAAATAGGTTAGTGGTTGCCAAGGGGCGCGGAGGAGGAATGAGGAACGACTGCTAATGGGCATGGGGTTTCTTTTTGGGGTGATGAAAATGTCCTGGAATTAGCTTGACCAGGCGGTGGCGCAGTGGATAGAACGTCGGACTGGGATGCAGAGGACCCAGGTTCGAGACCCCGAGGTCACCAGCTTGAGCACGGGCTCATCTGGTTTGAGCAAAGCTTGGACCCAAGGTCGCTGGCTTGAGCAAGGGGTTACTCAGTCTCCTGAAGGCCCACGGTCAAGGCACATATGAGAAAGCAATCAATGAACAACTAAGGTGTCTCAACAAAAAACTGATTATGGATGCTTCTCATCTCTCTCCATTCCTGTCTGTCTGTCCCTATCTATCCCTCTCTCTGACTCTCTCTCTGTCTCTGTAAAAAAAAAGAAAAAAAGAAAAAAGAAAAATGTCCTGGAATTAGAGAGTGGTTATGGTTGCACAACACTGAATATGTTAAAAATGACAGAAGGTCCACTTTATCAGGGTGAATTTCATGTAGCAATAAAGCTGTTTATTTATATATATTTAAAAACCTACCAAAGGCAGGTGCTGATGTATACATGACCTGGAGTGGGGGCTGGACAGAGGGAGGTGCCCAGCCTACTGGGCCAGAAAAGCCGCCTCTGGGCCCCGGAGCAGGAGGCCCCAGGGTGGCCCCGGAGCAGGAGGCCCCAGGGTGGCCCCGGAGCAGGAGGCCCCAGGGTGGCCACGGAGCCAGGCCACAGGGTGGCCCCGGAGCAGGAGGCCCCAGGGTGGCCATGGAGCCAGGCCACAGCCTGGGCCCATGGAACCAGAGGACTGTAGGTAAAAATAGCCAGGCTTGGTATAGCACAGTACCAAGCCATCCTGAATGACAGCCCATCCCGGGGACCTGAGCAGGACGGCAGGACGGGGGTGAGCGCCAGGAGTCGGCACCCTGGATGGCAGGGGTCTCCCCTACTCCCCGGTCTGTGAAGCTGGTGCACAGAGAGAGGGGGTAGATGCTTGAGGGGGTGAAGCTCTCTGAGCCTTGCTGTCCTTGTCTGTACAATGGGAACAGGATACCCTCCCTCCCAGGGTATTGTAGAGATTAAATAGATCATTTATATAAAAGCTCTTTGTAAGCTGCTAAGTGCTGAGCAGATGTTCCTCCAGCTGTGGATCAGGGATATAACTCAGCTCTGGCACAACCTCCCCCAACCCCTCCCAGCCCCAGGCAGCTGTGAACTCAAATGAAGCTAAGGGATGCTGGCAGTTAGGCGTGACAGCTTTCACCCCACTTTTGGGGTGGGTACTTATGCCTCTGAGAAGCATCCCTTCCTATTCTTGTGGCTCTGACAGGAAGACTAGGTAGAGACATCCAGCTCTGTCAGGCCCCAGTTTTCAAGGAAGACCACCACACCCCCTGAGAGCCTCCCCCAGACACGCCTGCCTCCAGTAGGGGCAGTTAGGAAGACTGGGCTGCAAGTGTCGGGTGGGCCTACTGGGAGGCAGGCACTGGACTTTGCTGGGAAGGACACAGCCGTCCCAGGTCCAGGAGTGTTCCCAGCATTGGGGCTCTTGGAATCCCCAAGACAGAAAACAAGAAGAAACTCCAGAGAAATTTCCAGACAGATTTTATTAAGCTTATGCTCGAGCACAAGGGAAGCAGCTGAGAGGAAAGGCAGGTCCTCTGAACCGGCCCCAGGGGCTGGCCCTGCTTGGCTGTTTTCATCAGCTGGGTACAAAGTGGGCTTGTGGAAAAAGGCAGGCATTTTGAAAAAATTTCCATTTCAGGCTCTGGCCGGTTAGCTCAGTCTGTCAAGAGCAGCGGTCCCCAAACTACGGCCTGCGGGCCGCATGCGGCCCCCTGAGGCCATTTATCCGGCCCCCACCGCACTTCCGGAAGGGGCACCTCCTTCAGTGGTGGTCAGTGAGAGGAGCATAGTTCCCATTGAAATACTGGTCAGTTTGTTGATTTAAATTTACTTGTTCTTTATTTTAAATATTGTATTTGTTCCCGTTTTGTTTTTTTACTTTAAAATAAGATATGTGCAGTGTGCATAGGGATTTGTTCATAGTTTTTTTTATAGTCCAGCCCTCCAACGGTCTGAGGGACAGTGAACTGGCCCCTTGTGTAAAAAGTTTGGGGACCTCTGGTCAAGAGTGTCATCCCAAAACACTGAGGTTGTGGGTTCTATTTCCGGTCAGGCACATAGGGAAAGCGACCAATGAGTGCACGACTAAGTGGAACAACAAATGAATGCTTCTCTCTCTCTCTCTCTCTCTCTCTCTCTCTCTCTCAATTCCTCCCTTCCTTTCTCTGTCTCTCTAAAATCAACCAATAAATAAAAAAATGTATAAAACTTCCCGCTTCAGGGTCGCATGACTTCATTTCCCTGCTGCGTTGTCCAGTGACTATGTTCATACCGGCGATGGAGGGGCGAGATGAAGGTGTAGTTTACACCCACTACCTCAGGAAGGCCGCAGAGCCATCCAACCTCAATCAATATACATGAGGGTCAGTGGTTTCACATCCGCAAGGAAGCAAGCGGTGAGAAGGGAGATAAGATCAGCTACCCCTGCGTTTTTGAGCCGGGAGTGGAGAGGGGATGACAATCAGATTAGCCCGAGTGCCTTCTGGCCACCTGGTCTTCACTTGACTTCCTGCCACCTGGTATTTTTCACTCCCAAACCCAAGCCCCTGTGTTGTCTGAGGAGGTCCTGCTCATTCCAGCCTCTCTTTCCATCAGCCCAGATCCCCCGGGGCCAGCTGTAGTTGAAGGATACAGAGCACTTAAACTCAGTCCGAAAATGGTTTGGAGATGATAGACCTTAAAGAAGAAAAAAATGAGGGTTAAAAGTGTGGTCCCTGAAGCCATCCAGACCTGGGTTTCAATCCTATTTACTAGCTGTGTGACCTTGGGAAAGTCAGTTAACTTTTCTGTTTCAGTTTCATCCTCTGTAAAACAAGGATAAGGATAGTACCAAGCTGAAGGTTGTAATATTTGTAAGTTCTCGACACAGCCATCAGACCCTAAGAATTAGTTGTTATTATCATGGACAGAGGAAGTGTGCATGGGTAAGTCTGCTGAAATTTTATTCCTTCATGCAACAAGCATTTACTGAGCACCTACTGTGTGCTGGTGCTGGGGACCCAGCAGCGAGCAAGGTGCTCAGTCCTGGCCCCCTGTGGGCCCGGAGGAGTTACATGTGTTTAGTGGTGGGTGGGGGAGAGAGTGGCTGTGTGGGGTCTCTTGCAGATAGGGTACACCCATGCAGAGGAGCAGGTAGGCCTGTCTGGCCCTGCCCCCAGCACACCCAGCCTGGCCTGACACTCAGCAGAGTGACCCGGTGCGTTCCCGGGATGGGGCATGGAGGACTGGGGTGGGGGGCGGGGCAGAAGCCTCTGGGCTCCTCTCGGCTTCCTGGGCACTTGTCCTTCACCCCAGGTGGGTGAGTAGGATCTGGACCTGGTTGGGGGCAGTCCTGGGCTGAGTCATCCTCTTTCCAGAGGGTCTGACACCACGCTGCCCACCTCTGAGTCCTGCAGCCCCATGGGCAGTACTTCATCCTGCTGTCTGTCTGTCTCTCCCAATGCCATCCTCTATCACCATCTACTTCCGTGCCCGAGGTGCGGCACCTGCTCCTGCGAGAGGCTGGAGGGCACAGGCAGGGCTCAGGCGGGGCTCAGGCGGGGCTCAGGCGGGGCTCAGGGGGCACAGGCGGGGCTCAGGCGGGACACAGGCAGGGCTCAGGGGGCACAGGCGGGGCTCAGGCGGGGCTCAGGCGGGGCTCAGGGGGCACAGGCGGGGCTCAGGCGGGGCTCAGGCGGGGCTCAGGGGGCACAGGCGGGGCTCAGGCGGGACACAGGCGGGGCTCAGGCGGGACACTGGCGGGGCTCAGGCGGGGCACAGGCGGGACACAGGCAGGACACAGGCGGGACACAGGTGGGGCACAGGCAGGGCTCAGGCAGGACACAGGCGGGGCTCAGGCAGGACACAGGCGGGGCACAGGCGGGACACAGGAGGGACACAGGCGGGGCTCAGGGGGCACAGGCAGGGCACAGGCGGGACACAGGCGGGGCTCAGGCGGGGCTCAGGAGGCACAGGCGGGGCACAGGCAGGACACAGGCGGGGCTCAGGCAGGACACAGGCAGGACACAGGCGGGACACAGGCGGGACACAGGCAGGGCTCAGGCGGGACACAGGCGGGACACAGGTGGGGCACAGGCAGGGCTCAGGCAGGGCACAGGCGGGGCACAGGCGGGACACAGGCGGGACACAGGCGGGGCTCAGGGGGCACAAGCGGGGCTCAGGCGGGACACAGGCGGGGCTCAGGCGGGACACAGGCGGGGCACAGGCAGGGCTCAGGCAGGGCACAGGCGGGGCACAGGCGGGACACAGGCGGAGCTCAGGGGGCACAGGCGGGGCACAGGCGGGACACAGGCGGGACACAGGTGGGGCTCAGGGGGCACAGGCGGGGCACAGGCAGGACACAGGCGGGGCTCAGGCAGGACACAGGCGGGACACAGGCGGGACACAGGCAGGGCTCAGGCGGGACACAGGCGGGACACAGGCGGGGCACAGGCAGGGCTCAGGCAGGACACAGGCGGGGCACAGGCGGGACACAGGCGGGACACAGGCGGGGCTCAGGGGGCACAGGCGGGGCACAGGTGGGACACAGGCGGGGCACAGGCGGGACACAGGCGGGGCTCAGGGGGCACAGGCAGGGCACAGGCAGGACACAGGCGGGGCTCAGGCAGGACACAGGCGGGACACAGGCGGGGCACAGGCGGGACACAGGCGGGACACAGGCGGGGCTCAGGGGGCACAGGCGGGGCACAGGCAGGACACAGGCGGGGCTCAGGCAGGACACAGGCGGGACACAGGCGGGACACAGGCAGGGCACAGGCAGGACACAGGCGGGACACAGGCGGGGCACAGGCAGGGCTCAGGCAGGACACAGGCGGGGCACAGGCGGGACACAGGCGGGGCTCAGGGGGCACAGGCAGGGCACAGGTGGGACACAGGCGGGGCACAGGTACAGGCACAGGCGGGGCTCAGGCGGGACACAGGCAGGGCACAGGCGGGACACAGGCGGGGCACAGGTGGGGCTCAGGCACAGGCACAGGCGGGACAGAGGCGGGGCTCAGGCGGGACACAAGAGGGGCTCAGGCGGGGCACAGGCGGGGCTCAGGCGGGGCACAGGCGGGGCTCAGGCGGGACACAAGAGGGGCTCAGGCGGGGCACAGGCGGGGCTCAGGCGAGACACAGGCGGGGCTCAGGGGGGGCACAGGCGGGGCTCAGGGGGGGCACAGGCGGGGCTCAGGCGGGGACAGGCGGGGCTCAGGCAGGACACAGGCGGGGCTCAGGGGGGGCACAGGCGGGGCTCAGGGGGGCACAGGCAGGGCTCAAGGGGGGCACAGGCGGGGCTCAGGGGGGGCACAGGCGGGACACAGGCGGGGCATAGGCGGGGCTCAGGGGGGGCACAGGCGGGGCACAGGCGGGGCTCAGGGAGGGCACAGGCAGGACACAGGCGGGGCTCAGGGGGGGCTCAGGCGGGGCTCAGGGGGGGCTCAGGGGGGCTCAGGGGGGGCACAGGCGGGACACAGGGGGGGCATAGGCGGGGCTCAGGGGGGGGCACAGGCGGGGCACAGGCGGGGCTCAGGGAGGGCACAGGCAGGACACAGGCGGGGCTCAGGGGGGGCTCAGGCGGGGCTCAGGGGGGGCTCAGGGGGGCTCAGGGGGGGCACAGGCGGGACACAGGCGGGGCTCAGGGGGCACAGGCGGGGCACAGGCAGGACACAGGCGGGGCTCAGGCAGGACACAGGCGGGACACAGGCGGGACACAGGCAGGGCACAGGCAGGACACAGGCGGGACACAGGCGGGGCACAGGCAGGGCTCAGGCAGGACACAGGCGGGGCACAGGCGGGACACAGGCGGGGCTCAGGGGGCACAGGCAGGGCACAGGTGGGACACAGGCGGGGCACAGGTACAGGCACAGGCGGGGCTCAGGCGGGACACAGGCAGGGCACAGGCGGGACACAGGCGGGGCACAGGTGGGGCTCAGGCACAGGCACAGGCGGGACAGAGGCGGGGCTCAGGCGGGACACAAGAGGGGCTCAGGCGGGGCACAGGCGGGGCTCAGGCGGGGCACAGGCGGGGCTCAGGCGGGACACAAGAGGGGCTCAGGCGGGGCACAGGCGGGGCTCAGGCGGGACACAGGCGGGGCTCAGGGGGGGCACAGGCGGGGCTCAGGGGGGGCACAGGCGGGGCTCAGGCGGGGACAGGCGGGGCTCAGGCAGGACACAGGCGGGGCTCAGGGGGGGCACAGGCGGGGCTCAGGGGGGCACAGGCAGGGCTCAAGGGGGGCACAGGCGGGGCTCAGGGGGGGCACAGGCGGGACACAGGCGGGGCATAGGCGGGGCTCAGGGGGGGCACAGGCGGGGCACAGGCGGGGCTCAGGGAGGGCACAGGCAGGACACAGGCGGGGCTCAGGGGGGGCTCAGGCGGGGCTCAGGGGGGGCTCAGGGGGGCTCAGGGGGGGCACAGGCGGGACACAGGGGGGGCACAGGCGGGGCTCAGGGGGGGCACAGGCGGGGCTCAGGGGGGGCAAAGGCGGGGCTCAGGTGGGGCTCAGGGGGGGCACAGGCGGGGCTCAGGGGGGGCACAGGCGGGACACAGGCGGGGCTCAGGGGGGGCACAGGCGGGGCTCAGGCGGGGCTCAGGCTGGAAACAGGCGGGGCTCAGGGGTGGCACAGGCAGGGCTCAGGCGGGGCTCGGGGGGGGCACAGGCGGGACACAGGCGGGGCTCAGGGGGGGCTCAGGCGGGGCTCAGGGGGGGCTCAGGGGGGCTCAGGGGGGGCACAGGCGGGACACAGGCGGGGCTCAGGGGGCACAGGCGGGGCACAGGCAGGACACAGGCGGGGCTCAGGCAGGACACAGGCGGGACACAGGCGGGACACAGGCAGGGCACAGGCAGGACACAGGCGGGACACAGGCGGGGCACAGGCAGGGCTCAGGCAGGACACAGGCGGGGCACAGGCGGGACACAGGCGGGGCTCAGGGGGCACAGGCAGGGCACAGGTGGGACACAGGCGGGGCACAGGTACAGGCACAGGCGGGGCTCAGGCGGGACACAGGCAGGGCACAGGCGGGACACAGGCGGGGCACAGGTGGGGCTCAGGCACAGGCACAGGCGGGACAGAGGCGGGGCTCAGGCGGGACACAAGAGGGGCTCAGGCGGGGCACAGGCGGGGCTCAGGCGGGGCACAGGCGGGGCTCAGGCGGGACACAAGAGGGGCTCAGGCGGGGCACAGGCGGGGCTCAGGCGAGACACAGGCGGGGCTCAGGGGGGGCACAGGCGGGGCTCAGGGGGGGCACAGGCGGGGCTCAGGCGGGGACAGGCGGGGCTCAGGCAGGACACAGGCGGGGCTCAGGGGGGGCACAGGCGGGGCTCAGGGGGGCACAGGCAGGGCTCAGGGGGGGCACAGGCGGGGCTCAGGGGGGGCACAGGCGGGACACAGGCGGGGCATAGGCGGGGCTCAGGGGGGGCACAGGCGGGGCACAGGCGGGGCTCAGGGAGGGCACAGGCAGGACACAGGCGGGGCTCAGGGGGGGCTCAGGCGGGGCTCAGGGGGGGCTCAGGGGGGCTCAGGGGGGGCACAGGCGGGACACAGGGGGGGCACAGGCGGGGCTCAGGGGGGGCACAGGCGGGGCTCAGGGGGGGCAAAGGCGGGGCTCAGGTGGGGCTCAGGGGGGGCACAGGCGGGGCTCAGGGGGGGCACAGGCGGGACACAGGCGGGGCTCAGGGGGGGCACAGGCGGGGCTCAGGCGGGGCTCAGGCTGGAAACAGGCGGGGCTCAGGGGTGGCACAGGCAGGGCTCAGGCGGGGCTCGGGGGGGGCACAGGCGGGACACAGGGGGGGCACAGGCGGGGCTCAGGGGGGGCAAAGGCGGGGCTCAGGGGGGCATAGGCGGGGCACAGGCGGGGCTCGGGGGGGCACAGGCGGGGTTGAGGGGCGCACAGGCGGGGCACAGGTGGGGCTCAGGGGGGGCACAGGCGGGGCTCAGGCGGGGCTCAGGGGGGGCACAGGCGGGGCTCAGGTGGGGCTCAGGCGGGACACAGGCAGGGCACAGGCGGGACACAGGCGGGGCTCAGGGGGGGCACAGGCGGGGCTCAGGCGGGGCTCAGGCTGGAAACAGGCGGGGCTCAGGGGGGGCACAGGCAGGGCTCAGGCGGGGCTCGGGGGGGGCACAGGCGGGACACAGGGGGGGCACAGGCGGGGCTCGGGGGGGCACAGGCGGGGTTGAGGGGCGCACAGGCGGGGCACAGGTGGGGCTCAGGGGGGCACAGGCAGGGCTCAGGCACAGGCACAGGCGGGGCTCAGGCGGGACACAGGCGGGGCACAGGCGGGGGCACAGGTGGGACACAGGCGGGGCACAGGCGGGGCTCAGGCACAGGCACAGGTGGGGCTCAGGCGGGGCTCAGGGGGGGCACAGACGGGACACAGGCGGGGCTCAGGCGGGACACAGGCGGGGCACCGGCGGGGCTCAGGCGGGGCACAGGCGGGACACAGGCGGGGCTCAGGCGGGACACAGGCGGGGCACCGGCGGGGCTCAGGCGGGGCACAGGCGGGACACAGGCGGGGCACAGGTGGGGCTCAGGCACAGGCACAGGCGGGGCTCAGGCTGGACACAGGCGGGGCACAGGCGGGACACAGGCGGGGCTCAGGCGGGGCACAGGCGGGACACAGGCGGGGCACAGGCGGGACACAGGCGGGGCTCAGGCGGGGCACAGGCGGGACACAGGCGGGGCACAGGCGAGGCTCAGGTGGGGCTCAGGCGGGCACAGGTGGGACACAGGCGGGGCTCAGGGGGGACACAGGCGGGGCAGTCAGGCTGCTCCCTGGGCTTGGGTCAGTGCCAGAAGTGGAACTGAGGGGGCGTGGCCAGGGCGATTTCTCCCAGCTGTTCCCCGGTCTTTCCTGGGGCACTGTGAGGCTCAGGGCCCCCTCTCAAAACCACTGTTGGAGCCATGGTCTCCATTCTTCCTCTGAAGTCCATCCTCTCCCGGAAGGCTGCAACATTAGGGTTTATATCCTATTCCTCTGTCCTGTCCTCACACTCCTGTTCCCCCACCCCTGGCTCTGCGGGGCCATGCGCATGCTGCTGGGTGGGGGGGGGGGCAGTGCTGGAAGGAGGAGGTGGTGACCGAGGAGACCTGGCTGCGGGCCCTCTTCTGGCCTCCTGTGTGAGTACTTGTGCCCAATGGGTTCAGGCGCTGTGCCTTGAGGTGCAAAACTAGGGTAGGGTACAGCTGAGCTCAGCGCCCCTCACTGAGCTGTGTCACCCCCAGGTGTACGGGCAGTTTCCCAAGTCCAGGACGGAGACCTCACCCTGTACCATTCCAATGCCATCCTGTGCCATCTGGGCCACTTCCTCGGTAAGTCCTGAGGTCCAGAAAAGTGCCTGATGGGTCCCAGCAGAATGTTCGGGGGACTGAGCTGTCGCACAAGCCACCACCAGAGTCCTGCCTGGCTGAAGAGCGGTCCGGTGGCCCCCCGGGAAGGGGCAAGGCCAGGGTTAGGAGGGCGCTGGGTTATGGGGCCGGGGTGGCCGGTCCACCGGAGCAGGAGCAACGCAGCTCAGGCTAGCGCCTAGCAGGGAGGTGCTTCACGGTTTCACCGTGCCCATTTCTCGGACAACAGTTCAGAGGAGGCCGCCTGCCCCCACGTGTGTCCTTGCAGGTACGGCCAGGGGCTTCCAAGTCGACCTCTTCCCGCCTGTGTCTTCCTGCTCTGGCCTCATCTGCATCTGGAAAGCCCACGGTTACAGAGGGCCGGCCTGTGGCCTTGTCTTCAAGGTGGTCGGAACGTGGCTTAGGGAGGTGGCTGCTCACCTTTAGCCAGAGTGAGGGAGGGAGTACAGAAAAGTCCCGGTCCCAGGAGGACGTGGCAGTTAGGGAAGGGGGCAAAGTGCAGTGGGGCCCTAACTTCTGCAAGACCGAGGGTGAAGAGAGAGACCTTCTGCAGCCTGTCACCTCCTCTTTCTGCCCCTATGTGGTCCTGCCCACACAGCCAAGTTCCGTCCAGCCCCACAAACAGCCACCCCTCGGGCCTAGGGAAACAAGCCGGAGGTTTAGTTCACCTTTGCAGGGAGCAGACTTTGGGGAGGGGGCTTAGGCCATTTGGGCAGGAAACTCTGAGTCCCAGGGCCCAGGGGTATGGCCCAAGGGGCAGGTGTGGGCCTGGCCCGTGGAGTTGGGAGCAGCAGAGTTGGGCAGAGCCGGGCCTCCAGAACAAAGGACCTGGTTGCCCAGGCCTGAGGCCTGCAGGCATTTGGGGGGAGTGATGCAGCAGACAGAATCTGACCTACTGCCTGGCAATGGCCAGGGCTCTATGGCAAAGACCAGCGGGAGGTAGCACTGGTGAACCTGGTGAGCGATGGTGTGGATGACCCCTGAAAGCTCTGTAGCCACCTCACCCACCACAACTATGTGAGTGGAGGCCAGGGCTGGGGCTCAGGGGCACGGGGTGGGCACGGAGGTAGTACGGCCAGGCACGCTGCCTGGCCCCATCAGGTCACTCCCGCTCACAGGATGAGGGCGAGGCCCGGAGTGTTCAAGAGCTGCTTGCTGGAGCACCTGAGGCCTTCTGAGACCCTGCTGGCCTAGAACCAGGGGTGCCAGGCCTTCACTGTGTGTGACCAGGTGCGTGCTGGGTCGGGCCCACTGTGGGTCCATTTCTCAGATGGGCAAACAGAGGCCCAGAGCGGACCATGACTGGTCACTGGAGCAGCCAGAGATCTGGCCTCAGTGCCCATCCCTCACGACCCTGCTCAAGACCCCCGCCCCTGCCTGCAGATCTCCACAGACTACAACCCCCTGGATTCACTGCTGATTCACTAGGTTCTGGCCCCCGGCGGCCTGGACTCCCTCCCCTTGCTCTTGGCCCACACGGCTCGCCTCAGGGCCCGGCCCAAGCTCAAGGCCTCCCTGGCCTCCCTTGAGCATGTGAACCGCTCTGTCTTTGGAGCCCGAGAGATAGGAGCCCACTCAGCAGCACCAGGGAGAGGGGCCGCCTCTTGGAACCAATGAACGTGGTGAGAGGAAAGCTGTGTTGTCAATGAGGGGCCAGGTGGGCACAGGGGACCTTCTGCTCCTTCCCAGGTGGCATCAGGGCCAAGGAGGGCTGGGCTGGGAGGCTGGGTGGCTGGGCCCCGAAAGGCATTAGAACTGAAGCATGTCGCCCTGTGTGTCACCCACGGTCACCCCAGGCAGCGGGCAGGAGGCTAGCAGGACCAGGTGCACAGCTGGAGGCAGGTCTGGAGCTCTGGCCAGACTCCCGCTACTCGGGGAGCCAAGTGGAGGGTACAGGTTTCCCTCGGCTTCGGGGAGCCCCGTGAGCACCGCGCGGGAGTGTCCCGCTGACTGCCCATGCCAGTCCACCCCACCTCCCCCTCCCGATAGGCTGTGGATGCCTGCCCTCGCCCCTGACCCCCAGTGCTCCCCTGTGAGCCGCCTGAGGACTCTTTGCTCCCTGGACCCAGACCCTGGGACTGGAAGTCGGAAGTCGGGACCCCGTCTCTTCCTCCCCAGCTGTGCAGCCTAGGACAAGCGGCTGGTCCTCTCTGAGCCTGTTTCCTCCTTGACGTCTCTGGCGGTCACAGTGCCACCCTGTTTAGCAAGCACCTCCCATGTGCCAGACATGCGACAGCTCTCAAGACCTCATCTTACAGACGAGAACACTGAGGTCAGGGCTGGAATTTGGACCCTGACTGCCAAGCCTCGTTTCTTTTCCAAACAGCCCAGAAAATGCTCTCCAATGTGCTCTGGACAAATGAAGTGATCATTTAAAATGTTAACGTAAGTTAAATGTTAAATATCCCGATTGAAATAAACTCAAAGGCACGGAGAATTTTAGAAACAATAGCATAGGTCACATCTACCCCCACCCTCCGCCCCCAGCTGGCTTTCACCAGCTCCACACGCTGGGGACAGAGTTGGGCAGGCGTGTGCCGCTGCGGCCGCCTCACTGAACCTGGGAGACAGTCACCCCCAACGACCAGCAGGTGATGTCTGGGAGGTGTTTGTGGCAACGAAACTGCACCTGAACACCAAACCTTCCCGTTGGAAAACTCGGGACAAGGTGAGGGGACAGCATTTGTGTCTCCAGATGGAACAAGGCCAGAGTAACAGCTGGGGGGTCCTGTAGGCATGAGCCCTGTTCTTAAGAGCGGCACCCAGGGTTGAAAATGGAATGGTAGGTTGATGGTGCGATGCCCCAGTCAGGGCACATACAGGAGCAGCTTGATGTTCCTGTCTGTCTCTCTCCCTGACCCTCTCTCAAAAAACAAAAAAGAGAAAAGAAGAGAGGAGAGGAGAGAAAAAAAGAAAAGGAAAGACAAGAAGAGAAAACAAGAGCAGAGAAGAGAAAAGAAAAGAAAAGGAAAAGGAAATTGAATGAAGACGTTTGGCCCACCCGTCTGCCACCCCCAAGATCGATTCTGGCTTGAACGTGTGTCAGCGTGAGAAGGGGTGGCCTCCCAGAGATTCAGTCTCGACAGGACACTTAAGTCTTCAAATAGACCCACTGATGAGGCCACACCTGTGGAAAGTTACCGTTTTGAGAGTTTGAAGCGGTTGTTTTTTCCTGTTATTCCAAAAATAGGGCCACTGCAACTTTGGCTCATCAATCTGGCCCAGGCAGGGCTGCAATCTGGGACGGTCACTCAGCTCCAACCTGGCAACCCTGCCAGGCCCCCTCATCTCCCACTGGTGCTGTGCTGTCCTCCCAAGAGAGGGAACTTGAGCTTAGCCACTTACGGAGTCCCAGCCTCAGGCACAGCGCTTGTTCCAAGGGGGTGAGCCCAAGAGCACAGCTGGGCCCACCAGTCCTCGGGACTGTCGCAGACAGGAGCACCCGGTGAGAGGACGGAACTCAGACGGGCGGTGGGGCTGGTTCTGGCTAAGAGTGGGGTCTACATACAGAGAAGCGTGAGTGCGTGTGAGTGTGTATGAGTGTGAGTGTGAGTGTGTGAGGTCCATGATTCTAGTTCCTGAGAGACCAGCTCTACTCTGTCCTTCCCCTGGCTTGTTCCTGTGAGCCCGCAACTCCCTTCTGGAGTTGAGCTGGGGTTTTTTGTTGTTGTTTTTTAGATTTTATTTATTCACCTTCGGAGATACAGGAGAGAGAGAAAGAGAGAGAGAGAGAGAGAGAGAGAGAGAGAGAGAGAGAGAGAGAGGAAGAGCAGGAAGCATCAACTCCCACATGTGCCCTGACCAGGCAAGCCCAGGGTTCCGAACTGGTGACCCCAGTGTTACAGGCCGACACCCCATCCACTGCGCCACCACAGGTCAGGCCTGGAGTTGAGTTTTCTGGGACTTCAGAGGAAAGACTTCAAAATATGTTCATAAATCCTCTGGCAATGTTCACCGCAAACTCTGGAACCTCGAGTTCAGTTTGAGGGCTCTTTGGGAAAGCTAACCGTCTCCAGTGTGGATAATCCCCGGAAAATGATTGATGCTGTTGTGACATCTCAGAGTGAGGATGATGAAACAAAAGAAAAACAGGTTCGGGACCAGAGACGAAAAACCCTTGTCATAATTGAGAAAACCTACAGTTTACTCCTTGATGTGGAGATGATGAACGGCGTTATCTGCTGAGTCTAGAAGAAGAGCGACCTGCCCTGATGGGAGAGAGAACGCACACAGTTTGTGGCGTGTACGACAACTTAAGGGGAAAACGACCTGGACAGGAGAGGCCAAGTGATGACCACTTTGTACAGATCATGTGTTTCCAAAAAGGGAAGAGAACGGTTGCCCACATTCTTCCTTTCCTCGCCACAGAGCAAGCAGCTGACATTCTCATGACGACAGCCAGGAACTTTCCTTTCCTTATCAAGAAGGATGCGCAGGATGAGGTGATGATCCACGTGTGGGAGGGAGGGGCACCTTTGCAGGGTCTTCACAGTGAGTAAGAGTTCCAGAGTCCAAAGTTCTTTCCCTCCCCATTCTTCCTGTGTTGTTTTGTCTAACTTCCGCCAGTACAACTTAATTAAAGAAAAACTTGACTCCAGCCTGACCAGGCGGTGGCGCAGTGGATGGAGCATCGGGCTGGGATGCGGAGGACCCAGGTTCGAGACCCCGCGGTCACCAGCTTGAGCGCGGGCTCATCTGGCTTGAGCAAAAAGCTCACCAGCTTGGACCCAAGGTCACTGGCTCGAGCAAGGGGTTACTCGGTCTGCTGAAGGCCCGCGGTCAAGGCACATGTGAGAAAGCGATCAATGAACAACTAAGGTATCTCAACGAAAAACTGATGATGGATGCTTCTCATCTCTCTCTGTTCCTGTCTGTCTGTCCCTATCTATCCCTCTCTCTGACTCTCTCTCTGTCCCTGTAAAAAAAAAAAAAAAAAAAAAAACACAAAAAACTTGACTCCAAACAAGCAAACAAAAAAACCTCTGGAACCTCATTCCCTATGCATCAAGCGTGGCTGGACATAGTGACCGGCCGCTAATGCACAGGTGTGGTGGAGGCGACGGTGCCAGACACCCAAGAACGACCACTAGGTCCTGAAAGGGTCCGCGGCTCGCTCCTTGCCCCCCCCCCCCGCTCTTGGGTCACGTGCTCTGAGGGCGGCCAGCTGCCATGTCCTGAGGACACTCAAGCAGCCCTACAGAGAGGTTAAGGGGGTGTGGAGTCGAAGCTTTTCGCCCAAGCCAGCAGGAAATCGCCATCCAGCAAGTCCCCTTGGAAGGGACCATCCTCCAGCCCAGTGCAGTTTCTGTGGGCGGCAGACGCTGCCACCATCCTGACCCCAACCTCACGAGAGACTGGATGGACCACGTCATTTATTTTCTGTACTCTGCTGCTTTAATATCTGGGGCTTTGCTGACTCTGGACAGGCGGCCCCTCCTGGGGTTAGCTCATTCCTGAGAAGGTAAACAGCTTGCCTCTCAGATATAAACCAGCTGATTCAGAGCCGATGCCCCCAACAGCCTCCTCTATTGGGCACGCACACATTGGGCCACTTTCCCTGCCCTGACCAGCCCAAGGCCGGCGCAGTCCCTGTGTCCACAGCCTGCTGAGCTAGCCGCTCCTTAGCCTTGACCACAGTGAACACCCCTGCCCACAGCGCTCCGTCTCCCTCTGCCCCCTGACGACCCTGGTGCCTCCCCGTGTGGCCCCATGTCTGGCGTGCCCGTTCTTTAGGGATCTGTAATAAACTACCGTTTGGGAGGCAGCTGCCTCCTGCTCTGTTGGCCTTGCCACACCTATTAATAACAAAACCTGTATTTAAAACAGATCCTGTGCAACAACCACCCAGCCGAACCCCTCCCGAATTTCTGACTCGGAAATGGAGATAAATGCTTGCTGTTTTGAGCAGCTAAACTTTGAGGTACGTACTGTGTTATGCAGCAATAGACACCGAGTCAGAACCGAGCGAACACCATCGGCCACAATGTGGGACAAAGGGGAGATTTCAAAGCGGGCAAGGCAGGGCGGGCACTCCGAGGCTTGATGAGCTGTTTTCCAGAGATTTCCTGGTTCCTTTGGTTGAGGTCTGAGGTCCCTGAGGTCACTAGCAAGAATGATGATGGTCAGTGCTTGAAACAAAGGCACATCCTTCAAACAAGAGTCTTTCCTTCCGTGATCCCGACTCCTGACTGTGGGCCCGGGGTGGCCGAGCACCCACCCTGCGTTCCAGTAATTACCTTTTCCAGGGCAACTCGTCAACGGTGAAGGTGGGGGCAGACACCGCGGTTACGAGAGCAGGTGATGAACTTGACTTCAGATCCCAACTCTGCCCCCCGTACTTGCTGGGTGATCTTGAGCAAGAGACCCAAACAAGATACATCTCAAACACTTGGCAGCGTGCCTGGTGCATCGTAAGTGTTCACCAAACGTGAAAATCAATTCTGTAAGAAGCCAGCTTCGCAGATGTCTATCGCCATCGGCTTCGACGCTGTTGCCATGCCTTGGGAATGCCTCCCGTCTTCTTTCACCATACTGTGTACAAATAAGCACAGGAGCACGAGAAGAAGGTAGGCGGTGAGTCGACCTCGAGCAAAAGTTGAAGTTTAACGTTTTTAGCCAAGTAATCACTCAGGCGCTTGAGTCTAGAACAAAACAAATATTACCACATTGCGGCCTCCAATCCAAGTCCAGTTTTTGAAACAAAGTGTTTTATTATTCAGCTTTTAAAATCAATGTATTCTTTAAAAGTGTTTTAAATTACAGTTGACATTCAGTTTTATATTAGTTGCAGGTGTTAACCGTTAGTTGCAGCTTCGTGGTTAGACATTTATATAACTTAGAAAGGGATCCTCCCAGTAAGTCGAGTACCCACCTGGCACCGTCCATAGTTGTAACAGTATTACGGACTGCATTCCCCATGCTGGACTGTACATCCCCGTGACTGTTCTGTAACTACCAACTTGTACTTCTTACTCCCCTCACCTGCTCCACCCAGCCCCCAGCCCCCTCCCGTCTGGCAGCCTTCGGTTTGCCCACTGTGCCTACAAGTCTGCTTCTGTTTTGTTGGCTCATTTAGTTTGTTTCTTAGATTCCACAAAGAAGTGAAGTTGTGCAGCATTTGCCTCTCTTTGTCCAACTTATTCCACTTAGCATAATACTCTCTAGGCCCATCCACGTTGTTGCAAGGGGTAAGAGTTCATTCTTTTTTATGGCTGAGCCATGTTCCACTCTATGTACCACATCTTCATCATTCACGCATCTGTTGATGGACTTTCAGGTTGCTTCCCTATCTTGGCTGTTGTAAATAATGCTGCAAAGGGGTACAAAGAAAACTGGATAGAGGGTGACGGAAGACGATCTCTCTTTGGGTGATGGGTATGCAACAGAACTAAATAACAAGATAACCTGGAAATGTTTTCTTTGAATATATGTACCCTGATTTATTGATGTCACCCCATTAAAATAAATATTTATAAAAAAAATGCTGTTGATAAAGACAAAAAAAATAATGCTGCAATGAACACAGGGATGCATATACCTTTTTGAATTAGTTCAACATTTAATGAATAAAAACCAAGTTGATTGCTCTAATCACAACAGTTTTAAGAGCTATTTCCTTGGTGATAGTTCTGATAGATGATTTTTTTTAAAATGATCATTTAGTTCTAGAAGTGAGTAATAATTTACTTTAAGTTGTATTTAAGTTATTTTTATTTTATTTTATTTAAAGTGAGAGGAGGGGAGATAGAAAGGCTCCTGCATATGCACTGACTGGGATATACACCTAGCAACTCCATCTGGGGCTGATGCTCCAATCAACCAAGCTATCCTCAGCGCCTGGGGGCGATGCTCAAACTAATCCAGCAACTGGCTGTGGGAGAGTAGGAGAGAGAGAAGGGGGAGAAGAGGGAAAGAGAAGCAGATGGTTGCTTTTCATGTGTGCCCTGACAAGGGATTGAACCGGGATGTCTACACTGGACCAACGCTCTATCCACTGAGCCAACTGGACAGGGCTAGTCCCCCCTCTCTCTCTCCCTTTTTAAAAAAAGTTTAATTATTGCCTGACCTGTGGTGGCTCAGTGGATGAGGCGTCAACCTGGAAACACTGAGGTTGCCGGTTCAAAACCCTGGGCTTGCCTGGTCAAGGCACATATGGGAGTTGATGCTTCCAGCTCCTCCCCCCTTCTCTCTCTCTCTCCCTCTCTCTCCTCTCTAAAAATGAATAAATAAAAAAATTTTAATTATTGATTGATTTGAGAGAGAAAAGTATCAATTTGTTGTTATACTTACCCATGCACTCACTGGTTGATTCCTACATATGCCCTGACTGGGGATTGACCCCACAACCTTGGTGTATCACGACAATGCTCCAACCAACTGAGCTAACCTGGCCAGGGCCTGATAGGTGATTCTTCTGCTCAAACAGTGCATTAGTCAGTGTTCCCCCGAGAAACAGAACCAACAGGCTATCTATCTATCCATCCAGAGAGCAAGCCTTGATGCACAAGGACATTTAGGCCACTGCTTGTGTCACTTTTGCTAATATTCCACTGGCCAAAGTAAGCCACAGGGCCATGCCCTAATCTCAGGAGCTGGAGAAACTCTTAGACTCTCGATGGGAGGAGCGGCACATTCCCATCGCGGAGGGGCTTGTGCAGGAGGAGAAGGGGAGAGCTCGTGTCAGTTTGCAATTGGCCATGATGTTCTCTAGGCAGGAGGGGGGATGGTCACAGGTGGAAGAACAGAGAGGCCAGAGAGCCGGCAGGCAACGGGGTGGACGTGGAGGTCATTTTTCGGGCAGCCCTAAAACTAACAGAAACAGAGTACATGTCACATAACCGAGTAGGAAGAAAAACGGAATGATAGACTCAGCCGATCCAAAAGAGGTAAGAGAGGTAGACTGCCCACACGAGTGTGCCCAAGCGGTTTACAAAGATGTAGGTTTCTGAATTGTATATAAAGGGAGTGATACATTGTGTCTTTTTTTTTAATCAATTGATTTTAGAGAGATGGAGAGAGAAAGGGAGAGAGTAAGAGAGAGAGAGAGAGAAGCATCCATCTGTTGCTCCACTTCGTTGTGCATTCATTGGTTGCTTCCCATACGTGCCCTGACCAGGAATCAAACCTGCAACCTTGGCATTTGGAGACAATGCTCTAACCAACTATAGTCATATCACAATGAACTTTCCCATGCTGTTGGTTGGCATTTGGCTTGTTTCCCGCTTGGGGCTGTTTGAATAAAGAATTGGCTCCTGCCTGACCTGTGGTGGCACAGTGGGTAAAAGCATCGACCTGGAACACTGAGTTTGCTGGTTCAAAACCCTGGGCTTCCCTGGTCAAGGCACATATGGGAGTTGATCCTTTCTGCTCCTCCCTCCCTCCTCTCTTTGTCTCTCTCTCTAAAATGAATAAATAAAATCTAAAAAAAAAAAAAAGAATTGGCTCCTGTGATCGTGGAAGCTGGGAAATCCAAGATCTGCAGGGTGGCCTGGCAAGCCAGCGGAGAGCCGGTGCAGCAGCCCGAGTCAGAAGGCAGTTTGCCGGCAGAATCCCCTCTTCCTTGGGAAAGCTCAGTCCTACAACTGATTAGACAAGGCCCACCTATACGGAGTGGGGCAAAAGTAGGTTTACCTTTCTTCAAGTGGAAAATAATACAGTAATTAACAAATAATAACATAAAATAAACTCTTGTGGTTTGTGTACTCACAACTGAAAACCGACTTTTCTCCCCTCATAGAGGGTAATCTGCTTTACTCAGTCTACTGATTAAAATGTTAGTTAGTGTCATCTAAAAAAGTACGTTCACAGAAACATCTAGAATCACATTGGATCAAATGTCTGGGTTCTGTGCTCTACAAATTGACATCAAATTAACCACCACCTGGGAGAGAGCTTCAGTAGATAATGCAAACAGGTTTGTAAAGTGGCTGGACCACTTCAGCCTGGCCGCCGGCCATGCCGGGAAGTTCCAGCTGGCTGGCGTCCTTCTTAACACTGCGACTGGTCAGCACTGCGTGTTTCTCTAACAGGCGTCATGGTCTCCTTGCGTTCCCTGGTGACTCACGACTGAGCATCTTTTCATATGCTTAATGGTTATATAATATTATCACACAAACTATCTTTAGACAGTAAATCTTTTTTTTTTTTTTAAATGTTGAGGTTCGGGCAGTGAAATACGACCACAGGTAGGCTGGTAATTTGCTCTCCCTTCAAACCGAAGTCTTTAAATATTTAGTTTGGTTGCATAGAAGCTGTTTTTTGTGGGGTTTTTTTAAAGATTGTTTACTGAAACATTCCCTCTCAGAGGCTGAAAAAAATCCTTTCCACCATTTCCTACTTCTCTGTAGTTCTCATCCTTGCTTCAGGTTGTATATCAATCAGCTGTGAGTTCAGCTGAGGTTACGTAGTCTCCAAGTAGCAGCAGCGGAAACCAGCCAGAAGGCTGTGCTCACTCAGGTAAAAGCCCAGAGTCATTGGGACAGGCGCGTGTCCACGCTCCGTGGCGTTGGGGGCCCGGGCTCCTTGCAACCATCCCTCACGCAGAGGAAGTTGTTCCTGTCTCCTCCAAGTTCCAGCGAGGGGAAGGGGGTTCTCTGAACCACACCTGTTGGGGAGGCCTACGCTAGGGTTTACAAGATACACAATAAAATCAGTCACTGGTCGCCAACATACACCGTGAAGTACTTGGTTTCCATGGACAATGATTCCTGGTGAATATGCCTTGCAGTTATTTTTTCTCGCTTTGAGTACTTTCGTAGGCAGGGCTAAGTTATATTTAACCAGTTATTTAAGGAACATGGCGAGGTGGGTAGGTAAATTGGCTCCTAACTGATCTATTCCAGTTCGGGTTTCTATACTGGCCCCCTGAGGACACCCTGGGTGGTCTCTGTCTAGTCTAAGCCCTGCTCCAACTCTGTGTTGACATGCCACGGGTTGTCCCACACTCCAATGAGCATCTCAGGGAGCCAGCAAATGTCCCCCCCACCACAGGAGTGGCGGCGCTCCCGCCTAGTAGTCTCGCTTCTGCTTGTTATCTGTTTGGTCAATTTTGACTGCCAGTCACAGAAACCCCACTCAAACACAAGTGAGTTTACTGACTCAGCTGGGAGATATGGCTACTTCTGACTTTAGATGTGCTGGCTCCTCCTGCTGGGGTCCCTGTCCCACTCTCCCTGGGCCCTACTCCTGCTCCTTGGACTGCTCCCCAAAATAAACCCCCAACTACAAGCTCCTAATCTCAGGCTCTGCCTTCTGGGGAGACCCAGCCTAAGACGGCAGGAGCTGGTTATATTAATAGTGTGAGTTTTTCTGAGTTGAGAAGGCAGGCGCACCCACAGGACGTTTAGGGACGCAGTCTTTCAGTGCACAGGGTCGTGAACACGAAGCCAGCGCCACGGCACAGGGACCTGGTTTCATTCCCAGGTGAATTCGCGGGGGCGGTGAGCAGCGCCTGGCCCTTTGGTAGGTGCTCCAGAAATAGGGCTCTCCTGCCACTCCTGGCTGCTGCACTCCCTGGCTTTGCCTCTAGAGGGCGCCAGAACCTTGGTGTCTGGTTGGAGGCAGACAGAATGGGACTGGGGCCCTGCCTGGGAAACACGCTCCCCCACTGCCCCAGGACCTGCCGGACAGTTCTCTGGCTGGGAGTCTGGGGGGGTGTCTCCCAAGGGGAAAGGGGAAAACCTCATCTGGGCCGAAGTTCTGACTATAGCCTCTCCAGCACCACCAGATGGAGCTCATCAGGCCCCTGGTAAGTGGGTGACAGCTCTGGGAGTGGGGGTGGGGTGTTTGCTCCCTGGAGCCAGCCTCAGGGAAGCAGAGAGGCCAAGAGGTATGGGCCCTGAACCAGCCTGCTGGGCTCAGACCCCCTGCCCTATTGGAAGGTGGCTCAGCCTGGGGTGGGGTGGGGAAGGGCTTGAACCAGGACTGCTGGCCCAGATGGGAAACTCTAATGTGAGAGCCACAGGGCCAGGACTCTGTCCTTCTTGCCTGTATGACTCACTTAAGGGCTATTCAGTGGAAGACCCTGCATCTCTCTGGCTTCCAGCAGGGCACAGGTGACCGGGAGAGCCGGTGGCAGTGAGGCGTGGCCTCTGACGACATGGTTGTTTTCAGCTGCGGTCTGAAGGAATGTGGGGGTGGGCTGGGCACGAACCCTCACTTCCCTGGAGCACAGTTGATGCTATGTCCCGGTACAGAGGGGACAGACCCGGTAGATCCTCAGTGTCACCAACTGACCCTGCTCCAGCAAGGACAGAGATGGAAGCCTCCTGGGGGTTTCCGGTTACTCTGGGATGTTTTTTTGTTTGTTTGTTTTTTACAGGGACAGAGAGAGAGTCAGAGAGAGGGCTAGACAGAGACAGATAGGAATGGAGAGAGATGAGAAGCATCAATCATCAGTTTTTTGTTGCAACGTCTTAGTTGTTCATTGATTGCTTTCTCATATGTGCCTTGACTGTGGGCCTTCAGCAGACCGAGTGACCCCTTGCTCGAGCCAGCAACCTTGGGTCCAAGCTGGTGAGCTTTTGCTCAAACCAGATGAGCCCGTGCTCAGCTGGTGACCTCGGGGTCTGGAACCTGGGTCCTCGGCATCCCAGTCTGATGCTCTATCCACTACGCCACCGCCTGGTCAGGCTCTGGGATGTTTGAGGGGGATTATTCTGATCATGAAATTGTTAGATGAGCTCACTGAGGTTATCAGGCTGGGCTGGGAGGCCACAATGGCAGGGCAGGCCCCTGAGGCCCTGGAATCCAGTCCCCGCCCAGCCCACGAGCCTTTTCAGGCCTCTGGGTAAGTGCTGGGGTGAAGCCACCTGCCCTGGTGTTTGGGGCCCGAGGCCCTGACTGAGCCCAAGCTCTTGGCCATCTCCCATGGCAGGTGGTGTGGCACAGAGGGGCACTGGATCCAGTCCAAGAAGGGGACAGAGCTCTCAGCATAAAGTGGGGCTCCTAGCCCGGAAACGGGCCATTGTTGACACTTTCAGTGAAGCATGAGCCAGGTGCGCATGGAAGCTGCAGTAACAGAGCAGTCCTCAGCAAGGCCACGGGCTCCTTTCTCCGTGCCCCACGGCAGGCTGCTGAACCCGCCCAGGGAGGGGCACCGCGAGGGGCTCTCAAGGGCTTGAAGGTGCCCCTTGGTGAGCAGCGCTGATCGGGGGATTGCCACCCCCTGAATGCCCCACCAATTTTGTGCTGGCCCAGGGAGGTGTCAACCCCACAGTGCTGGGTGACCTTGGGGAGCAGGGAGGCATTACTGCTTCCTCCTTCGCTTGGCTGCAGCTAAACTTCACCTGAATTCCTAAGAAAGGAGGTGTAGAAGGTAACTTTTCTGAGACCTCCATATCTAAAATTTCTCTGTCTTCTCACTTGACTCACGGTTTGGTCGAGTGTGTGTTTGTGGTCGAGAACCCTTGCCCTGACCTGGACCGCCATGGCTCCATGGTCTCGCCTCCACCGCACAGCGGGAGGCCTGAGGCCAGTCTGATTTCACTCTTTTGTTGGCAGCCTGTTTTTTTTTCCTCTAGGAAACTTTTAGGAGATACTCCATTTCTTTCTGGCGTTCTGAAACCTCTCCGCTGTAGGTGGCCGCGAGGGTCTTTTTCCTCCTCATTTCCCTGGAGCCCTGAGTCCTCTCAGTCTGGAGATGTGTCTCCCTTCTGCTCACAAAATCCTCTTCCACGATCTCTCTGGTCATTTCATCTTCTCTCTTCTGTTAGCTGGATGTCAAATGTCTTGGTTTCATTCTCCATGTTTCTTGTTATTTCCCTCATTTTTACCTATTTTTAAAATATTACAAAACTTCTCTTTATATTCCAACCTTTCAGTTAGATTTTTATTTTGACAATCATTTTTGAATCTCCAATCATTTCTTTTTCTTGCTCCACCTTTTGGTTTTCCTAGCCGGGGAGATGCTGTGACAGATGGCGAGAACCATGCTCCCCGGAGGGGAGGCTCTGTCCCAGCCGCCCCTCGCTGGTGGCCAACAGCCCTGGGCTGTCAGCTCTCTCAGGCGTTACCTTGGAAGAGACATTCACCTGCCCATGACGATCGCGCCCCCTCCCCGGGAAACCCACATCCAGGGGCTGTTTGACAAAGGAGTATAATCCTCCAGAACCTTCCAGTTACCCGCTTCCTGTGGGACTGGCTGAGGCTTTCCTCAATACGCCCATGACAGCCCAGGTTTTTCTCCTTCCGATTCTGTTCCCTTCCTCTCTCTCCCAAAAACTCCCCCTAGTAAGCCTTCCATATACCACTCTCTGTCACACCGTTTCCTGGGGACCTCAAGCTAGGTCAGCTGGTACCAAAAGGGATGCAAGAAAACAAGACAACTCAACAGTCACCCATCCCCCAGCTGCACCGAGGACCTGTCACTGGTGGCAGGTGGCACAGAGAGTTCCTGGCCAGTCTGATTTCAGCAGAATGAGGGCTCCACCTTCATCAGAGGAGGGGGCAGGAGGCGAGTGGGGTGCCGGTGGGAAGGAAGGGCCCGCACAGGCTGCAGAGGGGGTCGGGCGTGTGGGAAACGGGAGGGGAACGGTACCTATCAGGATGGGGGAAGTAGGAACCAGTTGCTGAACTTGCCTGATGCTTCGACAAGAGGTAATGAAAGACTGAGATGACGAAGGGCCGGGTGGTGTGACGGAAGACGGCAGGGCTTCACCTCCAGCCGCTGGGGGGCAGTGTGCGCGGACCGGGCCAGGACGTCGCCCCGAGAGCAGCTGAGGCCTAAAGAAAATGACATTTCCGATCCAGGCAGAGGTGCCATGCCCAGGTCAGGGGACCCAGTCACACAGCATGGCAACAGCCCCAACATACTGTTGTGACCCAGAGCAGTAGTAAAAGACTTTAAAGCAAAATTTCAAAAGTGCAAAACATAAGCGCCCCCCTCAAAAAAACCAAAACAACAACAAAAACTGATGAAGTTGATTGCTCTGAAACATACTTTTGCCCCACCCTGAACATTCATGCATACACTTGGCCGGGGGGGGGGGGGGGGGGACCCAGCACAGACTAGCAATAATAATGCACTAGGAATTGGGTGGCGCGCGCGCCCGCACACACAGACACACACCTGTGGTCCAGCATGCAGGAACAGCCCAGGACCACCCTGTGACCCTGCTGTGGGAGGAGAGAGGAACCAGACGAGTTAAAACGGACCCGGAAATGTCTATGGTCCACAGGGCACAGGGTTGGAGGTGGGGATTAGCAAATGCTTCTGTACATACACCCCAGGGCAAACAGGGAAGCTGAGTTAGGCTCAGAGAGGCGGGAAGAGGGACTTGGGGCTGTGGCGGGGGCAGGAGAGTGGGAAGGAGAAGCATCAGCCATGGCCACCCCTACCCAACCCCACCCACACTTTAACAGCCCTGACCCAGGGCCCTACCTACATAAGCAGACCCTGACGTCTGGCTGTCCCGTCAGGTCCTGGGCAGCCAAGAGGAGGAGGCCTCTGTATTGCCTGCAAGATTCCAGTCCCTATGGTATGTGAGCATGTGTGCGCATGTGCGTGCAGGTGTGTGGGTGTGTGTGAGAGACAGTGGTGCCAGTATTGGTGTGAGTGTGCTTTTGGAGACGAGGGAGTGTGACACACAGTGTCTGAAGAGTTGGTGGAGTTCCCTGCACAGAAAGATACAATGTAGCAGAACCCTTCACATTGTTTCACATATAAAACTGCAACTGTTTCATTGCTTTTTTCCTTTGTCCATTTGCAGTTCATTCCATACCAGCGATGGAGGATGGAGGATGGAGGACCAGAAAGGCAAGCTTTAAGGTTGCTGTTAGCATGAGTACGATGAGCAAACTAGGCTCTTCTGGCGGAAAAAATAAGAAAAGAGGTTTGCATGTTAAGGGATAGAGTGCTGACCTGAGAGAAGAGGGTCACCGGGGTGGGGAGGTGCAGAGACCCTAAGCCCAGGCACCCGGGCTGGACCCTGGAGGGTGCTGTAAGGTCCAGAGAGCCCTGTGCTGAAGGTGCCTTGGCCCAGCCCTCGTTGGCCAGGACGCTCCGTCCTAGACCAGCGCCTATGCTTGTCTGTACCTCCTCTGGCTGGGCCAGCCCTGGAGGGTGCCATTCCTGCATTCCATCTGCGGAGGCACTGCAAGGAAAGGCTCACTTTATTGTCCACATACAAAGTTACCTTTATTTTTTTCTTTTTTGTGGCAGAGACAGAGAGAGTCAGAGAGAGGGACAGATAGAACAGACAGACAGGAAAGGAGAAAGATGAGAAACATCAGTTCTTCGTTGCGGTTCCTTAGTTGTTCATTGATTAATTTCTCATATGTGCCTTGATCGGGGGGCTACAGCAGACAGAGTGACCCCTTGCTCGAGCCAGTGACCTTGGGCTCAAGCTGGTGAGCCTTGCTCAAACCAGATGAGCCCACACTCAAGCTGGAGATTTTGGGGTCTCGAACCTGGGTCCTCCACATCCCAGTCTGGGGCTCTATCCACTGCGCCACAGCCTGGTCAGGCTACAAAGTTACCTTATATATTGGAGGTATTTTCAAGCTTCTTATCACTCCTGAAAAAGTACTGCTCTGGGCAGGAAAGAGCCTCAAAGACCTTGGGCAGAAATCTAGTTCTCCTGACTCCACCCCTCTCTGCTGAGCTCCAGTCTGGGTTTTCTTTCTGCCCCCCTGGGACCCCCTGCCAACCTAACAGAACACAGGGTGCCCTTAGCAGCTGCCTCTGCTCCTGGGTCTTCATCTCAGGGAAGGAAGGACCCCCTCCGTCTCCCTTGAAGTCTCCCTCCCCAACAATCACCACCTCTGGAAGCTTCCACCGGGGACTTTGGCTGCAGCCTCAGCACCCCTTGACAGGTCTGGAGGAAGGGTCTTTATGAAATGCAGCCATGGGGGAGGGGGCACAGAGTAGGGCCTGGACCTCTGGGAAGGGGTTCCCAGGAAGACGGATGGGGTTAAACAGCGTTGCAGCTCTGCAATTGCCCTCGATGCCGATGACGCTGAGCGAGCACAGCTCAGTTTGGCGCCAAAACACCTAAACTCGCTAATGTTACTTTTGAAAAGGGAGGGTCCAGTGTCCTGTTGTCCAGATGGACTTTTTTATTTTATTTTTAGCGTGAGAGACAGCAGACAGGGACAGAGAGGATGGGAGAGAGATGAGAAGCGTCGATTCTTCATTGTGGCTCCTCAGTTGTTCATTGATTGCTTTCTCATTTTCTCATCTGTGCAGGAGGGGTGGCGCTCCGGCTCAGCCAGTGACCCCTTGCTCAAGCTAGCAACCTTGGGCTCAGAGCCAGCGACTTTTAGGCTCAATCCAGTGACCTTAGGATCATTTCTATGATTCCACGCTCAAGCCAGAGAATTCGGGTTTCACCTGGGTCCTCAGCCTCCGAGGTCCACACTCTATCCGCTGTGCCACACCTGACAAGGCGAGATGGATTTTAAAGCCTGCATCGTCGTTCTCCTTGTGACGATTTTTACAGTGACCCCGACTTTTAACCAGTGGTACTCATTTCCACTCGGGAGTGAAACAGGTTCCATCTTAAAGACGCACATAGGTTTGAGTGAACTGAGCTGGTTTGGAGAAGAAGGGCATGTAGAGGGCCTGCGGCCACAGGACACAAGAACCATGAAGGCGGCCCAAACGGCTGCGGGGAAGGAAACACCCGGCGTGGAGTGCGGTCTGTGTGAGCGCACCAATGTCTGTGCGCCGCGCACGTGGGTCTCTGCCCGTCTTTGAGCCGCGTGTATCCTGTCTTTTGTCTGTGGGAACAAATGCTGGGGTTGGTGCGACTCCAGCAGAGAAAGGGCCGCCAGGGCGAAGCCACGGCCTGGAGAAGATTCTGGAACTCGTCTGCCAGCCCTTACCGTAAGTCCACGAGCTCCAGACGAATGTTAGGGAAAAGCCCGGCGGGAGGCGCAGCCGGGCTGGGCGGAAGAGCTGGGGGTGCGGGGCCCCGGGCCCGGGGCAGGCGCGACCCGGGCGCGCGGCGGAGGGCGGGCCTGCGTGTGACCCGCGCTGGGCGGGACGGGGAGGAGCAACCCTTATAAAGCCTGGGGCCTCGGGGCCGTTCGAGCTCGCCGATCCCGCCGTGGCCTCCGCCTTTGTCTGCGCCACCACCAGTGAGTTCAGGCTGTTCCTCCGAGGGGCTCGGGACTGGGGGGTAGGTAGGAGGTGGAGGGGGGTAATATCAGGGGCTCAGAACGCGCCGGCGTGCGGCTGGGCCCCCCGCTTCGGGCGGAGGCTCCTGCAAGGCCCTGCAACAACCCGCAAAGCCGCGACTGGGATCCAGGGCGCCAGCGCGGGGTTGGTGTTCTCCGGATCCTGGTGCTCCCGGGACAGGGACCAGCCCCTACGGGGCTGGGAGCGCCCATAGCGAGGGGTGGGCCCCTGGGGAGGACCGGTGGGTGCACTCTTGCTCATAGTGTCTTTTTAGAGGACTCTAATAAACTTCTCTGTTCCCTTTAGTGCCGCCTTACACCATCGTCTACTTTCCTGTTCGAGGTAGGGGCCTGTGACCAGGAGAGAGAGAGAGGCAGAGGTTGGGGGCTGCAACCCATGGCCTCTTATTCACCTGGGGAGACCCCAGCACCGCCCCCTCCCCTATCCATCCTCATGGGGCTGGACTCCGCGTCCCTGAACTCCCTAGGTTGAAGTATCCAGCCTCCTGTGGCCTGCCCCGGCCCCAGGGTGCTTTGAGGCTGGGGTCTCTGCATCCCCACCATCCTGTCTCCCTCCCCCAGGGCGCTGCGAGGCCATGCGCATGCTGTTGGCTGACCAGGGCCAGAGCTGGAAGGAAGAGGTGGTGACCAGGGAGACCTGGATGCAGGGCTCACTCAAGGCCTCCTGTGTGAGTGCTTGTGCCGGATGGGGTGGGGGCTGGGGCCCGGGGTAAAAGTAGGGTGGGGGCAGCCAAGCCGAGCACCTCTGATGGTCCTGTGTCCACCCCCAGGTGTACGGGCAGCTCCCCAAGTTCCAGGATGGAGACCTGACCCTGTACCAGTCCAATGCCATCCTGCGCCATCTGGGCCGCTCCCTTGGTGAGTCCTGAGGCTGCAGGTGGTCCAGTCCAGGGCAGGGGTGGGTGAGCATCAGCCATTGTTCCTGCTCAGCCCAGCCTCTCCCATTTAAATCACGCTGTCCAGCACCCTTGTGGAGTGGAGGGATTGCAGGCAGTGGAAGTTACATGACTTGCCCAAGGTCAAGCCCAGGTCCACCTGCAATCCTTGCCCCATGCCAGGCTGCCACCCACCAAGATCTGAACACCCACTGCGCATGAGGACTGCACCTTTCTTTTGTCCACATCCTCCTCCCTCTTCCCTGGGAGCCAGGGGCAGCCACATGGCCTGTCTGATCAGCAGGCAGTTGTGAGTTGTGTGTCCGTCACCCATCATGCTGTCTGCTCTCCGTGCCCAACCCCCCAGGGCTGTACGGGAAGGACCAGCGGGAGGCGGCCCTGGTGGATATGGTGAACGACGGCGTGGAAGACCTCCGGTGCAAATACGTCACCCTCATCTACACCAACTACGTGAGCACGGGCACCAGGGTGGGCACGGGAACCAGCAAAGAAAGGGGTTTTCAGAACTCTTGGCCCACACCGCAGCCCTCATGTGGCTCCGTCTGAGCCCTCCCTCGGTCAGGGGGCCGGGGCTGGGCTGGGCTCTGCAGTGGGGACCAGCAATAGCAGAGCAGTGAGAGGACAGTAGACATTGAGCCAGGGGTGGTTCCTGATCGCCTTGGCTAGGGGTGGTCAGGAGGGCTTCCTGGAGGAGGTGGAGAAGGCAGAAGATGTAAAGCCAGCTTCTGGAAGGGGGTTGCTGGCACTTTCCGGTGCACAGAGTGTGCAGACATGGAGCGCATTAGGGGATCCGAGAGCAGGTTAGCAGAGTCAGGGTTGCGCGTGTTGGTTGTGTGTGACGAGGGAGAGTAGCGGGAGGTGGAGCTGGAGGAACAGCGGGCTCAGGGCCTGAAGGTCTGAACCCCCCACCGCCACCCCTGGCTTAGATACTTTCCTGCTGTCAGTAGGGAGACATCGGGTCTAAGCCGGGTGGTGTCTAATGTGAGGTCTAGCTCAGGCCGTGTGGCTCAGTTGGTTAGTGTCTTCCTCCTCTGCCAAGGCTGCAGGTTAGTTCCCTGGTCAGGACACATAAAAAGAATCATCTATTGAATGCTTAAATAAGTGGAACAACACATTGATGTTTCCCTCGCTTGCTCTCTCTCCCTCTCGCTCTAAAATCAGTAACACTAAAACATGTGAAGTGTAGAAGGGTCCTCCCAGGCTTTTGCAGGAGTCTGCTGAGAGATCACGAGGAGGGAAGGGAAGAATTGGGCACTGGAGTGGACAGGATGTGGCAGTAGCCTGGGGGTGGGGAGCGAGCAGAGGCTCATGGGCTCAGGGTGGGTGGTGTTTCTCTGAGACGGGGCCCAGAGAAGGGGCCGTCTGGGCCGGGGCACAGTATGAGGGTCAGGAGGGTGATATGTGGGGGTATCTTTCTGGCAGGAGGCAGGCAAGGAGGACTACGTGAAGGAGCTGCCGGGGCGCCTGAAACCTTTTGAGACTCTGCTGTCCCAGAACCAGGGGGGCCAGGCCTTCATCGTGGGCAACCAGGTGAGTAACTGTCTCCGTCCTTACCCCTACCATGTCACCCTCTCTCTTTTTTTTTTTACTATTATTATTTTATTTTTTTTACAGACACAGAGAGAGAGGGATAGATAGGGACAGACAGACAGGAACGGAGAGGGATGAGAAGTATCAATCATCAGTTTTTCGTTGCGACACCTTAGTTGCTCATTGATTGCTTTCTCATATGTGCCTTGACCATGGGGCTACAGCAGACCGAGTAACCCCTTGCTCACCCAGCGACCTTGGTCCAAGCTTTGCTCAAACCAGATGAGCCTGTGCTCAAGCTGGCGACCCTGGGGCCTCGAACCTGGGTCCTCCGCATCCCAGTCCGACGCTCTATCCACTGCGCCACCGCCTGGTCAGGCTCTTTTTTTTTAAGTGAAAGGGAGAGACGCAGAGAAACAGACTCTCACATGCGCCTCAACCAGGATCCACCCAACAAGCCCCCTACAGGGTGATGCTCGGCCCATCTGGGGCCACTGCTTCATTGCTTGGCAACCAAGCTATTTTTAGCACCTGTATTGGGGCCATGAAGCCATCCTCAACACCTGGAGCCAACTTGCTCGAACCATTCGAGCCATGGCTGTGGGAAGTGAAGAGAGAGAGAAGGGAGCAGGGGAGGGGGAAGAAATCTATGGTTGCTTCTCCCCTATGGCCTGACCAGGAATCGATCCTGGGAGTTCCACACGCCAGGCTGACGCTCTACCACTGAGCCAACTGGCCAGGGTCTCACCCTTTCTTATAGACGGGAAACAGGTACAGAGAGAACATGTGAGCCGTTCACTGCTGGCACACAGACAGACCTAGGGAACAGTCCCCTTCCTCCCCCTCCCCCTGGCCTGCTCCCACCTGCTGAGCCTCTGGCCCCTGCCCTGCAGATCTCCTTCGCGGACTACAACCTGCTGGACTTGCTGCTGATTCACCAGGTCCTGGCCCCCAGCTGCCTGGACTCCCTCCCCCTGCTCTCGGCCTACGTGGCTCGCCTCAGTGCCCGGCCCAAGCTCAAGGCCTTCCTGGCCTCCCCCGAACACGTGAACCTCCCCATCAATGGCAATGGGAAACAGTGAGCGCCCGTGGCACCCTCAGGGGGAGGCAGGGGCTGCCTGCCTCGCTTTACCAAGACCAATAAATTTTCCAAGAAAAAAGTGGTACTGTGGGCATTGAGTTTCCTGGGGCAGGGGCTGTGGAACCCTCCCTTGTCGGGCAGCCAGCTAGGATACTTGAAATCCTAAAAGCACAATCAAAAGTGTCTTCCCAGAACACGCAGCCCAGTCTGTGTTTGCTGAACTCCAGGGAGAGGGGGGGGAAAAAAAGGAAAGAGAAATGACTGGTCCTTACCCTGGAGATCCCGAGTCTCGAGAGAGAAGACTCATTGATGAAAGCATGCTTTCTGGTCCCAGCAGGTCATTTGCCAGAGGATTTTAGTCCTGGACAGCGGGAGCCGAGGGCCCCTGCAGGGGATGGGTGTGGGTAGGAGTGAGTAGCTCAGAGTAGGGCAAGCTGGGTTGGTGGGAGGGTCAGTCACTCTTCTCTTGGGGGGGGGGTGAGGTGCTCTTCCGGCTTCTGGCATCATGAGCATACGAGCAACCGTGGATGATCCAGGTGCCTCTCCCAGTGCCCCCTCTTGCCAGGTTGCTAAGGGGTGGAGCCTAGGCGAGCTGGTGGATGTGTGTCCACAGTGGTGAGAGCCCCAGGCAAAATGGGGGCGTTGGGGGTGCCAACAGGTCAGGGCTCGGGGCTTCCGGATATGGCTGGAGGGGAGGGGCTTCTCTGGAGAGCCTTGCCCAACCTCAGAGTCACCTGCCACCAGCCCAAAGGGGGGACCCCCACATAGGGGAGTCCCTGAGGAAGCCAGCCTCTCATTTTTTATTTTGAGAAACCTCAGTAGGTTTGTGACCTTCCAGGAAATGTCACTGAAGGGCTAAGGAGGAGGCATTGCCTGAATGCCGCAGACTCGGGTCAGAGAAGGGCTGCCTGCACTCGTCCCGTGTCTTAGAGACCCCGCTTCGGGCTGTCTGCTGTCAGAGCGGTCAGGGGGGACTGCTCAGCCACCACCAGGCTCCCTGGGCACTGCCCGGGAGACCAAGAAACGGGTTAGAGGCTGGAACAGACACTGCCAGCAGGAGGACTTTGGACTGAGGCAATGTGGAGCCACACCGACGGGGCACATGTCCCGGAACCGCCTACAGCCGCAGTTACAAATAACAGTAGTTGCTAACACTTAACTATCCGGTCTCTGCCAGGCATTACACAACAGGCCGGAGTGTGTTACTTCCTTAATCATTCCTTCACCACCCTTGAGTAGATACTCACCCCTAGTTATGGATGAGGAAACTGAGTCACAGAAAGCATCAGTGACCTGCTGGTGTATGAACTGAGAGGCACAGACAAGGTTATCACATCGTTGTGATCACACAGCACAAACGTGCAGCAGGAGACTGGCTCAGACGTCCGGTGCCCACACGATGGACTTGCCCCGTGGAGAACGAGGGGGTTGCATTGGGCTCCACGGGAGCAGAGGTGCTGGGGCGGCTGCGTGCAGCCCTCTCTGCAAGAGAAGTTTTCCTGCTGTTTACCCGCTACGTGGAAAAACGAGACTTCCCTGTCCCCCTTGCCGCTGCGGGGAGAGAGTGAATGGCTTCCAGGACACTAGCCAGAGACCCTAGCACTGCCCAGTTGGTAGAGACTCAGACAGGCCAGAGGCCCTAGCACTGCCCAGTTGGTAGAGACTCAGGCAGGCCAGAGACCCTAGCACTGCCCAGTTGGTAGAGACTCAGGCAGGCCAGAGACCCTAGCACTGCCCAGTTGGCAGAGACTCAGGCAGGCCAGAGACCTTAGCACTGCGCAGTTGGTAGAGACTCAGGCCAGAGACCCTAGCACTGCCCAGTTGGTAGAGACTCAGACAGGCCGGAGACCCTAGCACTGCCCAGTTGGTAGAGACTCAGGCAGGCCGGAGACCCTAGCACTGCCCAGTTGGTAGAGACTCAGGCAGGCCGGAGACCCTAGCACTGCCCAGTTGGCAGACTCAGGCAGGCCGGAGACCCTAGCACTGCCCAGTTGGTAGAGACTCAGGCAGGCCAGAGACCCTAGCACTGCCCAGTTGGTAGAGACTCAGGCAGGCCGGAGACCCTAGCACTGCCCAGTTGGTAGAGACTCAGACAGGCCGGAGACCCTAGCACTGCCCAGTTGGTAGAGACTCAGGCAGGCCGGAGACCCTAGCACTGCCCAGTTGGCAGACTCAGGCAGGCCGGAGACCCTAGCACTGCCCAGTTGGTAGAGACTCAGGCAGGCCAGAGACCCTAGCACTGCCCAGTTGGCAGACTCAGGCAGGCCGGAGACCCTAGCACTGCCCAGTTGGTAGAGACTCAGGCCAGAGACCCTAGCACTGCCCAGTTGGCAGACTCAGGCAGGTCGGAGACCCTAGCACTGCCCAGTTGGCAGACTCAGGCAGGCTGGAGGGGGAAAGCTCTGGGGGGGGGGGCGGGAGGCGAGCCCTGATGGGAGGCCAAGGGCCTGGGGAATTGCGGCAGGCGGGCTCCCTGGCTGTGTGTGTCCCCTGCCATTGCTTAGGGGAGTGGACTGGGCTTTCTGGTTGGTCCTAAGTTGGAAAAATGGGATAAAAATGAAGGACACTCATTTAAGAAGTCCTGGGCATCTGGGGGTGATTGTTTCAAGGGCCCCTGTTTGGCTTCCTGGGTTGTTCCTGGACGTAGCTAGTCTGACCTCTACGAGACTGGCTCCCGGCAGGCTGGCCGCCTGGCTGGTTATTGGAGATAAGAGGTTGGTTTCCCGGGCAAGTGGCTGCAGGCTGTAGGTCAGAATTCTATTTTCATATGTGGCCTGGCCAGTGTGCATTTGCTTAATCCAGTCTCTCGCCTCCCTGGAGACGTGGGGCCCCAACCACGCTGACGGGAAGCCTTTTGCTCAGGCATCTGAAACTTGAGTGGAGGACCATCCTGCAGGGAGAAAGCAGGAGTCCACGCATTCCCTTGAGGAACAGCTCCTGGCTGGTTTCTGGGCCCTGGGGACACTTGATAAAGGGACACCAAGGGATCAGTCTGAGCTGTCCATTAGACCACCCAGATTCAGAGATGGCCTTGCACAAGGCACTGCCTCTAGGGCACGTGGTTTCTGCAGGACCGGCTGAGCAGGCCTGAGGACCCGGAACGACAGGGGCCTGTGACTCGCCCATGCTGTGCCCGCACCTGTCACACCTGAGCCTTCGGGGCCCTGGGGCTAAGCCCAAGAGCATGACTTCCTCAGGGCTCTGCACCTGGTGGCTAGCTGGCTACAGAAGGGGTGGGCGGCCCTGAGGGACTCTGGAGAAGGAAGTTGTCCCTGGACAGGACTTCTCACTGTCCGTTTTGCCAGTACAGAGAGAAGACCAAGGTCAGCATCCTCAGGCCTGGGCAGAAGCCAGCATCCAGGAACTTGGCAGAGTAGAGACTAGGGGACTGGGGTTGGGGTTGTTAGTAAAAAGGCTTAAGGGGGCGCCTTGGGAGTAGCCCACGTATGTCATCACACGGGTCCAGTGGGACCGCTTGCCCAGAAGACCCTGCTGCAGAGAGAGGCTGCAAACAGTCAGGGGTGATGACACCCCAGGAGGCTGTCACCGAGCCATCCTTCCCCAGTGCCTGCTCAGTGGGTTTTCAGACACCTGTCGTGTATATCAAACCTGGCGCCGTCGCTCTCCATCAGGAATGCCGGAAGGGCCCGGTAGGCCACACTCAGTGACAGGGTGGAGCCACCTGCATGCTCCGCCCCAGGCTCCTTGCTGACCAGCCCGCCTCCGGAAAGTGCGAAGAGAGGCCCCAACCCCCAGGTGGGAGACAGGGAAGCTGACACTCAGGGACCCCAGTGCCCAGACCTGTGTCCACTGATGGGCCCCTCTCTCACCCAGAACTTCCATCAGCTTCCTGTACTCCCCACATGACAAATACCCACGGACAACAAATAACTCAGATATTTGAGAGAAATCTCGTAACATGAAAGAGAGAGGGAGAGAGAGAATAAACAGGAAAAACAAAAGAAACTCAGAGAAGATAGAGACCATGCAGGCTGCGTAAAGAAACTTCAAATGAAATTTAATCGTTCCCTCCGGGGAGATAGCAAAAGACAAGGAGACAGGAACAAGCACTGTCACGAAAGATGTTCGGAGCCACAGAACGAGCTCTTGGAACTTCAAGCTATAACAGTGGGAATGAAAAATCAAAGAAGATAAAGTTTAAAAATGCATATGAAAATAAGACAAAAGAAAAAACCATGCAGAGCTTAGAAAAATAGAGCTTACTCGAGGAGGTCCAGAGAAAGAGAGAACAGGAAGGGGAGGGGGAAAAAATAGGGAGCAGGTGATCAAATGAACAATAAATACAACGTAACCTTCCAGGACCGGAGATGAGCTTCCAGGTTGAAAGGCACAACGACCGCCAAGCACGTTGAATGAAAAAGAGTCCAAAGACTGATATAAAAGCAGGTGGTGAAATCAGAGCCCTAGAAAGACCGTGAAGACCTTCCTTGCAACCTTCCTGAGAGAGAAAAGCAAACCTCACAGCCAAGGGATAAGGAATTTGGAGTTACATCAGAGGTCTGTGGGGATTATGGAACATGCCCACAGATACTCTGCCGCTCCAGCGACCCGTGTCCTCCCGCGGAAGCTGGGCGGGACCTGTGGTTGTCTCCATGAAGTGGAAGCCACGTGGTGAGGCTTCCCAACCTAAGTTAGAAAAGGTCAGGCTGCTTTGCTGTTTCTTTTTTTTTTTTTTTGTATTTTTCTGAAGTTGGAAACAGGGAGGCAGTCAGACAGACTCCCGGGTACACCCGACCGGAATCCACCCAGCATGCCCACCAGGGGGCAATGCTCTGCCCATCTGGGCTGTTGCTCTTGCAACCAGAGCCATTCTAGCGCCTGAGGCAGAGGCCATAGAGCCACCCCCAACACCCGGGCCAACTTTGCTCCAGTGAAGCCCTGGCTGCAGGAGGGGAAGAGAGAGACAGAGAGGAAGGAGAGGGGGAGGGGTGGAGAAGCAGATGGGCGCTTCTCCTGTGTGCCCTGGCTGGGAATCGAACCCGGGACTCCTGCACGCCAGGCCGACGCTCTTCCACTGAGCCAACTGGCCAGGGCCGCTTTGCCATTTCTTTTGAGAAACTCATTTCAGTCACTGTGCAAAAGGTCCAGCTACCCTGAGGCGGCTGCCGGGAGTGCTCACATGGAATGATGATAGAAAGAGAGAGAGAGAGGGACAGAGAAAACACAATGAAAGCAGACCTGCTCCTACACCCAGCCCTGAAAGTGACAGTCTCCTTTTCTGCTCCATTCAGGGGGAGGCAAGGGGGGGTCATGTAATAGTCGTGGCACCATGAGTTTGAAGAGTTCTTTCGTATTAGTAAAACTGATTCACCATATTGAGAAGAATTAGTGGATCCTTACCTCACGCCATATATAACAATAAACTCCAGATCAATAGTTCTCAACTGGGGGTGATTTTGTCCCCCAAATTACATTTGGCACTGTCTGGAGAAACTTTTGTTGTCACAAATTGTGAGATGCTACTGGCACTCAGGGCTCCTGCTGAATACGGCTGCCCACAACAAAGAATGACACAGCCCCAAATGTCCACAGTGCACTAGCATTCATTGACACGTAAGATAGAAAAATAAAATAGTAACAGAAAAAAAAAGATGTAAGAGATTTCTCAATATGACTTTCTTTAACAGGGTCCCTAAATGAATAAAGTTAATTATACACCCAAACTAAGAATTTCTCTTACACTGTGATGGTTATTGCTTATCAGATGATCAGATAGATAGATAGTAAACTCAAAAGAAATATTTGCAACCACCTATGGTTTATAACGCTGCGGTTGGCATTCCCACCAACCCTTCAGGACCCTCCCAAAGTCACTGTTAGTCAAATAAGTTTGTAAATATGATGTATATGTTTGCTCGCTTATAGTTTGCATTGGGTGTGGGAGGCAGGCTGTAGGCTGGCAAGGTCCTCATAGCCCAAGGCTTGGTTTTAAGACTAAGCCTTTCCCACCCTTTTAATACTAAGATCTTCTCAAAACTAAGCTTTTCCTCACACCCTTGACTGTTGCATGATAGGGGGTGGTGCACTCTTATGAGGAATCCCATTTATACCTCAGATAAGTGACTTTGTATCAGAGACTTTCTTATTTGTATATTGGCTTAAAGGCTTTCATTTCTACACTATAAAATGAGGCAGACGGGGGCTTTCTCTCGCTCGGTTCCTGCCATTAGCATTGCAGAGGAGAGGCAGCCAAGACGGCAGAGTGCTGAAGGAGAAGCCAGTTTGTGCAGAGTGTGCAGAGAGAAGGAGATGGGGAACAGAGGTGAATAAGGCTGGTGAGCTAGAAACCTTTGATTCTAGGAATACTTGGATGAGTCGGTGGCTTTGAGAGCCCTGAATGGAAAGGGAAGTGTTTTCCCACTGTGTGTATTTTCTCACCCGCCGGGTGCAAGCTAGGATTAAAGGTAATGCCCACCAGTTCTTCATTACTATCTGTCCGAATCAAATGTGAACCCGCACAGGCCAGGCAGCTGTGATGGTAGTCGCGGCTACTGGCTTTACAGTCACAAATATGAAAAACCAAAGCTCACACTCCATCTCTCGTGAAGGCAGGAGGCATCTGTAGTGGCTACAGTTGTGAGCATCCATGCAAGCGTCTGCGCACCAAACACCCTCACATTTATAAAAGCGAAGCAGCTGGTGGGAGGCAAGGACTTGGGCAGTTGGGAACAGCAGAGTTCAAAGTCTACAATAGGGAATAAGAGCAGGTGCCATTGCTCTTGAGACATTTACTATAATAACCACTGATTATGCCTCAAGCTTTAGAACACCCCAGGGGGAGAGAGAAATAGTCCAGACAACAGTCTATCTTTATAAGACTATATAAGTAATATAAAATATAAAACTAAATAAATAAAACCAAGACCCAAAAGACCCTAATGTCTATAGATATAATATTTATAAAGTTACAATTAGTTATAAGTATAGTTATAAATCTCTCTTTTGTTTTTCCTTCCTTTTGCTAGTGAGAGGAGGAGACATAGACTCCCACATGCACCCTGACTGGGATCCACCTGGCAAACCCTGTCTGGGGCTGATGCCCTGCCAATCTGGGGCCATGCTTGCAACTGAACTATTTTTAGTGCCTGAGGTAGAGGCTCCAAGGAGCCATCCTCAGTGTCCAGTGCCAATGCACTGAAACCAATCGAGCTACGGCTGCTGGAGGGAAGAGAGAGAGAAACAGAGAAGAGGGAGAGGGAGGAGTTAAGGAGCAGATGGGCGCTTCTCCTGTGTGCTCTCACCGGGAATTGAACTCTGGACATCCACCCACCAGGCCTATGCTGTACCACTGAGCCAACTGGCCAGGGACTATAAATCTCTCTTTAAATGAGTCATGGTAGAGAAGAACTTAAAACCAAAATTGCAGAACTTCTAGCGAATTATAATAAGCATCAGAAGCAGTGGTCTGCTGGTCTCGAATGCTCTAGTTTTATTATTATTTTTTTTGTATTTTTCTGACGCTGGAAACGGGGAGGCAGTCAGACAGACTCCCGCATTCGCCGGACCGGGATCCACCCGGCACGCCCACCAGGGGGCGATGCTCTGCCCATCTGGGGCGTTGCTCTGTCGCGACCAGGGCCACTCTAGCACCTGGGGCAGAGGCCAAGGAGCCATCCCCAGCACCTGGACCATCTTTTGCTCCAATGGAGCCCTGGCTGCGGGAGGGGAAGAGAGAGACAGAGAGGAAGGAGAGGGGGAGGGGTGGAGAAGCAGATGGGCGCCTCTCCTGTGTGCCCTGGCCGGGAATTGAACCCGGGACTTCCGCACGCCAGGCCGACGCTCTACCACTGAGCCAACCGGCCAGGGCCTCGAATGCTCTAGTTTTATAACAACTCTTGCTATCTATTAGGACAGATCTCCCCCCCCCATCACAGTCCACCCACAACAATTCTATTATGGGGTCTTCGAATGGGAAAAGGTATGGAATTAAATAAATGATAGACAGACTTAAAGATATAGACATACAGATGGGTTCAGGAGAATGGCACAGCAAACAGTCTCTACTGTTCCTGAGCTGATGCAATGGCGGCTCCCAGAAGCACATCAGTCTTTATTCAGGGAAAAAACATGGCCATTAGCAATTCAATTGTTTCCAAGACAACTCAAAGACAACCCCCACTACACCATTCAAATCCAACTTTACACCAATAAGAAACTAGCTTCCGGCCTGACCTGTGGTGGCGCAGTGGATAAAGCGTCGACCTGGAAATGCTGAGGTCGCAGGTTCGAAATCCTAGGCTTGCTTGGTCAAGGCACATATGGGAGTTGATGCTTCCAGCTCCTCCCCCCCTTCTCTCTCTGTCTCTTCTCTCTCTCTCTCTCTCTCTAAAATGAATACATTAAAAAAAATTAAAAAAAAAAAAAAAAGAAACTAACTTCCAGCCTCTTCCAGAGAACATGGATGGGACAAGCGAGAATCAGGTACAGCTCTTTGTTAACTAAGCAGGTGAGGTTGGGGCTGGGCCCAGCACCTCTGTCTCCTAGATATATCCAAATTACAAAAATATCCTGTTTATTTATTCGGTCCCCAACCCCCCACCCCCCCCAACATACACACCTCTTATTCTTCCACATTGTCTTGGCCATTCTTGGCCCTTTGTTTTCCTATCTGTATTTTAGTATCAGTTTTCCCAGTTCCATGAGAAGCCTTGATGGGATTTTGACTGGAATTCACAGTGAGTTTGTAGGTTAATTTGTGACATCTTTATGGTATTAAGTCACCCCACCTGGGGAAGCCCCTGAGCAGCTGGAGGTGCAAGGGGGGTGGGATTTGTGAGGGAGGAAGGAAGCCATAAATACTGGCTGTGGCGTCAGGAGCTGTCAGCAACGCAGACCCCTCCATATGTCCTCCGTGGCTCTGGGCTTTGCGTATCGGGGGGAAACTGTACGTGTCAGGTTCGAAGTGGTCATGGGAAGAAGGACATGTGACACAAGACAAACAGCTCAACCTGTTTCCAATAATAAACACTCAACAGGGTTTTCTTTCTTTTTTTTCTTTTTTGCTGATTTATAAGCTAGGGCAGGGGTCGGGAACCTTTTTGGCTGAGAGAGCCATGAACACTACCTTTTTTTTTTTACAGAGACAGTCAGAAAGAAGGATAGACAAGGACAGACAGACAGGAACAGAGATATGAGAAGCATCAATCATTAGTTTTTCGTTGCACATTGCGACACCTTAGTTGTTCATCGATTGCTTTCTCATATGTGCCTTGACCGCAGGCCTTTAGCAGACCAAGTAACACCTTGCTCGCCAGCAACCTTGGGTCTAAGCTGGTGAGCTTTTGCTCAAACCAGATGAGCCTGTGCTCAAGCTGGCGACCTCAGGGTCTCAAACCTGGGTCCTCTGCATCCCAGTCCAATGCTCTATCCACTGCGCCACTGCCTGGTCAGGCAACACTACATATTTTAAAATGTAGTTCATGAGAGCCATACAACGACCCATGTACGTTAGGCATTATCCAGTAAAAATTTGGTGTTGTCCCGGAGGACAGCTGTGATTGGCTCCAGCCACCCGCAACCATGAACATGAGCGGTAGGAAATGAATGGATTGTAATACATGAGAATGTTTTACATTTTTCTTTTTTTTTACATTTTTAACATTATTTTTTTATTAAAGATTTGTCTGCGAGCCAGATGCAGCCATCAAAAGAGCCACATCTGGCTCACGAGCCATAGGTTTCCGACCCCTGAGCTAGGGGCTGGTGTTTCTGAAAACTAAACTCTTGAGGAATGGGGAAGAGGAGGCTCACATTTCTAACAGTTTTTGGATTGGTCAGGGGGGTATATGCTCTTTCTGTGTCTGTTATCCCAAACAGCCACCAAGGGCTATGCTGGATGAAAAAGAATAGACTGAAGCTTTTGTGTTAAAGCTTTTGTGGCAAAGAACCTACGCGGGGGACACTCCAGATACCTGGACCCGATCTGCTGGGTGACCGAATGTGGGTTTGCTGCCGGGGAGGTGCCAGGATGGGGGGGTGGGGCGAGGAGACGGCGAGGAGACGGGACCGGTGCCTGAGACCTGTGCCCAACCGAGACCTCACGGGGCCTCCTGATGGAGACTGCGAGAGTGTCCAGTGCTTCGGGGCAGTGTGAGCCAAGCAGGGACCCCGAGATGTCGGCAGGAGAACAGGGAGTGGTCCCCGGGGCAGCGCTCGGGTCTGCAGAATGTGAGGGCACCTGTGCTGGGGAGCGGGGGGCCTGGCCAGACTCGTCGCCGTGCTGCTTCTCCAAAGGCGCTCACCTCGTCCTGTGCGAGGATGGACCGGCCATGACTGATTGACTTGACTTTCTCAAGTTTTAAGTTAATGGGGGTGGGGGCTGAAAGGGAGATTTCCAGTTCAAGATAGCAGGGTAGAACCTGAAATCCACCCTATCCTTCTCAAACACATCAAAATCAAAGAAGAATATAAAACTGCTAGTAATGAAGTCTCAGACATATAGAAATAAAAAGGGCAATTCTGTGTGGACTTGAATAAGCCTCTCTCTGAAGGAAAGAAATAGGAGGAGACCCACAAGCCAGGTGGGAGCTGAAGTCTCATGTCTTCGCAAGGAGCCAGGAACAGAGCCAGGGCAAATGCACGGGGCTCAGCCAGGTCCTCGCCTGTTCCCAGCTCTGGAGAGCAAAGCTGAGAGGCCCCTGTGACCAAGGCCAGGTCTCCGCCAGCTGCATGAAGCCGGGGGCCAGGAATAACCTCCCTGCCACATCACAAATGGAGCCAAACCAGAAAATAGGAGTACAGACTTTGGGAGGGAAGGAAGGCCAGAGTGGTGGGTCAGTATACCCTGTTTTAGAGTCATATGCAGCATGAGGACAGACATATTAATTAGCTTTTTCTAAAAAAAAAAAAAAAAAAGAATTTAGTTATGACTATTAGAAATGTAAGGGCCTGACCAGGTGGTGGCGGGCCCCAGACACCAGGGCAGGTGGCTTCACCCCAGCACTTACCCAGAGGCCTGAAAAGGCATGTGGGCTGGGCGGGGACTGGATTCCAGGGCCTCAGGGGTCTGCCCTGTCATTGTGGCCTCCCAGCCCAGCCTGATAACCTCAGTGAGCTCATCTGACAATTTCATGATCAGAATAATCCCCCTCAAACATCCCAGAGCCTGACCAGGCAGTGGAGTAGTGGATAGAGCATCGGACTGGGATGCCGAGGACCCAGGCTCGAGACCCCAAGGTCACCAGCTTGAGCGCGGGCTCATCTGGTTTGAGCAAAAGCTCACCAGCTTGGATCCAAGGTCGCTGGCTTGAACAAGGGGTTACTCGTTCTGCTGAAGGCCCACGGTCAAGGCACATATGAGAAAGCAATCAATGAACAACTAAGGAGTCACAATGCACAATGAAAAACTAATGATTGATGCTTCTCATCTCTCCGTTCCTGTCTATCCCTCTCTCTGACTCTGTCTCTGTAAAAAAAAAAAAAAAAAAAAAAAAAAAGGCCTGGCCGATTGGCTCAGTGGTAGAGCGTAGGCCTGGCGTGCAGGAGTCCCGGGTTCTATTCCTGGCCAGGGCACACAGGAGAAGCACCCATCTGCTTCTTCACCCCTCCCCCTCTCCTTCCTCTCTGTCTCTCTCTTCCCCTCCCGCAGCCAAGGCTCCACTGGAGCAAAGTTGGCCCGGGCACTGAGGATGGCTCTGTGGCCTCTGCCTCAGGCACTAAAATGGCCTTGGTTGCAACAGAGCAACCCCCTGGTGGGCATGCTGGGTGGATCCCAGTTAGGCTCATACGGGAGTCTGTCTGACTGCCTCCCCGTTTCCGGCTTCAGGAAAATACAACAACTACAAAAAATAAACCCAATAAAAAAAAAAAGTGAGTTTACTTCCTGAATAAAGTGGATCTGCGTCACTGAACCTGGAAAAAATAAATAAATAAATGTAAGGAAAACCACTAAAAGTAGAAATAAAATGTATAACTGCCAAACCAATACTGGGAGAGAGGAAATAGCAAGAAACCCTCAACTAATTCAATAGAAAAAAGAAAGAAAGAAAAAGAATGCTAAATAGAATTATAATATGGCAGCTTTAAGTTCCAATAGCAATACAATAAATGTAAATGGGTCAAAATCTCTTTTTAAAAGGCAGACACTGATCAGATTAAAATAAAACAAAATGAAATAGATGTTGTTTTTTAAGAAGTATTTTTTATTTTATTTTATTTTTTTCAGAGACAGAGAGTCAGAGAGAGGGATAGATAGGGACAGACAGACAGGAACGGAGAGAGAAGAGAAGCATCAATTATCAGTTTTTCATTGCGACACCTTAGTTGTTCATTGATTGCTTTCTCATATGTGCCTTGACTTTGGGCCTCCAGCAGACCGAGTAACCCCTTGCTCAAGCCAGTGACCTTGGGTCCAAGCTGGTGAGCTTTGCTCAAACCAGATGAGCCAGCAGTTAAGCTGGAAACCTCGGGGTCTCGAACCTGGGTCCTCCGCATCCCAGTCCAACGTTCTATCCACTGCGCCACTGCCTGGTCAGGCAAGAAGTATTCTTAAAACAAGAGAAAGGTTGAAAATAAAAAGACAAAAGTATACTAAATGAAAATAAGAAGAAAACTTGTATAGCAATAGTAATACCAGAGAAACTGGACCTCAACACAAAGTCATTAAAAGAGACACAGAGACCAGGCAGTGGCGCAGTGGATAGAGCGTTGGACTGGGATGCAGAGGACCCAGGTTCAAGACCCCGAGGTCACCAGCTTGAGCACGGGCTCATCTGGTTTGAGCAAAAAGCCCACCAGCTTGAACCCAAGGTCGCTGGCTCCAGCAAGGGGTTACTCGGTCTGCTGAAGGCCCGCGATCAAGGCACATATGAGAAAGCAATCAATGAACAACTAAGGTGTTGCAACGAAAAACTAATGATTGATGCTTCTAATCTCTCTTCGTTCCTGTCTGTCTGTCCCTGTCTATCCCTCTCTCTGACTCACTCTCTGTCTCTGTAAAAAATAAATAAATAAATAAATAAATAAATAAAAATAAATTAAAAAAAAGAGACACAGAAATATTTCAAAGTGGAAAAAAAAAATCCATCAAGAAAACATTCTTGCCCAGGCCGGTTGGCTCAGCAGTAGAGCGTCGGCCTAGTGTGCGGAGGACCCGGGTTCGATTCCCGGCCAGGGCACACAAGAGAAGCGCCCATTTGCTTCTCCACCCCTCCGCCGCGCCTTCCTCTCTGTCTCTCTCTTCCCCTTCCGCAGCCAAGGCTCCATTGGAGCAAAGATGGCCTGGGCACTGGGGATGGCTCTGTGGCCTCTGCCCCAGGCGCTAGAGTGGCTCTGGTTGCAACATGGCGACGCCCAGGATGGGCAGAACATCGCCCCCTGGTGGGCAGAGCGTCGCCCCTGGTGGGCGTGCCGGGTGGATCCCGGTCGGGCGCATGCGGGAGTCTGACTGTCTCTCCCTGTTTCCAGCTTCAGAAAAAAAAAAAAAAAAGAAAAAAAAAAAAAGAAAACATTCTTGACCGGCTGGATAGCTAGGTTGGTTAGAGCAGGGGTCCCCAAACTTTTTACACAGGGGCCCAGCGCACTGTCCCTCAGACCATTGGAGGGCCAGACTATAAAAAAAACTATGAACAAATCCCTATGCACACTGCACATATCTTATTTTAAAGTAAAAAAACAAAATGAGAACAAATACAATATTTAAAATAAAGAACAAGTAAATTTAAATCAACAAACTGACCAATATTTCAATGGGATCTATGCTCCTCTCACTGACTACCAATGAAAGAGGTGCCCCTTCCAGAAGTGCGGCGAGGGCCGGATAAATGGCCTCAGGGGGCCGTAGTTTGGAGACCCCTGGGTTAGAGTATTGCGCTGATACACAGAAGTTGCTGGTTTGATCCCTGGTCAGGGCACGTACAGATGCAGATAGATGTTTCTCTCTCTCTCTCTCTCTCTCTCTTCCTCTCTCTCCATAATCAATAAATAAAAGTTAAAAAAATTCTTTAAAATATAGGTGCTCCAATTGGCTCAAGGACATAAATAACCATAAAAAAAATGGAAACAGGCCCTGGCCGGTTAGCTCAGTGGCAGAGCGTCGGCCTGGCGTGCAGGAGTCCCGGGTTCAATTCCCGGCCAGGGCACACAGGAGAAGCGCCCATCTGCTTCTCCACCCCTCCCCCTCTCCTTCCTCTCTGTCTCTCTCTTCCCCTCCCGCAGCCAAGGCTCCATTGGAGCAAAAGTTTGCCCGGGCACTGAGGATGGCTCTGTGGCCTCTGCCTCAGGCGCTAGAATAGCTCTGATTGTGGCAGAGTGTCGCCCCCTGGTGGGCATGCCGGGTGGATCCCGGTCAGGTGCATGCAGGAGTCTGTCTGACTGCCTCCCCGTTTCCAACTTCAGAAAAATGCAAAAAAAAAAAAAAAAAAAAAAAAAGGAAACAGTGATCAGATCACCCCTAAGCAGAGACCTCAGCCCCAGATAGCCATACGTGAGTTCTAATTGCACTTCAGGACACAATCATTTTTACCCTCAGCAAACGCCCACGATATACTGGAAAAGGTGGAAAGTGGCCCACTTCATTTTAACAAAACTGAGCAAAGATCTCCTGGAGAAAATAGAACTATAGACTATTCTCACTTGTGAGCTTTAATGTAAAAAATCAGCCTAGCAGAACAATGAAAGAATATTAATAGTATGACTTAAAGATCTGGCCTGGAGGAATAAAAAAGAGAACAGCAAACGATTACATAGCATTCACTATCTGGCAGGCACTGTACAATAAGCTTTTTACAGATTAAAATGTGGCAATGATGCCATGAAGCACAGGGTGGTCAGGGAACTTGTCTAATGCCACACAGCTGGTAATTAGTAGAGCCCAAGGTTTAGTCCCACTTGGCTTCAAATTCTTCTCTTGACTACCTCATTCTGTTGCTTCTTTAGGGGCAACAATAATTCAATAGATTGGAAAAAAGATTGGTGTACTTAATAAAAAAGAAGAAAAACAATATGATCATCTCAGATGTAGAAGCAGCTTGACCAGGCAGTGGCACAGTGGATAGAGCGTCGGACTGGGATGCAGAGGACCCAAGTTTGAAACCGCGAGGTCACCATCTTGAGAGCAGGCTCATCTGGCTTGAGCACAGGGTCACTGGCTTGAGTGTGAGATCATAGACATGACCCCATGATTTCTGGCTTGAGCCCAAAGGTCGCTGGCTTGAGCCCAAAGGTTGCTAGCTTGAAGCCCAAGGTTGCTGGCTTAAAGCCCAAGGTCTCTGGCTTGAGCAAGGGGTCACTTGCTCTGCTGTAGCCCCCCCCCCCATCAAGGCACATATGAGAAAGTAATCAATGAACAACTAGGGTACCTCTAAAGCCAGTAGCCACGGCCACCATCACAGCCGCCTGGCCCATGCAGGTTCGCATTTGATTCAGACAGATGGTAATGAAACACTGGAGCCAAGAACTGATGGGCCTTATCTTTAATCCTAGCTTGACCCCAGTGGGCAAGTAAAAACACACACTGAGCTCCAAAACCCACTCATTCAGCACTCACAAAGCTACTGACTTATCCGAGTTTCCTAAAATCAAAAGTTTCTAGGCCTGACCTGTGGTGGCGCAGTGGGATAAAGCGTTGACCTGGGTGTGCTGAGGTCGCCGGTTCAAAACCCTGGGCTTGCCTGGTCAAGGCACATATGGGAGTTGATGCTTCCAGCTCCTCCCCCCTTCTCTCTCTCTCTCTCTGTCTTTCCCTCTCCTCTCTAAAATGAATAAAAAAAATATAAAAATAAATAAATAAAAATAAAAACCTCCCACTTAAAAAAAAAAGTTTCTAGCTCACTAGCCTTATTCACCTCTGTTCCCCATCTCCTTCTCTCTGCACAAACTCTGCATTAACTGGCTTCTCCTTCAGCACTCCGCCATCTTGGCTGCTTCTCCTCTTCTCCACGTGGTCTTTCTCTGCTCTCCTTCAGCATGGGCTCCTCTGCTCCATTTTTTTTTTGTATTTTTCTGAAGCCGGAAATGGGGAGGCAGTCAGACAGACTCCCGCATGAGCCTGACCGGGATCCACCCGGCAAGCCCACCAGGGGGCAATGCTCTGCCCATCTGGGGCGTTGCTCTGTTGCAACCAGGGCCATTCTAGTGCCTGAGGCAGAGGCCATGGAGCCATCCTCAGTGCCTGGGCCAACTTTGCTCCAGTGGAGCCTTGGCTGCAGGAGGGGAAGAGAGAGACAGAGAGGAAGGAGAGGGGGAGGGGTGGAGAAGCAGATTGGCGCTTCTCCTGTGTGCCCTGGCCAGGAATTGAACTCGGGACTCCTGCACGCCAGGCCAACACTCTACCACTGAGCCAACCGGCCAGGGCCTTCCTCTGCCCCATTTTATAGTATAGAAATCAAAACCTTTAATCCAATATACAAACAAGGAAGTATCTGATACAGTCACTTATCTGAGGCATAAATGGGATTCCTCATGAGAGTGCACCACCCCCTATCATGCAACAGTCAAGGGTGTAGGGAAAATCTTAGTCTTAAAACTAAGCCTTAGTAAAAAAAAACAAAAAAAAAAACAAACAAACAAAAAAAACTCTAAGCCTTAGGCTATAACGACCCTGCCTGCTTACAGCCTGTCCCCCACACCCAATGCAAAGTATAAGTGAGCAAACATATATATCATATTTACAAACTTATTTGACCAACAGTACCACAATGAAGAATTGATGCTTCTCATTTCTCTCCTTTCTGTCCCTCTCTCTATGTCTGTCTCTGTCTCTGTCACACACACACAAAGAAAATGTAGAAGCAGCATTCAGTGAAATTAAGCACCCCTTCATGATAAAAACCATGCCTCAGAAGAGCTCCTGAGTTTTACCTTCGTGCCCGATGGGAGGAAGTGTCCATTTCTGAAGTGCCTCTGGGCAACCAACCAAGCCACATCCGGATTAAGGAGGGCAAGGTGATATCAGTGTCAAAACCACAGACACAGGCAGTATGTGCAGGCTCCAGGTCTGGTCCCAAGATGCAGCAGGCGTCATGAACGACCCCCTCTGACTGATCCGGGCAGAAGGCGGTCTGTGGCAGAAGTCAAGAAAGGGTGTTCAAGAAAAGACTAGGATAAGACTCTCTTGTGAATGTCCTCAGTCTCCCGCTTTATCTAAAGTGTTAATGTGTGTTATTGTTTAGAATTCTATCTCCTTTTGCACCCACTTCAAAGGTCCTTTTCTGCAGTCACTCTGTCTTTATTTTCTCAAGCAGCTACTATTAATTAAGGGGGGAGGGTGGACCCCATTTGCAGAGCTCCCATTTCTGAGCAGCCAATGAAAAATGGCCTGAGAAAATCTGAAGGCATATGAAATGAAAAGGAGAAACCAAAAATTCTAACAAGTGGAACTGAGGGCTTTCATATGAAGATGTTAGCTCTGGCCTGGTAGCTCAGCTGGTTAGAGCATCGTCCTGGCATGCCAATGTTTAGGGTTCAATCCTTGGTCAGGGCACATAAAAGAATCAACCAATGAGTGTATAAATAAGTGGATCAACAAATCAGTGTTTCTTTCTCTTTCTTTCTTCCTCTCTGAGATCAATGAATTAAAAAAAAAAAAAAAAGGTTTTACACACTCCCATGATGTCACAGCCCACATAAGGAAGCTCACGGCTGTCATCACTATTCAACCTTATTCTGAAGCTCTTAGTTGGTGCAGTAGGGTATGAAAGAGAATCTGGACACATGATATTAGACAGGAAGAGACTCCATTCTCATTACTTCCCAACAATAGGATCATCAGTGCAGAAAATAGAAAAGCTCGAATGGACATGCTTTTATAACAAGGGTGTCCATTCAGGGACCCAGATACAAACTCAATAGAGGCAAATGGATAGCTCTCTACTCACAATAGACGACAAGAAAATGTTATCAGAACAGAGATTACAGCCCTGGCCAGAGAGCTCAGTTGGTTGGAGCATCGTCCTGAAGTGCAGAGGTTTGCTGGTTCGATCCCAAGTCAAGCACATACTGGAACAGATGTTCCCGTGTCTCTCTTTCTCTCTCCCTTCCTTTCTAACATCAATACATAAAAATAAATTAATTAAATTTAAAAAATAAGAACAGAGATCACAAAAACATAGAACTGTAAAATAGTACATACAATTTCTGTATTTAAAAAATGTGCAGATTTGTTTTTTTTTAATTAATTAATTTATTTTTGTATTTTTCCGAAGTGAGAATCAGGGAGGCAGTCAGACTCCCGCATGCGCTTGACCAGGATCCACCCGGCATGCCCACCAGGGGGTGTTGCTCTGTTGCAGCCGGAGCCATTCTAGCTCCTGAGGCAGAGGCCATGGAGCCATCCTCAGCGCCCAGGCCAACTTTGCTCCAATGGAACCTTGGCTGTGGGAGGGGAAGAGAGAAAGAGGAAGGAGAGGGGGAAGGGTGGAGAAGCAGATGGGCACTTCTCCTGTGCACCTTGACCAGGAATCAAACCCAGGACTTCCACACGCTGGGCTGAGGCTCTACCACTGAGCCAATGGGCCAGGGCCCAGATTTGTTTTTAAAGAAAACATCCTAGCCCTGGCGGGTTGGCTCAGCGGTAGAGTGTCGGCCTGACGTGTGGGGGACCCGGGTTCAATTCCCGGCCAGGGCACACAGGAGAAGTGCCCATTTGCTTCTCCACCCCCACCCCCTCCTTCCTCTCTGTCTCTCTCTTCCCCTCCCGCAGCCAAGGCTCCATTGGAGCAAAGCTGGCCCCGGGCGCTGGGGATGGCTCCTTGGCCTCTGCCCCAGGCGCTAGAGTGGCTCTGGTCGCAGCAGAGCGACGCCCCAGAGGGACAGAGCATCGCCCCCTGGTGGGCAGAGCTTCGCCCCTGGTGGGCGTGCTGGGTGGATCCCGGTCCGGCGCATGCGGGAGTCTGACTGTCTCTCCCTGTTTCGAGCTTCAGAAAAATACAAAAAAAAAAAAAAAAGAAAACATCCTCAATGATTAGTGAAAGACCTAAAATGTCTGAAAAAATGAGTGACATCCCATTTCTGGGTAGGAAGATGCAACACTACAGATCGGATCTTCTCTGAATGAATCTGCAGGCCAGCGCGTATAGTCCAACCTTCTCTGAGCACTTGTGGTGTGTCAGGCACTGCTCACGGTTCCAAACCCTAGCAGATGTTTGTTACTTGCATTCCCCCTAGAGGTGGAGGAAAGCTTCCCTGGGAGGTGACCTCCAGAGGGCTCCTGAAGAGGAGGAGGAGGAGGAGGGGGAGGAGGAGGGGGAGGGGGAGGGGGAGGGGGAGGGGGAGGGGGAGGGGGAGGGGGAGGGGGAGGGGGAGGGGGAGGGGGAGGGGGAGGGGGAAGGAGAGGCGGATGGATCCTTTGGTGCAACCTAACTTGAATAGGCAGAAGTATCTAATTCGGAGCTAAGGAGGTGGGCACAGGACCCCAAATGCCAGGCCAAGGCTTTGTCCTGCGGACACTGGGGAACCACGGTGTCTTAAGCAGGGCAGAGGCAAAATGAGTCTGAGGTTTACAACACTCCCAGGGTGCAATGGAGGGATCGGCAGGCTCAAGATGGGAGACTAGCTGACTTTAAGAAGGCTTTGCAAAATTCCAGGGGGAAATGGAGGGATCATGGCCAAGGGGCAGAGCCTAAAGGCACAGGAACAGGAAGTGTTCCGAGGGCAGTCGGCAGGATGCAGCGGATCTGTACGCAGGAGACCCTGACGCCTCCTTGATTCTGGCCTGGAAGCTGGCGCCGGGGAAGACAGACGCAGTGGCGCAGGATGGGGCAGGCGCAGAGGAAAAGGTGAGAGCCAGGGCCTAGGATATCTGGGAGAAGCGCTTCCTGGGAGGGGACACCAAGTGGAGCCTGGAAAGCAGGTGCTCTCGGTGAGTGGGGAGGGAGTGGGGAATGTAAGGTCAGGAGACCTCAAGCCTAGTTCTGGCAGCTGTGCTGGCCTGGGTAGGCCGCTCAGTGTTGCTGATACTCGATCCTCTTCTGAAAACAGGGGCTCATCGTTCCTACGTCCCAGATTGCAGGAGGATTAAGGAGATATAACACATGGCAAGTGCTTGGCCCAGAGCCTGGCATTGGATGAACAGGAGATCCTGCCCCTCACTCCCCACTGCCCATCACCCCATGTCCAGCCATCTCCTGCCCCGAGGCTGCCTTCTCCCTGTGGTCTTGTGTTCCCTTGACCCAGTTAGAGAGAAATGATGAAGAAATCCACCCTCTGGCTCCATCCTAAAGCCCCATCTCCCGCCCCACTGGGAGGGATGGGTGCACACAGGTCTGAGCCCTGGATGAGCTGTGTAATCCCCGGATCTGACTGGGCGGTCTCTCCCACTCGCCAGGAGGGACCTGCGGCTGACGACCAGAACTGCTGGCTCCAGGCCTGGTACTGCCCCACCCATCTGTACCTCAGACAGGGTACCAATGTTTTGGCGGTTACATCCCAGGAGACAGACCACAGCAAACCCAAAGTGAATTTTATAAGTTTTATTGCAAACCTGCGCAGGGACTGCAGGCAACCCACGCAAGGGAACACTGCAGCCCCGAGCTTCTAAAATGGCTCCTTTTTATAGGGTGGCTATCTAGGCTGAGCAAGCAAGCAAGCAGCGTTTACAAGGGCGGAAGAGGTGCGATTAGCTGACCTTGTTCTTAGCTAAGTCTCTAGGGTAGGGGGTAGGGCTTCCTTGACGTTGGGTAGATAGAGTTCTGTAGAAAATATTGCTACATTTCTAACGGTTGTTTATCTTTTTTTTTTTTTTCCTCCAGCCATGTACTGGATGTACTCAGTTTTCATGGCTGGTGGCCTGCACCGCTTGTCCTAGGATGTCACAGGCGCCTCCTTTGGAAATAACACCAACATCCTACAATGGCTGTTACATGTGTGTCCACTGCTCTGTGGGTCTGTGGTGTGCGGGGCGCTCAGGGAAGGACAGAAGGCCTGGGTTTGAGTCCAGCCCCGACACCGGGCAGCTCTAAGTGGAGGCCCATGGACAAGGGATGAAGCCTCCATGAGTCTCAATTCTTTTTTTTTTTTTTTTTTTTAGAGAGAGACAGAGAGAGACAGGAACATCAGGAACATCGAGCAGCTCCTGTGTGTGCCCTGATCAGGGAATGGAACCGGCAACCTCCCTTCTCTGGGATGATGCTCCAATCAACTGAGCTATCCGGCCAGGGCTTAATTTTTATTGATTTTTTTTTGTTTTTAAAAGACAGAGAGAGGAATGGAGAGAGAGGGGAGGGGGAAGGGAAGCATTTGTTGTTCCACTCAGTCTGCATTTTTTGGAAATGTTACATTTTTTTTTTTAATTTTTATTCATTTTAGAGAGGAGAGGGAGAGACAGAGAGACAGAGACAGAGAGAGAGAAGGGGGGAGGAGCTGGAAGCATCAACTCCCATATGTGCCTTGACCAGGCAAGCCCAGGATTTCGAACCAGCGACCTCAGCATTTCCAGGTCGACGCTTTATCCACTGCGCCACCACAGGTCAGGCAGTCTGCATTTTTTGGTTGCTTCTCATGTGTACCCTGACTGAGAATTGAACCAATAACCTTGTGAGTTTAACATTTTTAACCAGGGGTAGTCCACCTTTTTATACCTACCGCCCACTTCTGTATCTCTGTTAGTAGTAACATTTTCTAACCGCCCACCGGTTCCGCAGTAATGGTGATTTATAAAGTAGGGAAGTAACTTAACTTTATAAAATTTATAAAGCAGAGTTACAGCAAGTTAAAGCATATATACTAATAATCACTTACCAAGTACTTTATGTCAGATTTTCGCTAAGTTTGGCAGAGTAAATCTTTATAAAACAACATACTATAGTTAAATCTATCTTTTTATTTATACTTTGGTTGCTCTGCTACTGCCCACCGTGAAAGCTGGAACGCCCACTAGTGGGCAGTAGGGACCAGGTTGACTACCACTTCTCTTAACTGAGCTAACTGACTAGAGCCTTTTTAAATTTTTAAAAAGATGTTATTTATTGATTTTAGAGAGAGGAGAGGAAGAGAGAATGGGGGCTAGGGAAGAGTGGGAAGCATCAACTCATAGTATAGTTCACAAAAATTAGGGGGTATTTCAAAATGAATATGAAGCTATAAAATATCCCCTAATTTTTGTGAGCAATATAGCTGTTTCTCTATGTACCTTGACTAGGCAAGCCGGGGGTTTTGAACCAGCAACCTCAGCATTCCAGGTCGAGGCTCTATCCATTGCGCCACCACAGGTCAGGCCTCAATTCTTTCCATGTACCAAATGTAATTAATTAACACTATCCAGCTCTGCTGTGTGGAGTATGTAAAAAAATAAGGGCAAATGAGTTTTGTACATAGCACATTTCTCGAAAGGTAAGAAAGGATGAATACAGGACAAGAGAACAGAAGATCTGGGAAGATACATGACCAGGCAGTGGCGCAGTGGATAGAGCGTCGGACTGGGATACGGAAGGACCCAGGTTCGATACCCTGAGGTCGCCATCTGGCTCATCTGGCTTGAGCGAAAAGCTCACCAGCTTGGACCCAAGGTCCCTGGCTCAAACAGGGGGTTACTTGGACTGCTGAAGGCACGCGGTCAAGGCACATATGAGAAGGTAATCAATGAACAACTAAGGTGTCGCAATGAAAAACTGATTACTGATGCTTCTCATCTCTCTCCGTTCCTGTCTGTCTGTCCCTGTCTATCCCTCTCTCTGACTCTCTCTCTGTCCCTGCAGCTACCACACAAAGGCCCTAAAGGCCCAAAAGGAAGGGGTCCTGTTGGGAGGGGGTGCGATGTGACCTGGGCAGGGATGGCCCTGCAGGGGAGGGGTGGAGTCCTTAAATGCCAGGCCAAGGCCTCATTGCAAGGTAGGAGCCTCTCCAGGATTTTGAGCAGGAGCACCAAGTGCTGGACTCCGTCCATTGCCCATCTCCGTCCTCTTGGCCTCACCCAACCCAGGACTATAGACACACCTCCTTTGGGAAGACCTCTGCCTTCAACTCCTGCCTACCTGTGGAGCTGCCCTGGCTCTCTGTAACTAATGAGCCAATCCTTTCCTGAGCACGGGGCGGGGTGGTGGTGTTTAGAATGAATGAGTCTAAGAGAGCTTGGACTGGGACAGGATAATTACAACATAGTCACGAGGGTCGGGCTGTACCCTGCCCGATTTCTTCTCCTCCTCACCATACACTTGGGCATACAATAGGTGCACACTAAATGCTGAAACTAGAAAGTGGGAAACCCAAGAACCCGTCAAGAGGTGACGTTCGAGGTTTGTGTACTTGAGGTTTGAACGGCTGGGTCCGGAAGCGAACGCTAAGGCAGTGGGCGAATGGTTATTCCAGAGAGCAAGTGTTTATCAGAAGGCGGGAGAAAGGCGGGCCGGAGGTTTGTAGAACTACATTTCCCAGAAGCCCCAGCACCAGATTTTCCTCTTCCGGTCTTTCTGCCCTTCCCATAAGGAGGTGGGAGAGGCGCAGAGGCTCGCGGTGGGCGTGGGGGCGAGTGACGTGATTCCTGTGCGCCGCCTAGCGTCTCGGTGGCGCCGGTTCCTCGGCCTTAGAAACTTGAAGGTGACAGCAGGAGGTGACAGGGCTGGCCTCCGCAATGATAGCAGCAAGGCGACTGCTCGGCGCCGGGTCGCTCCCCAAAAGGGTGTCTGTGCGTTTCAGCAGCGACACGGTGAGGCTCGGGCCAGGGGTGTTCGTGGGCGGGCCTCGCTGCTGTGTCTCTGCGCGCGCTGACCCTTGGGTCTGTAGTGCCTGCTGGAGAACCCTCCTCGTCTCCCTAGCCCAGTCGGGAGGGTGCCCCTCTGGCATGGGTGTAGAAGAAGAATGGATCCCAACGGGAGGCAGACTCTCTCCTACCTCTGGTTTCGCTTAGAAGGAAGTTTTGCAGGTGGTGAAGCATCCGTGTCTTCTTCCTTCCTTGCCACAGCCTTGTGGGGCGTGAATGTGTTATTGCCCCATTGTGCATATGCAGAAAACAGTTTTGTAAAGAGATAGCACCGCCCGATTTCTAGTTCCGTGCTCTGCTTTCTGTAGTGGCATTTAAGGGGATGGGGGTCAAGCCAGTTTCTCTTAACCCTTAGCTGGGTTATGTAGAATTCCAGCCCCGCCTCTCATCAGTTTCATCCCAAGCGGGTCTCCCTCCATCATTCAGCCCTAGTGAGGCATTTCTTTTCCGTCAGTAAACACAATTTGCCTCCAGGAGAGTACAGCCAGACAAGTAAATGGACTCTACTTCTGCAGGGGCTCAGGGAGGTAGTATGGTGCTGTGTGGTCCAAGGAAGGCCACCTGCTGTTTTTGGCAGTATTCCCTTACATAAGTTCTTTCCTCTCTCTCTCTTTTTTTTTTTTTTTTTTTTTTTTTTTGTGGCAGAGACAGAGAGAGTCAGAGAGAGGGACAGACAGGAAGGGAGAGAGATGAGAAACATCAATTCTTCATTGTGATTCCTTAGTTGTTCATTGATTGCTTTCTCATATGTGTCTTGACCGTGGGCCTTCAGCAGACCGAGTGACCCCTTGCTCAAGCCAGCGACCTTGGGCTCAAGCTAGTAAGCCTTGCTCAAACCAGATGAGTCCACGCTCAAGCTGGCGACCTCAGGGTCTCAAACCTGGGTCCTCCGTGTCCCAGTCCGGCATTCTATCCACTGAGCCACTGCCTGGTCAGGCAGGTTCTTTTCTCTCTGAGCCACAGTTTTTTCCTCTGAAAAGTCATTCCTCTGTCAGGGTTATGAGGATGAAATGGGATTTTGGATATAAAATGCTTCACCTCGTGCCGGCTGAAGAGGAAGTGCTTACTATGTGGTGGTGGTGGTAGTAAATGATGCTATGAATGATTCTAAGGCTTAAGTACCTACCTTCTCCCCAGTCCAGCCCCTTCTACTAGGGGGACCCATGAATCTCTAGCTTCTGGTCTGGCCCCTCCCTCATGACCCCAGAGCTCGGCTGATCCTCTTTATCCCCAGACAGCAACCAAGAAAACCTCCTTTGGTTCACTGAAGGATGAAGACCGGATCTTCACCAACCTGTACGGCCGCCATGACTGGAGGTGAGATGGTGCTCTTTGCCTGGTGGGTGGTGGGGCAGGGCCTTCCCTTCACTGCCTTCCCTACTCTGTCTAGGCTGAAAGGTGCCCAGAGTCGAGGGGACTGGTACAAGACAAAGGAGATTCTGCTGAAGGGGCCCGACTGGATCCTGGGTGAGATGAAGACATCGGGCTTGCGGGGCCGTGGTGGCGCGGGCTTCCCCACAGGCCTCAAGTGGAGCTTCATGAATAAACCCTCCGACGGCAGGTGTGTTGAGGGAGGCAGGGCTGGGGTTGCAGGAGAAACCTTATGGGTGGCAGTGGCTTACCCAGGGCTTTAGGTTGTTTCTTTGTAGCAAGTCAAGTAGGAAAATGTTACCAGAGCTTGAATCGGTGGGACTCAGTTCTCTCTGGGCTCTTGGGAAAGCACAAGGAGAGACATTTGGACTGAGCAGAACAAAGTGGTCATAGCCACCCAAAGGTGGCTAGACCGTGCGCTCTCTCATTGGTGATGAGCAAGCCCCTGGGAGAGAGCATGTTGGGAGGGCAGAGAGGGATTGGCTGTCAGAGGAGACTTCTTTGAGGCTTCCCTGACCAGAGTGGGGGTGGAAAGACCATTCCTGGCGGCCCTGTAGCCTAATGGACCTGTTGGTCCCCCACAGGCCCAAGTATCTGGTGGTGAATGCAGACGAGGGGGAGCCGGGCACCTGCAAGGACCGGGAGATCATGCGGCATGACCCGCACAAGCTGGTGGAAGGCTGCCTAGTGGGGGGTCGAGCCATGGGTGCCCGTGCAGCCTACATCTACATCCGTGGGGAATTCTACAACGAGGCCTCCAATCTGCAGGTGGGCCAGGGGAGAGCCGTCCACAGAGGAAGAGGTGCTCTGTGTGCACTCACACACCCACTTACCTGGCATAGTTGTTCCTAGATCGTAGCGCCTGATGTGACGGGTCAAACGAGGAGAGTGGCGGTTACTCCTTCATGCATCATGAGTGGGACATGGCCCCCAAAGCTTCCTTCTCTGAGCCCTTCCAGTGCTCCAGGGCCTCAGTTTGGGAGGCCTTCCAGAGCTAGCTTCCTGCTCTGAGCCCTTCCAGTGCTCCAGGGCCTCCGTTTGGGAGTTCTTCCAGAGCTAGCTTCCTTCTCTGAGCCCTTCCAGTGCTCCAGGGCCTCAGTTTGGGAGGCCTTCCAGAGCTAGCTTCCTGCTCTGAGCCCTTCCAGTGCTCCAGGGCCTCCGTTTGGGAGGCCTTCCAGAGCTAGCTTCCTGCTCTGAGCCCTTCCAGTGCTCCAGGGCCTCCGTTTGGGAGGCCTTCCAGAGCTAGCTTCCTGCTCTGAGCACTTCCAGTGCTCCAGGGCCTCCGTTTGGGAGGCCTTCCAGAGCTCCTTGGCTCCTAAGGAGCAGGTGGGCTTAGGGACTCATATGAGGACATATTTCCTGAAAAAGGGGTGAGGGGATCATTTCAGCAATTCTTGGCCTAGTGCTGCCTGTAGTGACTGGTCTGAGGCTGTACGCCAGGCTTTCTATTAGGCTCCACACAGCAGCAACGAGGGATACAGGACTAGCACCTGGACCAGTGCCTGGTACATAATAGCATTATGTGTAAGAGTTATTAGTGCTATTACATATTTAAAAGTAAACCTCTAGAGTCCCTTTATTGTAGTAGCAGTACCTATTATAAAGATACAGAATCACACACATAAAAGAGAAAAGTCTCCCACAGATCCACTGTCTAGAGAAACTACTTGCTAAATTTTCATTGTCCTAAAATATTTCTTTCAAAAGCACATATAGTTGCAGTTTTTAAGTGTTGTTATTACAATAGCACACACACGGCAGCAGTCCTCACCCCCTCCCAGAGCATCCTCCCCTGTGTCCAGAGTGCGCTTTTGCCCTGGATTTGGCGATGGGCTCCTCACAGGACCTATATCCCCACTTCGGTATACACACAGTATTCCCAGGCTCTTGGGGACAGTGTCCTCACACTCTTGTCCCACAGGTGGCCATCCGAGAGGCCTACGAGGCTGGTCTAATTGGCAAGAATGCGTGCGGTTCAGGCTATGATTTTGACGTGTTCGTGGTGCGTGGGGCTGGGGCCTACATCTGTGGGGAGGAAACAGCGCTCATTGAGTCCATTGAGGGCAAGCAGGGCAAGCCCCGCCTGAAGCCGCCCTTCCCCGCGGACGTAGGTAAGACCCGGCCCAGTCCTGGGCCCAATCTGGGATCTGGCTTCGGGCCCCCACTGATTGCCCTCGGGATTTCTGAGTTCCTTCTGCACTGGGGCCTGACACAGAGAGTGACCCTGAGACAGACCCCTTGCCAGGAAACCTGCCCCAATTTGTCCCCACCTCTGGCAGCCACCAGTCCTTTGTCCCCTTTCCCCCCAGGCGTGTTTGGCTGCCCCACAACCGTGGCCAACGTGGAGACAGTGTCCGTGTCCCCCACCATCTGCCGCCGCGGGGGTGCCTGGTTCGCCGGCTTTGGCCGTGAGCGCAACTCAGGCACCAAGCTGTTCAACATCTCTGGCCACGTCAACCACCCGTGCACTGTGGAGGAGGAGATGTCTGTGCCGCTGAAGGAGCTGATTGAAAAGCATGCTGGTGAGGCCTGGGGCTGCAGACAGGGTTGGGCCAGGGGGTCCATGGGAGAGCCAGGGCTGGAAGGGCCCCGGCTGGGACTGGGGTGGGGGGTGACAGGTCCTGGACTCAGGACTAGGCAGGTGTGCTGGCCTCAGCCCTGACCGTCCATCCTTTTGGGCATGGACTGGGACCCTAGGGGGCGTCACAGGTGGTTGGGACAACCTCCTTGCTGTGATCCCTGGCGGCTCGTCCACCCCACTGATCCCCAAGTCTGTGTGTGAGACGGTGTTGATGGACTTCGATGCGCTGGTGCAGGCGCAGACGGGCCTGGGCACGGCTGCGGTGATCGTAATGGACCGCTCGGTAAGGGCCGGCCCGCGCTCCCCGCTCAGTCCCCGCCTCGTGCCAGCCTGCTCAGGCTTGCGCGTCTCTGAGAACTCGTGCCAGCTCTGGGGTCCCAGAGCCCACAGCCCGAGATACAGGGAGGGGGAGCAGGCTGCTCTGGGGCAAGGTGCCCACGGAGAGTGGGCAGGGCAGCGCCAGGGGCGGGTGGGGGTGTGGCCAGAACACTGTTGGACTTGAAAGAGGCTGCTCCTGGGGGCTGGGGCTCAGGCCTTGGGTGCCTGTTCACTGTCCCTTGTCCCTCCAGACAGACGTCGTGAAAGCCATTGCCCGCCTCATTGAGTTCTACAAGCATGAGAGCTGTGGCCAGTGCACTCCATGCCGTGAGGGTGAGCACCCCAGCAGGGTGGGGCTTTCCCTGTGACTCCCTGGGCCGGGGCTGGGCACAGGTCAAAGGTGGGGTGGGCTCTGGGCCCTGAATAACAGGGAGGGCCTCCCGGCCTGCTGCGGCTTCTCTTAGTGCAGGGGTCGGGAACCTGTGGCTCATGAGCCAGATGGGGCTCTTTTTTTTTTTGTACTTTTCTGAAGCTGGAAACGGGGAGACAGACAGACTCCCGCATGCGCCCGACTGGGAACCACCCGGCACGCCCACCAGGGGGCGATGCTCTGCCCATCTGGGGCATCACTCTGTCGCTACCAGAGCCATTCTAGCGTCTGGGGCAGAGGCCACGGAGCCATCCCCAGTGACCAGGCCATCTTTGCTCCAGTGGAGCCTTGGCTGCAGGAAGGGAAGAGAGAGACAGAGAGGAAGGAGAGGGGGATGGGTGGAGAAGCAGATGGGCGCTTCTCCTGTGTGACCTGGCCGGGAATTGAACCCGGGATTTCTGCACGCCAGGCTGATGCTCTACCACTGAGCCAACCGGCCAGGGCAGGGCTCTTTTGATGGCTGCATCTGGCTTGCAGACAAATCTTTAATAAAAATAATAACGTTAAAAATATAAAACATTCTCATGTATTACAATCCATTCATTTCCAACCACTCATGTTCATGGTTGCGGGTGGCTGGAGCCAATCACAGCTGTCCTCCGGGACAACACCAAATTTTTATTGGATAATGCTTAACATACATGGGTCATTGTATGGCTCTCATGAACTACATCTTAAAATATGTGGCTTTCATGATTCAGCCAAAAAGGTTCCGGACCCCTGTCTTAGTGTCTCGTTGCTGTGGCTGCAGGTGTGGACTGGATGAACAAGGTGATGGCCCGCTTTGTGAGGGGGGACGCCCGGCCGGCAGAGATCGACTCCCTGTGGGAGATCAGCAAGCAGATAGAGGGCCACACCATCTGTGCCCTGGGTGACGGGGCCGCCTGGCCCGTGCAGGTACTCCCTGCCCTGGTCTGTGGCTCTGGGGTTGGGGTGCTTCTAGACCCCAGTTCACGCCGTGCCCCACCCCCTCCCAGGGCCTGATCCGCCACTTCCGGCCGGAGCTCGAAGACCGGATGCAGAGGTTTGCCCAGGAGCGCCCGGCCAGGCAAGCCGCCGGCTGAGCCGCTGCAGTGAGTGGACTGATGATGTCTGTCTAGACGGTTGGACAATAAAGCGAGCCCTCTGTCACACAAGCTTCTCTGTGGCCTTGCTCTCCCCCTGCCACCTCAGGACCATTACTCACGGAGGCCTGCTTCCCAGACGGGGAGCCTGGAAAGGTTGGGTGTCGTGTGAATCCACACCTGGGCCTCCGGTGGGTCAGTGAGTTGTAGACCATCCTGAACACCCAGCTTTCAGTGCAGGAAACAGGTGGCCAGAGGGGACAGCTGTGGTCTGGGCCCTGGAGGGAGGGTGGGGACGAGGACAGGGCCTGTCTGTCCTGTGAGCTGCGGCAGGGAGAGAACTGGCTGTCTAGTCCGGCTTGGGGGGGAGGTTTATTCTTGCTTCCTGATTCGGCAGTGGGCAGATGTGAAAAGGAAGAAGGGAGGAGACAATCTAAGGGCTGGGCATGGCGGGCGAAGTGGCCCTGGGCCCTCCCAGCTCTGTGGAGGCGTCCGGGTCAGTGTGGAGAAGAGGCCAGCAGGCCAGGCCGGGTCCCCCTGCCAGTCGCTGAGCCAGAGGGGCACACCGTCCAGTGGGTGCCACAGCTCTAGTGGTCACTGCGGCCCAGGCACTCTGTCCAGTGCCGCTGGTGCTCCCCACGGGTCTGGCCACTCAGCTGCACCCCCCGCCTGGGTTGGGGGGTCTGGGTCAGGTGCTGTGTGGCAGTCTGGGCCCCTCACCTAGCTGCCCTGCATCCCACTCACCAGTGAAGTGGTTGGCTGTGCCCAGGTACAGTCCCACACAGACCAGCAGCGTCTCCCGGGCCAGCGGAGAAGAATTCCTGCAGGGAAGGAGAGAGACAGGAAGGAAAGAAGGACTTCGGGTCTTCATGGCTTCAGAAACAGGCTCAGCCTGCTGAGTGGCAGGTCAGCTGGGCCCTGCGTTCTCTGACTGCGGCGGGACACTGACCTCCCCCGGCCCAAGCAGCCGGACTGCCTCTGCCCAGCGCGGGCCTACCTCATTGAATTTGGGGTTCAGGGTCTTCTGAATGCTGGTCTTACAGTTAGATTCCTTCCCCACATTTGGACGCAGGAAACTGGGGCAGTAGGGGTTGGATTAAGTGGGGCACTGGAGAGATGTGCCCCAGAGGAGCTGTGAGGACCCTTCACGACCCACCTGACCACCACCCCGTGCTCACACTCACCAGCGGACGAAGGGGTCCGAGCAGCCATTGGCATCCCTGGGGGCGAGGTGGACGCAGCGAGCTCGCCTACCGGCAGGCCGCCCTGCTGGGAGGTGCAGCGCAGCAACAGCAGGACGGGCGCGCCCCTCCCTGCCACCTGGGCCTCCCCCTCCTCCTGCGGGTGGGGCAGGGTCAGCTGTGGCCAGAGCCCACCCACCCACCAGTGTTGCTGGGGTGTGAGAACTCAGAGGGGCTACAAAGAAATCAAGGCCAGTGACTGAACTTCATGATTCAATTTCTAGAAACAGTCCTTGACTTAACGGGTCAGCTGTACCCTCCGTGGCCTAAGCAGGGGAGGCCGTGTGACTGGTCAGCTCAGCACACTTGGTTGTGGAGAGGAAGGGAACTGATGTTGCCCGGTGCCACAAACATGCCAGCAGCTTCCAAAGTGGCCTCCCACTAAGTGCCCATCGCTGCCCTCCTCCAAGGCGAGCCCCCTGTGGCAGAAGCAGCTCTGAGAGGCTGACCTCTGCCCCAGGTCAGACAGGTCTTTTCAGCTACAAAACACACTCTCTTCACACACACACACCCTCACCACCGTTCTGGGACCTGATGCTCAATGTCTTTTTTTTTTTTTTTTTTTTTTCATTTTTTTCTGAAGCTGGAAATAGGGAGAGACAGTCAGACAGACTCCCGCATGCGCCCGACCGGGATCCACCCGGCACGCCCACCAGGGGCGACGCTCTGCCCACCAGGGGGCGATGCTCTGCCCATCCTGGGCGTCGCCATGTTGCGACCAGAGCCACTCTAGCGCCTGAGGCAGAGGCCAAGGAGCCATCCCCAGCGCCCGGGCCATCTTTGCTCCAATGGAGCCTTGGCTGCGGGAGGGGAGGAGAGAGACAGAGAGGAAAGCGTGGCGGAGGGGTGGAGAAGCAAATGGGCGCTTCTCCTGTGTGCCCTGGCCAGGAATCGAACCCGGGTCCTCCGCATGCTAGGCCGACGCTCTACCACTGAGCCAACCGGCCAGGGCCCAATGTCTTTTTTTTTGTTTTGTATTTTTCTGAAGTTAGAAGCTGGGAAGCAGGCAGACTCCCACATGTGCCTGACTGGGATCCACCCGGCATGCCCACCAGGGGGCGATGCTCTGCCCACCTGGGGTGTTGCTCCATTGCTGCCAGAGCCATTCTAGCACCTGAGGTGGAGGCCATGGAGCCATCCTCAGTGCCCGGGGCCAACTTTGCTCCAATGGAGCCTTGGCTGTAGGAGGGGAAGGAGAGGGGGAAGGTGGAGAAGCAGATGGGTGCTTCTCCTGTGTGCCCTGGGCAGGAATCAAACCCGGGACTTCTACATGCTGGGCCAATGCTCTACTGCTGAGCCAACCGGCCAAGGCCAATTCTCAATGTCTTTTGCCACACTCGGCCCCTGGTGCTTCCAAAAGGACTCAGGAGGCTGGGAAGAACATGTTTCTGCCATACTTAATACAGGACTCAACTTGCAGAAAGCCCACCCACCATGCTAGCATTTGGTTCTCAGTAGGACAGAGTCCCACAGGCGCCGCCAGACACATGGACGCTGCAGTGTGTGGGGCCTGGGGCAGGAAGTGGGTGGCACAGGGTTCCTGTCCCACCTGGGTGGGACTCGTCTGGCCTTGCTTAGTCGACAGCTGCGGTGCCTTGTGGCTCCACTCGGAGGCAGGGCGGCAGCACCAGGCTCTGATCAGCGGGGCCTGGTCCAGTGCTGCCTCAGCCATGCAGTATCCCCACCGCTCCCAGGCCAATGCGGTCTGGCCTGGCCTGGTCTTCCATGAGGCCCCCTGCAGTCACTGTCACTACCTCCTGACGAGGGCCTGTCTAGGGCTCACAGCCTCAGGACTGGCACCCCCACTGCCCTAGGGGTCAACCCAGCAGTCAGGGTGCCCCACCATGTCCACTTTCCCATCCTCGCTCCTCTAACCACGGACGGAGCCCACCGGTTTCAGCCTTGGCCTCCAGCTGGCCTGGGTCTCTGCCCCCCCCCCCCCGGAGGGCATCGCTGTCCCAGTGCCCCACACCTGGCTCAGGTGCTGCCCGGGGTCCTGAGCACTCACAGAACACGAGAGAGATGGTTTCCATTCCTCCAAGCCCACGGCAGCCTGCGTACCCCAGGCCTGTCCCGCGCCTCCCTGCTCTGTCCCACTGCCCTATGCACCTCCTACGGGGACACGCCACGGGAGGCGTCCAGGCTCCTGGGCCTCTGGGTCTGAAAGAGCAGCGAGCCTGGCCACCTTGGCCGGACACCGCCCACGTTCCCCTCCTGGCCAGCTCCTCCGTCACAGGGCTGCTGGCTCCCGAAACCCCACTGCGGGCGCCGACCCCGCACACCAGCCTCCGCCTCTCCAGACACACGCTGAAGCTCCGGGCTCAGCTGAGCACCAGCTTCCTCGGGGGCACCCGCAGCTCCCCTGGGTGGGGGGCACACGCCGCTGTCGCCGCAGCTGCAGGCCCTCACGCACACACACAGCCTGGTGGCTGCTTGAGTCGGGCCTGGACCAGCAAGCGCCCGTGCCACCCCCCGCCCCGTGGCCCAGGCCCCGTCCTCACCGCAGGGTCTTGCGCCTGGTGTCCCGGCGGGTGAAGCCGTGATAAGTGAGGGTCTCTTACCAAGCGGGCCCCCTTGTGCCCTGAACTGTCCGTGTCCACAGCTGGCTGGCCTGAGAGCCAGGCAAGGTGGGTCAGGGCCTCCTCAGGCACAGGGCCCCACCCTGGCCCAGTTCCCGGACAGAATCCCCACTTGTAAACCCAGCAATGGGGACCCCCAGGCCTGCTGTCCAGGCACTGTGGGGGAGGATCAGGGAAGGACAGGTGGGTGTTCCAGGCTGACTGTGTGGCCAAGGGGCAGCAGTAGGGGCCTGGGTCTTGTCCTCACCTTGCTGGTCCCTGGCAGCAGATTGGCTTTGACATAGGTGTCCACAGAGCCCAAGGCTGGTGGCTTGAGGCTCTGGGAGGAGACAGTGGATAGGGGGCAGGCCTGTGGCGCAGGCCCATGGCCCTGGGACCCCCATCCATCCTAACCTTGGCACAGTGAGCTGTGCAGTGCAGGGCGCTGTTGTCCACATCAAAAAGAAGTGTGAACTCGAGGGTGCCCAGGGCAGCTAAGGGCAGGTGGCGCACATGGTCAGTTCCTAACTGGACCCCCCCATGGCACCACACCGCCTGCCCTGCCCCTCACAGGGCAGATGCCGGGGATGCCTCAGACCCTACTCTGGTTGAGCTGGGCCCACTGTGTCCCCTCCTCCCCGGCCGCCACTCACTGCTGTCGTCTGAGTCCCCCTCTGGCTCTGAGTCAGGCTGTGGCTGGGTGCAGAGCCGATGGCAGGGGCCACTGCAGGGTGCAGGTCTGGGGTGCGCAGGGTGGGCTCAGCAAAGGGGTAGAAGTATGGGAAGTAGTCAGCAATGAGACGCATGGGCCGGATGGGTCTCAGGTTCACGTCGATGGCTGTGTGCTCCTGCATGCTCACCCGCCGAGGCCACCTCCAGCTTGCTGCCGCACTGCCCGCCATGGGGGCTCAGACATGGGACCGGATATAAAGGGACCACACAGGTTCAACGAGACATGGTGAAGAGGCATCACTGAGGGTCCTGAGGGGGGTCCTGGGTGGCAGCCAGAACCTGAGAACAAAAGACAGGGTTGGATAGGGGGGTAGAAGTGGGGGCTCCAGCCCAGAAGGGGCCCAGTGGTGGTGCCCGCTGCGCTGCTTATCCCGAAGCTTCTCCACCTGGCCCAGCTCGCTGCAGGCTGGGTGTGTGCCAGAGCCTCCCCCAGCCATGCGGGAGGAGCACGGCTCAAAGCCCACCCACCTCCCGGCTCCGGAGAGGACCCCTCCCTGCCCGCGACCCCGTGCGTGCCTTGCTGGCGTGGGGAAGGGGGCCTTAGCCTCCTTCTTCTCTTGTTGACCCCTCCCCCATCCACATGCGGCTGGTTATTTTCACCCCCATCATGGGGCCTGCTGCAAGGTGAGGAGGCTGGAATGCCCAGAGGTGACACAGGGGTGTGGGGGGCAGTGGAGGGGTGTGGGTTGGGGGCAGGGTGTGGGGGCGCTTTGGGAGGTGTGGAGGGGACGCAGGGGGAGGTGTGATAGGAGGGCTCATGTGGGGGGGGGGTCTGAGGAGGGGCCACGCAGGGAAGCCAGCTTCGGCCATCTGGCCCCCTTGCAGCTCAAGCTCTTTAAAATATGGATCACATCACATCAGCACCTCTCTCCCCTTATGTGGGCTTGGTATGAAATCCTAACTCATCACTGAGGCATGTCCCCTGGACGCCTCACAGCGGTCCCCCGAGGGGTGGTCACCCCACCCCTCACCTCCACATTCCCCTTCGTGGTTTCCTCGAACACCCCAGGCTTTGTGCCTGTGCTGCTCCCTCCGCCCCGACGTCCCTGTCCTGCCCTTTGACCTGACTCACTCCTGCTCACCTTTGGTTTCAAGTCACTGTCTTTTACCCGTTCAGCTTTCCCTCTTCCCGGTGGTCCTCGGGAGGCCACCTCCTTCCCTATTCTCAGACCGGGAGGCTCACCCTCCTGCCCAGGCTTGTGCCCCAGACCCTGTCAATCAATGAATTCCAAACCCAGTGGGCCACCTGACAGCTCAGGGAAGGGCACGTGATCCAACGCAGGCCAACACAGCCCAAGTCTGGGTTAGAGACTGCTCCCGGGAGTGAGGCCAACACACTCCCAGAGAGAGAGCCCCTGGATCCAGCCAGGCCTGAAGCTAAGTTAGTGGGTAGAGTTTTCTATCACTTGCCCTGGCGAATACTGTCCAGGTCAAGGTCTGACCGTCTACACTCTCAACTCTTTCACACAACCCTGGTCTACATAATGGATGTATAATTCCACTATTTATATGTGACTGATTAATGTGCAATCACATGATTATCTGTGGACCTGGTCTAAGGTCTCCCCTAGACTGAGCCCCCCTCCCACACCACCAGAAGCCAGAACTGTATGTGGCTGGTCCCCTTGCACCAGCCAGGGACAGTGCTGGCCCCACCTCACAGGGCTAAAGTGAGGGTAAAGAGAAGGGAAGCCAAGTACCTGGCAGATAGTCAGTGCCCACTGCTGTGGGTGACGGTGTGCTTGGACAGAGGCGCCCCAGCCAGGAGACCAGCTGTCCCATGGCATCGGCCTGAGGCCAGGGCCCTAGCGCAGAAGACGCAGTTGGCTACAGAGTTGATAAGGCTCTTTATTCTGTCCTGGGGTGGAGCTGGCCTGGCAGGGTGAAGACAGTGGCTGCTCAGGGCCAGTCTTCAGCGCCTGGACATCCCAGGGTATTCCAGGGAGGGCTTGTAGGCACCAGGTGCTAACAGCTGCAGGGTGAACTCGGTGATGACAGCTGTGAGTCCCCAGACACGGTGTGGCCCGTGAAGGAAGACAGGCATTGTGTAGCGGAAGTTGCCACGCTGGCGGAAGTTGGTATAGCCTTGGTTCTGCACCTGCAGCAGGTGGGTCAGGGGCAGTGCAAACACTTCGTCCACCTACGGGCAGAAGGCAGCAAGAGGGTGGACAGTGCTCTGCAGCTTCCCCCAGTTGGGACAACCCAGTCCCCCTGTATCCCTGCCCCTATTTACCTCCTTGGGGTTGGGCTTGAGGCTCTGGGGGTCCAGTGGGCCCACACCAGCAAGCACCGGCACCACGGTGTTCTTTTCCTGCGGCAGGAGGCAGGTGGTCAGGGGAGGCCTGGCCTTGGCAGGACTTGGGAACTGGGGAGGGGAGGCTGAGAGAAAGGCTCCACCCTCGCCAGCCAGAGGCCGTTAGCAGACAAGGCCTATCCACCTGGCCCCTGCCCTGGGGTTCACTCCAGCCATGCTGCCTGAGTCAGTTTCCCCATTCAGGCCTCTGGGCCTTTGTGGATTGTTTCTTCCACTTAGAACAACCTTCCCATACTTCTACTACCCTAAAACCTGCCGCTTGTCAACTCAGACCCTTCCTACCCTGTGAAGCTGCCTCTAACCCTATCCATCAAGCTGAGCAGAGCAGGCTCCACCCAGACCCACTTCCATCGCGGCACCGGAGCCTCAGTATCCTCGGTGAGAAGAGGATGAAATTACCCCTGGGCCCTCCCTGACGGGTTCTGTGGGGCGGAAGACACCAGCAGCAGGTGGTGGGTGCTCCACCGCATTCTACACCTGCAGGAGTTCATGACCATGCTCCTTGTCCCTGGGGTCCCACCTGCAGCCCAGCGCACGCAGAATGGGTGAGTGGGGTAAGGGCTGGCTGTGGCCTCAGCGCTTGGTGGGCTCACCTGGTCAAATACGGGTTGCAGGATGCCCCACACATGGTCCTCGGGCACAGCCAGGCCCACCTCCTCCTGGGTCTCCCTCAGGGCCGTGTGCACCACATCCCGGTCAGCAGGGTCACACTTGCCTCCTGGGAAACTAAACAGGCACGGCACAGGCAGCCTAGTACTTGGGCTGTTGGAGCCGTGGAGCTGTGGCCGAGGGCCAGTGACTCATCTAAGCTTCTGCACCGGCAAGCCACAAGACCTCTCCAGGCTCAGTTTTCTCCCTGAGCAATGGAGGTAAGGGAGACACACAAATTCTGTCTATGGTGGTCCCAGTGGCACTGACCTTTACCCTCCTAGGGTGTCCTCAATTGCCCCGAGGGCGGGGCCAGGGCGGGAAGCCAGAAAGCCCCGCCCCGACCATTTCCAAGGCTCCCCATAGTGGCCCGGACGGGGTGAGGTCCTGCCTTTTTAGAGAGGGGGCACAGCTCAGAGAGGTGTCGCCCGCCATAGGCGATGCCATGCGGGTAAGTTTTGAGGGGTCCGGCACGACGCCCGGGCAGGAGCACGCCCAGGCTCCAGGAGGAGGGACGCGGGTCGCTGATCCCGCCGCAGCCCGCGCGCGGGCCGAGGGGCTCTCCGCAGACCCATCCTCCAGAGGCGCAAACCGAGGCTGGAAGATACTAAGTGCCCGGCCCCAGCGGTCTCCGGGGTTTGGCGGCCTCCTCCTAAAAGGAAGAGGAGTCCCGGAGTGGTGTACCTTACGTCTCCCTTGTGCCTCCCGGCCAGGAGGCTGGACCGCAACGTGTAGAGCAGCGCCGGGACGCCGCGCACGGAACACAGCGGCACGAGCACCGCGGCCGCCGCGGGCCGCGCGCGGAGCCGGGCTGTGGCCTTCCCCAGCAGCCGCCGGCAGCGCTGCTCGCCCTCCGCCGACAGGCAGTCGGGCAGCATGTCCCGCCCGGCGCTGCCCCAACACAGAGGGCGCCTGAAGGTGGTCGGAAAGGGACCCGGCAGCGCTCCCAAGCTCGGCGACCCGGCGGGGGCCGTGGGAGGACTCGACCCGAACGTCCCGCCCCGCCCCTTCAGGCTGGGGAGCCGCTCCGCGGAGACTTAGGGGGCGGGGCTTGCGAGAAGGGGTGGGGCCTCAGGGCCGCCCCGCCCCTTCAGGCTGGGGAGCCGCTCCGCGGAGACATAGGGGGCGGGGCTCGCGTGAAGGGGTGGGGCCTCAGGGCCGGGCGGGACCCCAGGCGGGAAATTAGTGGTCGGGGTCTGAGGGACCCAGCCCCTCTGACTCGGAGTTCAGGAGTTGGGGAGTCTTGCTGTTGAGACCCTGCCTGTCTCCTGTCCCTCTGTGCGCGCGTGTGTCCATTCTTCTCCACGGACCTCACAGGAAGTGCTCCAACATGGGCGGGGTTGGCGTTTAGGGGATTCTTGGGGCCCCCCCCCAGGAGGCGGAGGACGTCAGGAGCCGTGGGAGCCCTCTCTCCCGGTTCTGGAAGGCGGCGCGCGGTGCGCCCTGCCGCTCCTAGGGACGCACTCCAGCCTGGTCTTTGCCCTGAGCTGTCTCCCCTCTCCTCTGCAATTACTACTCCTTTAGGTGTTGGTTTAAATGTCACTTTCTCAAGAAGCTCTCCTGCCTCGAGTTTTGAGATTCACCAATCCCTCCCCCTACCGCACCTTTGCCGGTGTGGTCATTGCCTATCATGATTCTGTCACCCTCTGCCGGACATGGCCCTTCCGGAACCAGATGACTCCGACCTTAACAGACAGCAGCACCTAACCATGGAACGGCAGAGGCCACCATACTTTGCTTTCACTCTGAGCGAATACCTCTCCGAGCTGTAATTTCAGCCTCACACAGTGTAGGGAGCAGGAACCCCAGCCTCCCACACAGGGCCCCCCCCTGCCACTCGGCTGGTGTCACTGTGCTTCAGGGATGTCAGCGGCACTGGGAGAGATTTGGGGTGTCTGCAGCCCAGACTCTGGGGTCTGGGAGTGCCTGAGCCCCTCCACCCTGATCTCAGGACAGAAATGCTCTGACCACTCATGCCAAATGATTTAATGGTGGGAGTAAGGAAGAGGGGAAGCAGGATTTGGAGTCACCCTCAAGGCAGAAGGGAACAAGTAGGGAAGGAGGAGGACTGGTTCCAACCTTGGCACCGTCTCAGCCTTCCTGTGATTCTGGACAGGTAACCCCCCCTCTCTGGGTTCTATCTCCACTGCTCTCCATGAAAAGAGAGGGTGTCTGTGCAGAGGTGAGGCTGGAGGGAATGGGGTGCAAGGTAAGAGGACTCTGTCTGCAGGGCTCACCATCACTGAGGGTCCTGATGAGACCCCAGACACATGGCAGTGGGGGACAGGAGCCCCAGCCCGGCTTGGAGGGGCAGGCTCCGCTGATCCCTGTCAGCCTGGATATTCAGAAGAGGGTATGGTGTTGGTCGGGCCCTCGGGATTCCAAGGGGGCTTGAGGCTCCAGGGTACAGATCCTGATAGGTGAGGGCCCGGTAGGTGGCCGGGGCCAACAGAGCTTCGGGGGCAGCCAGCAGCTGGTGGTGGAGCTGTGCAGGGGTCCTGGAGGTGGAAGCTGGAACTTTGTTGGGGTCTGAAGGAGGAAATGGTCTGAGCGAACCCCAGACCTCCCCTCATATCCACACCTGCCCTGTCCCCTTCTCTACCCCTCCCATCCCAATGTGCCCATCTCTCCGCCTTTGCTCTTGCTCCTCCTTCTACCTGGAATTTCTTCCCCACCTTTTCCCTCTCTCCAAACCCTTCTCAGTCCGTTAAGGCCCAGCTCAGGAATCATCTCCTCCAAGAAGCCCACCTAACTCTCAGCCCCTTGTCCTTACCCTGTTCTCTCTGCCCTGCACCCCAAATTGTCTCAGAAATCTCTGCTTCCCCCTCTGTCCACAAAGGTGCCCAGTGAGCTTACTGAACATGCTGAACCCCCTTCTTGGAAGTTCTGTGATTCTGTCCCTTTTCTTCTCACCCGCCATGCAGGCTCTAGTCCCACTCTGTCTGCGGGTCCAGGAACTAACCTTTCTCCTGCTCCGTGGAGCCCTTCAGCAGACAGGAGCTGAGGCTTCTGCGACTCCGGGCTGGGATGCTGAGCAGGGGCCGTGAGGACACAGTCCTGAAGATGAGGCAGGGAGTCAAGATGAAGAACCCAGGCCAAGGGTCTGGTTCAGAGTCAGCCAGTGAGACCCCAGAACCAGTCAATGGGCATGACCATGGAACAAGGGTTAGGAGCCACCGCCTTAGAAGATGCGCAGGGGGCCCTGGCCAGTTGGCTCAGTGGTAGAGCGTCGGCCTGGCGTGCGGAAGTCCCGGGTTCGATTCCCGGCCAGGGCACACAGGAGAAGCGCCCATCTGCTTCTCCACCCCTCCCCCTCTCCTTCCTCTCTGTCTCTCTCTTCCCCTCCCTCAGCGAGGCTCCATTGGAGCAAAGATGGCCCAGGCGCTGGGGATGGCTCCTTGGCCTCTGCCCCAGGCGCTGGAGTGGCTCTGGTCGCAACAGAGTGACGCCCCGGAGGGGCAGAGCATCGCCCCCTGGTGGGCGTGCTGGGTGGATTCCGGTCGGGCGCATGCGGGAGTCTGTCTGACTGTCTCTACCTGTTTCCAGCTTCAGAAAAATACAAAAAAAAAAAAAAGAAGATGCCCAGGGAGGGGGCTGAGGGGCTGGGCCAGGGCATCTGGAAAAAACTGGCAGGGCTCAGACAGTACCAGGAGTCCGGGTCACTCTCTCTAAAGCCCTTGGCAAAAGGGTTGCTGGCGATTTTCAACTGGGTGATCTGCAGAGGAGAAGTGAAGTTATGGGTCAGCCCTGAACTGGGGAGAGGCCGTGGGGCCCCAGGCTCAGCCATTCTAACCTCCCTGGACCCCCCAGTCATGAGGCCCCGGGACCTGGAACCACAGTGGGTGTGATGGGAGGGAAACGACTGGCAGGTGTTCGCTGAGTCCCAGGGAAGCTGGAGAAGGGCTGGGGCCTGCATGCATGTGGGGGCTAAGAGCCTGGAGCCTCAGTCTCCGTCTCTATGAGAGGGCCTGGCAGGTGCCCCACAAGCTGTGGCCCAACCCACCCGGTGGTTCTGATACGCTGTCACGGCTGTGAACTGGGTCTCCGTGAAGATGAAGGACTTGAAGTTCTCCTGGGCGTAGCGCTCGCTGTCCTTGCGTGGGTCCACGAAGACCACGTGGAAGCGGGGCTGGTAGCGGTGCATGGAGTTGAGAATGATCTGGGGGGGTGCAGAAGGCGGTGTGCAGGGGTGGGGGGTGCAGAAGGCGGTGTGCAGGGGTGGGGGTGCAGAAGGCGGTGTGCAGGGGTGGGGGGGTGCAGAAGGCGGTGTGCAGGGGTGGGGGGTGCAGAAGGCGGTGTGCAGGGGTGGGGGGTGCAGAAGGCGGTGTGCAGGGGTGGGGGGTGCAGAAGGCGGTGTGCAGGGGTGGGGGGGTGCAGAAGGCGGTGTGCAGGGGTGGGGGGGTGCAGAAGGCGGTGTGCAGGGGTGGGGGGGTGCAGAAGGCGGTGTGCAGGGGTGGGGGGTGCAGAAGGCGGTGTGCAGGGGTGGGGGGGTGCAGAAGGCGGTGTGCAGGGGTGGGGGGTGCAGAAGGCGGTGTGCAGGGGTGGGGGCAGAAGGCGGTGTGCAGGGGTGGGGGGTGCAGAAGGCGGTGTGCAGGGGTGGGGGCAGAAGGCGGTGTGCAGGGGTGGGGGCAGAAGGCGGTGTGCAGGGGTGGGGGGGTGCAGAAGGCGGTGTGCAGGGGTGGGGGGTGCAGAAGGCGGTGTGCAGGGGTGGGGGGTGCAGAAGGTGGTGTGCAGGGGTGGGGGCAGAAGGCGGTGTGCAGGGGTGGGGGGTGCAGAAGGCGGTGTGCAGGGGTGGGGGGTGCAGAAGGCGGTGTGCAGGGGTGGGGGCAGAAGGCGGTGTGCAGGGGTGGGGGGGTGCAGAAGGCGGTGTGCAGGGGTGGGGGGTGCAGAAGGCGGTGTGCAGGGGTGGGGGCAGAAGGCGGTGTGCAGGGGTGGGGGGTGCAGAAGGCGGTGTGCAGGGGTGGGGGGTGCAGAAGGCGGTGTGCAGGGGTGGGGGCAGAAGGCGGTGTGCAGGGGTGGGGGGTGCAGAAGGCGGTGTGCAGGGGTGGGGGGGTGCAGAAGGTGGTGTGCAGGGGTGGGGGGTGCAGAAGGCGGTGTGCAGGGGTGGGGGAGTGCAGAAGGCGGTGTGCAGGGGTGGGGGCAGAAGCAAGCCCTCACTGAAGCGAAACCCTTCTCCCCGGGGCAGAGAGGGTGCCCTGGGCCTGCTGACCCTTCCTTGTGCTGGTGGTGCGGCCAGTGTCTCGGCTGGTTGTGTCTGACCATCCTTGCCGCTCTGCCTTCTCTCACACCCACATCCCACTGCCCGCTCTGCCATCAGCACTAGCCACCATCTGACCGCCTCGCCCGCCCCATCGCCTCGACTCCATCTGGCCTCCATCCTCTTTCCTCCGCTGCCTCCTGGCTGGTCTCCCCGCCTCTGTCCATTCTCCACACAACAACCCCAGTGAGCCCCAGCATGTCATCCCTGCCTCAAAACCCTCCTGTGCCCCCCCCCCCCCGCCACACACACAGGGGAAAAGCCAGAACCCTCTCTGCAGCCATCTGGCCCTGCAGATGACCCGGCCACCTCCAGGACCTCTCCCCGCCCCCCTCCCCCTCCACGCTCCAGTCTAGCCACACAGGAGCCTCCTTACAGTTCCCCCAACTCTCCCAACATTTCTGTAGCCCCGGGGCCTTTGCACGGGCTGTTTTCCTATGTGCAACAGCTCCCCTTCAATGCACAGTCTCCCTGCACCTCCTGATCCGTGTCCAAGTATCTCCTCGGCTGCGTCCCAGACCACCCCCCTGGGCTTTTCTCTCCTGGCATTTATCGCCGCCTGAGACACTGCACCCAGTGTCTTCTGGGTGTTTTGCTTCCCATCTGCCCCTACCCCAAGGGGGGAGCCCTGTGAGCGCAGAAATCTTTTGTCTGTTTGACAACGTGTCAACAGTCCCGAGTTTCCTACAATGGGCCTGCTCCATGGCGGCGTTCCATAAACATTGTCCACGAGGAGGACAGTGTTTGCTGAAACATTCCCATTCCCCCAGCTCATGTCCTCTCCTTCCTGGACAGTGTCCCCTGCTGTCCAACCCCAGCCCAGGTGGGCTCAGCTCTGTCAGCTGCAGGTGGGGACGCTGGGCAGTGAGGCCCTTGAGCACCAAAAGCCCAGTCAGCCTTGGCTCCCAGTTCAAGCCCCGGTGTCCCCTGACCGTGCCCAGCCCCTCCCCCTGTGGCCCGGGCCTCACGTGGCCATTGTCATCCAGCAGGTTGTTGGTCAGCTTGAGCTTGTCAAAGGACACGATCTGGCGCATCCACTGGGCGCCTTTGGCCGGCGAGTCGGGGTGGAAGTGCACACGGCCAGGCGTGGCCGGGTCCGCCTTGCCCGCCACCAGCCAGGCCGAGCTGTGGAAGGCGTACCTGGGGAGCAGAGCGACGTGGGAGGGTGCCCCCGCTGCACCCCAAACACCTCACCTGCTGCCCCTGCCTGGAGCCGGGACTGGCCGGGCGAGGGGGCGGGCAGCGTCTGCACTGCTGCCCACGCACTGTCCTCGTCTGGCAGACGGGGCCCCGGGGCTCAGAGACTGCTGTCCCGCTCTGAGTTCCCCGTGCCCCCCTCTGCTGCCCGAGGCTGGCCCACTCGGCCTGTTCGGGCCAGCCCACGGCCAATTTCAGACGGGTCAGCTGCCCTGGGCGGGGCTGCCCCGGCCACCAGGCTCCCTGACACCGCTTGGACTGGCCCGTGCCTCCCGGAGGGCAGGTTGGGGTGGACTTTCCCGTCTCAGCACCTGAGGTCTGAGCCACTTCCCCCGGGTGACCCCTGACCTGTATCTCTTGTCATCCAGGGGCACGAAGTCCATGAGCAGGGCGTAGTCAGCCAGTGAGTCCATACCCAGGATTTTCACCTGGAAGGTGGGGAACATCTTCCTGTGGGAGGGAGGGCCAAGCAGCTTGAATGCAGCTCCAGCCTGGCCCCTGCCCCCAGCACACACGCCCCCAGCCCCTACCCTGTGGCTCACACCTGCCTGCCTTGGTGACGATCATCTCTGTGCCCAGCTGGTTGAATTCCTCCCACAGAGCCTTCATCTCCAGCTGGACCGTCACACTGGACACGTGTGGGTTCTTGGGGCCCTGCCCGCTGGGCTCACCCATGGCTTGGGCCCCTGTGGAGCCGACGGAAGGGCCTGATGGGAATGGAGAGACCAGCCGGGGCTCCCAGCTGGCGCTGGTCATGGGCAGGGTGTAGGTTTCCGAGGGTGCGAAGACCCCAAGGCCGGCAGAGAGGAAGGCTGCCGAGAGAAGGCAGAGTGTGGGCCCCTGCTCACCTCGCCGCCCCCTCCACCCAGCCAGCTGCATCCTTCAGGCTGCATCTCGGAGCCTCCTCCTCCAGGAAGCGCTCTCCAGCGCCAGGTCTGTGTGTTCCCACTGTCAGCCTGACTCAGCATCTCTGCGCGAGGCTTACAGGCTCCCAGACACTGGAGACCAGGCCTGTCTGGCACCCCGGGAAATCTCTGAGCCCTCAGGTGGCCGTGGGGCCTTGATGAATTGTTTCATCTTCCTGTGCCTCAGTTTCTGCATTCATGACAAGCGGTTCTTAATAAGACCTGCCTCCTAGGGCTGGTGTGAGGCTTTGTGAGGATGTATCAGGCCCTGGCATGTAGTGGGCCCTTCATAAATGACACATATTATAGATAATGGGACACAGGAGACCGTGCCGGTTGGGGTGGGGGTCTCCAGCTACAGAGAGCTGAGCAGCTGGGTGGGGAGACCCCCAAATCAAAGTGGATGGCTCTGATGCCCCTCTGACCTCGGAAACCTGCCCAGACCCCACCCCTAGAAGCCGCCTTTCTGCTCTGACCTCCTCATTTTTTTTTCTAGGACCCTGCCTTTTGATCTGCAACCCTAGCACAAAGCCTTGGCCAGAAGCTTTGCCGCCCTCCACCCTTCTGATGAGAGAAACGATCCCAACTACGATGAGATATTCTTTCACACCCAGGAGGGTGGCTATTACCAAAACAAAACAAAAACAAAATTGTAAGTGTTGGCAAGAAGGTGGAGAAATTGGAACCCTTGTGCGCTCTGGGCGAGAATGGGAAATGGGGTGGCCACTGTGGAAAGCCAAATGATGGTTCCTCAAAAATTAAACTCAGGATTACCATGTGACCCAACACCTTTCCTGGTGGGTCCGCACCCCTAAGACCGGGAGGCGGCCACCTGAGCGGCTCTCTGGATCGCCGTGCTCACAGCAGCACTATTCACAGTGGCAAAGGTGAGAGCCACCCAAGCGTCCGTCAGTGGGCAAATGGACAAGCAAAGTGGGGTCTGTCCAGACACATTATTCATTATTAGGCTTAAAAAGAAGGAAATTCTGACCCCTGCGACAAGATGGGTGAACCCTGAGGACATTATTCTGAGTGGATAAGCCAAACCACAGAAGGATAAACCCTGCATGATGGATTCTAGTTCTATGTGGCACCTAGAGGAGTCAGATCATAGGACGCAGGAAGGTGGGGGCCGGGAGCTGGGAGAGGGAATGGGGAGTCAGTGTGAATGGGGACAAGGTCAGCTTTGCAAGATGCACAAAGCTCTGGAGACGGACGGTGGTGACGTCTGCACGGCCACGTGAACGTGCTTACTGCCACTGAGCTGTGCACTTAAAAGAAATGGTTAAAATGATAATTTTTATGTTCTATATATTTTACACACTTAAAAAATTTTAAATAGAAAAAAATATCCTAGAAAATAGATGATGAGAGTCTAGCAGCCCCATGAGGAGCCAAGAGCCTGGCAAAGCCATGGGGTCCCCCAGACAGGTGGAATATCCGTGTCAGATGGACGGACAGACAGACTGGTGGAGGGAGGATCTAATGAGCTAACAGGTGGGGAGCACCTGGCCAGAGCTGGCACTGAGCAGGTACCTGGCGAGGGTGTGGAGCCCAGGGCCACACTGGAGAAGGGGCACCTCACAAATGCCCCTGAGTCTCTGGGATCTGGGGGTGGGTGGGATGGGACTCTGAGAGTGATGGGCCATGTCAGGTCTGCACCCCCAGTGGGGCATGGAGGGTGGACAGGTGGATATCCCCCGCTACCTGGGACCAGGCCATCAGATGGACAACTGCTGGTACGACATGCAGGTAACTGATTCCAGTCCCTCGGGTCAGTGGTGGCGGGTCCATGGGGAGAAGCTCATGGCTTTGCTGGGCCCGAGGGCTGCACAGGCTGCTCACTGGCTCCCAAGTCTTCTACAAGCCCCCTACCCATCCCAGCCAGTGCCCGCCCCTCAGCGCCCTCTGCGACAGGAGAGGGACTGTTCTCTCCTCAGTTCCTCCAGAAGCCAGCACCCCGCAGGGCCAGGAAAGAACAGTTTCCTACAGGCATCGAGTCAGGTCTGGAGGGACAGTCGGGGCGTCCAGCCGTTCCCCGGATACTCACGGGCTGAGGCCCAGAGCAGGGAGGAGACAGGCTCAAGACCACCCACGTCCCGAGAAGGCTTTCCCCTCCCGGAACTGCCTCTGTCCGCTGCCTCCAGCACCCACAGTAGCACCTGCGTGGCCATGAGTCCATCAGCCCGGCGCTGACAGCCTGGGTGTCACTGCCTCGCTCTCTCGCCCAGGCCTGGGTCCGGTGGGGTCTCCTTGGTGCCCACACCGGGTCACTGCTCTGCCCCCCACTCGCTCCCGGCCCGAGCCCACCCAAGGGACGCCCTGGCTGCCCGCGCCGTACCTGCCATGGGGACAGCCTGGGCGTCCGGCACCTGGAGCAGCCCTGCTCCCCAGGCCCCGCCTGCCGGGAGGGGTGGTCAGCGCCTCCTGGTCTCCGGGTCCATTCGGCAGCACAGCTCAGCTCTCCGTCCCCAGGTCTCGGCAGGACTGTCCTCCCTTCCACGATCGCCCAGGTTGTGGCTCTCCACCTGGTCTCTGCAGGCGGGACCCTGGCTCTGGGCTCTGTGGGACCCACCCCTTCTCCAAGCCAGCCGCACGCTGCACTGTCCGAGGCCACTGGCCGGGCTTGTCCTGCTCCGCAGTGTTGTGTGGGAGGAGGGCAGGTGGGGAAGCTCTGACGGCACAGCCTCCCTCCCCCCCTCCCGGCCCCCTCCCTCTCCTAGCTGGGAGCCTCCCAGCCATTCCTGATCAATGAGCCCCGCACAAGGTGCTGGCCCATCTTGAGGACGAGCTGGGTGGTCCATAGGGGCCCAGACTGGGCTGACTGGAGGGGCTGGGTGCCGGTGGGGCCTCAGGGAGGTTAGTGAGGCCACAGGAGTGGCAGCAGCAGTGCCCTCTCACCAGGACCCAGACCCCTGACCTGGGGCGGCTGGTGTGGAATCACTAGGGCAGCTTGAGCCGGAAGCGCAGGAGGCGGCGGTGGCGAGTGCCGGGGGATACGGGGCCCCCGGCCTGGGGGAAGCCTGGTCCTCTCACGGCATGGCCCCATGAGCCGTGCTACACTGGCAGGCCCCTGACGGTCCTGTGCCTCGGTTTCCTCAACTGAACTAAGTGCATAATCTCTTCTGTTTGGGACGGGTTGGCCCAGCCTGGGGAGGGGTAAGCCGGACCCATCGTGGTTGAAAAGGCCAGCATGGTCCTCACAGGACAGGAGGCTAGCCCAGGTCGGAGGCCGCTGGGGTAGGTGTCTGCTCTGCCCACACGCCCGTCTGGTCTCTCCAGCCAGAACAGGCATCTTCTCCGGGCTGCCCCTGCTGGTCCTGTGCTGGGCACTCGGGGGACACACCAATCACCAGCCAGCAAGGCAGAGGGCATGGGGTCCCCAAAGCTGGTTGTTCTCGGTTGAGAGTGCTGTTTGGCTATTTGATCCCTTCCACATGGCCCTAGGAGGGTCACTGGGCTGGATCTGAGGTTAGCCCACTCCAGGAGGGAACATCCCAGACTAGCCCCAGGCCAGAACAGTAGGCCAGAGCACACCAGGCCGGGCTGGGCACACTTGACTGGGATCCCCAAGGCCAGCTCGACCACACTTCCCCCCAGCATACCTTCTCCAGAGTCTGGCACTGGGGATGTGGGCCTGGCAGAGGCCCACACCTAAGAGGGGGCACAGAGGGACCACCAGACACAGCTGCTCCTCCCAGAGACTCATGCCGCATGCAGACCTTTCCCTTCTCCAGCCCAGGAACACCTGCTGCTTCAACCCCTTGGTCCCAGGTGCCTTCCTGCCTGCCGGGCCAGGAGGATCCCACAGGGAGAGGCGGGCCAGCCCTGGCGCACACCCAGGCCCAGTCGCAGGCTGAAGGCTGCACCAGCTCCGGGGTTTGCTGCAGGGAAAGATTGGGAGGAGGTCTCTGTCCTTGTGATGGAGGGTCCCAGTGGCTCCCAGGGGCCACCCAGTGAGGTGTGGCCATGCCACACTGTCCCGGGCCCCCCAGTGGGTGAGTGGAAGGAGGGAGAGATGATGGAGGGACTTATAGCTCTCTCTCAGCCCAGACCCCCAGGGGCAGCCCAGTCTGGGCTTCTGTTGGCTCGTGTGTGTGTGTGTGTGTGTGTGTGTGTGTGTATGTGTGAGCTTGTACATACCTTGGGTCTGTGATGGAAAACTACCCCACAAGCATATGTGATAACACTGACATGCCAACCCACCTACACACAATGTGCACACGGATGGCCAACCTGCCACCGCCCGTATTTACACGCGCACAAGCTCCTGTGCACACTGACACACAGGCTCACACAAATACACTCACACACCAGGCACACCTCCTTGCTCAGCTCCTCCTGGCTGGCAGCCCTTCCTGCCGGAGGCCCCTACTGGCCCCCTGCCCCTCATCCATCTTGCCTGCCAGCCTGTCCCTGGCGTCCCCATATCCTTCACACCTTCTCATCTCACAGCTCGATAGCAGGAGGCAGCATGGCAGCCGTGGCCGCAGGGAGATGGATGGGCCAGGCGGGGCGGGGGGCCAGGCGGGGCGGGGGACCAGGCGGGGGCGGGGGGGCCAGGCGGGGCGGGGGGCCAGGCAGGGCGGGGGGCCAGGCGGGGCGGGGGGCCAGACGAGGGGAGGCAGGGGCCGACGCCTCCACAGGGTGGAGCTCTGGGCTCTCCCAGCCCTGCTGTCAGCCAGGAGCTACACCCTGTCGGGCTCAGGCGGGTGTGGGCAGTGCCAGGATGCCCTCAGGGCCCGGTTCCGCCCTGCTGTGGGCACCTGGCACAGAGTGCCTAGGTCAGGACCGAGGGACCCCCGCAGTAGACCCTGGACCACGCCTTCCCAGCTATGGCGTGGGGCATCCCGGGTGGTGGAGGAACCTCTCCCTCCCTGGTAGGACTCCCCCCTGCCCCAAGCCAAGGCACCTCCTCCCTGTGTCCGGGCTGCGCTGGGTGGGGAGAGCTTGGTCGAGCTGCCCCCTTTCCTAGTGCTGACTCCCCCTGAGCTCCCGTGGGCGCCGGGCTCTTTTTTTTTTTTTTTTTTTTTTTATAAAGACAGAGAGTCAGAGAGAGGGATAGACAGAAATGAAGAGAGATGAGAAGCATCAATTATTAGTTTTTCATTGCGACACCTTAGTTGTACATTGATTGCTTTCTCATATGTGCCTTGACCGCGGGCCTTCAGCAGACCGAGTAACCCCTTGCTTGAGCCAGCGACCTTGGGTCCAAGCTGGTGAGCTTTTTTTGCTCAAGCCAGATGAGCCCACGCTCAAGCTGGCGACCTCGGGGTCTTGAACCTGGGCCCTCCGCATCCCAGTCCAACACTCTATCCACCGCGCCACCGCCTGGTCAGGCTGCGCCGGGCTCTTTATACCACCCACATACAGAGCCTCTCAGGAGAGCAGTCAAGGCAGTGAGCACTCAGAAACAGTGTGTGTATGCACACACAGCACCTGGGGCAGGCACACGCATGGACACCCACACACATGTGCACACACATGGGCACACACTTCTGTTCTCCCAGACTGACTCTCTGACCACAAGAGTATAGGAGGTTGGGGACCCCCTTCAGGTCATGGCCTCTGGAAACTCTTCTGCTGACCCAAGGACAGTATTTCTCAAAGTTTCCCCCACAGTATCGGCTCTTCCTTGGACAACCATGGGCACAGAGACCGCTACCACTAGCCCCAGGACACATAGCATGTCCAAGGCCACACGGGGCCAGACTTGCCCCAGATCCTGAGGCCACAGAGAGAGGTCACACAGGACCAATGACACAAACCATGGACCCCAGCACATCTTATTTACACTTTATAGAATGGGAAACAGGCATGGAGATAGAGGGGGTGGCAGGAATCACGGTATATAGCAGGTGGCAAACGGGGCCCGAGCTGAGGACTGTGCCTCAGGACCGACTGCTCAGATGGGAGGGGTCGGGGCAGGTGTGACCCGGGTTAGGGAGTCGGGGTGGGGGTGGGGGCCAGTGCAGGCAGGGCGGGCACGGAGAAATTGAGCTTCTCAGTCTGCACAAAGGCAATACCCTTCTCGTAGTAGGCGGCCTCATTGATGAACACGGGGTACACGGTGGACTCCCCCTCATAGAGCACGTCCTCGCCGCTGAACATCTGGAAGATGGGCGCACCAGGCTGCAGTGGCTCAAAGTCTCGGTCCTGGGAGGAGAGCCAACGGCCAAGGGTGCTGGGGCGGACCTCTGCTCCAGCCCCCGGGGGAGCCACCCCGGCAGGGACTGCCCAAGAGATGCCCCTCACTTATGGCCTCACCCACTCACTCCTTCACTTCAATTGATGTAACAGGGTCTACTGAGATGCCAACTGGCCACGTGTCTAGAAATGGAGACACTGGTCGCCTTAGAAAGACGTTTGTCATTGTGGCAATGTATCCTGGTGATTACGAGCACAGAGAGAAAAGCCCAGGTTCAAATCCTTGCTAGCTGTGTGACTTGGAGAAAGTCACTTAACCTCTCTGTTCCTTAGCTTCCTTACCTGTAGAAGAAGGATTATAATCTTTACCCATCATCCTGAAGTTAAAATTCAATGTCTAATAGCGCTTGGGCCCTGGCCGGTTGGCTCAGCGGTAGAGCGTCGGCCTAGCGTGCAGAGGACCGGGGTTCGATTCCCGGCCAGGGCACACAGGAGAAGCGCCCATGTGCTTCTCCACCCCTCCGCCGTGCCTTCCTCTCTGTCTCTCTCTTCCCCTCCCGCAGCCAAGGCTCCATTGGAGCAAAGATGGCCTGGGCACTGGGGATGGCTCTGTGGCCTCTGCCCCAGGCGCTAGAGTGGCTCTGGTCGCGACATGGCGACGCCCAGGATGGGCAGAGCATCGCCCCCTGGTGGGCAGAGCGTTGCCCCATGGTGGGTGTGCCGGGTGGATCCCGGTCGGGCGCATGCGGGAGTCTGTCTGACTGTCTCTCCCTGTTTCCAGCTTCAGAAAAATGCAAAAAGAAAAAAAAAAAATAGTGCTTAAAAGTGTCTGGTTGGTCCTGGCCAGTTGGCTCAGCGGTAGAGCGTCAGCCTGGTGTGCGGGGGATCCGGGTTCGATTCCTGGCCAGGGCACACAGGAGAAGCGCCCATTTGCTTCTCCACCCCCCCTCCTTCCTCTCTGTCTCTCTCTTCCCCTCCCGCAGCCAAGGCTCCATTGGAGCAAAGATGGCCCGGGCGCTGGGGATGGCTCTTTGGCCTCTGCCCCAGGCGCTAGAGTGGCTCTGGTCGCGGCAGAGCGACGCCCCAGAGGGGCAGAGCATCGCCCCTGGTGGGCGTGCCGGGTGGATCCCGGTCGGGCGCATGCGGGAGAGTCTGTCTGACTGTCTCTCCCCGTTTCCAGTTTCAGAAAGAAAGAATAAAAAGAAAGAAAGAAAAAAAAGTGTCTGGCAACTAGCAAATACAATCTAAAAGTTAATTAAATAAAATTTTAAATTGTGGGGAAAATCACTCAAAATGACTGTTATTATTACTTAGCCTCTGCAAGGAAGTGGGCAGGGCGCTGGCCATCTGGGCCAGCTCTGGCCCGAAACACGCAAGGGCCCCCTCCACCGCAATGTCGTTACAAGATAAAACATGAGGCTGTAATCAGAACAAGAAGGTCCAACCAAGTTCTGATTTTTCCGACAATTGTTACTTTGGGTCTTTAGGATATTTCTGAAACATCAGATTCTTCCCCATATTTCTCTCCCTTTCATGTCCGTGCTCGGCTGTGTCCTCGGCACGTGCCTGTCTGTCTGCTGGGTCGCCCCCAGGCTGGGGACCAACAGGGCTGACCGAGGGAGGTGCAGGCTCCCGAGACAGACGCCCGTCCTTGCAGAGTTCCGCGGGCAGGAGAGGGTCCTCCTGGCTCACAGGGACTCGTCATGATAGAGGAGGCTCTAGCTGGTTACCGAGCTCAGCTGCTGAGCTTTGAGGCGGAGTGAGGAGTGCCTCAGCCAACAGAACAGGTGGCTCCTTCTGAAGTGCCTCGCCTCTGAAGGCCAGATGGGGGACTTGGGGAACAGTTAAAACCAGGCTCGGGCCTAGGCGCCCAGCTTGGGCACCCATGACATCTGGGCACTGCTGGAAGCAAAGGCCACTGAGGGCTTGGGCCTTGTTCCACAGCGACCCCATGTGGCAGCAAGCAGAATGACAGCTGGTTGGCTATCCATTCTTTCCTACTAGCTTCTGGCCGGGTGTAGAAGCAGGATGCCCCCAGTTCCTGGAACTTTCCGGAAGGGACAGCCTAGAGAGGGAGATGCTGGACTTCCTGCTGATGCACATAGAGATCCTCAAGGAATTCCATGGAAAATGGAGGGCTCTGTATTTGCACCTCGAAGCAGGGCCATGCCTGCTCCACACCCCTCCGTCCCTCTGCAGGGTTCCTGCAGTGGCAGTGTGGGTGGGCATGGGTGCCCAGGCTACTGTTCCCTGCTCCTGATTCGAAGGTGCTGGTGACTATAGGAGGCACCGTGGTCCCTGCCTCTGTGCCTCAGTTTTCCGACACTCCCAAGGCTGTAACCTAGAATCATCCCCGCCACCCCCCGACACACACACACCTGAAGCTGAGGATGCACGGTGCCTGCCAGGTCCCCGGCCTCTGTGCGGGGAAAGTCCACATGGCTCACGGTTCTATACGCTTCCATCTCGAAGGCAGGAAAGCCCGTACCTGCACGGGAGGGTGTGTGGTGCGTGGTGCGGGGTGCGGGGTGCGTGGTGCGTGAGCCCGTCCCTCCCTCCAGGCCCAGGTGGAGCGGGCCGTGGGGGCCACTCTGCCCCGACCTGGCTCCTTGGCCCATGGGCCCGAGCTTCTCCTCTCTGGGCCTCAGTTTCCCAACAAGTCCCAGGGGTCTCACCCTGGTTGAAGAGCTGGATGAAGTCCAGAGCTGCGGCCACCAGGGCTCTCATCCTGATGAAAAGGTCCGCCCGCAGCACTCCCTGAGGCTGGGGACCCAGCTCCAGGCCTGGGGACCAGGTGGGAAGGGATCAGGCAGGTACTCCAGATGCCAGCGTGCTCCAGGCCTCAGGGCCCTGGCCCCACCCATCATCTGGCCCCACCCATCATCTGGCCCCACCCATCATCTGGCCCCGTCCTTCCCAGCCCCTGACTACTTCTCCCAAGGTCCAAGCCCACCCATTCCGTTTTTGGCCACCGAGTCGACGCAGTAACTCTCTTCTCCTGGCGACTGGTACAGGAAGACATGGCAGGGGAGCTCCGAGCTCTGCAGCTGCAAATGGAGGGCTGGGTCAGGGCCCCAAGCCTGCCTGGGGGGGGGAGGAGCTGAGGAGAGGCGGGGACACATAGAGGAAGCATAGAAGATCACGTGGGGAGGGGGGTTGAGGGGTCAAGAGGGGCTGGAGTGCCTACAGGTGGCAGGCCCTAGGGACTGGAGCCCAAGAAGCACCTGCCATCCTGGTCCCCAGCTGAGGAGGCCCCAGCCCCATCGGTGGCCTCTCCCCCACCCTCCCTCGCTCTGCACTATGTGCGCACAGGGCTACCTGCAGGTAGCGGCACAGGTGCATGGCAAAGACATTGTGGGCGGACTCCGCGATGAGGCAGGTGCCCATGTTGGCTGTGGTGTTGTGCAGGTCAAGGATGAAGTCAAAGGCCCGGCCCGAGGCCTTGGGCCCCAGCAGCTGGTTCAGCTCTCGGGCCCTTGTCACCTCATATGGGTCATCCGGGTGGGCCCTGGCACTGCAGGGACAGGGATGGGGGTATCAGCCACTCCCAGTCTCAAGTCAGTCATCAAAGGTCTAATGGGGGGCGGGGAGAGAATCTCACTTGCTGACAGCAGGGAGGCCGCTGAGACTCTGCAGGAGAGACGGAGTAGCTCAAGGGCCCACTCTTTGTGCCTCTGCAGCATGCTTGCCCCACAGAGGGCCTTTGTTGGTTCCCCACTGCCCCCACAAAGTTCAAACCCTTGGCCTGGCCCTGCCCGCCCGCCTCATTAGCTCTCCCTCCAGCCGCGCTTCCAGGCACTGTGCTGGTCTCACTTCCAGACCTGTGCACCTAAGGGACCCTTCCCTGGAAACTCCTTTTCTCCTCTCTTCACCTGATTAACTTCTACTCATCCTTTGGGGCTTGGCCAAGACACCACCACCTCCAGGAAGCCTTCCCTGACTACCCTTGGTCAGGTTTATGTAGCCCCCACTCTGAATTTAGCCTCCTGGGTTTTGGTTGCCGCGTTCTTCCTCTGTCTTCCCCAGTAAGTTAGAGCAACACTTCGCTTTTACTCTCGATTCTCTTGCTAGAGCAGGCCAGAGCCTGGCTCAGAGACGGGCACAATGAATATCCATTAAAGAAAGGTGTGAAACAGTGGTTGGGTTCCAGACATGTACACACAGACTGTGGGACAGACCTAAGGCAAGCCCTGGACTTGGGGAACCCAGGAGAGCCCCTCACCCAGTTTGAGATCAGGAAGGGCTTCCTGGAGGAAGAGACATCAATTTCGATTTCGCTAAGCTGAAAAGGAAGAATAGGCAGCGAAGAGAGAGGGGTATCCCCTGCTAGTGGTTGGAGGGGGGATTTAAGGTGAGGACTTCAGTGCCAGTCCAAAGGGTTGGTCTGTCTGGTAAGCAGGGTTCCCACAGCAACAAGGATACTCACGTGAGGAAGGTACTGGTGAAGGTGCGGTTGAGGTCGCGGCCCAAGTAGCGGCGGCAGGCGGCCGTGGCTGCCGGGTTAGCCAGCACTGGCACGGCAGAGAAGCTGGGTCTCTGCAGCTCCTTTGGCGCCTGCAGCCAGTATCGGGCCAGGTAGATGCCAGACATCTCGTTGCCGTGGGTGCCCCCAGTCACCGCCACGCGGCGCAGGGGCTCCCGCGGCACAGGCGGCCGCGAGCACATCCCGCAGTGGAGCGGAGGGCACGGTGTGCGGACCCGATTAGGCAGCTCCGGCAAGGATGCTGGGCCCGGCTCGGAGCTGGGATGGTGCTGGTGCGTTTCCCAAGGCCTGGCAGGTCCCAGCCGGCCAGCTCGGCTCCCTGTCAAGGGATGTCACTGGATGCTAGCTCAGCGGAGTCCCACTGCATAGCACGGGGGCCCAGCTCATGGTGCCTCCCTCCTAGTGCCTGGTGCCCCCATGAGCCCCCTTCCTGGGAGGGTAGGCATTGCCCCCCCTTCTCTGAGATTCTGTTTCTTGCTCCCTTTGGTGAGAGGTTCCTTTCTCTGAAATTGAGCAGAGGGGGCCAAACATTCAGAGCAATAGATTCGCCAGGGCACACTCCCAAGAGCAAGAGGATTATGCTCCCACGTTATAAATGGGGAAGCCAGGGCACAGCATGGGGACCAGCGTGTCACATGCCTTAGCTGTGAGGTGTCAGGCTTCCAGACGACTCCTGCCCCTCCCTGCCCCTCCCACGTGCCCCTCTGAGCCAGTGCCGGTCGCAGTGGAGCAGGGCATTTACCTGCCTACGGCTGTCTGCGCTTCCTGAGCGTCCGGGCTGGGGTGTGCACCATCTGGACCTGCTAGTATTTACCGGCCTGGAGATTCCCGGGCAGGAAGTGTTTGTAACAAATTGTCGGAGAGCAGGGGGTGTGCGGTGCTAGCTGAAGCCCAGCTGGAAGTCTGGAGCGCTGGGCTCTCCCTACCCAGCCCCACCGCACCTGCTCCTGGCCCTGCCACCCTGGGGACTTCAAGTCTTGCAGCCAGCCCCACCCTGCAGAGCTAGGTAGGTAGGACTTCCGGTGGGGAGTGGCCTTAGAAAATTACTCTCGGGACTCTTTAAGGCCCGGGATGAACATGAATTCCCTTCAAAAGAGCCCTGAGACACACAGATCCCAGGCTTGCTGCCAAGCAAAGGTTGTTTACTTCATAGGCGTCCAGCGGAAAGCTGGAATACAGCCCTCCAGCCACTGACTGAGCCCTGGGCCACCACCAGACCAGGCCACTGCGACTTACTTATTGAAGCCTCATCTTGGTGGCCACCCAGATGAGGAGCGTCCTCTTCCCTTCTCCCCCTCAGCAACATTCTTCGGGCCCTGCAGCCCCCAGAGGGACAGGTGTAACTTGGTGACTCAGCTTGCATGGTTTTTTGGAAATGACCCAGACCACATATGTGGCAGCTGAGGCTCGGACAGGATGCCCAAGGACAGACACCAGGACACTACAGCTGTAACACCGGAGCTGGAGCTGTAACTTTGCCCAATCCAAGCCCAGCCTCTGGGCCGGCTTCTCCCCCAGGCTTAGAGTCGGTGTGAGGGTTAAATGAGGTCACGTGTGTCTGGGATCCAGGGGTCCCCACTCCGGGGTGCAGTGGAGGCCAGACTCTTAGTAAGTGGAACCAGCATAGGCACAGAGGTCCCGGCTGCAGAGGGGCCCCTGACCACACACCTCCCAGAGTGTCCCAGGGCTCTGTCTTGGCCTTGAGGATGGTCCACAGGTCACTGAGGAGGCAGGCAGAGCTGCGCGGTGAACTGTTCAGTCCAGAGGCCCAGCGCCTCCTCCGGGCCAGGTCCTGGGCCCTGAGGTTACCCCCTGCCCCCAAGGCATTCCAGGCTTTCTTCACCCCCCAGGGCTTAGTCCCCCCAGACTTGTCCAGCCCTGGCCAGACCACAATCACCATCCGAGTGCTCTGGGGGCCGGGATCCTCCAGGCCAGCTTTCTCTGCAGCTAGCTGCTCAGATCACACTCAGCTCATGGTGAGGCCTGAGCCTCCCTCCACTCCCCGGTTCACCACCCCCGATTGTGGGGACTGAGGCTCCCAGCAGGACAGTGACGACCTTGATAGGCTGAGGGGGGTGTGTGTGTGATGAAGCATGAAGCGTGAAACTAGGTCACCAAGGAGGCAGGACTCCCTGTTAGCTCGTGGAGTGGGGGGCTGGAGTACCCTCCGGGGCCTGGTGGGCAGCTATCCTCACCAGCTATCCCTGGTTCATGATCAAGCCAGGCTCTAGGAGGCAGAAGGACTTGGCCGAGACCGCGGGTGGTGGCGGAGGAGTCAGAGTGAGCCTGTGTGTGCCTCTCTCCTGGTCGCTGCCGCCTGCACTCAGGACGAGGGGTTCAGGGTCCATGGTTGACTCAGAAGCCACAGTCCCCGACAGAGAGGCCTCTGGCCCCGCCGAGATTCTGCTGATGCAGGGCTGGGTCTCTCGGGGAAGAAGGACGGCCTGTTCAGCAGACCTGGCTATTTGGGGGGTTGCTGAGGGCCAGGGTGCTTCTTGCCAGGAAATGCTGGGGAGGACAGCAGCAGGGGGTCCTGAAAAGTCTCACTTCCCTTGGTGGGAGTTCCACCTCCCTGTCTGAGAGGGTGTTTACAGAATGGAAGGGGTCCCGGAGCTGCGCAGAAGCCCCCAGAAACAGCAGCTCCCAAACCGCAGACTGAGTGCATGTGTGTGTTTGCACCGGTGTGTGTGCGAGCCTGGGATCTGTGTGTCCACATCTGTGTCTGTACGTGTGTCTGTGTCGCAGTCGTGAGGACAGGCTGGAAGCGGGCCTGCAGAGTCCCGCCTCTGAGACACAGGAAGTAGAGGGGTCCCCAGGCCCCCCTGTCCCTGTGCGACTTGGGGAGAGTCGGCTCCCTGCCTGGGCTGGCCCTGCCTTGGCCCCGGGCAGCTGTGAGGAGGGAGGGAGAGAGGGGGCAGCCCACGCCCGGGGCGCACGGCAGGCCCTGGCATGACCGAGGGCAGAGGCATTGTCAGCGGGTCTAACTTCTTCACTGCAGTTTGGAAAACCGAGGCCCAGAGAGGGGTCAAAACCTGAGTCAGCGCACAGATGGTAAGGCTTGACCCAGGAGAGCCACGTGACATGGGAACCGATCTGGAGGGCCACCATCTAGTGGATCTGGAACCCCCTGCCTGACGGCTCGCCACCCTCAGCGGGCTCCCGCGCCCCCTCAGCCTGAGCTCACCCTTCCAGCTGCCCTCAGCACAGCCCGCTCCTGCCCACTGGCCTGGTGTCCTGGGATGGGGGTGGGAGGAGGACTCACCCCATAGTGTTGTTTTTCTAAACAAACGGCTCGCTCTGGACTTTGGTCAGTTACCACAGTGGACCCAGCGGCTGTAGCTGAAGCCGAGCCCTGAGCCCTAAGGGGCCCTGGGGTGCAGAGCCCCCTGACCCTCGGACAAGGAGAGGCTGCTCTCACAGACCTCGAGGCTGTGACAGAGTCTTGGGGAGCTCTGGGAGGTGCGTGGCCAGCGGCCCCTCTGCAGCCGGGGCCTCCGTGTCTGACGCTTGCTCGGCTTACAGAACAGTCTGGACTGCACTGCAGCCCAGAGAGGGGATCCCCGAGGCCTCAGACACAAGGTGATCTCATTGAACCCTCATATCGACTCCAGAAGGTAGGTGGGAACCCCAGTCTACGAGATAAGAAAACAGAGGCTCAGAGAAGTGGAGGGACTTCTGCCCAGTAGCGAGGTGGCCGTGGAGTGACACACACCGAGCCGTCTAGGTGGTGAGCTCCGGCAGGGACGGGTAGGGTGCTACATGGGTCAGGGCCACAGAGGCCGGCCTGGACTTTGAGCCGGATTCCTGGGGCAGCTGAGAGGCTGGGGAAGAGGCACGATGGAGGCAGGGAGGGCTGGCAAGTCAGGAGGAGGAGCAGCTCATACAAGCCTGGAGGGCCTCAGGGCTCTCTGAAGCCGAGTGCTGGACCAGAAACGGCAGGACCCGGTCTCGTCCTGGGTCTAGATACCACCCTCTCCGGGACTACGCCTGCTCTGTGGGAGACTACCAGCTGACCAAGTCCTCAGCAGTTTAAGGCTTAAGCTAAAGCAGGGGTCCCCAAACTTTTTACACAGGGGGCCAGTTCACTGTCCCTCAGACCGTTGGAGGGCCGGACTATAAAAAAACTATGAACAAATCCCTATGCACACTACACATATCTTATTTTAAAGTAAAAAAACAAAATGGGAACGAATACAATATTTAAAATAGAGAACAAGTAAATTTAAATCAACAAACTGACCAGTATTTCAATGGGAACTATGCTCCTCTCACTGACCACCAATGAAAGAGGTGCCCCTTCCGGGTGTGCGGCGGGGGGCCGGATAAATGGCCTCAGGGGGCCGCATGTGGCCCGCGGGCCCGTAGTTTGGGGACCCCTGAGCTAAAGGCTAAGTTCTTCCCCACACCTGCCTCCATGTTGGCTGTGAGGCTGAGTGTTTCTACTCGTCCTATGCCCCCACCTCACTTGGTTAAGTTGCTAGAGGCAATGTACCTGCCCTTCCTCTCACCCTTTGCTTGTTCTGCTGTTGGTTGATTTCATGGTGGGGAGATTCCTGTTTACGCCTCAGATATGTGGCTTTGTGCCGGAGACTTCCTTATTTTGCATACTGCTCTGCACTAGATAATGAAGCAACCGGGGTTTTGCTTTGCTCTGGCTTGCTATCAACTCGCAGAGACCTCCCGATCCCATACTTCCTTTCTCTGAGTTTATTTCTTCACTCCGCACCATTCTCACTCAGGACCTGGATAGTACGAGTCGCGCTGGTCCATGGCACTGGTCAGCCAGGACAGAGGAGGAAAAAGGCTGGAGTTGGGGAAGATGGAATGAACAGGGGACGCTTGCCACAGCCTCTGTTGGACAGCCTCCCCGGGGCAGGAGTGCACAACTGCTTTCCGCCTCCCCTGTCATCAGGGTGTAGACGTGTGATTCCGCTCTCCCAGTCAGGGGCCACCAAGGGTCTGACGTTCTGGGACTGCCCCCCCCCCCATGACCTCAGGGCCCCTCCCCCAGAGCCAGACTTCTCTTGGAGGTTTTGTCCCCTATCTGAACCACAGCAACCAATGGCCAAGAGGGCGAAGGGAACAAGGTAAGTGGGAGGGCAGGGAGATTTCCAGAGCTTTCAATGAGCCCTGTCTCCTGTTCTTTGCTCATGGGCTCGCTGTCCATGCTGTGGCCTGGACCGTCTCTGATTCTTCTGTCCTCTGGTTCTCTCTTTTTGGTTCAATGATCATTTTTTTTTTTTTAGTTTTTTTTTTTTTAGTTTTTTTACAGGAACATAAAGGGACAGACAGACAGGAACGGAGAGAGACGAGAAGCACCAATCATTAGTTTCTCATTGCGACACTGTAGTTGTTCATTGATTGCTTTCTCATATGTGCCATGACCGCGGGCCTTCAGCAGACTGAGCAACCCCCCGCTCGAGCCAGTGACCTTGGGTCCATGCTAGTGAGCTTTTTGCTCAAGCCAGATGAGCTAGTGCTCAAGCTGGCAACCCCCGGGTCTCAAACCTTGGTCCTTCCACATCCCAGTCTGACGCTCCATCCACTGCGCCACCGCCTGGTCAGGCTCAATGATCATTTTAAGGAAGCAACTTTCCCAGACAGAGGTGGGGAGAGGGGGATCTCTTAGACCCAGGCCCAGTGGCCACTCAGCTTCTACCTGGGCCACCTACCCATCGATCAGTTCATCCATCCTCCCAACTGGCTATGCATCATTTTATTCATCCACTCACTTGCCCTTCTACCCATTGTCCCATCCATCCATCCATCCATCCATCCATCCATCCATCCATCCATCCATCCATCCATCTGCCCATCCACCTACCCACCCATCCATCCGCCCACCCACCCACCCATCAATCCGTCTTTCTGTCTGTCCATCCAACCATCCATCCACCCACCCACCCACTCATCCATCCATCTACCCATCCATCCACCCACCTGTCCATCTATCCACCCACCCGTCCATCCATCCACCCACCCACCCATCCATCCACCCACCCACCCATCCATCCCTCCACCCACCCATCTTCTCACTTCCTTATTCATTCTTTCCTTCACTCATCAACAAGCCCCTGCAACACCTCCTTTGAGTCCACCCTGTACCATTTTGGAGACAACTAACCCCAACAGTTCCCAGGGGAGCAGGAAGATCAACCTCAGCCCACTAGCCCAGGCCCTAAGGGATGAGGAGCCCACCAAAGCAAGACTAGGGGGGGGCTTGGAAGTGGGCTCCCTGGTTGAGGACTCGGGAGAGAGCAAGAGGCTGGTCACAGTGGACCAGACATGTTCTGCTGACTGACCTCTCTCCCACATTTCTCAATAAATCAGCTCTGCCCTGCTTTGCTGGATAAACTCAGTTCAGCCCTGTCCTGTCTCTAGACCTCAGTGTCCCCATATATAAGATGACGTGGTCAGATTTAGACTCTGCCCACTCTGATTCTTCTTCTGGGAGTCTACAGTGGGGGTGACAGCTGTGACCATCACGTGCACAACCTCTTCCTGCGCCCATGGCAGACATCACTAATCAACCATTACACTCCCTCCTATTGTAACACCCGGTTACATACTTCAGACAGTCGTTCAGATCTGGGCTCAAGAGCAGATCACTTCAGGTCAGACAAATCCAGCTCCCCAAACCAGGTGTGAGTGCAGCTTTAGAAATAGCTCTGTATTGGGGGAGCCTAATTATAGGTCTGATACAAGGGAGTCCTTTCTAACCATAGGAGCTGCCTAACCTTGTGTGTGGGGGGGGTGAGTTCTCCATCACCAGACATATCCAAGCAGAGGGTCAGCGAATCTGTCAGGAGGATGCAGAGCAGACTTTGGCCTTGAGAGAGGCAGCCCAGCAGGCCAGAGGTCCTTCCCAGCAGGGGGGACCGTGCAGACGAAGTCCCGGGAGCAGGATCTCTGCACTCCGACTGGGACGCCTGCCTTTCAGTGACCGCTGAGCGCCCGGGCGGCAGCCGGACAGAGGGGTCAGGGGGCGGGGGGCTGAGGACGGCCAGAGCGCTCACAGAAGGGTGCAGCTCTTGGGGCCCAGGACCCATCTGATCAGCTGCTTGTTCCAGTCACTGTAGGGCGGGTAGCGGATGTCGTTGAGCTTCTCCAGGCCCGAGCAGGAGAGCAGGCAGCCGCGGTGGTTGGAGAAGGTGTCGAAGGAGAACTTGCCGTGGTACCTTCCCATCCCGCTGAGGCCTGCACGGGCACAGGAGCGAGGGTCTGAGGCTGGGCAGCCCACCCAGCGGCCCGAGCTGGAGCTCAGGACAGCCAGACCATTCTAAGAGCCATTTTGCAGATAGGGAAACTGAGGCCTTGAGAAGCCCAGGACTTGGATCAAGGCTGAATAGTGAGTGAAGGAAAAACAGGGTCCTTCCTGGCTCCTGGGGCACCCACACGGGCTTTTCTGGGCAGAGGGCTGGGGGGTGCAGGAGGGTAGGACTCACCGACTCCCCCAAAAGGCATGGACGACAGAGTCATGTACATGAAGCCCTCGTTGCCCCCAAAGCTGCCACTGCTGGTTCGATCCAGCACCTGGTTCACCACCTGGGAACAGGCAGGGAGCAGGGGGCGGTGGGCTCATTGTCGGGAAAGGGGGTCTGTGCCCTTGACCACTCCACAGGGAGGAGCAGAGGGGCGCCCCCTGTCTCCATCCTCTCCTGAACAAGCAGCACCTTGCAAGGAGGGTCCAGGCCAGAAGCCACAGCCGAAAGGGTAGCAAAGCCCGGGCTGGCCTGCCACTCAGGTCCGGGCTGTGCCGCGCCCACGCCCACGCCCCTCAGGGCTCTGCTCTCCCACACAGAACCTCTCGTGGTTTAGGAAAAGGGCCCTCCCCACAGGCAGCAGCGGCTCTCTGTCCAGGTGGAGGCTACCCCGGCCCAGGCAGACAGCTGGCCAGCTGCACAAGTGGCAGGGTTTTGGTGCTAGGCTCTCTCCTGCCAGGTACCTCTGTGCAGGGAGCCCTCATCCGGGGGGCACAGATTAGAGTGGGCTGTGAGAGGGAGGTCACCAGTGTGTGCCGCTTCCAGCCCCTCGGGTGCCCCGGTCCTGCCCGAGCCCCCACCTGCTGGCTGCGGGAGAAGGCGTACAGCGCCAGGGGCTTCTCCCGCCGGTTGATGAAGTCAACGGCCTCGTCCAGGCTCCTCACGTTCATGATGGGCAGGATGGGCCCGAAGATCTCCTCCTGCATCACCGGCTCCGTCTCCGCCACGTCCACCAGCACCGTGGGGGCTGTGCGGGCACCGTGGACGGCTCAGTCCCGGGCGTGGGGCCTCGGCAGGGCCCGGGGACCCGAACTCCAGGCTCGGGAATGTTCTAGGGAGGGGAGTCTCCCCACGGTCCCCAGGGAGTGACTGGGCACTGGGTCCAGAGAACCCCAGCCTCGGTCAGACAGTCACGGGGTGACTGGATCTCAGGCCCCAGCCTGGTGGCGCAGCAGGGTCACCCCTGAGCCGGGGCTGCTTTGCAATGACAGCCCAGTGGGTGCTCAGGACGGGGATTGTGGGCTCACGGGACCTGGGGTCACAGCCCATGGAGCAGCAGATGGCGGGACGGAAGCTGGGGACCCGGCTCAAACCATGGGGACATGTGGCGTTAGTGTCACGAAATCGTGGCACCAGAGCCGTGGACCCAGCAGGGCTCTGGCAGTGGGGCGTGGGAACCTTGGGGCCCAGACTCGGGGCCCCGCTGTGGCCTCCAGTGTGGAAGGGCCTTAGCCTGAGGCTCCCGTGGTCAGGAGAGCGGGACTCACCAATGTAGCGGTCACTCTCGTCACTCTGACCCCCGATGGCCACACGGCCAGAGCTCAGCAGGCCCCGGAGCCGCTGGAAATGCTTCTCACTGATGATGCGGCCCAGGTCCGGGGAGCTCCTGGGGTCTTCGCCATAGAAACGGGTGATGGTGCTCTGCAGGGCGGGCACCAGCTTCTCTTGCATCATGGGGCTGCACAGGATGTAGTCAGGGGCCACGCACGTCTGGCCCGTGTTGAAGTAGCGGAACCAGGCCACGCGGTTGGCCACGGTCTGGGGGTCGCAGTTATCATCTACGTAGCAGGGATTCTTGCCCCCCAGCTCCAGTGTGACGGGCGTCAGGTGCTTGGCGGCTGCAGTCATGACAATCTTGCCAACACGAGGGCTCCCTGAGGACACAGGTTGACCACCATCCTCAACTGGCTTTGACCAGATGGTTCAGGTACCACCTCCAACCTGGCCCTGGCCAGGCTGCCTCAGGACCCACCGCTGCAAGGCCCAGAGGCCTGGCTGACTGTCCTCGGGACACTCCCCACTGCTGGCCCCAGCCACCTCTCCCCCAGCCTTTTCCACCCTGCTCCTGGAGGTCCCTACACTCCCCAGGACACTAGCCGGGGCCGTCCTCACCCGTGAAGAAGATGTAGTCAAACTTGTGTTGCAACAGCTGCTGCGCCTCCTTGGGCCCGCCCTGCACCACGGCAAAGCAGCTCTGCAGAGAGGGGCAGGCGGCTCAGGTCACCCTGTGTGCCGTGTGGGGGCAGCTGGACCTCCCAGGCCGGCAGGGGCATGGCCGGGTGACGCCGGGGCTGATGGGGCAGGGCCACCCTCACCTGGTCCAGGTACTGGGGCAGCACCTCGGTCAGGACCTTCTCTGTGCCCTGGCTAATCTCTGACGGCTTGAGCATCACGCAGTTCCCTGCAGGGGCAGATGGGGGCGACATAAGGGGTGGCTGCTGTCCCCACACCCATGCAGGGGTTGGCATTGGAAAGCAGAGATGCAAGGAGGGTATTTTGAGGCTCCTCTTTGGGAAGAGCTATGGAGCCAAGAGGGCACAGGGTCCAGAGCCCTCTCCTCACCTGCAGCGAGGGCGCCCACCAGGGGCACCAAGGTCAGGTTCAGGGGGTAGTTCCAGGGGGCGATGATGAGCACCAGGCCAAAGGGCTCCTTCCGGATGAAGGCGGAGTCCAGCTGCGTTAACTGGGGTGCAGGACAGACGGTGAGACCCAGCCACAGACCCCGCTCAAAGTTCCCTTACTTTCAGGGACCTTGGGGTTCCTGTGCAGCAGAGTCTCCACGAGGACACGGAGGTCCCGAGAAGGTCAGGGACTCGGGCTGGGTCAGGGGTGGTGCAGGGACCTGGGGCGCCCCCCCCCCCGTACTGCCCCCACCCAGCCAGCAGCTCACCAGGTTCCTGGCCACCGGCTCGTCCTTCATCCAGCTGTGCAGGCTCCGGAGGGCCAGGTCGACCTCATTCTGGCACAGGATGATCTCGGACAAGTCCGACTCAAAGGCTGACTGCGGTGGGGGGGGGGGAACTCAACGGTCAGGCCAGGGGCAGGATGGGAGAGGGGTCTCGTGTGTGGGGTCCCCAGCGGTCCCTACTGGGGACATGGAGAGGGTCTCCGGGAACAGCCGGTCCCCTGAGCACGGCAGGGCTGTGAGCGGTGAGGGGCACAGGCCCTGGGCCAGGCGGCCGGGGCTCCAACTCCAGCTGGGCCACTTCCTAGGGGTGGGACCTTGGTTGGGCAAGTGATATTACAACCATGTGCCTCAGTTTCCCATCGGTAACACGAGGACAGGAACTGAACCTGTCTTACAGGTTCGGTGAGTCGGTACAGAGCGCCTGTGCACACCGCATGCCAGGGAAGGTCTGTTAAATTAACAGGAATGAACCGGGCACCCGGCCAGCCCCCGCCACACGCACCTTCTTCAGGTCCTGCGCCAGCGCCTCCTGCAGCAGCTGCTTGTTGTCCTGCAGGAAGCGGCCCAGGGCCCTGAGCTGGGCGGCCCGGAACTCCGCCGGCCGCGTCCGCCCCGTGCGGAAAGTTTCCCGGAGCCGCTGCACAGTGTCCTCGAAGGGGTTGATCCTGCAGGGGGAGGGGAGCGTGGGCCGGGGCACCCACCCCACCTCTGCCTGCACCCACGTGGGCTCACGGACACCCCTATTGGGCGCCCAGAGGGCCAGGCGCCCCCCAACACATGCACCGTGCCCGCAGTCATACCTTCCTGCCCCTCCACCCAGACCACCCGGCCACAAGCAGAATTGAGGAGGATCCTTTGGACAGTGGTCAGGGCCCCTTCTGGGGTTCCCTGCCTTCCTCAACTGTCATTGTCTGTGTCCTCCTCACTGTGCACACTTGGGATGCCTGGGGACAGCCCTGCACCACGGCAGAGCAGCTCGGGCTTAGCTGTCCACGGTCATATCTCCAGGCCCAGACCCACCGCTGCCCAGTACAGTGAGGAAGCAGACCTCGGACCGGGGGCTGAAGGCCGCGGTGTCCCCAGATGGACTGAGCTGAAGAGGTGGCCCCTGCTCCTCATCCCAGAGGCTTCCCTGCCTCCCCGTCCACTGCCGGGGAGCTGGGGCCCCAGGCTTGCTGAGGCCGGTTCACAAGGGACTCCTGACTGCCTGACCGCAAGGCATAGACGATGATGACCCCAAAGACAACTGCCTGACAGTCGTGAGTGGCTGAGCCGCAGGCCCTGGGATGCCGGCTGGAGACGCTCCTGTGTGCTGACTGCGGTGGGGAAGCAGGCGCTCAGGACAGAGGGTCCAGCACGTGCAAAGGCCCTGTGAGGGCAGACCTTGAGAATCAAGACGCAGCTGGGCAGGGCCTGACGGGGGCTACAGGGAGTCAGGTTCACCCCGTGGGCAGCGCACGCACTACAGCGCCCAGGAGGGGCCGCAGAACCAGCGTCCGGAGCTGAGCGTGCGGCGTGTGCAAAGTCCTGCCCGGGCCTCGAAGTCTTACTATCACCCATTGTGAGGACGAGGAAACCGAGGCTCCCGGGCGACCTGACGGCCCTCCTAACAGCTGCGATGAGGTAGTTCCAGGCCCTCCCCTCGGGACCTCCCCCGTGAGCACTGCGACCTGGCACCAATCTGCGCCCGAGTTTTTCTCCGACTTCTCGGCTTCCAGACTGTCTGCGATGAGATACAATACTTCCCGAGCCAGAAACGAGCCGTGAGCCTCGCTTTTACACCCTGAGACCAGACGCAGTTCTGCTCTCTCCTCCCAAGAAGCTCCTTGTCCCTTTCTCCCACTCCCTGGCTCAGCCCTGGTGACGCCTGCTCGGTCCCTGTCTGCCCCTGCCGCCTCCTCCATCCTGGGAAACCCCTCGAGGGAGGAAGCGGCCCATCCCCCCACCCCCGGAACAGGCCAGCACTGGGCCCGGACAGAAGGTCCCTCTGAGGCTGCTCCCAGGTGTCGGCGTGGGGGGTAGTGAGGCTCAGACAATAGATCTGACCTGAGGACTCACGGCACAACCAGGGCCGCGCAGTGCCCACCTGCCGCATGGGGCCAGGCTCGGGCCAGAGGCCCCTGCCCTCGGGCCCCATGTCCCAGCCTCCCCCATGCTGCTGCCCACCCCTCCCCTGTGCCTCTCACCCTCTGGCCCCTCTGCCCTGGCCCCCACCCCCACAGCACCCCGATGCGGGCTGTGACCTGGAATCCTTCACCGCGCCTTTGCCTTCTTTGCCCGCCATTCTGCCTCTAGGTGAGCCAACTCCGCTGCTGCTCAGGTCTCACGCCTGCCTCCGCCACCTGCCAGTCCTCTGAGGAAACTGACCACCACTGACTCCTTCCGCCCATGCCTAGAGGTGGAGCAGCACATGGGGTTACCTAACACAACTGGCTGGGGCACTCCGGCTGCCGCCTTGTGTATACACCTACGGATCTCTCAGGTTAGCTGCATCCTCCCCACCCTCCACCCCAGGGCTCGGCTGGCCTCGGAGTTGCCAGGTGTGGCAACTCCAGTCTGTCAGAAAAATCCAAAGAGGTGCGGGGGGGGACTTACAAAATTAAAATATCGGCAGGACACTGGCAGCCATGCTGCCTCCTCCAGGAAGCCCTCAGCCAGCAAAGCTCACCCAGGTCTTCACATCCACCACCCCTACCCCACACCACAGGCTCCTTCTTCTGTACTCCCCTCATGTGCCCAACTGGCATCCTCAGGGCTGGGGTCCAGCTGCTGCAAAGAGCGCCTGACCGTGCTAGGGCACCTGTGGCCACACTGTGGGGCGTTGTTCCTTTGTTCCCTTATTCTTCTATTTACTGTGTGGCCCTGGACATGTTACTTAACCTCTCTGAGTCTGTCTGAGGGAACAGTAGTGCTTCATTGTCATCGTTCCTGAGAAAACCACCTGGGCCCTGGCCGGTTGGCTCAGCGGTAGAGCGTCGGCCTAGCGTGCGGAGGACCCGGGTTCGATTCCCGGCCAGGGCACACAGGAGAAGCACCCATTTGCTTCTCCACCCCTCCGCCACACTTTCCTCTCTGTCTCTCTCTTCCCCTCCCACAGCCAAGGCTCCATTGGAGCAAAGATGGCCCGGGCGCTGGGGATGGCTCTGTGGCCTCTGCCTCAGGCGCTAGAGTGGCTCTGGTCGCAACATGGTGACGCCCAGGATGGGCAGAGCATCGCCCCCTGGTGGGCAGAGCGTCGCCCCCTGGTGGGCGTGCTGGGTGGATCCCGGTCGGGCGCATGCGGGAGTCTGTCTGACTGTCTCTCCCTGTTTCCAGCTTCAGAAAAATGAAAAGAAAAAAAAAAAAAAAAGAAAACCACCTGGGAAGGAGTTCCTGGTACAGTCAGAGCCCACAAGGCTGGCTCCTAGTATTTCTGCAAGTACTTCTCACGCACGTACCAGGTTCTGGGAAGCCAGTCAGCCACTCCTGGCAGAGCACGTGAGAGCGCATGCACGCCCGTCTGAGGTCATCCTTGGCCTTGAGTGGGGCTGGCCCAGCTGGAGCCACAGTCCCCCATAAACCCCCATCCGAGCCACACCAGAAAGGGGGTTCAGGGCAGGGATGTGGGTGCCATGACTCAGGAGGCCTGGCACCCCCCCCCATTGGATGATGCACTTCAAATGGGTGAATTGTATCTCAATAAAGTTAAACAAAACTAAACCAACGCAAACCTGAAGAGCCCACAAGCAAATGAAAACACGCTCAACCTCCGACACCTGGTAAAATACGAAATAAAACAAAGGTAAGACACCCTTGCAGACCCCTTGTCTTAGTTTCCAGGGGCTGTTGTGACAAAGGACCACCACGGCGGCCGAAGACAATGTAATTAATGTATCGTCTCACCGCTGTGGGGGCCAGAGGTCCACGGCCGGCTGGGCTGCTCCCTCCTGAGGCTCTGGGCCTGTTGACCTTACAAACAACAGTTCTTTTCACCAATGGAAATGGGTTTACTTGGAAGAGCAAAGAATGGCAGTTCAGGATGGGCAAGCTACAGCAAAAGCCATAAGGCAAGTCCAACAAAGCAGAGGGACATTACTTTGTGAAGAAAATAACCTGCCACGGCCTGAAGGTAGCCAGGTGCTGCTGAGGCTACCTGGATTGCAGACAAGACCGACCAGGTAAGGCCTCTATGCAGACAGTTACGATTTGCGGGTGGAGGGGTGGAGATCTCCCTCTCTTGCAGAGCCCAAGACAAGCACGGTAAGTAAGGCTCTGGCTTATTAAAACTGCTCCCCACCCATGGGGAGTGACCTGCTTCTTTCTTCGGTCTCTGCCAGCCCTCTGTGTAAGCTCCGGGGAGGTTTCCAACCTACCGTCATCAAACATTGTCCAGGATTGCTCTGCATGGTTTTAAACTTCAGATCACAAGTGTCCAGAATCTATGAATCTTTCTGCAGCTCTCTTTGTTCCTCAACATCCTGCTTCTGAGGTGTTCCCGCCCTGGACCACACTTGTTTATGGGTGTGTTCCCATAAACACACCCCAGCTGATTGGTCTGGCCCGCTGCTGATGGACATTGGGGAGTGTTACCTTTTTGGTGATGATAAATGCTGCGGCAAGTAATACTGGGTGCAGGTCTCTTCATGTTTCCCTTGGGAATGTTGTGGGGAGTGAAACAGGGAGGTGATGTGTTGCGTGTATATTTAACTGTCCCAGGTATAGTTACATGTGGCCTGGATCTTGCTTCCAAAGAGACTGGCTAATCACAATGGCACCTAACACTACGGAAGTTACCCTGGCTGCATACCTTCTCCAACACCTGCTATTGTCAGAGTCTTTACATTTTGCCAATGACTGTAGTGCCTCGCCACACCCCCGCAAAAGGTATGTCCAGATTCTCACCTCAGAATTTATGCATGTGTCCTTATTTGGAAAATAAAATATTAATTAAGTTAAGGATCTTGAGATGAGATTATCCAGGATTGTCTGGGCGGGCCCTTAACCCAATGACAAGTGTCCCTCTAAGAGAAAGAGAGAGATCTGAGACAGAAGAAGGCGGTGGCGCAGTGGATAGAGCGTCCGACTGGGATGCTGAGGACCCAGGTTCGAAACTCCAAGGCTGCTGGCTTGAGTGTGGGATCATAGACATGTCTCCATGGTCTCTGAAGTCTCTGACTTGAGCCCAAGGTCTCTGTCTTGAGCCCAAGGTCGCTGGCTTAAGCTTAAGGTCACTGGCTTGTGTGTAGGATCATAGACATGACCCCATGGTTGCTGGCTTGAGCCCAAGGTTGCTGGCTTGAAGCCCAAAGTCACTGGCTCAGTTGGAGCCCCCCAGCCAAGGCACGTATGAGAAAGCGATCAATGAACAACTAAGGGGCCACAACTATGAGTTGATGCTCCCTTCCTGTCTGTCTGTCTGTCTGTCTCTCTCTCTCTCTCACAAGAAAAAAAATGTATAATGTACCCGCCATTATAGGACCCTACAGAATAGTTTCACTGCCCTAAAAATCTGGTGTTCTGCTTATTCATCCCTCCCACCCCGGAATCTCTGGAAAACACTAATTTTTTTTTTTTACTCTTTCCATAGTTTTGCCTTTTCCAGAATTCCATATAGTTGGAATCATACAGAATATAGTCTTTTCTCATTCGTTTCTTCCATTTAGTAACATGCGTTTCAAGTCCCCTCCATGTCTTATCATGGCTCCTTAGCTCATTTCCTTTGAGCACTGAATAAAAATCTGCTGTCTGCATGCATTACAGTGTATTCATCCATCCCCTGCTGAAGGGCACCTTGGTTGCTCCCAAGTGTCCGCAGTATATGGATAAAGCTGCTCTGAACACCCATGGGCAGGTTTTTGTGCGGACGGCAGGTTTTCAATTTCTTTGGGTAAATATCAAGAAGCGCAGTCGCTAGATCACATGGTGTAAGTATGTGTAGTTTGGGAAGGGACCACCAAACTGTTCTCCAAAGTGCCTGCGTCATTTCGCCTGCCCACATCCCGGCCGGCGGTGCCGGTTCCCCTGGCAGCACGGTCCCACCTGGATTCGGCACTCCGTGCTGTCTGCGCCTGCGCGTTGGCCATTCTAACAGCTGCGTAGTGGTATCTCACTGTTGTTCTCATTTGCATGTCTCCGAGGACGGGAGGCATTTTTTCATGTGCTTACTTGCCGTCTCTTTATCTTCTTTGGCGAAATGTCTTGTGAGGTCTTTGGCCCATTTTTGAATGAGGTTGTTTATTCCTTCAGCAATACCAGCTGTCTTGTTGACTGCAGCTCTATATATTGTAAACCTGGAAGTCTGGTGGCGTCCTTCCTCCAACATTCTCAGTCATTATTGCTTCAGATTTTGCTTCGGCTCCTTCCTTTCTCTCTTCCCCCTTCTGGTAGTCCCAGGAGGCACCTGCCACATGTGTGGTAGCTGCCCCCCGGTTTTGGGTGTTCGGGTCTGTTTCCTTCTGTCTCCCTGTCCGCGCTCTTCATTTTGGGGAGTTTCTGCTGCTGACGCCTCAAGCCCCTCCATTCCTTCCTCGGCGTGTCCTGCGTCCTGTCTGCCAAGGGCCCCCTTCGTCTTCCCGTCTGCTACAGCAGCTGCGTTTGTTTCTGTTCTATTGCCTAGCATTTCTCTTTGACTCTTTGTCAAGACTGCTGTCTCTCTGCTTACACACTCCTTATCTAATTCTGCTTCTGATGCTCGTTCGGTCTCTTGGAACTGTGTTTTGTGCCTTTTGGTCTTCCTGTAGTTCCTTTTTGGGAAGCAGAACAGACACGGTGTCCTGGGTGCAGGGCACCGTGAGAAACACGCTTTAGAACCAGAGGCGCAGAATGGGGCGCGGCTGCTTCGGCGCCTGTGGCCAGGTCTCCGCTCCTGGTGAGCCTGCGCCTGGGCTTCTCCGCCTTCCCGGTGAGGGGGCCAGGAGGCTAGCCGGCCTGGAGTTCAGCCTGTCCCTTACCCCACGTGGAACGCTAGAGGGGACAGGAGCTGAGTAATTCCCTTCTCCAGGTGGGGTAGGCTCTGTGAGTTTCCCCTGAGGGCCGGCTTGCTAAGAAAACAATACTCTGCCTCTCTGTGTCGCAGGTATATATGTTTTACAAGTGTGGTGATAGCCAGAGGGAAAGGGGATGAGGGTGGCGAGATGGGCAAAGGGGTGGAGGGAGTGGGGACAGAAAGAGACTGTGCTTGGGACGTCAGGCACATAATGCAGTGTGCAGATGACGTTTTGTTGAGCTGTGTGCACTTGAAACCTGTATGGTTTTGCAAACCAATGTCACCCCCATACATTTAATTTGAAAAAGAACCGAATATTCTGACATCTTTCAAACGTTTCTACTTCCCCTCCCTCCGTCAGAAGCACCGGGAGGTTTTTCTCCTGTGTCCATTTTAAGAACCCGGCGGAGCTCCTAGAGGTCAAACTCACAGGAGTGCGGAGCTCCCTCGATACTGGGTCCCCCTGGAGTTTTTCACCGTCAGGGCTGTGCACACCGAGCCTCCAGCAAGCCCTCAGCCACAGCCCCGGCTTTCCTGCCTGGCACTGGCTTCTGCAGAGACGTGGGAATCTGGGTTCCTCGGTGTCCTCCGGTCTGTCTCTCTGATTTGGGGAGGGGCAGCATTTTGCCCTGTGGCCTTACTTCTCTGACAGAGAGATCCAACAAGAGTTGTTTTCCAGTTTGGTCAGCTTTTTCTTTAACTTGTTAAGAGGGACTGACAACTTCTAAGCTCCTCACTGGAAGCCAAGTATATCTCTTGCTAACATCTTCTCTGAGTTGGCGGCTGGTATTCACACTTTGTCTGTGGTACCCTTTGTGCATCATTTTGTAATGTAACGTCGAGGAAGAGGAAAGCGAGCCTGGCATCCCAGGTTGGCACTGTCGGCTAAGACTTGTTCTCAGCCAAACATGAACCAATGTCACAGGACAGCAACATCAGGTAAAGCCATCCTGTGACCATGATGGATTAAGACAAAAATTTTAAGACCATTCCAAACACATCACTAAACACAGACAAGCATGAACCATTGTCCAGAACACAAAAATGACTGAATACTCCTCTGTCCTGGCTAATCTGAGTGACTGAGGCTACACCTCTATAGATAAGATTATTGAGATCATAGAAACACCCTGGTTCTAACAGCACCCAAGCCAGAGCAAAGCCCAATTTCCTTAACCTTTCCCCGAACCACTTGACACAAACACAAATCTTCTAAGTTCCTCTCACTGAAACGCCTCACAGTTCCCCATGGTCTCACCAGGGATAAATCCAACTTGTTCAAAAATAAGCATGTTCTTAGTGGTCTTTGGCTGAAGGACATGGAGAGTGTAGCCCAAGTTATTTTTTTCTTTAAGATTTGTGCTTTTTGTATATGGTTAAGAAATCTTTTTTGGCCCTGGCTGGTTGACTCAGTGGTGAAGCATCAGCCCGGCATGTGGATGTCCTGGGTTCAATCCCTGGTCAGGGCACACAGGAGAAGCACCCATCTGCTTCTCCACCCCTCCCCCTCTCCTTCCTCTCTATCTCTCTCTTCCCCTCCCGCAGCCAAGGCTCCATTGGAGCAAAGTTGGCTCCATGGCCACCACCTCAGGCACTAGAATGGCTCCGGTTGCAATGGAGCAATGGCCCAGATGGGCAGAGCATCACCCCCTCATGGGCATACCGAGTGGATCCCAGTTGGGTACATGAGGGAGTCTGTCTCTCTGCCTCCCTGCTTCTCACTTCAGGAAAAAAAAAAAAAGGAAAAAAAGAAATCTTTCTCTTTCCTAAAGTTATAAAACTTTTTTTTCAGTATTCCAAAAGTTGGTTTTTCCACATTGAATTCTGCTGTAATTTATTTATTTTTCTGAATGGTGTGAAGTAGAGATTTAATTTAATTTTTTTCCCATAAAAATGCCCAATGGTACTAGCAACTGGCTGGATGATAAATCATTTGTAATACAGGTAAGTCTATTTCTGGGCTCTCTACTCTGTTTCACTGATTTTTAATTTCTCTATTTCTACACAAATACTAAACTGTCTTAAATACTATAGTTTAATGAAAAGTCTTAAAATCTACTAGGAAAAATCTCCCTACCTTGCTTTTCTTCCTAATTATCTTGACTTATTCTTTTTAATTTTTTTTATTGTTGTGACAGAGACAGAGAGAGGGACAGATAGGGACAGACAAGAAAGGAAAGAGATGAGAAGCATCAATTCTTTGTTGAGGCACCTTAGTTGTTCATTGATTGCTTTCTCATATGTGTCTTGACTGGAGGGCTACAGCAAAGCAAGTGACCCCTTGCTCAAGCCAGCAACCTTTGGGCTCAAGCCAGCAACCATGGGGTCATGTCTATGATCCCATGCTCAAGCCAGCGACTTCGTACTCAAACTAGTGAGCCTGTGCTCAAGCCAGTGACCTTAGGATTCGAACCTGGGTCCTCTGTGTCCCAGTCCAACGCTCTATCGACTGTGCCACTGCCTGATCAGGCTTGACTTATTCTTGACCAATTTGTTTTTTGTAAACATATTAGAATCAGCTCATGAAGTTCCATAAAAATTTTTATTGGAGTCTTGATTGGATGTATTTTAATTATAGGTCATTCTTGATGAAACTGGCATTTTTATTTTTTTTAATTTATTGTTTGATTTTTAGAGAGAGAGAGAGAGAGAGGAAGAGGGAGAAAGATAGAGAAACTTATTTATGTATTATTGGTTGATTTTTTGTATGTGCTCTGATGGAGGATCGAACCCACAACCTAGGCATATGACTCTAACCAACTGAGCTACCCAGCCAGGGCTGACTCTGACATCTTTAGAATTCTCCCTCCATGAACATGACATACCTTTCCACTGATACAACACTAATTTTTTTCTATCAGCACATCATTAGTTAGATGTTTACCTAGGTAGCTTATTTTTTATTGCCATTCTAAAAATTACACTTTCCAGAAATGTGTAAGTGGAGTATGGAAATGCAACTTGCTTCTTTGTATTAATCTTATTTTTATTACTAGTTCTTATAATAATGGGTTTTTCGTGTAAAAATAAAAAGCTGTGGAAATCAACAGTGTTGTTTTGTCCTTTTCAAGTCTAACACTTTACTGTTTTGCTTGTTTGTTTGTTTTGTTTTTGTTTTTCCCTGTGTACTTCAACCTCCAGGACAATGTTGCATAGAAGTACATGACGGTGGGAATGGTGGTCTAGTCCTGGTTTTTAATGGGATTGCATCTAACAATTCACCTTTAAGTATGTTTGCTGTAGGTTTTCAGAAGATTTCTTTATTAGGTGAAAAAAAACTACCTTCTCTTCCTAGCTTCATGAGAAATCTTGTTTTGTTGTGTTTATTTTAACTCATGAGTAGATATTGAATGTCATCAACTGATTTCTCTTTGCCTTTTGCTCTACTAACATGTTGAGTGATATTAGAAGACATTGGCTTTAAATATTGCAAGATTAGGTTTGCTAGTAAAATATTAAGCACTTTTACATCTCTATTCATGGATGAAAACAGCCTATATTTCCTTTCTCTTATTTTATTTTTCTGTTTTTGTTCTCAAAGATGGACTAGCTTTATCGAGTAAATTGGAGAGCATCCCCCTCTTCCGTTCTCTGGAAAATACATGTAAGATTGGGATTATCTGCTCTTTGAATTTGATAAAACTGCCTATGAACCCAACTGGCCTACAGCTTCCCTTGTTGTTGTGCCTGTCACTGGTTTGTGTACAAGAGCAGAGAATAACATAATGACTCCCAAGGTGACTGTGACAGACAGTTCCCAAGGAGCCCCGCCTCTGGTACCCCTGCCCTGTATTCTAACCCTCTCCCCGTCAATACAGGCTGGACCCAGTGAGTTGCTTCTAAAGAATAAAATACTGCCTGACTAGGCGGTGGCAGCGCAGTGGATAGTGTCAGACTGGGATGCAGAGGACCCAGGTTCGGGACCCAGGTTCAAGACCCCGGGTCGCCAGCTTGAGCGCGGGCTCATCTGCTTTGAGCAAGGCTCACCAGCTTAAGGCCAAGGTCACTGGCTCGAGCAAGGGGTCACTTGGTCTGCTGTAGCTCCCCGGACAAGGCACATGTGAGAAATTAATGAACAATTAAGGAACTGCAACGAAGAATTGATGTTTCTCATCTCTCTCCCTTCCTGCCTGTCTGTCCCTATCTGTCCCTCTCTCTGACTCTATCTCTGCCACACACACAAAAAAAGAATAAAATACTGCAAAAGTAATGGCTGTCATGTAAAAGATTAGATTATAAAGAATTATGACCCATATAAGGGTAAGGTCATAATCTGGTAGATGGGTAATCTTTTTTATTTATTTATTTTATTATTTTTTTTACAGAGTCAGAGAGAGGGATAGATAGGGACAGACAGACAGGAATAGAGAGAGATGAGAAGCATCAATCATCAGTTTTTTGTTGTGACACCTTAGTTGTTCATTAATTGCTTTCTCATATGTGCCTTGACCGTGGGCTTTCAGCAGACCGAGTAACCCCTTGCTCAAGCCAGCGTCCTTGGGTCCAAGCTGGTTCTTTTGCTCAAACCAGATGAGCACCCACTCAAGCTGGTGGCCTCGGGGTCTCGAACCTGGATCCTCCGTATCCCAGTCCGACGCTCTATCCACTGCACCACTGCCTGGTCAGGCTAGATGGGTAATCTTATACGAAGAGAAAGAACTCTCTTTCTCCACCAGCGCACAGAGGAAAGGCCTGTGAGGACATGGTGAAGAGCTGACCCTCTCTGAGCCAGAGAGCTCTCACCAGAAACCAGATTTGCTGTACCTTGACCATAGACTTCTAGCTGACAGACTGTGCGAAAATAAGTGCTTGCAGTTTAAACCACCCAATCTGAGGTTTTATGTTATAGCACTCCAAAAACACTAATAAAGAGACTTTAATTTTTACTATTAAAAAAAAAAAAAAGAATTATGACCCATAGAACATATTTAAAGGATTATACACACATGAGTTAGTGGGAATTTATCCCAACAAGACAAGTGTGAGTCAATGTTAAAAAATATATAGGCCCTGGCCGGTTGGCTCAGCGGTAGAGCGTCGGCCTGGCGTGCGGGGGACCCGGGTTCAATTCCTGGCCAGGGCACATAGGAGAAGCGCCCATTTGCTTCTCCACCCCCCCCCCCTTCCTCTCTGTCTCTCTCTTCCCCTCCCGCAGCCAAGGCTCCATTGGAGCAAAGATGGCCCGGGCGCTGGGGATGGCTCCTTGGCCTCTGCCCCAGGCGCTAGAGTGGCTCTGGTCGCGGCAGAGCGACGCCCCGGAGGGGCAGAGCATCGCCCCCTGGTGGGCAGAGCGTCGCCCCTGGTGGGCGTGCCGGGTGGATCCCAGTTGGGCGCATGCGGGAGTCTGTCTGACTGTCTCTCCCCGTTTCCAGCTTCAGAAAAAAAAAAAATATATATATATATAAAATAAATAAAATTATATATATTATATATATATAAAATTTATATATATATAAAATAGCCTGACCAGGTGATGGCGCAGTGGATAGAGCGTCGGACTGGGATGCGGAAGGACCCAGGTTCGAGACCCCGAGGTCGCCAGCTTGAGCGCGGGCTCATCTGGCTTGAGCAAAGAGCTCACCAGCTTGGACCCAAGGCCCCTGGCTCCAGCAGGGGGTTACTCGGTCTGCTGAAGGCCCACGGTCAAGGCACATGTGAGAAAGCAATCAATGAACAACTAAGAAGTCGCAGCGCGCAACGATTGATGCTTCTCATCTCTCTCTGTTCCTGTCTGTCTGTCCCTGTCTATCTCTGCCTCTGTAAAAAAAAAAAAAAAAAAAAAAAAGGCCCTGGCCGGTTGGCTCAGTGGTAGAGCGCCGGCCTGGCATGCAGGAGTCCCAGGTTTGATTCCCGGCCAGGGCACACAGGAGAAGCGCCCATCTGCTTCTCCACCCCTCCCCCTCTCCTTCCTCTCTGTCTCTCTCTTCCCCTCCTGCAGCGAGGCTCCATTGGAGCAAAGTTGGCCCCGGGTGCTGAGGATGGCTCTGTGGCCTCTGCCTCAGGCGCTAGAATGGCTCTGATTGCAGCAGAGCAACGCCCCAGATGGGCAGAGCATCGCCCCCTGGTGGGCATGCCGGGTGGATCCCGGTTGGGCGCATGCGGGACTCTGTCTGACTGCCTCCCGTTTCTAACTTCGGAAAAATACAAAAAATAAAAAAATCTAAAAATATATATATATTAATATATAAAATATATATATATATATAAAATATATATATATATAAAATAAAACAATCTGCCCTGGCCGGTTGGCTCGGTTGGATTCAATCCCTGGTCAGGACACACACGATAATCAACCAAGGAATGCATGACTGGGTGGAACCACAGATGAATGCTTCCCGTCCCCTCCCCCCTTTCCTTCTCTCTGCATCTAAAAAAAACTTTTAAAAATTAAGCTCTGGGCCCTGGCAGGTTGGCTCAGTGGTAGAGCATCGGCCTGGCGTGCCAGAGTCCTGGGTTCGATTCCCGGCCAGGGCACACAGGAGAGGCACCCATCTGCTTCTCCACCCCTCCCCCTCTCCTTCCTCTCTGTCTCTCTCTTCCCCTCCCGCAGCCGAGGCTCCACTGGAGCAGAGTTGGCCCCGGCGCTGAGGATGGCTCCATGGTCTCTGCCTCAGGTGCTAGAATGGCTCTGGTCACAACAGAGCAGTGCCTCAGATGGGCAGAGCATCACCCCCTAGTGGGCATGCCGGGTGGATCCCGGTCGAGTGCATGCGGGAGTCTGTCTGACTGCCTCCCCATTTTTAACTTCAGAAAAATACAAAAAAAATAAAAATAAAAATAAGCCCTGGCCAGATAACTGGGTTGGCTAGAGCTTCATTTCAGAGCTCAAAGGTTGCCGGTAGGGTTCCCTGGTCGAGGCACAGACAGGTACAGCTCCATGTTCCTGTCTGTCTCTCCCTGCCTCTCTCACAATAAAATAAAATAAAATAAAAGTAATACAACACATTAACGAAATGAAGGGGGGGAAATGTGATCATGTCTATAAAACCAGAAAGTTCTGTTCGTTTTTGGAATAAAACAAAATACAAATTTTTCTTACCATCAATAAACTTTATTAAATAATATAATTGCCATTATTATTAATGATTTCTTGCCAGCATGAGGGTAATTTGTATATCCCATTTTTGAAAAATGTTTTATCTTTTGATGCAAAAAATTGAACCAGTGCTTGTTTGATATCTTCTTCATTTTTGAATTTTTTGCCCTTCAAAAAATTTTGTAAGGACAAAAACAAGTGATAGTTGAAGAGTGCTAATTCCAGGGAATATGGTGGATGTGACAGAATTTCCCAGCCTAGTTCTGCAATTTTTTGACGAGTCCCCAAAGCAGCATGTGGCCTGGCACTATCATGATGCAGTATGATGTTCTTCCTATTGAACATCGCCCGCCTCTTTTTTTGGACTGCTAACATTAAATTATCCAGTTGCTGACAATACTTCTCCGAATTGAGCTTTTCATTCGGTTTTAAAAGCTCATAATGTATTGGTCCTCGAATGTCCCACCATATACACAACATTCTCTTATTCAGAGTCAAATTTGGTTTAGAGGTGGAAGGGCTAGGTTTTCTGGGTTCACAATATGCCCTTTTCCTTACGATGTTTTCGTAGGTAATCCACTTTTCATCCTCAGTTATCATCCAGTTCAAGAAGGGCTCGATTTTGTTCCGAGCAAGCAGAGATGTGCATATGACAACTCGATCATCCAAATTCTTCTGACTTAATTCATGCGGCACCCATCTTGAATATTACCACACCAATCCTATCTTCTGAATATGGTCCGAAATGGTTTGTGGAGCTGAATTAAGCCTTTCTGCGATCTCCGATGTTGTCAGAAAAGGATCTTGCTCCAACATGGTCTTAACAACATCGTCATCGATCAAAGATGGTCGCCCAGAACGTGGTTTATCAGAAAGTTTGAAATCACCTGTTTCGAATTTTTCGAACCATCTTCTGCATGTCCTATCAGAAACTGTACCTTCACTAAACACTTTCAATAAATTTCTACATGCTTCTGTAGCATTTCTTCCTTGTTGAAATTCGTAAAAATTACAGTGGCGTAAATGAACTTTATCAGTAGCCATGGGTACACTATCGCTTCACATATAAGACTAATGTGAATCAACTTTGTTTTAGTTAATTTGCTACATCAGTATGTATACATTAAGTGATAAAAATAGAGAGGCACACATGCGCCAAATAAATATGTGCTTACGTGTCGAAACTTGTTGTGATAGAAACAGACAGAACTTTCCGGTAGACCTTACAAACAAATTTAATACCCATTCATTAAAAAAAAAGAAAGAAAGAAAGAGAAAAAACATTGCAAGATAGGAACTGGATGGAAACACTTTAACATGATAAAGGGCATTAATAACAAATCTGCTGCTAACTTAGTTCTCAATGTCGACTGAAAGCTCTCCCCCAAGATCAAGAACAAGAGGAGGGGCCTGGCCGGTTAGCTCAGTCGGTTAGAACGTCGTCTGGAAACCGCAAGGTTGAGGGTTGGACCCCCAGTCAGGGCACACATGGGGAGCAACCGATGAATGCACAACTGACTAAAACAATGAATGAATGCTCCCCCTTCCACTCTCTCTCATTTCTCTAAAAGTCAATCAATAAGAAAATTAAACCCTGGCCAGACAGCTCAGTTGAAGCATCGTCTGGAAGCACATAGGTTACTGGTTTGATCCCTAGTCAGGGCACATACAGTAGGAGCGGCTCAATGTTCCTGGCTCTCTGTCCCTCTCTCTCCCTGACTCTCTCAAAAAAAGAAAGAAAAAGAAGAACAACAAAAGAACAAAAAAAGGGTGCCTGTTTCTACCACTGCTAGTCAATATTCTGTTGGAAATCAGCCAGAGTAATTAGTCAAGAAAAAAGAATTGAAAAAGCATCAAAATTGGAAAGGAAGAAATTAAACAATTTTTTAATTTGCAGGCGATATGATTCTTTATATAAAAAACCCAAATAAACACACACCTGTGCACACACATGCCCTTTCTCTTTCTTTCTCTCTCCCACACATACAAATACATACACACACTCTCAACACAGATTACAAGAGCTAATAAACAAGTTCAGCAAAGTTACAGGGTACAAAAATCAACACAACAAATCCACTGGGATCAGTCCGTTCTGCCAGCACTCCAGGCCACCTCGGGTTGGGGGTCCTCGGTGGGCAGGTCTGTGCCCCAGCTGGGACGGTGGAGTCCTTGCGCTCTGCAAGGGACGGCAAATTCTGTGTTTATCGAAACATTTCCGCTGCCACAGGGGGAAACGCCCATCTTTGTTCAGCAGGACTTGGAATTCTCCAAGAATAGCCTCTGGAAAAGCTGACAATCATTGCTCTCTATCCCATCTCTTAGTTTTCCTTGGGGACATCTGGAAGCCAGGAACAACTCTGGCAATGAAGAATTTGACGGCCATTTCCTGTCAAGGACATTCTGGACAAAAAAAAAAAAAAAAAACACAACAAAACACACACACATAATAAGTGAAGGATCTTCTGATGATGACAAGTGTGCCTCTGGGAGGCGGACCTGGGAGACATTCTGAAGAAACATCTGAAATGGTTCAGAGCTTGTCCTCGGGGCACCCCCTTTATGTAGTCAAGTGCAAGGGTAGCAGAGCCACCGCGAAGCACCCCTGCTGCCCTCGGACAGGATTTGGCCAGGGGGCCAGCAAGAAGGAGGGACACAGTGGGTGCTCCCGGAGAGAATTTGCTGCACAAGTCCTTGCAAAAAAAAAATGTCTCGGATGAAACAGGCTGCCAAGAACCGAGTCCGGATGATGACTTGAGGTAGGAGAGTCGAGCTGCTGAACGTTGCCAGGGCGCCTCCATAGGCAAAACCTGTTTTGTTTATTGCCACCGGTGATTCTGAAGCTGTCTGCAGGTGTGAAATTTGGTGCCACCCTTCAAAATCAGCAGGCTGCCTGACCAGGCGGTGGCGCAGTGGATAGAGCGTTGGACTGGGATGTGGAAGACTCAGGTTCGAGACCCCGAGGTTGCCAGCTTGAGCGTGGGCTCATCTGGTTTGAGCAAAAGCTCACCAGCTTAAGCCCAAGGTTGCTGAGCTTGAGCAAGGGGTTACTTGGTCTGCTGAAGGCCCACGGTCAAGGCACATATGAGAAAGCAATCAATGAACAACTAAGGTGTTGCAACATGCAACGAAAAACTAATGATTGATGCTTCTCATCTCTCCGTTCCTGTCTGTCTGTCCCTGTCTATCCCTCTCTCTGACTCTCTGTCTCTGTAAAAAAAAAAAAAAAAAAAAAAATGTGCGGATCCCAAGGCTTCGGTGGATGCCTGCCGTGTCATTGACGTGGGTGCGGGGATTGGTTTCAATGTGAATCTGCTTGACGTCGTGATGCTGGCTCTCCTGGCATCGAGGATGCAGAGGTGACATCTGAAGAGCGGGCAGGTGAAATCAAAGTCCTTCCTGTCACACTCGGGAGTGAGGCTCACGGCTGAACCGGGCAGGTATGTCGCATCAGCTTCTTTGCCTGCCATTAATATTGTTTCCCAAAAAACCCTCAAAAAAAACCCGAACAGGCTCTGATGGCGAGGATGGGCTGAGCGAATAGAACTTTATGTCTAACATGAAGGATGGAATACATGGTCATTTAACTGCATGTTTTACGATCATGAGCACATAAGGCCCCTTCTGTGGAAGAGGCCAGAAGCAGATGAGAAGTGTTCTTCACCCGGGGTATAGGGACCAGCGTGTGATGGCTCTGATCCCATTGTTGAGTGCTGTGGCTTGCCCCAGACGCATGTGGGTGCTGGATGCTCTTTGAAAACGTGGGTGCTTACGTTGCTGCTGCTTCTAACTTCCATAGCGTCCAGAGGGCGACTCTACACTACGTGTTGTCAGGGTCACCGTGGCTACCGAGGCAGCACATCCAGAGAGAGCCAAGACTTTCCACCTCCAGTGGAGGAGCAAAAATGTCGGCACTCTGCCTGCATCTTGTGCCCTGGAGAATGAGGTGAAACGTCACCCAGTGGCCTGTACTTCCGCTCATATTACTGGATAAATGTCCTTCTTGTAGCTGTTACTGTGAGGGTAGCTAGACTTAAGAGATTTAGGGGAGGCTTGACCAGGTGGTGGTGCAGTGGATAGAGTGTCGGACTGGGACGTAGAGGACCCAGGTTCAAAACCCCGAGGTCGCCAGCTTGAGCACGAGCTCATCTGGTTTGAGCAAAGCTCACCACCTTGGACCCAAGGTCGCTGGCTTGAGCAAGGGGTGACTCGGTCTGCTGAAGCCCCCCAGGCAAGGCACAAATGAGAAAGCAATCAATGAACAACTAAGATGCCACAACAAAGAATTAATTCTTCTCATCTCTCTCCCATCCTGTCTGTCTGTCCCTATCTGTCCCTCTCTCTGTCTCTGTCACCAAATTAATTAATTAAAAAAATATCTAGCAAGGACCCGAAGATGGCAGCGGAGTAGGCAGACGCACAGACTCCCAGCTCACACCACCGAACTGGATTATAAACTAATTTATGAATAATCAGCATGAAAAACCAAATCTGGACAAGAACAGCTCTCAAAAACCAAGGAGCAAGACTATACTTTCAGGGATCATTTCTATAGTTTGTTACTAGAGAAGTTTCTCTGATCGTGTAGAGTACCCGAAACCACGAGGAGGAGTTACAGTGTTCTCTCCTGAGTGTGAAGCCGGCTCTTGGTGTTGCTTGTGCAACTGCCTTTTGCCATTGATGATTGTTCTTCTCTTCTTTTGGGAGAGAACGCAGTCTGAGTGGTAAAAAAAAAAATTTTTTAATAAAATTAACCAAAATAAAAAATTAAATAAATAAATAAATAAAAAAACAAAAAACCAAGGAGCAAAGGAGAAGCCACAACAAACCTGGTAGGGAGCACCTGAATCTCCCCTGCTTACAGGAATAGAGGAGGGGGGTGAGGCTGGCTCTCACTCCAAGGATAAGAGCAGTAAATACTGCTCACAGCCACTTGCCTGGCAACCAGGGAACAAGGTGTGTTGAAAGGGCCCGCTTGTCTTCCAAAAAGAAAGGGGGGAGAGAGAGACAGATGGTGAGGGGGAGAGGAATGCAGGTGAGGACCTGAAAAGCTGACTCATTCAGGGCTGGAGGCAGCCATAACTGAGGGAGGGGCTGATCCTTCCACAAAGCAAAATACAAAAGTACTTCCAGGTCACAGATACAGACACCTCTCCAGCTCCAATCAGCACAAGACGACACAGCTGAAAACAAGAAGTGGGGAGGAGGAGCAGTAACTCATGTCTCCATGGAGATCTGAGATACACCTTTCCCTACTGAAGCTGAGAAAGCAACCCTCCCCCAGAGAGATTAACTGGCAGAAGAGGACTTCGGAGCCTCAGGTCACACCCACCACATTCCTGGATACAGTTTCAAATAAGTCTCCTGTTGAGATCAGCAAACAAGACAGTCACCTGTTAAGAAAACAAACAAACCAAGACTTCAAAGAGGCCCAAATCCAAAAGTGGATTACACATAATAGCTGATGCCAACCCAAGAAGACCTAGAAATAACACAATTGAAAACTGGAGGCAGACAACACCAAGCCTAGATTCAACCAGCTCTACAAACAAAACGCCCAAATAGATACAATGAGAAGACAGAGAAGTGCAATCCAAATGAAACCACAAGAGAAACATCCAGGAAATGAACTGAGTGATATGGAAATAACCAAACTTCCAGATGCGGAGTTCAAAATAATGATTGTAAGGGTGCTTAGGGATCTTAGAACAACAATGGATGGTCATTATGAACACCTAAATAAAGAAATAGCAAGTATAAAATAGGATATTGAGCCTGACCAGGCGGTGGCACAGTGGATAGAGCATCGGGCTGGGATGCAGAGGACCCAGGTTCGAGACCCCGAGGTTGCCAGCTTGAGCGCAGGCTCATCTGGTTTGAGCAAAAAGCCCACCAGCTTGAACCCAAGGTCACTGGCTCCAGCAAGGGGTTACTCGGTCTGCTGAAGGCTCGCAGTCAAGGCATGTATGAGAAAGCAATCAATGAACAACTAAGGTGTTGCAACGCGCAATGAAAAACTAATGATTGATGCTTCTCATCTCTCTCCATTCCTGTCTATCTGTCCCTGTCTAGACCTCTCTCTGACTCACTCTCTGTCTCTGTAAAAAATAAAAAATAAAAAAATTTTAAAAAGGATATTGAAATATTAAAAAAGAATCAGTCAGAGATGACAAATACAGTATCAGAAATGAAGACCACAATGGAAGGAATTAAAAACAGGATGGATAGAGCTGAGGATCGAATCAGCGAGTTGGAGGACAACTGGAATGAAGGCATGAAAGCAGAGAAGAAAAAAGAAAAGAGACTCAAAAAGTCTGAGGAAACTCTTAGAGAGCTCTGTGACAACATAAAGAGAAATAACATCTGCATTATAGGGGTTCTTGAAGAAGAAGAGAAAGAACAAGGGATAGAGACTTTGTTCAATTATATCATAGCTGAAAACTTCCCTAAATTAATGCAAGAGAAACTCTCACAAGTTCAAAAAGCAAAGAGAACTCCATTAAAGAGAAACCCAAAGAAACCTACACCAAGACACATCATAATTAAAATACCAAAGCTAAGTGATAAAGAGAAAATATTAAAAGCTGCTAGAGAAGAAAAGGCTATCACCTACAAAGGAGCCCCCATAAGAATGACATCAGACTTCTCAACAGAAACACTTGAGGCCAGAAGGGAATGGCTAGAAATATTCAAAGTAATGCAGAACAAGAACCTACAACCAAGACTACTTTATCCAGCAAGGCTATCGTTTAAAATTGAAGGAAAAATAAAAAGTTTCCCAGACAAAAAAAACTCAAGGAATTCATTACAACCAAACCAATGCTGCAGGAAATGTTAAGGGGCATGGTGTAAACAGATCAAAGTGGGAAAAGAATATAGCAAAAGAGGAATTCAGCTTTAAAGAATAAAATGGCAATAAACAACTACATATCAATAATAACCTTAAATGTAAATGGATTAAATGATCCAATCAAAAGACATAGGTTTGCTGCGTGGATAAGAAAACAGGACCCGTACATATGCTGTCTACAAAAGACACACCTTAAAACAAAAGATGCTCATAGGCTGAAGGTAAAAGGATGAAAAAAAATATTTCATGCAAATGGAAATGAAAAAAAAGCTGGGGTAGCAGTACTTATATCAGACAAAATGGACTTTAAAACAAAGAATATAGTAAGAGATAAAGAAGGCCACTACATAATGATAAAGGGAGCAATCCAACAGGAAGATATAACTATTATAAATATCTACGCACCTAATATAGGAGCACCTAAATATATAAAGCAAACTTTGATATAAAGAGCGAGATCAACAGCAATCAGACAAGAAGAAATAAAAGGCATTCAAGTTGGAAAAGAAGTAAAGCTATCATTATTTGCAGATGATATGATATTGTATATAGAAAACCCTAAAGTCTCAGTCAAAAAACTACTGGACCTGATAAATGAATTCAGCAAAGTGGCAGGATATAAAATTAATACTCAGAAATCAGAGGCATTTTTATACACCAACAATGAACAGTCAGAAAGAGAAATTAAGGAAACAATCCCCTTCACTATTACAACCAAAAAAATAAAGTACCTAGGAGTACATTTAACCAAGGAGACTAAAGACTTGTACTCGGAAAATTATAAAACATTGATAAAAGAAATCAAGGAAAATACAAACAAGTGGAAGCATATACCGTGCTCATGGTTAGGAAAAATAAACATCATTAAAATGTCTATATTACCCAAAGCAATTTATAAATTCAATGCAATACCAATTAAAATACCAATGACATACTTTAAAGATATAGATCACATATTCCAAAAATTTATATGGAACCAAAAGAGAACACGAATAGCCTCAGCAATCTTAAAAAAGGGGAGGTATCACACTTCCTGATATCAAGCTATACTACAAGGCCATTGTACTCAAAACAGCCTGGTACTGGCATAAGAACAGGCATATAGATCAATGGAACAGAACGGAGAACCCAGAAATAAACCCACAGCTCTATGGACAACTGATATTTGACAAAGGAGGTAAGAGCATACATTGGAGTAAAGACAGCCTCTTCAACAAATGGTGTTGGGAAAATTGGACAGCAACCTGCAAAAAAATGAAACTAGACCACCAACTTACACCATTCACAAAAATAAACTCAAAATGGATAAAAGACTTAAAGGTAAGACGTGAAACCATAAGCATCTTAGAAGAAAACATAGGCAGTAAGCTCTCCGACATCTCTCGCAGCGATATATTGGCGGATTTATCTCCATGGGCAAGGGAAATAAAAGACAGGATAAACAAATGGGACTATATCAAACTAAAAAGCTTTTGCACAGACAAAGACAATAAGAACGGAATAAAAAGACAAACTACACAATGGGAGAACATATTTGACAATACGTCTGATAAGGGTTTAATAACCAAAATTTATAAAGAACTTGTAAATCTCAACACCAGAAAGACAAACAGTCCAATCAAAAAATGGGCAAAAGAAATGAATAGACACTTCTCCAAAGAGGACATACAGATGGCCAATAGGCATATGAAAAAATGCTCAACATCACTAATCATTAGAGAAATACAAATTAAAACCACAATGAGATATCATCTAACACCGGTCAGAATGGCGCTCATCAACAAAATAACACAGAATAAGTGCTGGCGAGGATGTGGAGAAAAGGGAACCCTCTTACACTGCTGGTAGGAATGCAGACTGGTGCAGCCACTGTGGAAAACAGTATGGAGATTCCTCAAAAAATTGAAAATCGAACTGCTTTTTGACCCAGTCATCCCACTTTTAGGAATATACCCCAAGGACACCATAGAACGGTTCCAGAAGGAGAAATGTACCCCCATGTTTATAGCAGCATTGTTCACAATAGTGAAGATCTGGAAACAGCCCAAGTGTCCGTCAGAGGACGAGTGGATTAAAAAGCTTTGGTACATATATACTATGGAATACTACTCAGCCATAAGAAATGATGACGTCGGATCATTTACAATAACATGGATGGACCTTGATAACATTATACGGAGTGAAATAAGTAAATCAGAAAAAACTAAGAACTATATGAACCCATACATAGATGGGACATAAAAATGAGACTGAGAGACATGGACAAGAATGTGATGGTAACAGAGGGTGGGGTGGAGGGGTGGGGAGGGGGCAAGGAAGGAGAGGGAGGGGGTGGGGGGAGGGGAGGGGCACAAAGAAAACCAGATAGAAGGTGACAGAAGACAATTTGACTTTGGGTGAGGGGTATGCAGCATAATCAAATGTCAAAATAATCTGGAGATGTTTTCTCGGAACATATGTACCCTGATTTATCAATGTCACTGCATTAAAATTAATAAAAATAAGATAAAAAAAATATCTGGAGGGGGTCATTTCACCTAATTACTACTAGTTTTGAAATGTCCTTAGAAGTAGGATTGGCACAGATAAAACACTATGGAAGACGAGAAGATGAGGGGTCACACTTATCTGTGTTCCTGTGAAAACTATCTGAATATTTGTTTCATATGAATTTTTATTCACTTTCCAAACATGCGGCTAAAGAGTGCCCCTCAGCTGCTGAGCAAGCATTTGTAGCTTGTACATTGGCTAAATGGAAGCTTAGTGTTATGACGTGTTTTTGGTTTTGTTTGTTTGTTTTTACAGAGACAGAGAGAGAGTCAGAGAGAGGGATAGATAGGGACAGACAGACAGGAACAGAGAGAGATGAGAAGCATCAATCATCAGTTTTTCATTGCAACACCTTAGTTGTTCATTGATTGCTTTCTCATATGTGCCTTGACTGCGGGCCTTTAGCAGACCAAGTAACCCCTTGCTCGAGCCAGCAACCTTGGGTCCAAGCTGGTGAGCTTTGCTCAAACCAGATGAGCCTGTGCTTAAGCTAGTGACCTCGGGGTCTCGAACCTGGGTCGTCCGCATCCCAGTCCGATGCTCTATCCACTGCGTCACCGCCTGGTCTGGCAGTGTTGTGATGTGTTTTAAAAATAAAGTATCTTGAGGCCCTGGCCAGTTTGCTCAGTGGATAGAGTGTTGGCCTGGCATGCAGATGTCCCAGGTTCAATCCCCGGTCAAGGCACACAGGAGAAGTGACCATCTGCTTCTCTCCCCCACCCTCTCCCCCTTTTCTCTCTCTTCCTATCTTGCAGCCAGTGGCTCAACTGGTTCGAGCATCGGCCCTGGGGCTGAGGATAGCTCAGTTGGTCCGCGTGTCAGTCCCAGATGGAGTTGCTGGGTGAATCCCAGTCAGAGTGTGTTTGGGAGTCTGTCTCTCTATCTTCCTTCCTCTCACTTAAAGAAAATTTTTTAAATAAAGTATCTTGAAATCTGAAAAAAAAATCAGTTGTGTTTCTATGCACAATCAACAAATAATCTGAAAAGGAAATTAAGGAGACATTTCATTTGCAACAACATCCAAAAGAATAAAATACCTATGAACAAACTTAACTAAGGCAGAGACAGATGTGTACCCTGACCTGCAAAAAACTGGAAGAAGACATGAAGGAATGAAAAGGCATCCCATCGTTCAGGGATTGGAAGACTGGAGGAGTTCTTTTTAACGTAGAATTCCATTTTATTTTTTTCCAGAGGACAGTTTTTCTTCAGCCCTCCAGGATTTAGCTTTGGAGAAAGGTGTGGGACAACACTCACAAGTCTAGAACGGGGTGGGGGTATTCGGTCCCTCCTGGCTTCAGGAGAACGATTCCCGATTACCTTGCGATGAACGGCACAACTCACGCAGCAATGTGGTCTCACACACAGCTTGGGAGGCCCAGGGGCCCAGAAGACACAGCTTCAGAAATGGGCATGCACCAGGCCCAGCTGGTGCAGCGAATAGGCTGCATGAGGCTACAGCCCCTTTGGGGACAACCGTTGTTTCCTCTTTTCTTGGAAACAAGGACCCAAGAGCCGGCAAACTTAGTAACTGTCAATATGGCAATACTCCCGAAAGCCATCTACGATGCAATTGTATTTCTACCAAAACGCAGCTGTTGTAAAGAAATGGAAAAGCTGACCCTTAATATGTAATTGCAAGGGACTCTAAACACCCAAAATAATATTTAAATAGAAAAACAGTTCATGGTGGGTGTGAGAGAAACCCTTGATCTCTTCCCCTTGAAATATCAACAAATTGAACAGCAATAACTCAGCGAAGGAACCCCGGCTGGGCTCGCAGGCAGTGTGCCTGAAAGACCTGCCCACCAAACAGACTAAAGGTGGGAAGGGTTGAGAAGGGGGGCGGAAAATCAGATGCATCCTGGTCGGCTCTGGAGAGGGGAGAGACCCAGAGTGACTGGGTCTTTTTCTGCCAGGAGGTACAGAGATACTGGGAGAATTTGGAGAGATACTGAACCAAAGCAGCAGAGTGTGGGGTCACAGCCAGTGTCCCGGCAGCCTGCCGGCAGCCTGCACTGGGACAGAGACGCAAAAATACAAAATGCGCCTCCTTCCCAGCCTCAAAGTTCCCGCCTCCCTTTCCTTACGGGTAAGGAGAGTGGCAGAGACATACCTCACAGCTCTTTCCCCTGAAGAACAGAGGTGCTCTGTGTCTGGTACCCTGGATTGTCAGGACATAGGGAGGAGTGCCCGGAGGCCTGAGACCACCAATGCTAAAGCCGTAGAGCTCACAGCATGCCCCTCCCGTCATCACGACTGCATCACCGCCTCCATCATCATCACCTGCTGCAGCTTCTCAGTGGAGGCCAGCCCAGGACTCTCAGAGCTAAGATTTGTAATTCAGCACCACCTACTCTTTGCTTGGATGTTTGGGGAGGAGTTTTCTTTTCTTCTAGTTTCTTGGGTTTTTTTAGTCTTGTGTGTGTGTGTGTGTGTGTGTGTGTGTGTGTGTGTATGTGAGAGACAAAGAGAGAGTCAGAGGGAGGGACAGATAGGGACAGACAGACAGAAAGGGAGAGAGATAAGAGCATCAATTCTTTGTTGTGGCTCCTTAGTCTTCTCTGTTGTTCATTGATTGCTTTCTCATATGTGCCTTGACTGGGGGGCTACAGCAGAGTGAGTGACCCCTTGCTCATGCCAGCGACCTTGGGCTCAAGCCAGCGACCATGGAGTCATGTCCATGATTCCACACTCAAGCCAGCAACCCTGCGCTCAAGCTGGCAACCTTGGGGTTTCGAACCTGGGTCCTCTGCATCCCAGTCTGATGCTCTGTCCACTGCACCACCATCTGGTCAGGCTGTTGTTTTGTTTTTGATTACTGTTTTTTGTTTTTCTCTTTTATTTTTTAATTTTTATTTTTAAATTTATTTTTTATTTTAATTTTTGCTGTCATTTTTTTGCTTGGTTTATTAACAATACAATTCTCAAATGCCCTGAAGACAGAAAAAAATTCATACCGTGGCTACCCAAGAAAGAGACACAGTTCAGAAAGAAAATAAAAATATCTCCAGAAAGCAGTCTCAATTACATGGAAACCTTGGAGTTAAATGATAGAGAATTCAGAACTGAAGTTCTGAAAAATGGTGAGATATGAGAAAATACTGATAAGTCACCTTGATGAGCTCAGAAAACAAAATAAACTTCACCCCATTAGTCACCCCTCAGTCTCCCCTCCCCCCAGCAGGCGGCCATCACCCATCTCTCTGCCTCCCTGGATTTGCCTGCTTGGGATATTTCATAGAGAGGGGATCATACACTACCTAGCCCTTTGTGGCTGGCGTCTATCACTTAGAATAATGTCTTCCAGATTCATCCATGTGGTCACCTGTGTTGGTCCCCTGGGGGCTGCAGAAATCTCCAGCCACCTCAGCTGCACTCCCAGCCGCCATAAAGACACGAGCCACCCTTCCTAAGCGCTCTTGTCCATTCCAGACCCAACCAGAGCCCTTCTCCTCAGGGAATCCTTTCATTGTTTACTATGTGATTCATAAGACTTTTAATCAATGTTATTATGTCCTGTCCTGGAGGGCCTGCCCACGTGCCTCAGTCATCACAGGCTGTGATCCAAGCATCGGCTGTGGGAGGAAGGGTACGGCGTGGTTGCTGGCAGGATTCGCTTTCTCTTGGGCTGTTGGGTTTGAGGGTCCTCCCTGGCTGTGCCCCGAGGGGGCCCTCAGTTCCCTGCCGCGTGGACCTCTACGCGGCAGCTTCGGATGCAGCAGCTGCCAACACGCCGGTAAGAGAGTGACAAGGGCCAGAGTCAGCAAGACAGATCAGTTTTGATAGCCTGATCTCAGACATGCTATCTGCCACTTCTGTCATATTAATCTTTTATTGTTGTGTAACAAATTAGCACACATTTTGTAAGCTTAAAATAACTCTCATTTATTATGCAGCAGTTGATGTGGGTCAGGAGTCAGCACGGCGTAGCTGGATCCTCCAAGCGGGCCCTACAGGCTGCCGTGCGGGTGTCGCGGGGCTGTGTGCTCATCTGGACCGGGACCCCCCCCCCCACTCAGCTTGTGGGAAGAATCTGGTTCCTTGTGATTGGAGTGCTCAGGTCCCAGTTTCCTCGCTGACCCTCGGCCAGGGCCCTCTCAGTCCCTGGCTTGCTTTCCTCCAGACCAGCAGGAGACGTGTGGCCATCTCTTAAAGCACTCACCAAATGAGTTCACCCACAATCTCCCTTTCTTTCCTTTTCTTTTTTCTTTTCTTTTCTTTTCTTTTCTGACAGAGACAGAGAAGGAGAGAGAGGGACAGATAAGGATAGACAGGAAGGGAGAGAGATGAAAAGCATCAATTCTTTGTTGCAGCTCCTTAGTTGTTCATTGATTGATTTCTCATATGTGCCTTGACCAGGGAGCTACAGCAGACAGAGTGACCCCTTGCTCAAGCCAGCAACCTTGGGCTCAAGCTGCTGAGCCTTGCTCAAACCAGATGAGCCTGTGCTAAAGCCGGCGACCTCGGAGTTTCGAACCTGGGTCCTCCAGGTCCCAGCCCAATGCTCTATCCACTGCGCCACCACCTGGTCAGGCCACAATCCCCCTTTCGATGACCTGATTGGGTCCTGATCACAGGGGGCACTTTCACCACCTCCTGTGATCCTGCCCATGCTCAGCTGGAGGGCAGGAGAGCCTTGGAGGCCGGCTTAGCCTTCTGCCTACCACGGCCACGTTCTACTTGTGAGAAGAAAACCACTCGGTCCACTCTACAACCTAGGGGAGGAGACAAAAATAAAGTTCCAAGTGGCTTTGAGGAGCTTCCTCCTCATGCCCCACCCCAGTGTGTCAGGGGTCAGGGGTCAGGGGTCAGGGGCCGGGGCTCCCTGGGGGCCAGGTGAGAAGCTTCCCCCATGCACACCCACTTGGCAGCCTCTTTCCTCAAAGCTGGAGGAGGTGTATGGAGGGCTGTCTCAACCTGCCCTGTGGAAGCTGGCATCTTCCATTCTTAGGTGTTTGTCTCTGCGTGCGTTCTGTAGTTGTGGATTGTGAGCTCAGCCTCAAAGGGGCTCTTGACCTGAGGAATCTCGGGTGTCCAGGCTTCGGGAATCCATCTAGAAAGATTCTTGTGTGTGTTTTTGTCTGGAGCCCCAGGGGCACTGCTAAACCACGAGTACACTTTAATGTTCATTTCTCAACTTTGAGGTCTGTAGACCACCCAGGTGGAGTATCGCCTTTGCAGGAACTCTAAACTTAGGAGGAGCAGGCCTGAAATCACAAAACTCTCAGGGGAAACTTTTTCCCCATGCAGAGCCCAATTTCCTTACATGTTTCTGTGCCTGAGGCCAGAATTTCTTCTCTCCTGTTCTCTAAAAGTGTTACTTTTCTATATCCCAGCTTTCTTCACGGCTCTAATAGCAGACCCCTGTCTTGGGAGGTCCCAGCCCCCGTCACTGCCCCACATGCCCAGGGGCCCACACTCTGCCAAATGTCCTCTTACCCTACATTCAGAGGCTTGCCCAACCCTGACTGGGGCTTAGCAGATGTTGCCACATCTGCTATTATTGAAGGACTTTTCCTTCCAGTCTAGATGCAGGTGGGGACCTGGAGGGACAGAGCGCTGGTGCTTCACCCAGGCTACAGGTCACACCGTGTGACCCTTTCTGGGCCTACCTGTCATTGAAGTCTACATATGAGGCAGACAGCTTTCAGCCCGAGGGTGCAGGCCACGTGGTGAGGAGGCTGGGGAGGCGGCAGGCGGCCCTCACTATAGCTTTAGCTTTCATTGCTCCTGTGACTGCAGGACCCCAAATCCTGGCTTATGTGGGTTTGCAACGGACTAAGGGTAAGGGGGCTTCATCTGCAGGCATAGCAGACTCTAGGTTTAATCACCTTTCGTAGAACTGTGCCCAGAAAGGACACAGCCAGTTGTCTAGGTGGGGGAGGGGCCACCGGGACCAGTGAGGGACTCCTTATAGGTCCAGAATGTCAGTTGCAGAGGTTTATCAAGAGTTGACTCTGGCCTGACCTGTGGTGGTGCAGTGGATAAAGCGTCGACCTGGAAATGCTGAGGTCGCCAGTTCAAAACCCTGGGCTTGCCTGGTCAAGGCACATATGGGAGTTGATGCTTCCTGCTCCTCCTCCCTTCTCTCTCTCCTCTCTCTCTCTCTCTCCCTCCTTTCTAAAATGAATTAAAAAAAAAGTAAAAAAAAAAAAAAAAGAGTTGACTCTGAGTGCCCCAACTTTCTCGGTTCCTGGCACTCTCGGTGTCTCAATAATTTGTCACGGTGCTTCCACAGGAAGTCCAGCTTCGCAAAGTCACGACATGAAACTTTGAGTGATCTAATAGTGAAACTGTGAATCCACCTGGACCTTTTTTTAAAAGGAGAGACAGAAACATCTGTTCCTGTATATGTCAGGACCCGGGGCTTGAACCCTCAACCTTGGCATATCCAGTCGATGCTCTAAACCAGTGGTCCCCAACCCCCGGGCCGCGGACTGGTACCAGTCGGCAGGGAAAGAATAAATAACTTACATTATTTCTGTTTTATTTATATTTAAGTCTGAATGATGTTTTATTTTTTTTTAATTACCAGATTCCCTCTGTTACATCCGTCGAAGACTCACTCGTGACGCTTGTCTCATAAGTTCGACAATTATATTTAAAAATACCACAGTTTTTACGCCGGTCGCATAATTTTATTTTGTGCATTTATCTGTCCCACCCTAAAGGCTGGTCCGTGAAAATATTTTCTGACATTAAACCGGTCCGTGGCCCAAAAAAGGCTGGGGACCACTGCTCTAAACAACCGAGTTGTCTGGCCAGGGCCACCTGGACTTTTTAACTTTCTCAGAAATGTATGGGATCACTGCTTCCCTCTAAAATGTAGAAAGCTGAAAATCTCCCCTGTGGCTTGGGAGTTTGTGGAGACACATGTTACAGAGAGGTAACCTGTGGCTCAGACAGGCAGACCCTTTACTGACGTCACAAGCCTGGCTCCAGCACCCCCTAGAGGCTGCTACAACAAAACTCAAGTGAGGGCAGGGCTAGGGGCACCCTTTATGGTTTTTTTTTTTGTATTTTTCTGAAGCTGGAAACAGGGAGAGACAGTCAGACAGACTCCTGCATGCGCCCAACCGGGATCCACCCGGCACGCCCACCAGGGGGCGACGCTCTGCCCACCAGGGGGCGATGCTCTGCCCCTCCGGGGCGTCGCTCTGCAGTGACCAGAGCCACTCTAGCGCCTGGGGTAGAGGCCAAGGAGCCATCCCCAGTGCCCGGGCCATCTTTGCTCCAATGGAGCCTTGGCTGCGGGAGGGGAAGAGAGACAGAGAGGAAGGGGTGGGGGTGGAGAAGCAAATGGGCACTTCTCCTATGTGCCCTGGCCGGGAATCGAACCCGGGTCCCCCGCACGCCAGGCTGACGCTCTACCGCTGAGCCAACCGGCCAGGGCCTAGGAACACCCTTTATGGCAGGGGTCAGGAACCTATGGCTCGCGAGCCAGATGTGGCTCTTTGGATGGCTGCATCTAGCTCGCAGACAAATCTTTAATAAAAACGTTAAAAATATAAAACATTCTCATGTATTACAATCCATTCATTTCCTACCGCTCGTGTTCATGTTTGCGGGTGGCTGGAGCCAATCACAGCTGTCCTCCGGGACAACACCAAATTTTTATTGTATAATGCATAACGTACACAGGTCATTGTATGGCTCTCACGGAATTACATTTTAAAATATGTGGTGTTCGTGGCTCTCTCGGCCAAAAAAGTTCCTGACCCCTGCTTTATGGGTAGGAGAACCCAGGAGACCTGCGGCTAGAGTCGGGATAGATCAGGGTCTGGCCTTCAGCCAGGGGTGGAGATGGTGTGGTGTGGAGCATGAGGAATGGTGTGGCCCCAGCAGAGGAACCGTTGGGGTGCAGTTAGGGGCTCCATGACCCTCCCAGGGCCCCCTTGCCAGTCCTCACCCAGGCGTTCAGTCTGTCTTCACGATGGGATCTCAGCCCCCTTTCCCATAAGGGGAGGGCTAAAGGGGGTAAAGAAACAGGTACCCTCATGCCCTGGCCACAGAGCTCAGTTGGTTAGAGCAGTGGTCGGCAAACCACAGCTCACAAGGCACATGCGGCTCTTTGGCCCCTTGAGTGTGGCTCTTCCACAAAATACCACATGCGGGCGCTACCTCGATAAGGAATGTACCTACTTATATAGTTTAAGTTTAAAAAATTTGTCTCTCAAAAGAAATTTCAATCGTTGTACTGTTGATATTTGGCTCTGTTGACTAATGAGTTTGCCGACCACTGGTTAAGAGTATCATCCCCACACGAGGTTGCTGGTTGGATCCCTGGTCAGGGTACATACAGAAACAGATAGAAGCTCTGTCTGTCTCTTTCCCCCTTTCTCTCTTTCTCTTTAAAATCAATCAATTTTTTTTTGTATTTTTCTGAATTTAGAAGGAGGGACGGAGAGACAGACTCCAACATGTGCCCCACTGGGATCCACCCGGCATGCCTACCAGGGGGCAATGCTCTGCCCATCCTGGGCGTTGCTCTGTTGCAACCAGAGCCATTCTAGCACCTGAGGCAGAGGCCATAGAGCCATCCTCAGTGCCCGGGCCAACTTTGCTCCAATGGAGCCTTGGCTGCGGGAGGGGAAAGGAGAGGGGGAAGGATGAAGAAGCAGATGGGTGCTTCTCCTGTGTGCCCTGGCAGGGAATCGAACCCAGGACTTCCAACGCCAGGTCAACGCTCTACCACTGAGCCAACCGGTGAATAAAGAATTTCTTTAAAGAAAGAGGGAGAGAGGAAGGGAGGAAGGAAGGAAGTTAGGAAAGAAGGAAGGGGCATCCTCAGGCTGTAGGGGTTCTCAGTCTCTCATAGGCATTGAGGCTGAAGCCCGTTGAAAGCAGTGGCCAACTCTAACTGGCCTCAGACAACCATTCTCCTGGGCCGTATTGGGCACAGGGCGACCCTGAGATGGCTTAGAAGTGGGCCACGTCCCCCAAGGAGTCCCCAATAGGTAGGAAAAGGATGGGGTGGGCAGTTAGGCTGGGGACGCTTACGAAGACTGCAGGAGGGGGCAGATGGACCTGGGTGCCTGGAATCTGCCTCTGCTGAGGTCCCTACAGGCCACCCCAGGCACCCCTTTCTCCTGCGCAGTCGAAATGGGACTGGCTAACCCAGCGGGTTCCAGGAGGGGCAGCGCTTCCAGGCAGGAGGGAGGCCTGCTGGGTGGGCGGGGCTTAGGGGACGGTTCCTCACCAGGGGAGGTCAAGGCCTCTGATGACAGTGGCCCAGAAGCTGGCTCAGCCACACACACCCTGAGACCTGTACCTTTCCCCACAGCCTGAGACTTCCAGTCAGGACAATACAAAAATCTCTTTATTGTTTATTTTCTATAAAAAGTCGTGCCACTTGGTGGGCAATGGGAATAGCATGTGCACAGCGCAGACAGGCTCTGCCCAGGCCGGTAGCAGAGCTAGGCTGGGATTTGGAGTTTGGGGGGGGGAGAGTGGGTAAGAGGAGCCCGTTCCTATTCTGAGGCGGGGGGCCTGGGGAGTGAGTCGTGGAGCGCGGCCCCTCTAGGGATGGTTCGGCTGTGCTCTCTCAAACCCTAGGCCCAGCCGAGGGGTTGCAAGGTGCCACTGCACCCAGGAGGCTAAGGAGCGGATCCCAAGCTCTAGGTGGTTCCAGGTTCCGGGAGGGGTATTCTCAAATACGGGGGTGGGGGAAGGGGACAAAAGGTCCTTTCTGAAGATGGCGCAGGAGGGGCCCCAACCTGAGACGCGGTAACACCGACCGGCCAGGAGGCTGGGCCCCTCACTGCTGCTCCTCGGGACCGTCGCCTCCCTGCGCCTGTTCGTAGGGGCAGGGACGGCGGCAGAAGCCGGCTGGCTCCGCGCCGGACCGGGGCCCCGCTGGCTGCGCCTCCTCCTCCGCGCCGTCCCCCGGGCCGCTGCCACCACCTCCGCCGCGCTCGCCCTCCGCGTCGCTCTCATCGGAATTGTCCTCCTCCAGGTAGCGGTAACCACGCACCTTGTGCTGCGGCCGCGGGATGCGGGGCTGGCGCGGGACCACGCCCCGTCGCAGCTTCTGCTCCATCGACAGGTACGAGACCGTGGCCACCACCAGCGTCAGCAGCAGGATGGCCAGCTTAGCCTGGGCGCAGAGGGAGGGACGTCGGGCACCCGCGCAGCACCCCTGGCCTCCCGGGGCCCAGCCCCTCACCTGGATAGGCCCACTCCCAGCCGCTTCCAGGGTGCCCTCCTGCCAGCCCCACTGAAACCCCAGCTCCGCCCTTTACAGGCAGATGTGCAAGTGTCGACAAGGGCGGGACACAGGCCCGGGCCCATTCACCAGGGCTTAGATCCCTCTGTCCCTTACACGCGGGCACCCTAAGTAATGCTTCTCAGGCGTTTTTTACTGTAACCCATAGTCGGAAAGGATTCTACATCGTAACTCGGCATACTCCCTGCTATTTTCCTACTCTATTTTATTTTTTTAAATATTGGTCAGGTAGGACCTACTAAACCAACCCAGCAGTTGCGTGGCAGCAGAGCATGAGGGCCCCTGGTCCCCAATGGCCATGAAGGAGACCGACCCTCAGCATCTCTCTCAGGGCCCAGCACCCCGAGAACAGGTTAGCCAGCGACACTCAAGGCAGCTGGGATGTGCCCAGAGGCAAAGAGCAAACTGCCAACCCCTGCAGACACTGGTAGCTGAGGCCCTGGGAAGGTGACTGAGGCAGTAAGTGAAGGCTGGGTTTGACGCCACCCAGTGGGCTTGGTGAGTAGTGCCCTTCAGTGGCCGAGAGGCCAGGGTGGGTACTCACAGAAGGTACCCAGCATCCGAGTTGAGGGATGTGTGGGGTGCCCAACTCCCCAAAGGCCCTCCCCCCCCCCACTCAGCCTCACCTTCATGGGCAGGCTGGAGCCCAGGTACACAGTGAAGATGGCCACAGCCTGCCACCAGTGGTATATGGTGAAGATGAAGTCTTGCCTCTCTTTGTCCTCATACAGAATTCCCAGCAGTGCTGCAGGCGGCAGGACGGGGGAGGAAGGGGGAGAAGTGTCATCCAGGGCCCAGGGTGCCTCATCTCCTACCAGTGACCCTCCTAGGCTGTGCCGGGTCCCAGCCCTTTGCCTGGAAATGAACTAGAAAGAGATTGCAGGCCGGTCCTGGCCTGCCCCCTAGTGGAGACCCTGGTTATCACGCTGCCCCGGGAACTGAGCAAAAGGGCAGGTGAGATGGGAGGGGCAGTTGGGCCTCCTTTGGGGCATTGGGGCCCTGGAAAGTGGAAAGCTTTGTGTGCAATCACATCCTGTCCCCTCTGGGACCCCAGCTGCTTGGTGCCAGGCCTGCAAGGACCGCTTCTCCTCCTTATCCTGGCCTCGGGGAAGGCAACCTGCTTGCAGCAGCAAGCTTTCTACAAATCAAACCTGAAGTTGATTTGCAAACAGGACCTTTCTGCAAACAGGACCCCACCCCCTGGTGCCCCTACTCTAGCCCGGACTCGGGGCCTGGACTCTGCTTCTCTGCAGACGAGTGCTGGGGTTTCATGCCTGCTCCCAGCTCCTCTCTATAAAGGCCATACCTGCATTTACTCCCTGGGCTATGGGCAGGATCACCAGCGGTTTTCCATGCAGCACCATGAAAATGACGTTAATGGGCCCTTTCCCCGGTATGAAAGCAAGGTGGCCCCAGTGTTTTTTCACATTACCCTTCGGAGGTTTCCACAGAGCCCCACACCTACCCATGTAACTGCAAGACCTCACCCTGACCCCTCAGGGCCCACAGGGCCCCATGCTCACCCTGGGGCGGCCACAGTACATCCATGGCATACAACCTCCATGCCTGCCCCAGGGCATCCACAGTCCTCCCGTAGTTCCTGCCCTGTTCACAGGACCTCCTTCCACCCCACAGTGTCCACAGGACCCCATGACAGACCTCTCGTGTGTCCAGGGGACCCCGTGTCTGTCCCTGGCATGTCTGTGCTACCCCCAACTGCCCCGAGGTAGCCAGGAGTCCCTGTCTAGCCATCCCAGTGCCCGTGGCTATACTCACTGGAGAGCCCCGTCTTGTTGAGGGCACTGCCCACACCCCAGAGGACAGCTGCGACATAGAGGATCCAGGTATGTTTCAGGACTCGAGGTGCCGGGGCCCAGAGAAAGAGGCCGAGAGTGAGCACCAGGTGCAGTCCGGCCCCGGACACCAGGGGCACCTGGCGCGGCAGCCACAGCCCCAGCAGGCCCAGGGCTGAGGAGGCTGAGGCACCCAGGCTATAAGCCACAAGGAGGTAGGCTAGGCGTTCCAGCCCCACGGAGCACACACCGTAGCCCTGGGGAGTGGGGAAGACAGGGGTGAGGGGGTGAGGCCAGCTGGCCCGGGCTCTGGCTCTCCCCGCACGGTCTCCCTTTGGGTCTCGCACCCTGCCCTCCCTGGGCCACCTTGGGAATAACTCCCTCCGCGGCTCTGGGGGGCTGCGGGCAGAGAACGAGAAAATGAATGCTTGGATATTGACCCCAGACACCAAGGCTGTATCCCACACGAAACCAAATGTTTTATGGGCATTATTCTACCTCAACAATAGAACAGCTCCGGGAGTGAAGTGATGGTTAGACTCATTTCACAGAGAAGGAAACTGAGTCCCAGAGAGGTTAAAACCATTTTTCAGCCTGACCAGGCGGTGGCGCAGTGGATAGAGCGTCGGACTGGGATGCGGAAGGACCCAGGTTCGAGACCCCGAGGTCACCAGCTTGAGCGAGGGCTCATCTGGCTTGAGCAAAAAGCTCACTAGCTTGGACCCAAGGTCGCTGGCGCCAGCAAGGAGTTACTCGGGCTGCTGAGGCCCCCGGTCAAGGCACATATGAGAAAGCAATCAATGAACAACTAAGGTGTTGCAAAAAACCCTGATAATTGATGCTTCTCATCTCTCTCCATTCCTATCTGTCTATCCCTATCTATCCCTCTCTCTGACTCTCTGTCCCTGTAAAAAAAAAAAAAAAAAAAGGTAAAATCTAAAATCTTAAAGGAAGAAAAGAAATAATGCTGAGCACAAGGAATATGGAAGGGCAAGAACAAAAAAAACACACACACACACACAAAAAAAACCATTTTTCAAAAGGAGAAGGGGAATAAGGGAAGAGAAGAGAGAGGAATATTTGGGACATATTTGTCCATACTTATACCTATAATCAAAACTTAAGTCATTGTTTATCTGAAACTCAAACTGGGCCATATATACTGCACTGATATTTTACCTGGCAACCTTATTATCCGAGCTGTACTTACCAGGGCGAGACCAGTGCAAGCGAACAGCACCTCAAAGCCGCTGTAGATGAAGAACGGCACGAGGTGGCGCAGGCGGAAGTCGCGCACGTGCTTGAAGGGCAGCTGAAAGATGTTGCCCCAGCCCACGCTGCGCAGGTCGATCTCCTCGGTGGGCCGGTACGCGGCACCGCAAAAGCCCAGCACCTGCGGACCCGCGCCGTGAGGAGGCAGGCAGCCCGGCCCCCTGCCCCGCCTCTGGACACACCCACTGACCTCGGCCTTGCCCCCCAGCCCCGCCTCCAGGCCGCCCCCATACCGCAACCGCGCCCCCCAACGCCTTAGTCCTGCCTCCGGTACCGCCCCCGGGTGGGAGCCACACCTTCAGACCCCCCGCCTGGAACCCGCCCCCAGCCCAGGTCAAGTCCGGTCCTCTCGGACCCTGGTCCAGACTAGGCCTGGTTCCCCTCCCACTCCAGTCTTCCTGTCCTACTGCCCCGAGGTTCGGGGGGCCGCCTCTTCAGGACGCAGCCCTGCCTGGCTCTGGACTCCTGTCTCCAGGCCACAGCCCTAACCAGACCGCTGGCCACGCGCCCAGACTGCACCCATCTCCCGCCTCGGGCCCCGACTTCTTCGGCTCTGCCGCGTCCCAGGGCCGCACCAGCAGCATGGCCAGGAAGGCCACCGCCATGAGCACGCTCTCCACCACAATGAGGTTTCGGCTCCGCGGCAGCGTCCGGAGAACCGTCTTGTTGAAGCCGCCGAGGATGCCCTGGCTGTTGGTGCCTGAGAAGAGGTGGGAGCATCGTCAGGCAGGAAGCAGGGCGTGCTCTCAACTCAGTCACAAAGAAATGCAGCAAGGCAGGTGCATGGGAGGAGAGGGCTAGAGGGGCGGACGAGGGCAGTGCCTGCAAAGGCAGGGCTCCTTGGGAGCAGTTTGGAGGTGAGGGTCACTAGGGCTGAATGTACTTCAAGGAAAGGAATGCCCGTCCCCACCCCCTTCCTGCCCTGTTGCCCCAAGGCTGAGGGGATGGGAATGGCAGAACAGGGTGCCAGTCCACTTCCCACCTCCATCATTCACCCTGCACTGATTGAGCTCTGAGAGTATGGCTTGGCCCCAAGAGAGATCTCCCAGGCAGTGTCCTCCCAGAGGGCACCTCCTTCAGGCAGTCTTCTCTGATGCGCCCCGCCCTCCTCACTGGGTCAGATTAACTACCTACTCCAACAGGGCCCTGTGCCTTGCCCATCAGAGCCATGGTACAGGGGACTCAGCCCTGACCCCTGTGACAGAAAGCATCCTCCCTGCCCTCGAGGGCCCAGTGTCTGCTGGGTTAACTCAATGGGGAGGTGAGCAGGACTTGGGGACCCCAGCCCCATAAAGACTAACCGCATTGCTTCACGTGGAACAGTGTGTGATTCAGGTCATATAGGTAGTTGTTCAGGAAGTAGATCATGGGCAGCTGGGCACAGGCAAAGCTCAGCTGAGGACAGGAAAATAGCTTGGACCAGGCTTGGGGCGTGGGACCAGGCAGGGGGCACAGGCATAATCTGAGAGGGGTCCCACAGCCTTGGGGGGACAGGAACCCTCCCACGTCTGGTGCAGCCTGCGGGTGGGGAGGGGGAGGGGGCCCAAAGCAGAGGACTTCCTCCTGCTCAGCACTGTGGACAGCAAGGGAATGAGGTCTCAGTCACTTGGGGTAAGCAAGCTGAGGTTGGCCCAAGAAAGGGCAATGGGACTAGAAAGCTGAAAAGACTGTGGAATGGGCTCCAGTGTATGGGTTCTCAGACTAGAATAGCCAACCCCCCAGGGTCCCACATGCGGCACTCACGTGGAAGAAGCTATAGAAGATGGCTTGGAAGACCAGGAGGTAGGGGGCATGGGAGCCCCGTGGGGGGCGCTGCCGAGGGCTCTGCTCATCCCGCTCCTTGTAATGGGAGTACTCGTAGTATTTCTGGGCCATCCTAGTCCACAGAGGAAAGAAGGCTCTCCCTAGCCCAACCTCTGCCAGTCACCTCTGCTTCCTGCACCCGATGGGCTGGCCAGCCCCTCCATCTTATGGACGGGGAAACTGAGGCCCAGAGGACGGGAGGTTTCTTGCCAACCCCAGGTCGCCAGGCCACGGCTTCGGCCAGCGCTCCAGCCTCCCACCCTGCTGTCCACCGGCTCACCTGGTGATGTAGTTGCCCATGGAGGCCCAAAGAGGCACGATGGCCATGCCCAGGGCCACGGCTGAGGGCACAAGCGTGTAGTAGCGTTCCCAGTAGTTGGTGGAGACAAAGAGGGCATAGATGCCCACACCCAGGAACATCATCCACTTGGTGCCAAAAAACCTGTGGGCAGTGGGAGGGGTGCTGGTACCATGGGCTTGACAGGCCACGCTGGCCAGTACCAGAGTGGCCACAACTCTCAGTTCATGAGGCTGCGTGAGGTGGGGAGAGACCCCTGGCCTTGGAGTCAAGGGCTCCAAGGGACTTGCGCAGTGGCCTCAGGCAACTCAGGCGTCCAAACACCTGTTTTCACGGCTGTAATGTGGACACAGAGCCCAAACCAGCAGTGTCTCCTCACCACTACAAGGAGGGAAGGAGGGAAGGCAACGGTGTCACGAGTCAGTGGCTTGTGAGCACCTCCAGCCGTCATTTGTGTACTGCGCTGACTCACCAACCCCCTTCACCGACACTCACATTGCTGGGACGGCAGGGCCCAGGCCCCAATGTTCAAAGGACTTGACCCTAGCTGGCTCAAGGAGACTTAGGAGCAGAGAGAGGAAGAGGCTCCCGCACTGGCCAGCGGCAGGCCCGGCCCCCTGCTGGCCCTTTCTCCCTGCCCACTGCTATGGCAGCCCATGTGGTCAGGAAGGTTCCTCCTCACTGGATCTGGGGAAATGTTACACCACGTTCAAAGGGGATTGACAAGTGGCAAGATAAGGGCCCATTCAGGGCATGGAGCCTGGTCAAGCTAAAAACCACCACCAAGATCTTTGTTTTGTTTTGTTTTAAAGCATTTATGCTCTTGGTCCTGGCCAGCTAACTCAGCGGTAGAGTGTCGGCTAGGTGTGTGGAAGTCCTGGGTTTGATTCCCGACCAGTGCACACAGGAGAAGCGCCCATCTGCTTCGCCATCCTTTCCCCTCTCCTTTCTATTTCTCTCTTCCCCTCCCGCAGCCAAGGCTCCATTGGAGCAAAGTTGGCCCAGGCACTAAGGAAGGCCACAATGGCCTCCACCTCAGGCACTAGAATGACTCCGGTTGCAACAGATCAACACCCCAGAAGAGCAGAGCATCGCCCCCTAGTGGGCATGCCGGGTGGATCCTGGTCAGGCACTTGTGGGAATCTGTCTCTGCCTCCTCGCTTCTCACGTATAAAAAAATAATTAAAGCCTGACCTGTGGTGGCGCAGTGGATAAAGCGTCGACCTGGAAATGCTGAGGTCGCTGGTTCGAAACCCTGGGCTTGTCTGTTCAAGGCACATATGGGAGTTGATGCTTCCAGCTCCTCCCCCCCCTTCTCTCTCTCTGTCTCTGTCTCTCCTCTCTCTCTCTGTCTCTCCCTCTCTTCTCTAAAATGAATAAATAAATAATAAAAAATAATAATTAAAAAATCAAAAATTAAAAAAAAAAATAAAGCATTTGTGCTCATTGGTTGCCTTTGGTTACCAGGAAGCTCAAAGTGAAATGACTCTGGTTTCCTGATACAATTACTTCCTCTTCTATTACAGGGCCTTGGTTCTTCTCTTTTCCTTATTTTGCCACGTAATACATCACAGACACCCCACCCCCCACCCCCGCTGATCTGTCTGGGGAGGGTGGGTCACACAAAATGCACTGTACATTTTAATGAGTAAAACAGAAAAAAGTAAGAACACTAGCAGTCGTTGCTGGTGAGGCTATGGTTTAAAAACTGATACACGCAGCCAGTCGTCATGCAGACTGGCACAGCTCTGGGAAAATCAACCTGGTAGTTTGGGGAAGGGATTAGTATGGTGTTTGGAGCCACTCTGCCTCAGTTCAAACCTTCAGTCAGCATGTGCTGCCCAGGGGACTTGGGCAAGCTGTTCCATCTCTTGGTCTCTCCATGTCTAGGCTTATAACACCTGTCTCAGACTGCAAGGAATGAGATAACACTTACAGAGTGCCCAGCACATGGGAAACGACAGGAGCTAGCGGTTGTTACTGAATGGTGATGGGTTCCAAGAGCCATAAAGCCTTTCCTATGCCTCCAACCTAGGAAGGGCCCTGCTGGGACTTTATCCTGGGAAATTTATTTTAATTTTAAGAAGAAAACAGCCACAAAACCACAAAGTAAACATGCAAAAAAGAAGAGGGTACTGCAATATACAACTGTGAGCCACAGCTGGGTGCCTGCAACTCGGCAGAGGATGCCACCATCATAAAGGTGCCTGCGGGAAGCAGGGGGCTGGCCAAGATGTGTGCAGGGAAAAGCAGGAGAGCAAAACCGAACGTGACACACACATGCTCTGGTGACTAGGTCGTCCATGTCATCCACGCCTGTCAGTGGGACATCAAAGGTAGATGATTTATTGGAGGGCTTTTCTCTTATCTGACCTCAATTATGATTCTAATGCTGTTTGTGCAATCGGCATAAAAGAAGTTTTTTTTAAGATGTGGAACTAAAACCTGCCTAATTTGTCCACTGGTCTCTGGGTCCCATCTGAGCACAGACCTACTGCCTGGTGGAAGGGATTTTTGCAGTGGCCAAGACACCTCCCACGTCCAGTCAGCCCAGGGCAGGCCCTCTGGGGCACGCGCCCAGCCATGCCCTCTCCCTCAGAAATGTCCCTCAACATCAGCCACAGCTGACTGGGCAGGGCGTCTGTGCCTGGGTCTTGCGGCTCAGATTTTCTCCAGATATTCTACAGCCTTGACCCCAAAAAGTGACTGTGGTTTCAGTCCACAGAGGAGGGCACAACGATGATGCCACGTGGGTCCCAGGCAAGATAGGGGAAGGACCCTGGGTAAATTTCCATTGCTCAACACACAGTATGCCCTGGGCAAAGCTCGTTTCCTTCCCCTAACCCGGCTTCATCCCTCATCTCTCACCCCCTGCAGGTAGGAGGGGCAGGGCCTCTCCAAACTCTGCACCTCCCAAGGCCATCAGAGCTGCCCCCACACGCCTTCAAGATTGTGGTGAGGGCCTGACCAGGCGGTGGCACAGTGGATAGAGCGTTGGACTGGGATGCAGAGGACCCGGGTTCGAGACCCTGAGGTCGCCAGCTTGAGCGCAGGCTCATCTGGTTTGAGCGGAAGGCCCACCAGCTTGAACCCAAGATCGCTGGCTCTAGCAAGGGGTTACTCGGTCTGCTGAAGGCCCGCGGTCAAGGCACATATGAGAAAGCAATCAATGAACTAAGGTGTTGCAACGTGCAATGAAAAACTAATGATTGATGCTTCTCATCTCTCTCTGTTCCTGTCTATCCCTCTCTCTGACTCTCTCTCTGTAATAAATAAATAAATAAATAAATAAATAAATAAATAAAGATTGTGGTGACGGCCCAGACCTCTGGGACAGCGGTGTCGCACCTGATGAGCACAGGTGTGTAGAGCAGGGCGGCAATGGGCGTCACGTTGATGCCTATGAGCATTTTGCTGTCGATGTCCGGCAGCCCCATGTTGCCATATTTCACCTCTCGGTAGGTCTCATCGTAGTGCAGGATCAGCTGCATCTGCAGGAGGCCTACGGACAAGGAGCGCGCGTGGAGGGCGTGGCCTGGCTGCGGGCAACCAAGCAGAGCAAGCACAGGGTCCCCTATTGCGACGCCGCCCATGAGGGCAGAGGAGGAAGCCAGGCTGGGTCAAGCATCCTGTGAGCTACGGGAACGTCACCTGCGACCTGCCCACCTGCCTTATTCCGCAGGTCTCTCGGACTCCAGCCACCCCCCCGCCCCCCACGCCCTGCCCCAGCGAAGACACCGCAGTCTCACCCCACCCCCACGTTGGGGGCGGGGAGGGGGTGCAGCTGCAGCTGCGAGGGCGGCAGACTGGGAAGTGAAAGAGGAAGAGAGACCGACTGGCCCCTAAGGTTTCTCTTTCCCAGGCCGGGTCTGGGGAGGGAAGCCCGGGGGCCGCCGCGGGCGGTACCCACCCAGGTACACGCCATAGGTAAGAGTGCCGCGCGCGGGCGCGTACCCACCCAGGTACACGCCGTAGGTAAGAGTGCCGCGCGCGGGCGCGTACCCACCCAGGTACACGCCATAGGTAAGAGTGCCGCGCGCGGAGCGTACCCACCCAGGTACACGTCGTAGGTGAGCGTGCCGCGCGCGGGCGCGTACCCACCCAGGTAGACGCCGTAGGTGAGCGTGCCGCGCGCGGAGCGTACCCACCCAGGTACACGCCGTAGGTGAGCGTGCCGCGCGCGGGCGCGTACCCACCCAGGTAGACGCCGTAGGTGAGCGTGCCGCCCGCGCTGGCCGCCAGCACGTTCTTGAGCACGCCGAGGCGCTTGCGGCGGTAGTAGCGGCGCTCCTCCTCCTCCTCGTTGTAGTTGGGATACGCGCCTACTAGCTCGTCAAGCTGCGGGGCACGCACGGCGCTCGCATCTGACAGCGCGCGGGGCCCCGCACCCCACCCCGGCCAGCCTGGACCCCCGTATCCCACCCCGGCCCGCTCCGGGGGCCGCATCTCACCCCCTGTCAAGGGGACCGCGCGCCCTCTCACGGTCCCCGTCCCTGCTCACCGGGACCCCGGCCCCGTCGGCAACCCCGAGCCGGTCCTCATCGCCCTGCGGCCCCGCGGCCCCGGCCACTGGGTAGAGTGGCGGTTCCGCCATGGCTCGTCCCCGCTAGAGGACTCGTTGTGGTGGGCCACGACGGCCCGCCCACGACGGCCCGCCCACGGTGGCCCAGCCGCGGGGCCGGACACTCCCACCAGGAAGCCACGATCTGCCCCCACCCCGCCCCGTTCCGCCCCCAGCTGGGGGCGTGTCGTGTGTCTGTGTTAAAGGGGAGTGTCCATGTGCTGCCAGGACCCGGCCTCAGGGATGTGCGATGCTAGTTCAAATACCCGCTCAACCACTTCCTGACTTTGTAACTTTGGGAATTAACTCTGCTTTTCTGTGCCTCAGTTTCCTCCCCTGTAAAAAGGGGATACTGGGCACTATTTCCAAGAGCTATTGCTGAATCCCCGAATTAATGCAGAGCCTTAGAAAAGCGCCAGGCCCAAAATAAGCTCCCCTGTGTCACTACTGTCATTCCTAGCGCCGCCTACAGGCCCCACTTGGTCTGTTTGCAGGTCAGCAAAGAGCCCTCCATAGCAGACCCCAGAGGGCTCCTGCCACAGGACTTGGTACCCCACGCCCCCCTCCCATACATCCCCTAGCTTTCGTTTCGGCAGCTGCAAGTGGAGGCTCTGGTAGGGCCACTCGGAGGCCGAGATTGTGGTGGCTGCTGGACTGCAGTGGGAGTGACCTAGTCACCCTGCCGGAGGGCTCAGAGCCCACCATACCCACCCCAATGGGCACTGGGTTTGGGGGCCCCCCATGATGTTCCAGCCTCTCCCGAACTGACTTTCCATAGCACCTGCTGTTGCCCAACGCTGGGGAAGCTTTTTAAAACCGTGCGCTTCCCAGGGAAGTCTCCTCAGCAAATCGTGTTAGAAAACTGGATAGCCACGTGCAGACAAGTGAAATTGAACCTCTGTCTTACACCACTCACAAAAATTAACTCTAAATAGACCAAATTTAAACCTAAGACCTGAGAACTTAAAAGTCCTAGAAGAAACATAGGGAAGAAGCTCTTTGACACTGATGTCAATATTAAAAATGAAACAGCCGATTATTTTACTAGCAAAATGGGTTTATTCAGGAATGGCGGAGGAATTGCGATTCTGGACATGCCAGCTATGGCTAACCTTAGGTCAGTCTGGAGAACAAAGAAGAGGAAGGTTGTGTGACCAGGTGGTGGCGCAGTGGATAGAGTGTCGGCCTGGGATGCTGAGGACTCAGGTTCAAAACCCTGAGGTCCCCAGCTTGAGGGTGGGATCATAGACATGACCCCATGGTCGCTGGCTTGAAGCCAAGGGTTGGCTTGAGCCCAAGGTCGCTGGCTTGAGCAAAGGTTCACTGCCTCAGTTGGAGCACCCCGGTCAAGACACACATGAGAAAGCAATCAGTGAATAACTAAAGTGCCACAACTATGAGTTGATGCTTCTCATTTCTCTCTTTTCCTGTCTGTCTGTGCCTGTCTGTTCCTCTCTCTCTCTCTCAAAGAAGAAGAAGAAGAAGAAGACAGGAGGAGGAGGAGGAGGAGAAGGAGGAGGATGCATTTAATGATTGATTCCTGTATGTGCCCTGTCCAGGGATCGAACCCTCAGCCTTGGCGTTTGAGACCATTCTCTAGCCAACTGAGCTACCCAACCAGGGCTTGGCAATGATATTTTTGTTGTAATACCAAAAGTACAAACAACAGAAGAAAAAAATCAACAAGTAGAATCATATCAAATTTAAAAGGGCCTGCACTGTAGGCCCTGGCCGGTTGGCTCAGCGGTAGAGCGTCGGCCTGGCGTGTGGGGGACCCGGGTTCGATTCCCGGCAAGGGCACATAGGAGAAGCGCCCATTTGCTTCTCCACCCCCCCCTCCTTCCTCTCTGTCTCTCTCTTCCCCTCCCGCAGCCAAGGCTCCATTGGAGCAAAGATGGCCCGGGCACTGGGGATGGCTCCTTGGCCTCTGCCCCAGGCGCTAGAGTGGCTCTGGTCACGGCGGAGCAACGCCCCAGAGGGGCAGAGCATCGCCCCCTGGTGGGCAGAGCGTCGCCCCTGGTGGGCGTACCGGGTGGATCCCGGTCGCCCCATTTCCAGCTTCAGAAAAATACAAAAAAAAAAAAAGGTTCTGCACTGTAAAAGAATCAAAATATAAAGGCAACCTACAGAAAGGGAGTGAATATTTGCAAACCATGTAACACACTAGAGGTTTATATCCAAAATTCATAAATAACTCATACAACTCAATCACATGCATGTACACACAAAACAATTCAATTAAAAATGGGCAGAGGAGCTAACTAGACATTTCTTCCAAAGAAGACATCCAAATGGCCAACAGAGCCTGACCTGTGGTGGCGCAGTGGATAAAGCGTCAACCTGGAAATGCTGAGGTCGCCGGTTCAAAACCCTGGGCTTGCCTGGTCAAGGCACATATGGGAGTTGATGCTTCCAGCTCATCCCCCCTGTCTCTCTCTCCTCTCTCTCTGTCTCTCTCTCTCCCTCTCTCTCTCCTCTCTAAAAATGAATAAATAAAATAAAAATAAACAAATGGCCAACAGACCCATGAAAATGTGCTCAACATCACTAATCATCAGAGAAATGCAAGTCAAAACCACCACGAGTTATCACCTCACACCTGTCAGAATGGCTGTCAGTCACCAAGAGGACAAGAGAGGACAAGTGTTGCCTGGATGTAAAGAAAGAGAACCGTTGTGCGATATTAGGGGGATTGTTCACGGACCTAGCTATTTTGGAGAACAGTATGAACTATTTCTTTTCTGGGTTTTTTTGTGTGTATGTGGTGTGTGTGTGTGTGGTATGTGTGTGTGTGTGTGTGTGTGTGGTTTAATTGTCTATCCCCCATTCTGGTCAGTTGGCTCAGTTGGTTAAAGCATCATCCCAAAACACCAAGGTTGCTGGTTCAATCCCTGGTCAGGGCACACATAAGGAAGCAACTAATGAATGCACAACTAAATGTAACAGCAAATATATACTTCTCTCTCTTTCTCTCCTCCCTTCCTCTCTCTGTCCCTCTAAAATCAATTAAATAATAAATTTTTAAAAAATTTTAAGTGAGAAGAGGGGAGATAGACAGACTCCCACATGCACCCCAACCAGGATCCACCCAGCAATCCCAAATGGGGCTCATGCTCAGTACCAAGCTGTTTTTAGCACCTGAGGCTAATGTGCTGGGACCAACCGAGCTCTCCTCAGTGCCTGGGGTCACGCTCAAACCAATAGAGCCACTGGCTGCGGAAGAGGAAGAGAGAGAGAAAGAGGAGAGAGAGGGAGAGAGAAGCAGATGGTTGCTTCTCCTATGTGCCCTGACCAGGAATCGAACCTAGGACATCCATATGCTGGGCTGACACTCTATCCACTGAGCCACTGGCTAGGGCCAATAAAAAAATATTTTATTTTATTTTTTTACAGTGACAGAGAGAGAGTCAGAGAGAGGGATAGACAGGGACAGACAGACAGGAACAGAGAGATGAGAAACATCAATGATTAGTTTTTTGTTGCGTGTTGCAACACCTTAGTTGTTCATTGATCGCTTGGTTCATTGAAGGCCCTTGGTCAATCAATGCACATATGAGAAAGCAATCAATGAACAACTAAAGTGTCGCAACGCGCAACAAAAAACTAATGATTGATGCTTCTCATCTCTCTCCATTCCTGTCTGTCTGTCCCTGTCTATCCCTCTCTCTGACTCTCTGTCTCTGTAAAAAACAAAAATAATAAGCCCTGGCCGGTTGGCTCAGTGGTAGAGCGTCAGCCTGGCATGCAGAAGTCCTGGGTTCAATTCCCGGCCAGGGCACACAGGAAAAGTGCCCATCTGCTTCTCCACCCCTCCCCCTCTCCTTCCTCTCTGTCTCTCTCTTCCCCTCCCACAGCCAAGGCTCCATTGGAGCAAAGATGGCCCGGGCGCTGGGGATGGCTCCTTGGCCTCTGCCCTAGGCGCTAGAGTGGCTCTGGTCGCAACAGAGCAATGCCCCGGAGGGGCAGAGCATCGCCCCCTGGTGGGCGTGCCAGGTGGATCCCGGCCGGGCGCATGCGGGAGTCTGTCTGACTGTCTCTCCCCGTTTCCAGCTTCAGAAAAATACAAAAAAATAAAAATAAAAATAAAGAAAATAATAATAATAATAATTATCTGTCTCTCCAGGTGACTGCTAACCATGCAGAGGCTTTTGTTGGGTACTTAGTAGGTGCTCAAGAAATGTGGGTGGATGAACGGACCAGTGAATGAATGACTAGTATCTATTCTAGAAGGGTGGCCGGGAAGTTGGAGAGCTGGGGGTGTGGAGGGCATGAATGTGCAGAGACTTCAGGCTCCGAGGGGGTGGAACTTTCTCCAGACCACACCCATGTGCAGATATAGGTTAAAAACACAGGTGAAATCATGTTGGTGGTGCCTTGAGGTGGGAGGTACGGAAGGAGCAGGAAAGAGGGGTGGGCCCGAGGTCCAGGGGCAAGGAGGAGGCGAGAGGTCAGGGGAGCAGGGGGTGCTGGCAGGCCATGGTCAGAGTGGACGCCAGCGATGACAAAGTCCAGGGTGTGGCCACGGCGCGGGGTAGGGAGAGGGCGAGGAGGTCCAGGAGGTCATGGGGCTAATGAGGGGGGAGCAGTGGACTTTGGTGCCCCAGGGGAATGCAGTCTGGTAGAATACAGCGGGAGATGTATTCTGCAGTCTTGTAGGGTAAGTGGGAGATGTGGACAGGAGGGGGAGCCAGCTGCCAGGGCGGGGGGGGGGGTCCTCAGGGGGTGGGCTCAGTGGAGCAGAAGGTGGGAGGCTGCGGGTCGGTAAGCTCTGCAGTGGAGCGAGGAGGACACAAAGAATGACCCTTTGCTTCTCCCAGGATGCACCCCTCTAGAACTACATTGGAAGGGGGGCCCTTGGGCCTGCGTAGAGACTCACACCGATGGTCTGTGAATGACCCACTCCTTCTCTGCCTCTGTCTCTGCTTGAGGCCGCTGAGGAGAGAAAGAATCCATCCAAGCACACTGGACTGGCGGCCACATCTCTTCTGACTCCTCCAATGGAGAACCCAGGACAAGCCCGGAAGGAGCGGGTGGGGAAAGGTCCGTCTCACCTTGAACCCAGGGCGTCCTCCCAGGTGGGTGCCCGGTCTTCTGTGGCCTTTAGCGTGGGGAGCCCCCTCACCTAGGCTGCTGGGCACAAACCCCAATAGTTCCTCACCTGCAAAATAGAAATAAGCAGAAAAGCACTTCTGTCGACTGAAAACAGGATGGAGGGGGACAGGCTGGCGGGCAGGAGGAAGAGAAGCAGCTCAGAGGCCCAGTACACCTTGAGGGGTGGCTCTGGAGGAGGGAGACAGGACAGGGGAGACTTTTAGTTGTCCCACAGCCTGTCCTGCGGTGGCGCAGTGGACAATGTGTCAACCCAGAACGCTGGGGTCGCCTGTTCCAAACCCCAGGCTTGCACATGTGGAAGCAACTACTACGAGTTGATGCTTCCTGCTCCTTCTCCCCTTTCTCTTTCTCTCTCCTCTCTCTAAAGAAGAAGGAGAAAAAGAAGGAGGAGGAGGAGAAGGAGAAGAGGGAGAGGAAGAAGATAAAGGAGGAAGAGGAGGAGGAGGAGAGGGAGGAGGAGAAAGAAGAAGAAGGAAAAGAAGTAGTTGTCACCACGTGGGAAAGAGGACAAGCTCACAAAAGTCCTATAGAGGGAGAGAGGGACGGCAGGGCGGCCCGCGGAGGGGCCGGGAAGCTCCCAGATGCTGCTGCCCCTTGAAACCACAGCCTGAAAGCCCATGTCATGGCGGGGCCGGGGACCCACACGATCAGTCACGGCAGGAAGAGAAATTCACAGGCCTAGGGGTACATTTCAAGCTGGCCAGGTGTGTGTCATCCTGAGTGGGTGTGTGTCATCCAAGGAAGAGTCCAGTTCTCCAGGGTGGGCTTGTCTGCTCAGGGGGAGGGGGGACAAGGCTGGCTGAGCTCGCTGGGTTTGTATCTCCCACCAGAAGGGTCCCCCCCATGATGAAATGAAACCAGAGCAATTTAAGAAACAGCCAGAAAGCAAAGAGAAGGTAGGAGGGGAGCAGTGCCTGCCCTAGGGCGGGCCTCACCGGAGCCAACATGTCCCAAACGTCCCCTGTACCCATTCTACCAGCAAGACATGACTCGGCAGCACAGCAGCTACTGCTTGCCTGCTGACTTCTCACAGCGCTGTGTGATTCCTCTCTCTGAGAGCGCGGTCCGTGCCTAAACAAAGAGGGTCCCCTACAGGTGAGGGTCCCAACTTATTTATTTATTAAGATGTTTATGTATTGATTTTAGAGAGAGGAGAGAGAGGAAGTGGGGTGGTGGGGGAGGTGGGGGAGCAGGAAGCATCAACTTTTAGAAGTCGCTCCTCATATGTGCCCTGACCGGGCAAGCCCGGTGTTTTCAACTGGCGACCTGAGCGTTCCAGGTCGAGGCTTTATCTGCTGTGCCACCACCCAGGTCAGGCCAAAATTATTTAATTTATAGTCCTTGTTACAAGTGGATTCTTGTGGTCTGTTGGTAATTTGTAATGTTAAATTGCTTTATTAAAATCGATTCACTTCAGAACATTTCTCTGGTAGCTTGTCTCAAAACCTGACATTTTGATCCACAATGGTTAATGATACTATTTAAACTTTTCTAAACGTTTTTACAACTAAATGACCAAAAAAGAGAAACATTTTGTTTAAAAAACACCCACAGAAACAATTCAAACATGGGTGGCCTAAGGAGTAATTTCTGTCTTGCGGGGGGGTGAGGGGGGACACACGACCACATGAATTTGAAAGGCAGGCATTTCCAACCCCTAGCTCTATAACCTGATACTCAGTGACTCTCAATTAGCAAGAAAAAACCATCACTAGCCCAGCCCAGACGTGGGGTTTGGATGTGGCTGAGACAAGAGCCTCCAAATACCTGAGCAACAGGCTCTCTGACTGGACTGGGCCAATGGTGGAAGGCTGGGGGGAGAACGGGAGAAGCCAGGGCACTTCTCCAGGAGGCACGTGAGCGTGGCGTGGCTCCTCCAGGGTCCCAGCACTCACAGATCGGGCCCCTGAAGGATCCTGACCCTCTGGAGGCTGTTGACATCACTTTGCTCCCTTTGACCCTCCCGCCCTGGACTATGAGCTGGCACTGGGGGACCAGGCAAACACCGCAGGTGTGGCCTGCAGGACAGGGAACTGACCAAGGCCGGAAGTTCCTTCCCGCCTGATCCAGGCCACAAACATTCACTGTCATGCCCCCCCCCCCCCAGGGAGGGGCAGCCAGGCCTCCCTCACTGTTTTCCCATGATTTTCTTCTATAATAGGTTTTAACTTTTTGGTCTTACTATGAAATAAGAGATGTCCTCATAGAGAAGCAAACAGGAGAGATGAATGCAACATTGCTCCCAACTCAAACGCCCTGCAACAGCTCCCGGGGTGCGGAGAAGCCAGATTGCGTCACCCCGTACTATGTCCCAAACAGGAGCGTGCTGGGCCCACTGTGCACTCACCTGACACCGCTTCCCAGCGCTGGGGCAGGTCGTCACCCTTTTAAAATTTTTATTTCATTTTTTATTGATTAATTTTTAGAGAGCAAGGAAAGGAGAGAGAGAGAGAGATTAATCTGTTCCTGTATGTGCCCTGACCGAGGATAGAACCCACAACCTTTGCGTATCAGGACAATGATCCAACCAACCAACCAACCAACCCGTCCAGCCAGGGCTCTTCACCAATCTTTTTAAATGTAAACGTAAAGCCATGGGGATGATGACCATCACAAGTTGCTGGGAAGTCCTCCAGCTGCCATGTGTCCAGGACCCTGCCCAGTACCGGGCAGAGTGGATGGTGCCCCCTCAGATGGGGGGAGCTTCGCTGCTAGTCCAGGTTACGACCCCTGTGCCAGGAGGTCATGCCTCTTTGGGGACCTTCCAGGATGTTCTCGAATTCATGACAAGTTCAGTAGCCCCTGCAGGGGGACATCCCTGGCCAGGGAGGGGCCCCTCAAGATCCTGCAACACCCCTACCACTCACCAGTACCTCCGCAGGTGGCTCCCTGCTTTGCTGTGTGGCCTTAGACCAGTGGCTATCCCTTTCTGGGCCTGATTCTCAGCCAACAGCTTCCAGGCGCATCCCCAGCCCAGCCCCACCTTGCACCAGCTCTGTCTCGGCCTCTGCTTGGCTCAGCTCCAAACAACAGGGCAGGGCTGTCACATGCTGAGCCACGTGACAGGCAGCGGCTGGGGGTTCCATCCCACACGGAGGACGGGGGCCTTGCACCCCCTCACCCCTGTCCCAAGTGGCTGAAGCCTCCAGGGGCAACCGAAGCAGGTGTGGGCCAGGAGACCCCTCCTAGCCTCCAGGTAGGCAGGGGGAGCAGGGAGGGGGGTGCAGAGCTTCTCCCAGGACTCAGGGCGGCCCGGGGGGTCCAGGCCAGGTTCCCAGGGCACTAAGGCACAAGAGCGGCGGGGGGTGGTTGCAGGCCTGGGGTAGCAGGCACGGGGCGATGGCACAAAGGATGTTCCTGCCCCCACACCTGTAACCGAATCACCGGCCTGCGTGACACCAGCAGCTGCTTGGAAATCACCCCCCTTTGTGTTGGCCCCAACGTGTGTGACCGACGTGGGGGCCAGGGCCAGTCAGAGGACGGGCCTCCTACCCGGTGCAGCTCAGGCACCTGAGGAGCAGGAACACAGGAGCCACCACGGTGACACTTGTCATCGTGACAGCTACCCCAGAGAACAGAGGGCTGCGCTCTTCCCCGGGAAGGGGGCGGAGACATCCGCAGCAAGCGTCCAGCGTGGGTCCCAGCCCTGCCGCACATGCCCCGTGTGGTCAAGTCCCGTCCCCTCTCTGGGACTCCATTTCCTCATCACACAACGTCAGGCTGTAGGACAGTCTCCATGAGAGGGTGCTAGACGCGGCGGTGTTGACTGACACAGACACGCGGAGGGCGTGGACCCTGAGATTGTATTTCTGGACTCCGGCCATCTTTGCGGAGGGGGAACGCCGGCTTGGGGGTGGGGCAGGGCGGAGTCTGCCCACCACACACCGTAATTCCCGGGCAGCCCCTTTGGCTTCCCCTTCTCCGGCCAGTCCTGGGTCCTCACCATCAGGCCGCAGGCGAGACCCCGCAGCTGAGAGGCCCTGGAGACCCGCTGTGTGGTGCTAGCCAGCCACTGGCCCTCTCTGGGCCCTGGCTCCGCTGTGATGTGGGAGAGGCTCTTGAGGCCCCTGGGGGGTAGGTAAAATTTCCTGAGGCTCATAGACCAAAGGCAGAGTCTGATAATTCTATCATTACATCAAGAGTCATTAAGGGGGGGGGGGGGGGAGAGTCATTAAGGGAACACGTGAGGCACGCCCTGGGCAGAGGCAAGATGACCTGGGTGTGTGGCAGTTGCTAAGGGGTTGTATAGGCCTGGCCAAGATGGCTGGGGACCCCGGGCTGTGACCCGTCCCACACGTGGAAGGAGAAATGCCTTCCGTGCGTGCCTGGGGAAGGGCAGAGCCTGTTCTAGGACCAGCACAGGTGGAGGGGTCGATAGGACAGTCTCGGGGGGGTTCAGGGGAAGCAGCGTCTCTTCTGGTCCAGACCGGGCTCGGGAGTTCAGCCGCAGTCGTGTCACGCTGAGGGAGGTGGCCCCGAATCTCAGCCCGGGCACCAGGCCAGCGCAGCCCCGCCCCAGGCAGGGGCCGGCCCAGCCTTGGACATTTTGTAACGGCCCAACCGCCAGCAGAGTGGGACGGCAGGAGGAAGGGCCGCTTGGCAGGAGGAAGGGCCGCTTGGCAGGAGGAAGGATCACTTGGCAGAGGCTCAGGTACAGTGTCCCGGGGAGGCCGGGGAGACAGAGGCTGGCAGCGGGGGCCCAGGCCCCGGGGGGTGGGCGGGCTCTGGGCTCTGGGCTGCTGGCTGTCCAGGCAGGCAGGGCCACTCAACGGCCACAGACACACACTGGCTTTGTCCTCACAGGACTCCTCTGCCTGCCTGGTTTTCCCCCAGGCCCCAGGGGAAGCAGGCCTGTCCCTTGTTACTATCAAGTGATTTAACAACTCCTGGCCCACCCCACTCTCGCCCAGAAGCAGCAGGTCCAGAACAGAAAAAGCCAAGTGGGCGGTTGAAGCGGGGACCGGCCTGCCAGCCCCCGGGCCTCTGGCTCCGCTCAGCCCGAGGAGGGGACTCCCAGGAGCAGTGAGGAGGCGGGGGCCAGGGAGCAGGGTACACACAGCACATCTGTCCACCCTGGCTGGTGCCACTTGCCACTGACCGCCCGGCCCGTGGGTCTGCTGTTCAGGCTGACCCAGAGCTGTCCTCTCTCCCTGGGGTCAGGCTAGCCTGCTCCCTGCCCAGCCACTGGTGGGCGAACGGGCGTGGGGTGGGCAGCTTTCTGCTCCTGAGGGTTCCCGGTTTGCAGGAACTGAAAGAAGCCGGGGTCCCCACCCCCTCCTGTGGGGAGAGGAACAGTGCCCTCTCCGGGCTGTGGCCGCGGTTAAACAGTCACGCAGAGGCAGGCGATGGCACCCGACTTTCTTATGAACTTAGGCAGCTCAGACGTGCCCGGGGGGGGGGGGGGGGGGGGGGCTCCGGAGCACCAGTCCCATCTGATGTGGGGACCTCCCATTTGTGGGTCCTCTGTGAGGTCACAAGCCCCGTTTGCCCCCAGATCCCGGGTGGAAGGCAGCCTCGGTGCCTCTGCTTGCCTGGGCACTGCCCAGCTCCCTGTCCCTCAACGGGCAGCCCTTGGGGGCCTCCGTCCAGAGTGACCAGCCAGCAGAGGGCAATATCAGCTGAGTTTGCCTCGGTGTTGCCAGGAGAGGCTGCCGGAAGGTTCCATTCAGACCTCCACCTCCTGCAGAGCTGCCCCGCCCCTCACCTGGCGCTGAGTTGCAGCACTCAAGGGGCGTGCCTTACATGCTTGTGGGTTCTGCAGCGACTCTAGTGAGTGTGCAAACAACCCCAGGAGGCTGGAGAGGGGTGCGCTGTGCCACCAGTGCCCATCAGCAGTCCACCAGTGGGAGGCGGATAGCAAGGGCCGGGCCGGGGAGGGACTGGACCTGCAGGGCGCCCAGTGGAGTAGGCACAGTGACAGCACACCTGCCCGAGCACTTCTGGGCACAAATGCCATGCTTCACGTGGTGTTACATCCTTTAATGCTCAGGACGACAGCCAGGGCTACGTCATCCCCACTTTGCAGACAAGGGACTGGAGGTGGAGGGAGGGTGAGTGCCGTGCCCAGGCCAGGCCACTAAGAGGCCGAGCTGGACACGGGCCCAGGGGCAGGTGCAGAGGCTGGCGGGGCTCCTGCTTCTGGGTCCCGGCACCAGCCTGGGCGCCACCCTTCCGGGAAGAGAGTCAAGCCTGAGGCCGAGAGGGGCTCTGAGACTGTCCCCCCGCTCCCACATTGCCACCTACCCTAGGGGTCATGGTGTCTGAGGTGACTGCCCGGTTTCTTCCAAGCAGAGCAGGAAGCTTGTGGGGTCAGCTTGGTCCCCAGTCACACACAGAGGGACAGCCGAGGGCTGCAGCCAGGCTGTCAGCGCAGAGTGCTGGTTGGGTCAGGCCATTCGGCTGGGTAGCAGGCTCAGCCTTCGGGGCCATGGAGCCTTCCGGAAAACCGAGGGCTATGGTGACAGTGGGCACTTAACTGTAGCTGGGAGCCTTGGAGGCGCTGGCGCCCAGGCCTGGGCTCAGAGGTGGCCTCGCCTTTGATAAACACCTTGTCAGCGGGTAGGTGCCAGCCCCTGACAGATGAGGAGCTTGGGGAACCAGAGCCGAAATGACAGGTCCTCCTCCCCGTCCAGTCCAGCGGGAGGGGTGGGGCAGGAGGGGGAGATCCAGGGAAGGGGGAAAGGATGAAACCAAGTATTTATTACACAGCATGACCCAGTGTGCTGGGGAGCGGAGCCAAGAGGCCCTGGGAGAGAGTGTGCAGCGAGCAACCAGGGCGAGCTGCCTGGAGGAAGCAGCAGGCAGGCTGAGACACGAAGGAAAGGAGTCAGGAAGGGCAGGAAGGAAGGGTCCCCATGGGTCCTTGGCACCAGGCTAAGGGGTGATTGCATCAGAGAGCTCCTCTGTTGGGTTCCAGGTAAACAGGTGGAGGCCCAGGGGAATGCTGGGCCCCCACCCCACCTGCCAGCCATGGCTGATGACAACATGGAGGCACGACGGCCTCTCCACCCCTTGTCCTTGCTATCCCCTGCTTCCCAAACACGGAGGCCGGCCACATTGCGCAGCAGGGCTCTTGGGGGCTGGGGTTCTTCCCGTCTTGTTGGGGAGCTGGGAAACGGGGAGAGCAGGCCACTAGCCTTTGTCACCCAGCCTTCTGAGCCACTGCCAGCCCACCTGGCCTCCCTGGGCAGTGCCGCCAGGCAGGGGCAGTGGGCACAGAGCACTGTGTCTGGAATGTCCCCAGGTGGCGGGCGTGGGCGCACCTCTGCTTATTGCACTCCTGATTGCTCCGGGCCTGGCGGGGAGCGGGCAGCACCCTGTCCAGGAGGGGCCACGGCGTGGGGCTGGTTTCTCTTGGTTCCCTGGCTGCCTGCCCACCTTAGGGGCTGTGGAGCAGCTGTCCCCAAGCCCACACCTGTCCTCAGGGTCCAGGACTTCCTGGCCACTGGCCAAGGGGAGTGGTCTGTGTGTCTGTCGTTGGTGTGTGCCCAAGGTTTGTGTGTGCACATGTGGGCATGTGTGTAAGCATGGCCAGCCTTGGCTCTCTGGGTTATATGTGAGTCCCGGGGGGGGGGGTGTCTGTGAGTGAAGATAGGAGGGTGCAGGCAGAGGTGGGGTGGGTGCCCCGACCCACGCTCCCTTCCCCCTGCAGGATGAACCCCTTCGAGGACACTGTGCAGCGGCTCCGGGAGACCTTCCACACTGGGCGGACGCGGCCGGCGGAGTTCCGGGCCGCCCAGCTCAGGGCCCTGGGCCGCTTCCTGCAGGACAACAAGCAGCTGCTGCAGGAGGCGCTGGCGCAGGACCTGAAGAAGGTGTGGGGTGGCAGGGGAGGCGGCAGGGGCGGGAGGCTGGGACAAGGGGCTTGGGGACAGCTGCATCCTCCCTGAAGTGGAACTAAAAGCCTATCCAACTCCAGCCCTTCCCTGTGCCATAACCTGCCCTTCTGCTTCCACCCTCTCATTCATTTCTTCATTCGCTCGACTGTTTACTGAGCGCCCCTTTGCCAGGTCCTGGTTTGGGATCTGGGGATGCGACAGAGGTTAAAACAAAGTGCCTGTGCCCAGCAAGCTGGCCTTCTGACAAAACATGACAGTGCATAGTCACGCCGTGTGTCGATGGTGATGAGTGCCCTGGAGACACACTCCCAGTGTGCAGGGGACAAGCGAGGGCCAGGATCAGGGTGCTGCTTCATGCTGGGGGTCAGAGAAGGTTTCTCTGAGAAGGTGGCATCTGTACAGGGACCTAAAGGAGGAGGGGAAAGAAGCCACATGGATATTGGGGAAAGGGCAGCAAGTCCAGCATCTGCAAAGGCCCTGAGGCAGGTGGTTTTTGGTGTGTGTTTGTGCTTGAGGACCAACCATCAAGGAGGCCAGCATGGCTGGAGTACGAGAGGCAAGATATACAAAAGATGAGGTCCAGGGAGGTGGGTCACACCATGCAGGGCGTCATAGGCTAGAGGACTTCAGTTTCACGTGATACAGTGGGCATCATGGCCTCTATCTAAAGCCTGAGGGCCTGGGGACTTAGACCCTCCCAGCTCCAGCAGCAGCCATGGCAGGACTCCAAGAAATGCACTTTCTCGTAGGCAGCCCACTTCCCACCTTTCAGCTAAGAGGCCCACCTGCTTAGCTGTCCCTACGCAGCTGTCCAGGGGGCTCTCTGGAAAAAACCCAGCTCATGGGCATGTTGCAAAGGCCACAGTGTCCACACCCACCCCTTTCACCTCACCAGCCAGCCCCTCACCACCTGGAACCACCAGGGCCAGGCCCGTGGCTCCTTGTCAATTGGCAAGGTGGCTATTTTGATACTTAACACCTGGGAAGGGCTCGCGGTGCGTGTCGGCTGCCAGCCAGCCCCTGTGGTCACCCCTATCTCCAGGGGATAGCAACAGTCCCATGTTGGCTGGTGCTGAGTGCTGAGCTTGTCTTAGTCCTGAGCCCTGAGTGCGACCCAGGAAGGGCCTGCGGCCTCCTGAGCCCACACATGGGACTCTACACTGACCCCTGCAGGTCACTCCTTGTTCCTCCCAGAGGCTGTGTAGACCCTCAAGGGTCAGCCAGCCCACATGCTACTCTCCTCCCCCCCTTTGCCAGAGGGTCTGCCAGCCGCTCCACGCAGGTCGTGGTGTCGACGCTGACGCCGGCAGGGCCTGGGTCCCTTAGCCATCTCCTTGGGAGCCGCCCCATTCACATGCATCCGGCCAAGTGCCTACTCCGTCCGTGGAGCAGTTACTAATTTTGAAACAAGTGCCTAACAGCTTCTAGAGTCACAAGTGAGGCACACCTATTCCAAGGGGACAGCAAAGCCTGGTCACAAAGACTTGTCCTGAGGACATGGCCTCTTGGCAAAACTTGCTTCCTTTCTTAGTGTCCCCAAACATTCTCTTTACCTCGACCATAGCCAGGTGACACCCAGGCCCCTTCATCTGCCCTTTCTGGAATGATCTGTTGTCCTATTTATGAAACCAGGTCTCCTGACTATAGACTCCTGGGCTCTCCCTGCACGGCAAGTGGCTCATTCACTGGGCCTGGTGGGGGGACACTGGCACCCCGCTAAGCTTCTTCCACCGCCCACCTGCTGGCCTGGCTCCCCCTCCCACTAAGACCTGAGCCGACTGTCTGTCTGGTCCTTCTCCCCTCTCCCCGGGCTCAGGTTTCATTCCCACCTCTCATCCCAAATCCTCAAGGCTCCCCCCACAAAGGGAGCAGCAGCCCAGAAAATCTACCGGGACCCCTTCCTCTGATTTTGCAAGCTCTGTCCCCAACCCAGTAGGTGGCCCCTGCCCTGCCCTGCCCTGTGTAAATCCTCTCATTTAACCCTAACAGGCCTTCCAGGTACAGGAGGCTCAGAGAGGGCACACACACATCCCTGGCTCAAAACAGTCTAATCTCAGTCCAGCCCAAACCTCACTCAGGCCATAGGTGACCTATCAGGTGTAGCGGTCAGGCCCCACAGCTCCCTGGGCTGGAGCAGGGGCTGCCCCTACTCTGCTTGACAGTCTGTATCCCAGCTGCCTGGCCCCATCACCTTGCCCACTCTGCTCCTGGCTAATCAGGAACATAGTGAGCCCACGCCCACCTCAGGGCCTTTGCATGTGCTGTGTGTGTTCTCTGCCTAGAATATCCTGCCTCTGTATATTCATGGGCTCCTTTCTTCACTGCTCAGATGTAATCTTATCCCAGAGGCCGGCACTGACCACCTGGTATAAAACAGAGCAAACACACACATACATGCACACCTTCACACTCACTCTTACACCCTTACACCCTTACACAGACACTCACTTGTGCTCTTGCACACACATGCCTACTTGTGCACACACGCTCCAGCAATCTCTGTCCCCCTTACCCTGTTAATCTTTCCTTTGCACTGTCTCGTCCTGATGTGGTCTCATTACTATGTTGACTGTCCCTGTGACGACAGCACCATGGGACAGGTTTTCTGTTTCTCCCACTGCTGCCTCCCTGGCTCAAGAGCAGCGCCTGCACTCTGCACGCACTGAGTGAACGCGGAGCGAGTGGATGAATGAGGAGATCAGAGCAGGCTGCGCAGAGAGGAGGCTGCGCCCTCCCCAGGTCTCGGGCCGCCTGCCCACCCTGGTCCTGGCCCAGGCCCTGACCCTGTCCCTCCCCAGGTCTCGGGTCGCCTGCCCACCCTGGTCCTGGCCCAGGCCCTGACCCTGTCCCTCCCCAGGTCTCGGGTCGCCTGCCCACCCTGGTACTGGCCCAGGCCCTGACCCTGTCCCTCCCCTGCAGTCAGCCTTTGAGTCGGAGGTGTCTGAGATCAGCATCAGCCAGGGTGAGATTAACCTGGCCCTCAAGAATTTGCAGGCCTGGATGAAGGATGAGGAAGTACCCAAGAACCTGGTGAGCAGGCCCGGGGCCGGGGGTTTCCCACTGGGCAGCCCCTGGGTGGGGGAAGGTGGTGCTGGGGTGCTAGGGGCTCAGCCCCCCACCACTCACCGCCACACCGGCCCGGGCACAGGCCACGCAGCTGGACTCTGCCTTCATCCGGAAGGAGCCCTTTGGCCTGGTGCTCATCATCGCCCCCTGGAACTACCCCCTGAACCTCATCCTGATGCCCCTGGTGGGCGCCCTCGCAGCAGGTGAGAGCCAAGCCTTCGCCTTCCACCTGTCCCCTCCTTCCCGGCCTCAGGGAGCCCACAGAGCCAGAGAGGAGCGGGGAGCTGGCACCAGGCGGCTAAGAAAGTCTGGCTCACATCTGGCTCACCACCCCCAGGCTATGTGGCCTTGGGCCTATCATGTCACCTCTCTGAGCCAGATTCCGGTTTTTTTCTTCTTCTTTTCCAAGTGAGAGGAGGAGAAATAGAGAATCAGACTCCCGCATGTGCCCGGACTGGGATCTACCCAGCCACCCCTGTCTGGGGCCGATGCTCTGCCCATCTGGGACCATGCTCACAATGAAGCTATTTTTTTTTTTTTTTTTTTTTTACAGAGTCAGAGAGAGGGATAGACAGGAACGGAGAGATGAGAAGCATCAATCATTTGTTTCTCATTGTGCATTGCGACACCTTAGTTGTTCATTGATTGCTTTCTCATATGTGCCTTGACCGTGGGCCTTCAGCAGACCAAGTAACCCCTTGCTGGAGCCAGCAACCTTGGGTCCAAGCTGGTGAGCTTTGCTCAAACCAGATGAGCCCGCGCTCAAGCTGGCAACCTCGGGGTCTCGAACCTGGGTCCTTCCACATCCCAGTCCGACACTCTATCTACTGCGCCACCGCCTGGTCAGGCAATGAAGCTATTTTTAACACCTGAGGCTCCACAGAGCCATCCTCAGCATCCAGGGCTGATGCACTTGAACCAATCAAGCTATGGCTGTGGGAGGAGGAGGAAGAGGAGAGAGAGAGAGAGAGAGAGAGAGAGAGAGAGAGAGAGAGGAGGGGGGGAGAAGCAGATGGTCGCTTCTCCCGTGTGCCCTGAGAATCGAACCTGGGACAGCCACATGCTGGGCCGACGCTCTACCACTGAGCCAACCAGACAGGGCCAAGAGCTAGATTCTTCACCTCCAGGTGTGAGGAGTGAATGTAAACCTGGAGTGGCTGCCCCTCCTGCAGCTCTCTCCCTGCCCTGCTCTGCCCTACAGGGAACTGCGTGGTGCTGAAGCCCTCAGAGATCAGCAAGAACACCGAGAAGGCCCTGGTCGAGGTGCTGCCCCGATACTTGGACCAGGTGCGCAGAGGCAGGCGGCCCCCGTGGGCTGGGCGGGACCCAGTCTCCAGCCTCACTCTGCCTCCTGGGGGTTGCGTGGCATGGCTAAGTCGCCTCCCCTTTCAGCTCTGCTTTCCCTCCTAATAAAACAGAAGGGTGGCAATCACGGCAGTGTTCTGAGGAGCCTGTCTCCCAGGGGTCCCCGCCTGTCTGCTGCTGGGCCCTGCTCCCAGCCGTGACCTCAGCCCTCCCACCAACCCTGCCAGACCTTGACCCCTGCTCCTCACCTCACTCGCACTCAGCCCACCGAGAGCCCTGGCAGCCCTGGTCAGGCCAGGCAAGAGGGGAGCAGGCCACCCTCGGGCTGCCTGGGCTGGGGCCCCAGGGGGCGCCCTGAGCCGCCTGCCCCTCTCTGCAGAGCTGCTTTGCCGTGGTGCAGGGCGGGCCCGAGGAGACGCAGCAGCTGCTGGAACACAAGTTTGACTACATCTTCTTCACAGGTGACAGCCTGCTGCAGGTGGCTGGGGTGGGGGGGGGGTGCAGGGCGGGAGGGGTGGGGGTGGGGTGCAGGGCGGGAGGGGTGGAGGCCTGCACCTGCCCCACCCTGAGGGGTCCTGTCTCCAACCCTGAGAGAGGCCACAGGGACCTAGGCAGAGGCATGGGTGCTGGGTCGTGCCGCTGGGCTGCAGGCCAGGCTTGCTTCTCTCCCTGGGGAAGGCGGGGAGCAGCCTGGACCCCCGGGACCCTCAGGAGGGCTGGGTTCCATCCCCCAGACATAAGCCCCTCCAACAATGGCAGTCTGACGTGTCACAGAGTCTGTCCAGGCTGAGCTCCTGCTGTGCTGGGCGCTTACTCACCACCCCACTGCCCCCTAGGCCCGTCTGGCGGGCGGGACAGCTGAGGAGTCAGAGGCTAGGCTAGAGTGACAGGAGATTCGGTGCCCGGCCTGGGTCAGCCCACTGGCCAGGACTGGGGGAGGCTGAGGAGTCAGAGGCTAGGCTAGAGTGACAGGAGATTCGGTGCCCGGCCTGGGTCAGCCCACTGGCCAGGACTGGGGGAGGCTGAGGAGTCAGAGGCTAGAGTGACAGGAGATTCGGTGCCCGGCCTGGGTCAGCCCACTGGCCAGGACTGGGGGAGGCTGAGGAGTCAGAGGCTAGAGTGACAGGAGATTCGGTGCCCGGCCTGGATCAGCCCACTGGCCAGGACTGGGGGAGGCTGAGTTTGCTTCTGGCCCCGAGTCAGAATCAATCTCAGTGGTCACCTGCCGTCACTCTGGCCTGTGCCTAGGTGACCCAGACACCACCTGGCTTCAAGCGACCGGGTGAAGCTTCTAAAAGAGATGACAGGGCCGAGATGCGGCGGCCACACCTTGAGGCCAGGGCCCTGGAGGAGAGATGGCAGAGAGGCCGCAGCCGTGTCCGAGCCTTCTTGCCGGCCCGCGTCCTGCGTCCTGAGCCATCTCCACATGAGAGGGGACGGGCCGTCTCCGCCTTTCTCCTCCTCACACCCTGCTCTGAGCCCAGGACAAGGCCCGTCTGCCATCCCCTCGGCTGACAGGGAGGGCCGCTCCGGGAGCAGGGAGGCTGCGGTCCCTGCTCTGAGCCCAGGACAAGGCCCGTCTGCCATCCCCTCGGCTGACAGGGAGGGCCGCTCCGGGAGCAGGGAGGCTGCGGTCCCTGCTCTGAGCCCAGGACAAGGCCCGTCTGCCATCCCCTCGGCTGACAGGGAGGGCCGCTCTGGGAGCAGGGAGGCTGGGGTTCTCAGCTGCTCCTGCTGACTTTGGGGGTGAGAGGAGGAGGAGGCAGCCAGGAGGGCGGAAGCCCCTCCCCGGCCAACACAGCGCACAGCTCAGTGGGCTCAGGTCTCGGCCCCCAGGACAGAGGGTGCAGAGGAGGCAAGCCCCAGGTGGCCGGCTTTGGGCCAGGTACCCAGGGAGCCTGCACAGAGGCGCAGGGGAGCCCGTGAGTGAGTGTCTCCACAGGGGTGGGCAGGGCGTCTGAAGCGGGGTGGGGGACATGCCCAGGGGCCTGCTGAGGCAGTGGCTGGCCAGGGAAAGCCGGGTGCAGCCTGGCACCACCCTGACTCAACCACCTCTCCAGGGAGGTGTAGGGCAGGAAGTGAACCCACATGAGGGTTCCGAGTCCCCTGGCTGAGGCCATTCCACCCGGTCCAGGTGAATAAAGGTCACTCTGGATTTTTTCCACGCACAGGGAGCTCTCAAGTTGGCAAGATTATCATGGCCGCAGCCGCCAAGCACCTGACGCCCGTCACGCTGGAGCTGGGGGGCAAGAATCCCTGCTACATAGATGACAACTGTGACCCCCAGACCGTGGCCAATCGCGTGGCCTGGTTCCGCTACTTCAACACGGGCCAGACGTGCGTGGCTCCCGACTACATCCTGTGCAGCCCCATGATGCAAGAGAAGCTGGTGCCCGCCCTGCAGAGCGCCATCACCCGTTTCTATGGCGAAGACCCCAGGAGCTCCCCGGACCTGGGCCGCATCATCAGTGATAAGCATTTCCAGCGGCTCCGGGGCCTGCTGAGCTGTGGCCGTGTGGCCATTGGGGGCCAGAGTGACGAGAGTGACCGCTACATTGGTGAGTCCCGCTCTCCCGACCACGGGAGCCTCAGGCTAAGGCCCTTCCACACTGGAGGCCACAGCGGGGCCCCAAGTCTGGGCCCCAAAGTTCCCACGCCCCACTGCCAAAGCCCTGCTGGGTCCACGGCTCTGGTGCCACGATTTCGTGACACTAACGCCACATGTCCCCATGGTTTGAGCCGGGTCCCCAGCTTCCGTCCCGCCATCTGCTGCTCCACGGGCTGTGACCCCAGGTCCCGTGAGCCCACAGTCCCCGTCCTGAGCACCCACTGGGCTGTCATTGCAAAGCAGCCCCGGCTCAGGGGTGACCCTGCTGCGCCACCAGGCTGGGGCCTGAGACCCAGTCACCCCGCGACTGTCTGACCGAGGCTGGGGTTCTCTGGGCCCAGTGCCCAGTCACTCCCTGGGGACCGTGGGGAGACTCCCCTCCCTAGAACATTCCCGAGCCTGGAGTTCGGGTCCCCGGGGCCCTGCCGAGGCCCCACGCCCGGGACTGAGCCGTCCACGGTGCCTGCACAGCCCCCACGGTGCTGGTGGACGTGGCGGAGACAGAGCCGGTGATGCAGGAGGAGATCTTCGGGCCCATCCTGCCCATCATGAACGTGAGGAGCCTGGACGAGGCCGTTGACTTCATCAACCGGCGGGAGAAGCCCCTGGCGCTGTACGCCTTCTCCCTCAGCGACCAGGTGGGGGCTCGGGCAGGCTCGGCAGGGGCGGGACAGAGGTGGGGACAGCCCTCAAGGGCAGGTGTTCGTAGCCCCGGACACACCTCCCCTTCTCATCCAGCCATTGAGAGATTCCTCGATGACAATGTTTTTCTAATAAACTTTTTATTTTGGAACAAGTAGACTTACATAAAAGCAGAGATAGCCCTGGGACTGGGCACCCCACAGCAGTTACCCCAGTTAGGGGCCCTTACAACTGAGAAGCTGATGCTGGTGCAGGACTGTTACCTAGACTTGATGTGGATTCCACCCGTTTTTCCTTCTATGCCTGGATCCAAGCCGGGTCCCATGTTGCATTTCATTGTCATGACCCGTCTGGCCTGTGATGGTCTCTTGGCGTCACTGGGAGCTGCCCATCCACCACTTCCTTTCTGGGCCCACAGGCCGCCCAGGCTCCTGTGCTCTCCCTGCCCAGCCCCGGTCAGCCATTCCCCCAGGAGCCCTGGTCCACCTGGGTAATGTTCACTTTAGCAAGTGCAACACAGGCTTTTTGGAATGGGGGTCATTCGGCATAGTCGCTTTCAAGCTTTTCTGACTGCACAGCCCTGGTCCCAGGACACGGTGACACCTAAGACACACGTCCCACTCACCCCAGGTGACTTGCCTTTACTCGTGTTGAAGCACTGACACCTCCCACTCCATCTTCTGTGATCATGACTGCTGGTCTCACCTGCCCTGAGCCCACTGAGGGGGGTGGGGGCCCATCTACCCACCGTCAGACAAGCCCTGACCCAGCTCTTATCTGAGGGTCACACGCTGTATATATAACACAATTTAATGTCAACTAGTCCCTTTCCCTCTCATTCTTATTTTTTAAATTGATTTTAGAGAAAGAGCAGCATTCATTTGTTGTTCCACTTAGCTGTGTGTTCACTGGTTGCTTCCTGCACATGCTTCCCCGTCAGGACGGGGAATCGAACACGCAGCCTTGGTGTTATGGGATGACGTTCTAACTGTCTGAGCTAACCAGCCAGGGCCTCCCTCTCATCTTCAAATAAACATATAGACTGAAGAGAAAAGGCTTTCATAGGGCCAAGTACAGACCAAGCTCATGTTTCTAAAGTAGCAATCTGACCACGTGGTCACATCTGACCTCCCTGTGCTGTACATCACACAGCCCCCAAACCCCCACTTCCTGTCCCTCGGCTTCCCCACCTGCCCCCCACTCTGCCTGGGGCGCCCTCTTTCTAATCTCTGCCTGCATGACTCACACACCCCTGACCTCCCGCCACCTCTCCCTAAAAACGCTGGTTCCCACCGCTGCTTCGGGACCAAGTCTCTCCCAGCACCCTGCACGTGACAGCAGATGCCTAGGAAACACGTCCTGAGTTGGGAGTTTGGTCCCTGCGGCCCTGAGGGGGCTGGGCAGAGCCCCTGGGACCTGTGGGCAGCAGGCTGGCTTCCTGCAGCCCAGCCACTCAGCTCCTTGCTGCTTCTTCCCAGGTGGTCAAGCAGGTGCTGGCCCGGACCAGCAGCGGGGGCTTCTGCGGGAACGACGGCTTCATGCACCTGACCCTCAGCAGCCTGCCTTTCGGAGGAGTGGGTAGGTGTGGGCAGAGCCCTGCGTTCTTCTCTTCCCTGACGGCCCCTCAACCCGTCCATCCTGCTTCCCTCCGCAGTCTGGACAGAACCTTCCAGACCTGCCTCTCTGGGCTGGCACATGGAGGTGGGAGTCTGACCCTACTACTCCCAACGAAATCCCCCAGCGCTCCCAGCCCCCTGGGGATCCAGCCAGGCCCTACTCACAGCTTCCGTAGACTGGCCCTTCCTGATCCGGCCCCTGGTTCTGCTCCAGCCTCCTCTCCTGGCCCCCCTGCCTGCAGCCCTGGCCACACTGAGCTCTGCCCAGACGCTAACATGCCACAGGTCAAGCACCTGCAAGGCTCTCTGAGTTTTACTCAAGTCTGGGTCCCCCTTCCCCATACCCACCCTCTTCTGGTCAATTCCACATTCCTCAGACTTCACTGGCTGCTGGAAACCCTCCCTAATTACCCCCACCTCCACCAGGCTGGGTCCCCTGGGCCCAGTGTGGAAGCTGCCTCATCCTTGACTGCCTTCCTACTTAGACGCTGAGAACCCACTCGCCCAATCCCCCACAACTCTAGGAGGTGGGGACCACTGTCACCCCATGTCACACAAGAGGAGACCAAGGCAAAGACCTGCCCAAGTAGACACAGCCAGTTCAAAGCTGAGCTTCAATCCCGGAGAACCGCTCCAGAATCCATATTCTTTTTTTTTTTTTTTAGATTTTATTTATTCATTTTAGAGAGGAAAGAGAGAGAGAGAAAGGGGGGAGGAGCAGGAAGCATCAACTCCCATATGTGCCTTGTCCAGGGAAACCAGGGTTTTGAACTGATGACCTCAGAATTCCAGGTCAACCTTTATCCACTGCGCCACCACAGGTCAGGCAGAATCCACATTCTTGACCACTGTCCCCCCGATTTGCCCTAATACCTGGCATGGCTCCTGGTGTCCCCAACATTTACTGAGCTGGTGCCAGGCTCAGGGCTAAGCCCTTTACCCACTGTCTCCATGATGAGGCAGCCCATTTTACAGATGGGGAAACCGAGGCTCATGGGGTAAGGTCACACTATGTGATTGGCAGAGCCATCTTTCTGACGTCATCTCGGCCGGCCACTGGGGCCTGACGGCCATGTCCTATGCCACTCTATAGGTGCCAGCGGTATGGGCGGCTACCACGGCAAGTTCTCCTTCGACACCTTCTCCCACCACCGCGCCTGCCTGCTGCGCAGCGCTGGGATGGAGAAGGTCTACTCCATCCGCTACCCACCCTACTCACCACGCAACGTGAAGCTGCTGCTGACGGCCATGGATACCCAGGGCTTCAGCTGCACCCTACTCTGAGCCCGCCTCGGGCACCAGGGGACCGAGTGTCCCTCCCAGTGCATGTCCAAGTCCTCCGCTGCCGCCTGGGGCTGGTGGTGATGTGGCCTAGAGGCCAGGGCACATAGAGGGAAAGACCCACCAAGGCCACAGCCCTGCCCGGCCCAGTGCTGGCCGGCTCCCTCCTTGGGCTGCCCCTTCTGGCCCTCAGCCTCCTCCTTCAGCCACCCTCCAGCTGGGACGGCTAAGATGAGGGAGCGTGGAGAACCTCCACGCCTGTGTCCTGGGAGAGGGCCAGCACGGCCACCTCTGAGCCACCCCTTCCTGTGGGGGGTGCCGCAGAAGGGGCGCTGACATCTGGTCCAGACCACGGCATGCCACCCTGTCCTGAGCTGCCCCCGATGACTAACAACGAGTATGTCCCATACGGTTGTGAGCTTAATAAAGACGAGTGGCTGACCCTGAGCTCCAAACGTCCTGTCTCTTCACTGAGGTGGGGTGAGGCCCCCTCGCTCATCCGTCTCCCCAGGCTGAGGGGCCTGTGGCAGGATCTTCCTGCCCTTCAGCTCCGGCTTCTCCGGAGCTCTGAGCACACTCCTGTCTCCCAGGTGGCCAGCCCCAGGAGCCTCTAAACCATGTCCCGCACCAGACTCATCCTATTCTCTGTCCTGCTCATCCTTCAGGGCTCTGACCCTTCTAGGGCATAAAGCCCAACTACCCGCCTCCTGCTCGACACCCCCTTTCTTCGCCCACGTCCTACCTTTCGGCAAGTCTGGATGACTTGATAACACCACACCACTTCCCTGATCCTCACATTAATCACTGCGCGCTGGGGTCACTCATAACCCCCCCTCCTCACCCCCCAGGCCCGGTCCTTCCCTCGGCATAGCCACTGATCTTCCCAAAGCACATGGGACCTTGCCAGCCCTCGGCCTGAAACCCTGCAGAGGGTCCCTGTGGCCCACAAGTCTGGACCAGTAACAGTCCTTGGGAAGCTCTGCTGAGGCCCTGTGCCCGCACACCTGGCCTGTCCTGGTCCTCTTCTACCGCTTCTAATGAATGCAACACGTCCTTCTGGGGAGGACTTCTGCACACACGCTGGGCATGCTCCCTCTCTGCCCTTCTTGTCCTGCTCAACTCCTACTCCTACCCGCCTTCAGCTTGAACATCACCTCCTCCAGAGCCTTCCCTGACCACCTCCCACACCCCCCCCCCACACACACACACACACGCATGTGGCTTCAGGGGCCTTTCAGTGTCCGCAGCCTCCGCTGTCCTGCACACAATTCACTGAGAGGAGCACAGGTTCGGTGACCGATGTGTGCCGGGGCTCCCGAGTCATCTAGGCACAGGTGCGGGTCAGGCAGCTGCACTTTGCAGCTCTACAGCTTGGGTTAAGTCCATGCCTCCGTTTCCTCATAGGTAAAGCGAGAATAATCGTTCCTCCACCCAGGGCTTCTGTAAAGGTTGAATAAATCCGCGTGGGTGAAGGTTTAGGACAGAGTACGCACGGCTCCCGCATTTAGTCACCGCCATGAGGGTCTCTCACCACCACCATCACACACGCCCGGCGGAGACCGACCCGGAGCCGTTTCCTAAGCCACGCCCCGGATATCCCGCCTCCAGTGTCTCGGAGTCCTCGCTTACTGGCCTCCCCAATCAAACATGGCAGCATCCTACATAACTTCAGGCGTCTGCTCTTCCCTAACCAATTGGAGGAAAGGTGCCTTTACATCCCGCCTTCTTCGGTTGCGCCGCCGGCCAATCAGACAACATGTTTAAGAGTCAACGCGAAGAAGGCGAAACCAGCTGGCCCAATGGCTGCGTCCCAGGGTTGAGGCCCCGCCTCTTACCGACAGGCAGCTCCGCAGGGGAAGGAGCGGCAACGCTTCAAGGTGGGTGTTCGGGGCTGGGCCACCGAGGCCGGGCCTGGGCAGTGCGGTGTAGGAAGCGAGGGTGGTGTCCCTGTTGGTCCCGCTGGCTCCGCGCCCGTGCTTCATCCCGGTTCACTCACGACCCGCGGTCCCCGTGTCCTTGAGCGTGCAGCAGACGGACCGGGAAGCTGGTGTCCGCAGGGCGCATGCGACTCCTGCGTCCTTCGGGTCAGAGATCATGGGAAAGAGCGAATAAGGTGTTGGTTTGGGTGCCTGGCTCTTAAGTCAGTGGTCAAAAGAATTGGGCCCGTTAGAGGTCACAGGTCACGAGAGAGGCACTTTTAAGCGCCGGCTAAATGCCTGGCTCTGGGCTGAATAAACCCTTGGCATGTCGTGACTCCCTTCGTTCTTAGGATTTCCCATTTCTCATACGAGAAAACAGGTCGGGTGATCTCACCTGCCTAAGGTCACTTGGCATTCTGAGAGACAGTTCCATGGGGGAAGGAATTTGATCTTGAGGGTTATTTAAGTGTCAGGTTTCCAGTGGGGTGGGGAGCTGAGGGTGAAGTGAGGGGTCCAGATTGGTTCAGGTCCTGATGCCAACCTGCTAGTGTGTGACCTTTGGGCAAGTCATTCAACACAACCGAGCTGCAGCTTCTCATCTGTGCCTCTCTCATGGGGTCTTTGTAAGGACAAAATGAAAGTGCCCGTGGCCCCTAGCTCCTGTAGGGAGCTCACAGCCAATGCTGGTGGCAGCTGGCCATGCTGTTCGGGTGGGATGTGAGGGAACGAACGGGAGGGGAGAGATGAGACGGAGGAGCATTGTGGGGAAGGGAGGAGGGATGATTTCAAAGGTTTCTTACAAGGTGCCTGACCTATGGTGGTGCAGTGGGATGAAGCGTCGACCTGGAACACTGAGGTCGCCGGTTCGAAACCTTGGGCTTGCCCGGTCAAGGCACATATGGGAGTCGAAGCTTCCTGCTCCTCCCCCTTCTCTCTCTCTCTGTCTCTCTCTCTCTCACACTCCTCTCTCTCTAAAAAAAAGGTTTCTTACAAGGTGAGATAGATAGCACTTGGGTCTCGGGCTGAGCTCAGGCAGGTTGGAGGGCTGGGAGATGCCACACCTGAGGACAGTTGGAGGGCTGACAATGCCACACCATCTATGCCTGTGACAGTGAAGTTAAATGATACAGTGGCCCTGAGGTCAAGGGTCAGAGCTCCTACAGAGCCAGAGTTCCGGGGAGGCCGGGTCTGGGACCCACCACCCCTCCCTCCCTTTTCTTGCCCACAGATGCGCTGCCTGACTACAGCCATGCTGCTTCGGGTCCTGGCCCGTGCTGCCCGTGCAGGTAGGACCGAGGGAGCCTTTCCTGGGCGTGGGTCCCGGCCTGAGGTCGCACCAGCACAGCATCACCCCTTTTCTTTCAGGGCATCCCAGTGCCCGGAGCCTCCACAGCAGCGCAGTGGCAGCCACCTACAGTGAGTCCCAGGGCACCTGGAGCCTCAGGCTTTCCTGATCATGGTCCTGCCAGAGGCAGGGGAGGAGGCCTGGCATTGCCAGGGCCTTCCCTACTGTGAACTTAGGTTTCCATTCTGTAAAATGAGGATAGTGATCAAGATTTGTCGGAACAGTGTCTGTCGTTGCAAGGGGTTGGGGTGCCTTCCCTGTGGCTACTCAGTGTGATCTCAGAGCTCCCCTGCATGAGGGGGGAGGGAGCTGCCAGGTGTGAGCTCCAGATGCTCATACCTCTTCCCAGACCCCTCCACTCCTGAACTTAGATGGCCACACAGGTACAGGAAGAAGCAGGAAGGTTTAGTGAATGAACAGCCCCTGGGGTAGGGGCCCAGCCGTTGTACCTGCCAGAAGGGTGGGGCCTCATCTCCCTGAGCTATATTCTGGGGCATGGGGGAAGGTGAAACTCCCTGCCACTGCCATGACATTTCTACTTGCATCCTCCGCAGAGTATGTGAACTTGCGAGAGCCCTCTATGGACATGAAGTCGGTGACTGACCGGGCAGCTCAAACCCTGATGTGGACAGAGCTCGTCCGAGGTGGGCCGTTTGGGGAGGGCCCGATGGGCTGGGGTGGGCACCAGTGGTCAGGGATGAGGGGCTCCGCCTACCATGCCCATGCTGCGCACAGGACTGGGCATGACCCTGAGCTACCTGTTCCGGGAGCCAGCCACCATAAACTACCCGTTTGAGAAAGGTCCGCTGAGCCCTCGCTTCCGTGGGGAGCACGCACTGCGCCGTTACCCGTCTGGGGAGGAACGCTGCATCGCCTGCAAGCTTTGTGAGGCTGTCTGCCCTGCCCAGGTGAGCCCCCAACCCCAACTGACTGCCACCCGGCCCCTGCCACCGGGAGAGGGAGGCCGCAGCCTGCCGCCGAGGGGGAACAGCCCTGAGCCCAAACTCTGGCCCCCCGGGTGTGTGTCTCCAGTCCCTCTCTGAGCAACTTCCCCCTGTGAGTGGGAACCAGAACTTGTCGCTAGGGCCGACTCAGAGTCCGTGAGTCAATGGGGTAAGCTTCCAACCCCGAGCAGACCACGTGACACCAGGGGTTCCTGTCCTTGGAGGTCTGGTCAGGGCTGTGAAACCCAGGCCTGTGAGCCACAGGGCGGCACCCAAGGGTCTCCCATTTTCCCCAGATGAAGCAGCAGTTTCAGGAGCCCTGCCTGTGCGCCTGTCATGGGGCCAGGCCCAAGGACACGCATCACAGCTGAGGCCCTCGCCATCCCTGGTTACTGGTCACTGGAACCCCCGTGTTTGGTTCTATTGGGAGGTCCCTCATGGGCCACCCAAAGTCAGGGCTTGTTAGTGTATAAAGAGAAAGATACAGTCGGGGTACACAGACCCATGGCGAGTCCAGCAGGAGCCCCCAGGCACAGTGACCCCCTCCCGATGGCTACGCCAGGCCACATCTCCATGCCTCAGGAAGGCATCCTTTCCGAGTCCTAGCTCATGTCCTGGACCGCTCCTGGGCCTTCCAGGCCACAGGCTGTAGCCGTGATATCTTCAGTCCAACCACCCACCTGGAGCGCACGGGAGAACCAAAGCAGTAATAACTGACGCTGCCGGGTGGCCGGTGCCATCCACAGGCCGGGCCTGTGCCCGGCTCACGACTTATCTTGACAACAACTTCGACTCTGGGAAGGAGAGATTATTACCACCGTGTTTATAGATGAGGAAACTGAGGCAGAAAGATGAGGCTGCCACTCAGAGGACCCACTGGAAATGGTGGGCGTGTGGAGGCCTTTGCCACGCCACTTTGAAGGTCATGCTGGCTGTGGGAGGCCTCAGGCCAGCCATTTATCAGCTGGCACAAGGCTGTACCTAGGAACTGACAGGCTCTGCCTGTCTCTTGCTGTGTGGCTTTGGGAAGCTCCTCAACCTTCTGAGCCTGTTTTCTCATCCATCAAATGGGGAGAACTAGACGTAAGTGGGAGGGTTGTTCAACACACCGCATCTCCTGCAGGCCGGGCCCCTCAGGGCTCCAGGTGACGCAGCAAACACACCAAGCAGCAGCCCTGTGGGACTTATGCTCTTGGTTAACAGAAGACAGGGAAGATGTCATCTAGGGCAAATGCTAAGAAGCTGACCAGACAGCCATGACGGGCAGGCGGCCTATTGGGAGAGGATACAGGAGAGGCGGATATGGGCTGACAGTGGAGACAGTTGGGCTGTAAGCCCCTGGGGGGTGACCCCCCAGAAGGGGGCAGGCGAGTGCAGCCCTGGGGGTGGGAATGAGCAGTCTGGCATGAGCTCTGTGCCTGGCGGAGCCTGGCAAGGCTGATGGGTGACAGTACCCTGCACCACCCCCCAGGCCATCACCATCGAGGCGGAGCCACGGGCTGATGGCAGCCGCCGGACCACCCGCTACGACATTGACATGACCAAGTGCATCTACTGCGGCTTCTGCCAGGAGGCCTGCCCTGTGGATGCCATTGTCGAGGTGAGTGGGCCCCGGGGTGCGGGAAGCTGGGGCACAAGCTTGTTGGGGGGGCCTAACACGGCTGTGCCTGCACCCACCCCTGCAGGGCCCTAATTTTGAGTTCTCCACGGAGACGCATGAGGAGCTGCTGTATAACAAGGAGAAGCTGCTGAACAATGGGGACAAGTGGGAGGCCGAGATTGCAGCCAACATCCAGGCCGACTACCTCTACCGGTGATGCGTCCCACCCCCAGCGGCCCAATAAAGAAGCTTTGACCTTCCTGCCGTCTCTCATGAATTCGCTACCTATGCTGGGATGGCCATGGCTTGACCACAGCCTGTGGATTCCTCCAGGTCCCTCAGTGGGACCAGTTGGGCCAGGCCAGCCTTCCTGTGGGACCCTGGGACCTGTCGGGCTCACCTTGGGGCTGGGCTCCAGCCCAGAGCAGCCCTGTTGGCTACACATCTTTCCAGGAATTTTCCTCAGGGCAGCAGGCCTACAGTCAGCTCCAGTCTGCTCTTCCCATAATCCTGCTGTCCCCAGGGTTACCGACGATTAAGACGCTAGGGACACAGAGCCTCCCAAGGCCTCAGGCAGGAGTGCGTCAAGTGGCACAAACTCAGAAAGGCCAGCTCATCCTGTTGAAGGTCAGGCTGAAGCCTGCTCTGGGGGTGACAGTCACGAGATGGTGACACAGGCCTTGCTGCCCCTGAGCTGGCCCTGTCTCACCTCCAGCCACATCCCCTTTTCTCCCCGAGTTCCCCAGACTAGGCCGTTGGCTTGGCCTCTGCTCGGGACTTCCTGCCTTGCAATCCCAGCAACGTGGTGTGGTTCCCTCTGGGGCCACATGCAAGCCAGTGCCAGTGCAATAGCCAAAATGAGCCCCCTTGAAGTCCGTGCTAAGCACAGAAAGGACTTCAGTGTATTCTCAGAGGTGGTGAACTGGCTCAGAGAGGGGAAGTGACTGGCTTGGGGTCACAGCAGGGAAGTGACTCACTCGGAGTCACAGCCCATATCAGGTGGATAACCTAACTCCGCTTTGAAAGCTCCCAGTCCCCCCTTCTCCATCATTTCCAAGAGCACTTTTTACAAAACATTTCCAAGGTGCTTCTTGGAAAGAAGTGGGGAGGGCATTCTGGGGACCGTAAGTGTGGGAAATACTCCAGTGTCCCTCCACTTGGACGGACACAGGGTCAGCACGGTCGAAGCCCTGAGACATCCTGCAGCAAAGACGCCCAGACTTGCCCAGCTCGTACCCAGCTCGTCCCTTTTCCCCAGATCGCTGCTGGTACCTGGGCCACGCTGGACCCCACCACTGGCCAAGGCTTGGGGCCCCCACAGCCCGAGGAACAGGCACAGAGGTGAGGCGTTAAGTGCAGGACCCAGAGGGAAGCCTGGAGCCCAGGAAATGTCTGAGTCCAGGCCACGGCTAGCCCTACAGAAACAGTCCTAAGAGGCGGGCTTAAGAATCCCAAACCACTTCTAATTCCACTTTTCCCAGAGGACTAGCAAGAGAGCGTTGGCACGGAGCCCGTGTCCGTACACAGGTAAAGAGAGCACTTTTGTTAAACAGCCTGTACCCAGCTCCTGATGTGGTTCTTTCCCTGACTGATGGGTATTTTCTGTGTCAGGACTGCAGCTCTAGCACCCTTTCATAACAATCGAGTTCATCTCCCCTGCACAGAGCGTGCTGACCTGGGGCCACCTTCCCCACACGCCGGTGCTCAGTTGGGTTGTGTTGCCGGTCCCCTCTGAACAGCCCCATGACCCAGAACACTTCCCTTGGACCTTGGCTGTGACTCAGTTTCCAGTCCTGGTTCTGAGGCCCCATTTGCTCACCGCCCCTACCCCTCAGCGGCCCTTGCAGTGTGAGGCCCCTGGTACCTCTAGGCCCCAGTGGATACAGCCCCGGCTTGTCCAAAGTGCAGGCAGCCCAATCTGCGGTGGCGAAGTGGATAAAGCGTCAACCTAGAACACTGAGGTGGCTGGTTCGAAACCCTGTGCTTGCCTGGTCAAGCCACGTACAGGAAGTAACTACTATGAGTTGATGCTTCCTACTTCTACCCCCTTTCTCTCGCTTTCTCCTCTTTCTAAAAATCAATAAATAAAAATTTTAAAAACATATCAACTTTTAGTCTGACCTGTCTGTGGTGGCGCAGTGGATAAAGTGTCAGCCAGGAATGCTGAGGTTGCTGGTTTGAAACCCCTGGACTTGCCCGGTCAAGGCACATATGGGAGTTGATGCTTCCTGCGTCTCCCTCCCTTCTCTCTCTTCTCTAAAATGAATTAATAAAAATCTTTTTTTTTTAAAAAAAGTGCAGGCAGCTAAGCAGCTGTGAACCTCAGTTTAGGGGTGCCAGGACACAACGAACCCCCTGAAGCTATATCAGAGCAAGGGCACTGGACGCCCCTGCAGCCAGCGCAGCAACAACTAAGAGCGGGGCATTGCCCAGCACCTGCGGGGCCCAAGACAGGCACCCATTCACAGAAGGGCACCGAGCACTGGGCCTGTGGGCCCCTCGCCCGGGGGGTCAGAGGTAGGCAGGTGTAAGGACCTCATGTAACTTGCGGTCTCACGTAAGGAGGGGGTCCAGGTGGAGAGTGTAAGCAGATCTTGCACGCCAGCCTGAAGGTGTTGGGCCCAGCGAGCCGGGGTGGCATTCTCTAGCCCCCAAGCGGGGCCTGGGCTCGGGGCCACCCCAGCCTGACCACGTAGACGTGCCTGGTTGACGCTGGTCCGTATCTCGGGCTCTTGTCTTGGGGCCTTCACGCCCCACGCCCCGAAAGGTTTTCCAGCCTCGGATGAGGACGCCAAGGCCGCGCGCGCCGGGTCGCAGCCCAAGCTCCCCGGGTGGAGAGTGGGCGGGGCTTAGCAGGCTCCGCCCCTCCCGGCTCCGCCTGCGGGGCAAGAGGGTTTGCGTGGGCGTCGCGGCCGGGATCTCAGAGCCTGGAGCGCAGAACTAGCAGAGAGGCGCCGTGTGCGGCGGACCTGGGGGTGAGTTCCCGCGCCTGGGGTGAGGCCTTGCTGGGGGCTGCAGGGGGCGACGAGGAGGAGGAGGAGGAGGAGGAGAAAGAGAAGGAGGAGGAGGAGAAAAAGGACACCCCATCGGTGTTAACAGCTGCTAACTACAGAGCCCAACTCTGCCAGGTCTGGTGACACTCAGAGCTTTTCCCTGCTGCAGCTTCCTGGAGGAAGCGACCCATTCTGCAGATGAGCAAACTGAGACCCACCTAACTAGGAAGAAGTAGAGCTAGAGGTAAGCGGGGTCGTTCTGACTCCAGAGTCCACTATTCTGGAAAGGAAGAAGGGGCTGACTTCCTTCTCCAGCCCAACTCATCACTGTGAGCCAGGGGCTCGGAGGAGAGATCTGGTGAGTCCCTGGAGGAGTTGGCTTTAGCCTCCAACCTCCCAAAGAGCCAGGAAGAGAGGAGGGGCACAGAATGAGGAGTGGGCTGGACCCTGAAGGCCACAGGACAGTGACCCCGTAATTTGCTCCTTGAACAGGACTGGACTGGCTCACACAAGGGCCAGGGAGGATGAGGGATAGGTTATGGGCCAGGGCAGGAGTCTGGCCAGGTCCCTACATACCCTTGCCCACCACGGCTTGTCCCACCTAAAGAAGTGCCCAGGTCTGAAGACTCTGTCAGGGCCACCAGGCTCTTTGCCTCAGCTGCTGCCCAGAGCTGCTGCACCCCATGGGTCCCCAGATCTGGCCTCCTATAGCCCCCGCCCCATTTGGCCAGCCCAACTTTTCAGGGTGCCCAAGGCAGAGAACAGACTCCCCTGAGCACATATTTGGCTCTGGGACTTCCAAACCTTCAGCCCCAGGCCCTAGCTCTTGCCAGACTTGGCCATGCACGGACCATCTATCTGCTCTTGGACCTTACCTCTCCAAGCCTCAGTTGACCTCTCTTGACAAGATTGCTGCTAGGGCCTGACCAGGCGGTGGCGCAGTGGATAGAGCATCGGACTGGGATGCAGAGGACCTAGGTTCGAGACCCCGAGCTCTCCAGCTTGAGCGCAGGCTCATCTGGTTTGAGTGCAGCTCATCTAGTTTGAGCAAAAGCTCACCAGCTTGGACCCAAGGTCGCTGGCTGGAGCAAGGGGTTACTCGGTCTGCTGAAGGCCCGTGGTCAAGGCACATATGAGAAAGCAATCAATGAACAACTAAGGTCTCGCAATGAAAAACTGATGATTGATGCTTCTCATCTCTCTTCGTTCCTGTCTATCTGTCCCTGTCTATCTCTCTCTCTGTCCCTGTGTAAAAAAAAAAAAAAAAAGATTGCTGCTAAGTTTAAATGAGATAATAGGGGTGAAGGGGGCTCTGGTTATTTTTGTCATCTCCTCATCCTAGTCCTATCTCTGCTGGGGGTGGACAAGTTCCATTTACCCAAAGAGGAAGTAGAGGCTCAGAGAGGGCAAGAGATTCCCCCAAGGTCACACAGCCAATCACAGCTCGGGCAGGGCTCCTAGCACTGGTCCCTGACCCTTCAGGAATGGAATCTAGCCCCTCCCACACACTTCCCTGTCTAGGGCCCACAGCCTCTGCAGCCCCGGGCTGAATCCACAGCATTCTCTCCTCTCCCCCGAGGGACTGCATTCCCTATTTAGATTTAAGTAAACCAGGCCCCAGGGGAGGAAGTGACCAGCTGGGCAGGCCCCAGCCGGCCCAGACAGCAAGCCAGGCACTCTGGCGCCAAACGTTCACCCTCAGTGGTGCCCTATCCCGTGCCCGTCTCCCCCTCCACCAGTTTGAGAGCTTAGGAAACCGAGTCCTGCAGAAGGGAAGTGGCTGGCCCTGAGTCCCAAGAGCAGTGGTCACGGAGCCTTGGTTTGTGGGCTGGGGCATCTTCAGGGCCTGCTGGAGGCCACCTTCCCTCCCCCTTCGGCGTTTGAGCAAGGCCCTGCCGGGCCTTCCGGCCCATTTCGAAGTTTCCACAGTTTCACTTTCAATGATTTCGACACCTGGAAGGCTCCTCCCTCCCATACCCACAAAGGCTGCTGCCGGGCGGCAGCTCAGGCCTCGGGAGGGTCCCCCATTCATCAGCATCCCCTCTGCCCTCTGCCCTCCCTGAGCCCCTGGGAGCCCAGAGGAGATGCCCGCTCCCCCAGCACACACAGACACCGCAGGGAGGAGGGTTCCAGCTGCCTGTGGAGACAGGCCTGACCTTAGCCCAAGTGCCGGTTGTCACGGACACTCCCTGGGGTAGAAAGACAAGAGCTAGTGACCAGCAAGCACTGTGGCAGCTAGGAGGCCGCTGCTGGAGGTGACCCTGGGCCTGAGGCCCCAAGGCTGAATAGGATCCAGGGTAAGGGGAGGTCACAGAGGAGGGACCGTGGGAGCAGAGCCCGGGTGGGAGAAGAGCCAGTGTCACCAGGAGCTGCCAGGGGTGGAGGGCAGGGGTCTCAGGACAGAGCTAGCTGGAAAGAGCTTGAAGTTGGGCCACAGGTCAGGATGTGGGGTTAGCCAGGCCAGGCTACACTTACTTCCTGTGTGACCTTGGCACCCCATCAAGCCTTCCTGGGCCTCGCTTTCCCCTTCTGTCAGACAGGGGTGGTAGCAGGACCTTCTGGGATTATGGGGGCTGGGGTGGACAGAATTCCTACCTGTACTGGCCTCGGTTGAACCCCCCCCCCCCCCGTAGGACCATGGGCTCCATGTTCCGGAGCGAGGAGGTGTCGCTGGTCCAGCTCTTCCTGCCCACGGCCGCCGCCTACACCTGTGTGAGCCAGCTGGGTGAGCTGGGCCTCGTGGAGTTCAGAGATGTGAGTGGGACTAGGATGGGTGTGGGAAGGTCCTCGTCCTCAGGCATCCTAGCCTGGTGGACCCTCTCTCCCCAGAATTGCCCCCCTCTGTGCTTGAACCCCGCAGCCTCTGCCATAGATGCTCTGCCTCTTCAGAGGGCCGGGTTTTCTCGCGGTGGAGGCCACCCCGACCCAGCCTGAGTTCAGCCAGACCTTGGCCCTTCCATGGGGTCTGGCAGGTGGGGTCTGGTCTCTCTCTCCAGCCGGCCACCTGCAGGTTCATGGTGTGCCTAGTACTGCTTGGAGGGAGGCAGCTACAGCCTGAGGAGAGCCAGGCCTGGGCCTGGGGGTGGGGACATCCCTGGCCCCCACCCCCAAAAACTGACCCTTCCACATAACAACCACAGCTCAACGCCTCGGTGAGTGCCTTCCAGAGACGCTTTGTGGTGGATGTTCGGCGCTGTGAGGAGCTGGAAAAGACCTTTAGTGAGTTGGCCCCAGGCCCACATCCCAGGCAGGCTTCCTGGAGGAGGAGGTTGGTCTGAAAGGGAGAGTTTGGGTCACACAGGTAGAATAGAAGGGAGGTCCAGGCTGGGCCTGGCAGAGGCAGGACAGGCAGCTGGGATCTGGAGGATTGAATCCCACCACAGATCTTGGGAACGGATCCCTCTTTTCTTGGGAGCGGAAGAGCCTTGGGTTGAGCAAAGGCTGAGGCCAGGGCCAGCTTGGAAGAAGCCTGAATACTGCGTGGAAGCCCCGGAATTTGTCCTGTGAAACTCCTGTGGTCGCTAAGCATGATCAAAGTTTTCTCTGCTGCAGATGGACTGGGGTGGGCAGAGGCCAGGATCTAGGCCCAGCGGCCCCCTTGCAAGTAGCAGCTCCTTCTTAGCCCTGGGCAAGAGGGACCCCGGCTCTGGTGCCTCTTTGGCAGCCCTTCCTGGAGGAGCCCGCAGGGTGGGAGGGTCGAGCACGCTGAGTCGTGGTTTGATACTTGATTGATGGCTCATGAGTAATCAGGCAGGTGGGCCTCCATGCAAACTCACATTGCAGGAGTCGCAGTGCTGAGGCCGGTCTGACAAGAAGACCGCTGTGGGACCCAGGCTCTGGGCTGGGCAGAGGCCAAGGGGGTTGGAGAGGCAGAGCAGCCGGACGAGCCCCGGGGAGGAAACAGGCCTGTGGGGATGGAGGTTTGGCCTGGAGTTTTTCTGGGAGTCTCGGGCTCGGTGAATCAGTTAGCTGGCGGCCAGTAGAGTTTGGGGTGGCACTTAGGATCCTCTCGACATTAGCCAGCTCTTGGCTAACAGTGGCCATTAGCTGATGGGGACCCCTGAGTGGTCTCTCCTGACGCCCAATACTCTGCACCCAGTCTTCCTGCAGGAGGAGGTACGGCGGGCCGGGCTGGCATTGTCCCCGCCCGAGGGTGGGCTGCCGGCACCCCCGCCCCGTGACTTGCTGCGCATCCAGGAGGAGACAGATCGCCTGGCACGGGAGCTCCGGGATGTGCGGGGCAACCATCAGGCCCTGCAGGCCCAGCTCCATGAGCTGCAGCTCCACATGGCCGTGCTGGGCCAGGGCCAGGCCCCCACGGTCAGCTCCAGCCCAGGCGGGGCGCATGGGACGAGAGAGGGGTGTCAGGCCCCATTTGGGCCGGGTCTCACGACGCCTCTCTACTCCTAGTCGGCAGCCACCCACACAGATAGTCCCTCGGAAAAGACACCCCTGCTCCAGGCCCCCGGGGGACCACACCAGGACCTGAGGGTCAAGTAAGCGAGGAGCAGCTTCACACTTTTTCCTGTCAACCACAGAGGCCCTGAGTGATGGGGCCAGGCCAGACCTGGCTTGGACTCCTTGTCCAGTGCTCTCCCTCCTCCTGCCTCCTCCTTCAGGCCTGTTATTGTCCTTGATTGTGGGAGTTTCTCCTTTTCTGGCCCTGCCTGGGGGTGCTCTTGCCTCCTGCCTGTGGACCCGGGTGCCTCGGGGTGGTCTGGCCAGGTGGTGCAGGGTGCGGGAGGCGCGGCTCCACCCAGCCCTGCCTGGCTGGCAGCTTCGTGGCAGGTGCCGTGGAGCCCCACAAGGCCGCTGCCCTGGAACGCCTGCTCTGGAGGGCCTGTCGTGGCTTCCTCATCGCCAGCTTTAGGGAGACAGAGCAGCAGCTGGAGGACCCGGTGACGGTGAGCAGGCTGGGGGACACTCAGGCCAAGGGGTGGGCGTGGAGGGCACATGTTGGGCGGAGCCAGGACTTCAAGGTAAACTGAGTCCCACTCGGTAGGGCGAGCCTGCAACGTGGACGACCTTCCTCATCTCCTACTGGGGTGAGCAGATCGGGCAGAAGATCCGCAAGATCACTGACTGGTGAGCCCCCTGGGATCTGGCCACCCCCCTGCTGTGGTGCCCAGGCTTCTGCTGTGCCCTGGATCACGCCCTGTCCCTGGTGATGCCCTATGAGTTTTCCCCAGACGAAGCCTCCAGTCTCCACACAGCCCAGAACACCCCTGGGCCTCGCCTCATGTCGCCCGTCCTCCCTGCCAGCTTCCACTGCCACGTCTTCCCGTTTGAGGAGCAGGAGGAGGCCCGCCGAGGGGCCCTGCAGCAGCTGCAGCAGCAGAGCCACGAGCTGCGGGAGGTGGGTGCCTGTGGCCTGGCCGGACCCTGTGCCTGCGCCCCCGCACAGCCCCTCTCCTGTTCTGCTCACCCTGACTCCCGAGCCCACCTGTCCCCCTGTCCTGCTCACCTGACCCCCCGAGCCCCTTGGTCCCCCTCCTCCTGACCCTGAGCCCCCCTGTCCCGCTCCTTCTGACTCCTCCGAGTCCCCTGTCCCCTGTCTGCCTCCTCCTGACCCTGAGTCCCCCTGTCCCCTGTCTGCCTCCTCCTGACCCTGAGCCCCCGCCCCCCTCCCCTGACCTTGAGCCCCCCTGTCCTGCTCCTTCTGACTCCTCCGAGCCCCCTGTCCCCTGTCTGCCTCCTCCTGACCCTGAGTCCCCCTGTCCCCTGTCCCGCTCTTCCTGACCCCAAGCCCCCTTTCCTGCTCCTCCTGACTCCGAGCCCCCCTGTTCCCCCTGCCCCCCTCCTCCTCACCCTGAGTCCCCCTGTCCCCCGTCCTGCTCTTCCTGACCCCAAGCCCCCTGTCCCCCTCCTCTTGACCCTGACCTCCCCTGATCCGCTCCTCCTGACCCCAAGTCCCCTGACCCCGAGCCCCCCTGTCCCCCTCCTCCTGACCCTGAGCCCCCCTGATCTGCTCCTCCTGACCCCAAGCCCCCTGACCCCGAGCCCCCTGTCCCGCTCCCCCTGACCCCGAGCCCCCTGTCCCGCTCCCCCTGACCCCGAGCCCCCTGTCCCGCTCCCCCTGACCCCGAGCCCCCTGTCCCGCTCCCCCTGACCCCGAGGCCCCTGACCCCGAGCCCCCTGTCCCGCTCCCCCTGACCCCGAGCCCCCTGTCCCGCTCCCCCTGACCCCGAGCCCCCTGCCCCGCTCCCCCTGACCCCGAGCCCCCTGCCCCGCTCCCCCTGACCCCGAGCCCCCTGCCCCGCTCCCCCTGACCCCGAGCCCCGTCTCACTCCCCCTGACCCCGAGCCCCCTGTCCCGCTCCCCCTGACCCCGAGCCCCCTGTCCCGCTCCCCCTGACCCCGAGCCCCCTGTCCCGCTCCCCCTGACCCCGAGCCCCCTGTCTCACTCCCCTGACCCCAAGCCCCCTGACCCCAAGCCCCCTGTCTCACTCCCCTGACCCCGAGCCCCCTATCCCACTCCCCCTGACCGCCCGCTCTGGCCTCAGGTCCTGGGGGAGACAGAGCGCTTCCTGAGCCAAGTGCTGGGCCGGGTGCAGCAGCTGCTGCCGCCCTGGCAGGTGCAGATCCGCAAGATGAAGGCTGTGTACCTGGCCCTCAACCAGTGCAGCGTGAGCGCCACGCACAAGTGCCTCATCGCTGAGGCCTGGTGTGCCACCCGCGACCTGCCCGCCCTGCAGCAGGCGCTGCAGGACAGCTCGGTGAGCCGGGGGGTCTCTGCCCTCCCCTGCTCCCTGGCAGCCGCCCGTGTCCTCCTCACAGCACACTGCCCGTGCCCGGTGCCAGGCCTTTGCCAGGGCCCCCCTCCCCCCGGGGAGTGCCTGGGTGGCCCTGACCCAGCAAGCCCACCCTGCTGACTTCCCAGAGCTCCTCGGGTGGGCTCCTCGCTGGCGAGTGCAGTGGGCATTAAGTCAGAAGCCAGATTCAAGTCCAGGCTCCCCAGGCACTGGCCCTGTGACCTCGGGCGACTGGAAGGAGCCTTTGGCTTCTCATCTGTGAAGTGGGTGCGATGACCGTGCCTCCAGGGGTGCTGCCGTGTGACACACCCCGGGCTGCCGGTGCCTAGTATGTGCTCACAGGTGGCACTGGGGTTTCCTTTCCTGGGCCACCTACGTGAGCTATAAGGGACTTCCGTTTCCCAAGTGACTCTGGTCCAGCTGGTCTCTGTCCTCCCTAAATCGTCCTGAACGGGGCGGGTGGTGCCGGTCGGCCTACTTAACAGAGAAGGGGGCGCTGCCCCAGGTCCCCATTGCTTGTCCAGTCAGCCCCCTCGATACTCCCTGCCGCTCTCTGGGCCTGGCTGGGGGATCTGAGGGTCCCTGAAGGCCTGGCCCTGAGGCTCATCTCTCTGTCTGTCTGTCTGTCTGCCTCCCTGCCTGCTGGGCCCCCCAGAGCGAGGCAGGTGTGAGCGCCGTGGTTCACCGCATCCCCTGCCGGGACATGCCCCCCACGCTCATCCGCACCACCCGCTTCACGGCCAGCTTCCAGGGCATTGTGGACGCCTACGGCGTGGGCCGCTACCGGGAGGTCAACCCTGGTGAGAGCCACAGTGCCCCACGGCTCTGCCGTTGTGGAAGCCTGGGGTGGCGGCGTCCACGCTGGGCCAGTGCTGCCCTCTGGAGATGAGAGGCGCACTCCCTGTCACTCCCCGTCACAGTCTCAGGGCACACTTGGGGGTGGGTGGGTAGTGATGATCCCAGCTTCCCCCCCCCCCGGGGGGAAGCTTTCAAGGGAGCCGGCACGGGGTTGAGCCAGGTGAGGTGGCTCTGCGGTGGGAGTGGCCCGGGTCAGAGGTTCGACGGAGCCTCAGTTTTCTCACCTGTAAAATGGGAAGCACAGTGCAGACTCAGAGCAGCATTGGGAAGGTTGCAAACCAGCAGGCCACGGGCCAAAGCAGTGCTGGTGTGTCCCGTTTGGCCACACCGGGTGTTCAGGCTGCGGGGTCCCAGCTAACCACGTGGGTCCTCCCGCAGCGCCCTACACGATCATTACCTTCCCCTTCCTCTTCGCCGTCATGTTCGGAGACGTGGGTCACGGGCTGCTCATGTTCCTCTTCGCCCTGGCCATGGTGCTTGCCGAGGACCGGCCGGCCGTGAGGACAGCGCAGAATGAGGTAAGGGCGCGGGGGGGCCTGGTGGGTGGGCGGGGCGGCCTGACCCCTGTCTCACGGCCGCTGCCCCCAGATCTGGCAGACCTTCTTCAGTGGCCGCTATCTGCTCCTGCTCATGGGCCTGTTCTCCGTCTACACCGGCTTCATCTACAACGAGTGCTTCAGCCGCGCCACCGTCATCTTCCCCTCAGGCTGGAGTGTGGCCGCTATGGCCAACCAGTCCAACTGGAGGTGAGGCCCAGCCCGGCCGCCCCGCTGCCCCTGGCCCCTGCCACACCCCCCGGGCCTCACTGCCCTGACCGCACCGCCCGCTGTTGCCACAGTGACGTGTTCCTGGCTGAGCACCCGCTGCTTGCCCTGGATCCCAACATCACCGGCGTCTTCCTGGGACCCTACCCCTTCGGCATCGACCCTGTGAGTCCTGGCCGCTGGCCGAGGGTGCTGCAGGCGCGGGAGGCCAGCCCGGTTCTGGCACAGGCGCTCAGGGCCCCCAAAACAGGGTCTCCTTGCAGGGCCCTCCCTGCAGCCTCTTCCTAAAGCAGAGGAGCATGTCGTCGCTGACAGCGTCTCTTGGTCACTGTGGCACCCTCTTCCATGCCGAGTGCTGTCCTGAGCCCGTCATGTGCGGCGACTTGTATTTCATTCTCGTGACAACTCCACGAGGCACATATTAGTTCCCGTTTTACAGAGGAGGAGGCTGAGGCACAGGAGTGTGTGTGCCCAAGGCTACCCAGTTAGGAGGAGCTGGTGTTGGGCCCGAGCTTGTGCTGTTAACCAGCACCCCCTTGCTGCCTCTCGAGAGGCAGATGACAAGTGTACTGAGGCCCCCAAGGGGACAAACAGGCGGATGATGAGAGTGACAAGGGCAGAGAGACCTGCCCCCTGCCCGCATGACACCCGCCCCTCCTGCTACCCAGATCTGGAGCCTGGCCATCAACCACCTGAGCTTCCTCAACTCCTTCAAGATGAAGATGTCCGTCATCCTGGGGGTCACCCACATGGCTTTCGGGGTAGTCCTAGGCGTCTTCAACCACCTGTGAGGGCCCACCCAGGCGCTGGCGGGAGGGGGCGAGGTGGGTAGGGGCGGCCTGGGTGGCCTGCTGACCTGGGCTCTTCTTGCGCCCCAGGCACTTTGGCCAGTGGTACCGGCTGCTGCTGGAGACCCTGCCTGAGCTGGTCTTCCTCCTGGGCCTGTTTGGCTACCTGGTCTTCCTGGTTGTCTACAAGTGGCTGCACGTGTCGGCCGCCGGCGCGGCCTCTGCCCCCAGCATCCTCATCCACTTCATCAATATGTTCCTCTTCTCCCGCAGCCCCACCAACCGGCCGCTCTTCCCTGGGCAGGTGGGCAGGTGGGTGGGTGGGCCCCCGGGGCCGGGCCGCTCACAGCTGCTGGGTTCTTGTCAGAAATGGGGTGCAGGCCCAAGGCTGTGAGATACGGGGGTCCCAGAAGCCTGCAGCCCCTTCTCTCCAAGGACTCCTTACACAGGGATGTCCCTGCTGAGTGCAGGCTCCCCGGACCCCCGTGAGTCGGGCTTGTCGGGGGTGTATGCGGCTTGCCGGGGGTCGGGGGCACCCTGACTTGGCTCCTTCCCCTGCAGGAGGTGGTGCAATCCACCCTGGTGGTCCTGGCCCTGGCCACGGTGCCCGTGCTACTGCTCGGCACGCCCTTCTTCCTTCGCTGGAAGCACCGCCGTCACTTGAAGGGGAGGCGTGCTAGCCAACTACAGGCAGAGGTGCGGGCTCTGGGGAGGAGGCTCGGGAGGTGAGGCTGCCGCCTGCCCCAGACGCCCCTCGCTCGCTCGCTCGCTCGCTTGCGGACTCCCTGAGAGGCAGACTGAGCGGCGGTGTGGGATGTCGGGCTGGCCTGGGGGCTGCTGATGCTGCCGGCTCCCCTTCCCAGGACGAGCTCAAGACAGGCCTGGTGGACTCGAACGATGCGTCCGTGGCTGGCTGGGGCACTGATGAGGAGAAGGCAGGGTGCCCAGGGGACCAAGAGGAGGTTGGTGTGGTGCCTTCCTGAGGCGGGGGGGTGACCACCAGCCTGGCTCACCCTCACTGCCACCCCGTGCCCCCAGTTTGTTCTCTCCGAGGTGTTAATGCACCAGGCCATCCACACCATCGAGTTCTGCCTGGGCTGCATCTCCAACACGGCCTCCTACCTGCGCCTCTGGGCCCTGAGCCTGGCCCATGCCCGTGAGTGACGATGTAGTGGGTGGCCTGGCCACGGTCAAGTCCAGGCTTCGTGTCACACACACACACACAGCTGCTGGCTGGGTCACTTCTCTGGGCCTCAGGATTCCCCTCTGTAAAATGGGGACATCAGAGAAGGTCCCCTGCCAGCCCCACAGCAAAGGGGCTTCAGGCTGCCAGGGCGTTGGGTGGGCACCCCCAGCCCCTGGTCTCCACTGGCCCCCCCGTCACCCACAGAGCTGTCCGAGGTCCTGTGGGCTATGGTGATGCGCGTGGGCCTGCGCATGGACCGAGAGATGGGCGTGGCGGCCGTGGCGCTGGTTCCTGTCTTTGCCGCCTTCGCGGTGCTGACTGTGGCCATCCTGCTGGTGATGGAGGGGCTCTCGGCCTTCTTACACGCGCTGCGGCTACACTGGTGAGCAGCCCACCCGGCTGGCCCTGGCCGCGCTGAGCAGGGCGGAGAATCTGCCCCTCACCAGCTCTCCCTTCTCACCCCAGGGTGGAGTTCCAGAACAAGTTCTACTCAGGCACTGGCTACAAGCTGGACCCCTTCACCTTCACTGCAGAGGAAGAATAGCACCCTCCGGTGGTCATGCCCGCCACCCCGTCCCCAGCGGGTGGAGTTGTGCCGGAAATGAATAAGGAGGAGGAAGAAAAAGAGAATAAAAGAAAAAAATAAAGAGGAGGAAGGCCCAGGACTGTGTCTGGGTCCTGTCTGGAGTGCAGGGGCTGGGGAGGCTGGGGTGACAGAGCATGGGCCATCGCCTGAACCCAGGGCCCTGCTGGCCCTGCCCGTGAACTTCTTGGTTCCATGGGCCCCATGCCAGCTTCTCATACCCTCCCTTGCAGATGCGGTGGGCGGGAGGCACTGATGTAGTAGGATCTGGGGCCTTAAGAAGTCAGGGAGAGGACTCATGAGGATATCTGTATTTATTTATTTTTTTTTTCTTTTACGAGGACAGAGAGAGTCAGAGAGAGGGATAGACAGGGACAGACAGGAATGGAGAGATAAGAAGCATCAATCATCAGTTTTTCATTGCGCCACCTTAGTTGTTCATTGATTGCTTTCTCGTATGTGCCTTGACCGCGGGCCTTCAGCAGACCAAGTAACCCCTTGCTCGAGCCAGTGACCTTGGTTCCAAGCTGGTGAGCTTTTTGCTCAAGCCAGATGAGCCCGCGCTCAAGCTGGCAACCTCAGGGTTTTAAACCTGAGTCCTTCCGCATCCCAGTCCGACGCTCTATCCACTGCGCCACCGCCTGGTCAGGCTCGTGAGGATATCTGTAATAATCCCAGACTCTTGGGGTGAAGGATCATGGAGGAATGGTCCCTGCACATTGGAATGTACCCTCCCTGACTGGGCTAGGGGAGGTGAGCTTCCCATCCGTGAGGGTGTGCAAACTGGCTGTCAGAGAATGTTCGGGATGCCCTGGGTTTGGAGGGTGGGGCTTGGCACGGACTGGCCAGTTGTACCATCTCTCGTGCTGGCATTCAAGATGCTCTGAAGCAGACAGCAGCCTGGGACACCTGAGCCTGACCCTACTGTCCACTTGGGGTGAGCAGCGGTGTCATACGCTAGAGGCCACCATCCTGCAGAGAAGGGCAGAGGCTGGCCAGGACAGCCCCGCGAGTCAGGAAGAGGGCTGAGCCAGACTCCAGGCCCTGCCTCCCCATCACAGGAGACTGCAGCCTGCCCTAGCTCCTGGGCAGGTATTCCAGCCCCCCTAGGCTGTCCTTCAGCTGGTGGGGTGGGGGTGGGGCATCCTGCATCTTTCTGGGCTGGGTACCACCACTGGCTAGGAGGCAGCATTAGTGTTTCTCAGAGGCGTTGCTTTCTCCAGCCAAGTGTCCCAGGAACAAAGGCTGCTTTGAGGCTAGACGCTGGCACAGCATGCCGGGTAGCCTGGCTCCAACGCTGTGGCTCTCATCTGGCCAGCTGCTGGGGGAGAGCCTGTCCCTTGACCCAGGACTATCCCTCAGTGTCCCGAGGCCAGACTGGGGTTCAGGGGGCTGTGTGGCAATCCCACGTGCCTGGCAGCATGGGATTCGGGGGCTATAGGTGGATCTGGACTGAGGCCAGGCCCCAAACCTTCCACCTCCCCGGGGAAGCAGAGCTGGGCTAAACCTGTGGAATGGGGGGTGACAGAGGACCCTAAGCTCAGAGCAGAGTGGGTGTTTTGTGAGGAGTCAAGTGTGAGCCTAGGGAGGCACTGGCCAGCCCTGTCCTGGCTGGCACACAGCCTAGCTGGAGAAGTCTGCATGCCGTGGGGCCTCCATACACAAAGGCACTGGAGTGGGTGATCCTGGGGCAGGAGGTCATCAGGAGACAGGTGGGTCACCTGCACGGAAGACAGACCCAAACCCTCCTCAGTGTAATGCAGGAGCCAACACCGAGTGAACTGGGATTTCAGGAAAAGCCATGTACTTTTTTTTTTTCTTTACAGAGACAGAGAGAGAGAGTCAGAGAGAGGGATAGACAGGGACAGACAGGAACGGAGAGATGAGAAGAACATCAATCATTAGTTTTTCGTTGGGCGTTGCAACACCTTAGTTGTTCATTGATTGCTTTCTCGTATGTGCCTTGACCGTGGGCTTTCAGCAGACTGAGTAACCCCTTGCTGGAGCCAGTGACCTTGGGCTCAAGCTGGTGAGCTTTTGCTCAAACCAGATGAGCCCACGCTCAAGCTGTCAACCTCGGGGTCTCAAACCTGGGTCTTCCGTATCCCAGTCCGATGCTCTATCCACTGCACCACCGCCTGGTCAGGCAAAAGCCATGTACTTTGAATAAAGTGATGGGCCAGGGAGGATGTGGGTAAGGGGTGGTCCCAAGAAGGGCACTGCAATTCACTGCGTGATGACTTAGAGCCAATTGTGGAAGGATGTGAAGGGCCATCACTTGAAGACCTGGCCCCAAAGACCTCAGCGAAGACCACAAGTGGGCCTGGTGTCCCGAGGAAGAGGAAGGCTGTGGTGGAGGGACAGGCGGACAGTGAGCAAGCGTGAGGCTGGCAGGCCCTGCTGACCGCCTGGCCTTGTGGGTGCAGGAAGGAGTTGGGAGTGTTACTCTAAGTGAGCTCTGACAGAGAAGCTCAGTATCATTTATTGCTTAGTTTTATTGCTTGGACATCAAAAACACCTGGTCCAAAAAAAAATTTTATATTGAGATTTTTTTGATTTCAGAGAGGGGAGAGAGTGAGAGAGGGGGGAGGAGCAGGAAGCATCAACTCATAGTAGCTTCTGGTATGTGCCCTGACCAGGCAAGTTCTGGGCCTTGAACCAGCGACCTCAGTATTCCGGTCAACGCGCTAGCCACTGCACCACCACAAATCAGGCAACCTTGTTAAATTTTAAATGAACAGTGGACAGTGTCCCCCTACCCAGGCCTAGCCACCGGCCACCCAGCCTCCCAGCCACTCTGCTGCATGTCCCTTCTGTGCCCCTGCCGCCCGCATGCCGGGAGCAGCCCCTGGGGCCCGCGTTGAGGCCTGCCGTCCACAGGACTCGGCACACAGCCAAGAGTGACAGCTGGAGAGGGAGTTATTTCTTTATTGTTTGTATAGTACAATCTCTATGGTAGCAGAAATATAGGTACAGAAACAATTCAAATAAGATTAAAAAAAGAATTTATCCCAAAGGACATTTAACATAGACGAATTTCACAGCTATGCTCTTTCTGAATGCTTCCACGTCACGTACAGGCTACTGGTTCCCACCCTGATGATGTCGAGGGCATCGGGGAACAGTGAGGGTGGGGAGAGCTAGCCGCTGAAGAGCCCTGGCCAGGGTTGCCAGCTCCCTACCTGGCACACCAAGCAAGGTGCCAGGGACAGCAGCCAGCCCTGTCACAGAACCATCAGCACCAGGCTGGATGAACAGAGTCATGGAGGGAAAGGCTGCAGGGAGGGAAACAAAGCCCCGTGGGGAAGGCAGACGGAGGACCCGGTCACGCTGTGTGCCGTGCCCCGCCCCGCCCCGTGGCTGGGGCTCACAAAGCACGTCCGGTGAGAAGGAGAGCACAGGGAAGCTGCATCCCGGCAGGGAGATCTGTTCGCAGGACCAGCGGTGCTGCAGCTCCGTTCAGCGTGCCGCGGCGGCAGTGTGCATCTGTCGCCCGCGGTCTGCAGGCTCCGGCACCAGCCATTTGGACCACAAAGTGAAGGAGCAGCCTCTGGAGACCCCCAGGCAGGACACCGGCACCAGCACAGTCTGTTCTGTTCCTCACCACCCTCGGGAGCGAGCAGTGTCTACATACAGTTACCCAGAGAGCCTGCTCCCAGCGCTCACCACAGGGTGAAGCCCTGTAAAAATCAACGTTAACTGCAAGTCCCCGTGGTTACAGGCCGGCTGGCTGCCCATCTGACAGCAAGCTTCAGGCCCTTGCAGGACCACAGGATCTGAGCTACTGCACTATTGCGCTATGTCCTGTGTTTCTGCTGCCCGAGCTCATGTCAGGGGCCTAGTGAAATCGTAAACAAGATATGAAATAAATGTTACTCAGTTTTAATACAGTCTTTCGTATCATACACATCTGTGTGCGGCAGCGAGGCCCCTCTGCTTCCTGCCGCAGGGACAGAAGTGGGAGCAGAGGGCTGCGGCTCGGCCGCCCACGTTGTCCGGATGGAGTGCATGAAGTCCTCCCCTGGTCACACGCCCAGCTTCTTCTTCTGGTCGAAATAGGCATCAAACCTCGCCTGGGCATACTCCTAGAAGACACAAGGGACAGCAGCCTCAGCCAGGCTCCCGCTGCCCAGCGCTGCCCAGGCCGCCGATGCAGCCCAGCGCTGCCCGTGACCCGCCTGCCTGAAGACAGTCTGCACGTGGCTGGCAGCGCTCACCCCACACTTCGTCTTAAGGGCACCAGCCCGGTACCACCAGCCCAGACAAGACTTCAGGGACAGATCTGGTGCTGCCTAATTTTCCATCTTGTTTCCCAAGCGCTCAAGACACTGAATGACAGATAAGCAAAGGTTCCTCTTTTAAAGCAAGAGGTCCCCGGGTGCTAGCAAGCACAGAACAAAGAAGTCTACTCTAACAGTATCATTTGACCATGACTCCCAATTTACTTTAAAAATCCAATTTCGGCCCTGGCCGGTTGGCTCAGCGGTAGAGCGTCGGCCTGGCGTGTGGGGGACCTGGGGTTCGATTCCTGGCCAGGGCACATAGGAGAAGCGCCCATTTGCTTCTCCACCCCCACCCCCTCCTTCCTCTCTGTCTCTCTCTTCCCCTCCCGCAGCCAAGGCTCCATTGGAGCAAAGATGGCCCGGGCGCTGGGGATGGCTCCTTGGCCTCTGCCTCAGGCGCTAGAGTGGCTCTGGTCACGGCAAAGCGACCCCCCGGAGGGGCAGAGCATCGCCCCCTGGTGGGCAGAGCGTCGCCCCTGGTGGGCGTGCCGGGTGGATCCCGGTCGGGCGCATGCAGGAGTCTGTCTGACTGTCTCTCCCCGTTTCCAGCTTCAGAAAAATACGAAAAAAAAAAAAAATCCAATTTCGCCCTGGCCATTTGGCTCAGTGAGAGAGCGTCGGTCCAGCATGTGGATGTCCCATATTTGATTCCCAGATTCAGGGCACACAGGAGAAGTGCCCACCTCCTTCTCTACCCCTCCCCCTCTCACTTCTCTCTCTCTCCCCCTCCCGCAGCCATGACTGGAGCAAGTTGGCCCAGAGCAATGACGGTGGCTCCAGGATCCCCGCCTCAGGCACTAAGAGGTCATTTGGAGCAACAAAGCAACAGCCCAGATGGGCAGAGCATCGCCCCCTGGTGGGCATGGCGGGTGGATACAGGAGTCTGTCTCTCTGCCTCTCCCTCACTCTATTTAAAAAACAAACAAAAAAGCCCACTTCCTTTCTTCTTTTGCCTAATAGCAGATGTGAAGTCCCTAACCTCTTCTGAGTGCCGCCCACCCTACGATATCCCCCAATACTCATGGAGCAGCACAGGGCTTAACTAAAGAGTAACCAGTGCCAATAACAAAGACAGTTCTTAAGGGTGGAATAAAATGGCAGGACATCTAAATCCACACCCGCTCCCACCTCTACGTGGGTGCTGCGTGCCACAGAATGCAGCATCACTGAGGCACCTCCCACACTCCTACACTGTGTTCCTGTGTCAGAACAGACTTGAGTTGGGGGCTGGAGCTCTCGTGTCTGGATCTCTACAGCCCCCGTCAGAACCACAGGCCCATGCAGCCCTTCTCGGACGTGGGGGCTGGACCCAACAGGCCCACGCAGCAGCAGGCAGAGTGGCTTCAGTCACGCAGCCGTTCCCCCAGAGCTCCCAGCGGAGCCTGCTGCTGTGGGTCCCCTGGATCAGGTACTGACAGGGAACAGGGACTCTCTGGGAGGGATAATCACTTAGCAGCAAGGATTCCCATCCACTGTAGCCTTGTCCCCCAGGAGCGGAAGAGAAACCACCCCCAAACCTACCATGTATCCAAATTCAATGGATGAGATCTTCGCCTGTATGATGGACCAAAGTCCCCAGAAGAAATGGGAAGCGAGGGCAAACCTGTAATTACAGAGGCAGGAAATGAAGAGATGTGTGGTACCTATCAGGGGACTGGTACAGTCACTTCTGCAAAATGGACATTCTGCCTCGTGTACGCTCATCTGGAGGCCAACTGTCTGCCCAGGCGAACTCAGTGGGGTGTTCTCACAGCACAGCTGATGCCACTGCCCGCACGGGGGCAGGCAGAGGCAGGCGGCCTGCAGGGAAACACACCCAGCTGCCTGGCCCTGGCACACACGACTCCCCTCACAGGGCTCACCTAGAGGTCTCGGGGGCCGCATGGGCAGAGGCCAGGCTGCACAGAGAGGCCCTGCGCCACCCATACACACAGCGTCACCCGCACCACGCTCGCCTGCACGGAGCCCGCCTCGTCAGGGGGAAGGATGAGAGCCAGCCCTCCTCCCTCCACACAGTGTGGAACAAGCACATGGAACGGGGGAGTGTGAGCCGGCCTCTGCCAGGCCGAGACATGCCTGTCACCCTGAGGCTGGCTCTCCACAGTCAGACCGCTGGCCTCGAGCAATCAAGGAAGAGCTCTAACCCAGGACGGATGTGCAGCACCCTCACTAACCAGCCGACAGGGTAGTCCCTGGCCCCCCGAGCGGGTCTCCCCCACCTTCCTTCTATTCCCATTGTTCAGGAGCCAGAGGGGGGCCTATGCCGCGGGAGTCCAGGGTAGCACCCTCAGTGAGGGGTGTGGACACGTCTGAGGACCACATGATCTGCGACGTGGGGCAGACAGAACAGGAGAGCCAAAAGTACTTCAACAGGCATTTTCAAGGAAAGAATCTCCTAGAAGACCCCAGAGATTCAGAGTAACTCAGGCCTCTTAGAGAGATGGCTGACTGTGAATAAACAGAGGTCTAGACTTTTGTGGAATCCAGAAATTCATAAAACCCTGCTTTAAGAGTTGATAAGGCCCTGGCCGGTTGGCTCAGTGGTAGAGCGTCGGCCTGGTGTGCGGGAGTCCCAGGTTCAATTCCCGGCCAGGGCACACAGGAGAAGCGCCCATCTGCTTCTCCACCCCTCCCCCTCTCCTTCCTCTGTGTCTCTCTCTTCCCCTCCCGCAGCCAAGGCTCCACTGGAGCAAAGTTGGCCTGGGCGCTGAGGATGGCTCTGTGGCCTCTGCCTCAGGTGCTAGAATGGCTCTGGTTGCAACAGAACGATGCCTCAGATGGGCAGAGCATCGCCCCCTAGTGGGCGTGCTGGGTAGATCCCGGTTGGGCGCATGCGGGAGTCTGTCTGACTGCCTCCCCGTTTCCAACTTCAGAAAAATACAAAAAAATAAAAAATAAAAAAAGTTGATAATAAAAAAAACAGTTAAAAGGCTCAGAACCAATACACAGAACCTTTATTTTCTAAGAGACACGTTAGATGGCGCCCACAGCCCACGAGCACCAGGGAGAGCACACTGCGCAGCCTGATGCAGGGCTCGTGGCTGGGCCCTCCCAGTGCAGACCCTGCTCTCCGCACCCGCCGCAGGGAAGTACTGGCAGTCTGTACTGATGCTGCAACTATTCCACGGCCAGGGCGCGTCCCAACTGTACTGCTCACAAAAATTAGGGGATATTTCAAAAGAAATATGAAGTGATAAAAAAATGATTTTTTTATTAAACAAGAACATCAGAAAAGCAAACAAATCAAAGAAAGTTGTTCAATTATGCAAATGAGATGCAAACCCAACTTTTACTTCATTGGTGAAAATGCACTACACAAAAGGCTGAAAGTACTGGAGTATCTGCATGTTCCCTGATCCCCTAATTTTTGTGAGCACTGTACATTCTATACAGAAGTAAGCTATCAATCATTACAGATTAGCCAAAAAAAAAAAAAAATTACCTATTGATTTCAACCAGCATTTCTTCTTTCATAATGAACTTTTCTTCATTACTCAGGTTTTCAAATTCATTTGGGAATGCAGCCAAGTAACTGGAAATAAAATGAAGCTAAAAAAAAAGAGCGATGGTTAGACATGGATGCTGTCAAAAACCATCCTCAAGCACTCCCATCCAGTCACGTGAGAGGAGCACGTGGAAGCACTCCCGCCCAGTCACGTGAGAGGAGCACGTGGAAGCACTCCCGCGCAGTCACGTGTAAGGAGCACGCATAAGCGCGGGCCCAGCTACCGTTCTGTTCAGGCGGGGGCTGGGGGGGCTCCCCTCATCTGGAAGCGGTCACCAGGCTCAGTTAGCATTCTAATGGGCTCCGTGCAGCAATGTCGACAAGACAGCTACAGAACACTAAGGCTACTTCTGCAGAAGGTAATGCTAACCCACACTCACGCTGTCCCAGTGTCTGATCGTAAAGCAGGGTGAGCCAGCCCCCAGCGCGACGACAGGCATGCCAGGCACAAGGCTGCTCAGAGCGGGAGCTGGGCCAGTGAGCCCCCACAGGATGCCGTGATTATGGACCCATCACGCTCCTGGAGTGGGAGTGTCTAGTCGTTGACTGGCGAAGAGACAGCCTAAGGCGTCTTAGGTCGCACATTTAGTCCGTATGAATTAGGACCGAGGAGCTCCCTGGATCTTACTGTCCTGTACTCCACAGAACATAGCACCGCCGATGCTATCTTTTGTAAACAAGAAAACAGCTGCCAGTCATCCTTCCCTTGTTAACTGGCCAACTAGTTGGAATGACCACACTTCTTCCTCTACCTCCTTTCCCTGTACGGCCTCTTCTACCTTCCTTCTCCCCTCTCTTTTCTTTTTTAAATTTTATTTATTTGGGGGGGGGGGGGCAGAGGGAAAGCGGGGAGGAGCAGGAAGCATCAACTCCGATATATGCCTTGACCAGACAAGCCTAGGGTTTCGAACCAGGGACCTCAGCGTTCCAGGTCAAGGCTTTATCTGCTGCGCCACCACAGGTCAGGGCACCTTCCTTCTCTAAAATCAGCTTTCACATTCCACTACCAAAAACACTCAAGTCTAAGCACTGTCCTAGCCAGGGTTCCTGGAAGGGGTCTTGTGCTCTGAAGGGAACCTGCACAGAAAGCATGATGACCGATTCCTGTCACCTCCTATGTGACAGCACTACTCTGAGCTCGTTTCTGCCTACCTCCTCACAACCAAATAGTTTTTGCAGATGAGGACACATGCACAGAAACATTCAGTAGGCTACAAAGAGCAGTGGCAGCGCTGGGATTCAAAGCCAGGCAGATTGGTTTTTAGAACCCCCGCCTGAACCAACACCCCAGCAGGGTTCATTTCTGGGAGACGCTAACTGCTGAAACTAACAAATGAAGACAGAACACTTGAATTGACTGACACCCTTAGAAATAGTAATCAACGACTCTCCCTCCAAAAAAGTCCCAGGCCTAGACTGTTTCACAACAAGGTCTAACAATTTTTCAAAGAACAGATATGCTTCACTGTATATAAATTTGTTTCAGAAAATAAAAAAACTCAGCTTACTTTAAAAAAGACTAGTATAATTCTGATCCCCAAAACACACGTAATAATTTTTTAAATGCTGGCCCTGGCCGGTTGGCTCAGCGGTAGAGCGTTGGCCTGGCGTGCGGGGGACCCGGGTTCGATTCCCGGCCAGGGCACATAGGAGAGGCGCCCATCTGCTTCTCCACACCCCCCCCTCCTTCCTCTCTGTCTCTCTCTTCCCCTCCTGCAGCCGAGGCTCCATTGGAGCAAAGATGGCCCAGGCGCTGGGGATGGCTCCTTGGCCTCTGCCCCAGATGCTAGAGTGGCTCTGGTCGCGGCAGAGCATCGCCCCCTGGTGGGCAGAGCGTTGCCCCTGGTGGGCGTGCCGGGTGGATCCCGGTCGGGCGCATGCGGGAGTCTGTCTGACTGTTTCTCCCCGTTTCCAGCTTCAGAAAAATACAAAAAAAAAAAAAAAAGATACAGTGGGAAGACAGGCAGCACAGTTTTGGCTCCACAACAAGCCTGCACTTGAAACGGTGCCCCTGAGTGGGGCCCCTTAGAAAAGACTCTGACTGTGCCCGACTCCAGTAGAGGTGCCTCACAAACACCTGCTCAGTGAGCTCAAGCAGCAACCGAATGCACCCACCCTCATCTCCAACTGGGCAGGACAGCCCTGGAGGGAGGGCGGTGGAGCGGCCACCTTGCACAGGCTCGGAAAGGTGGGATCCGCACAGCCCCTCTGCCCCACTTGCTTCCGCGTTGCTACCTATGTATCCTCAACCCGGGCTTCTGCAGTGGGCTGAGGACCGGGACAGCGGAGTGCCCAGGGAGCAGTCCCCACCGTCCCTGGACGCCCTTACCTCGGGACAGGAAAGAGCACTGTCAACACTGCAATAGCTCCGCAAACGCGCTGCCCAAGATCACTTCTCTCTGCGCAGTCACGTGGGAAACAGAGGGCCGGCGGCGCTCCCCCAGACGGCAGCCAGAAAGCAGACACGAGGCTGCGCGGTTTTACAGAGGCTCTGCACCACTCTGACTGAACACAGGTACCTGGCACAGAGCTGGACTCTAATGCCAAGTTTGTGTCTATATTTAACGGAAAAACGTTTAAAGCCAAAGATTTCCTAACCATTACAGTTTAGAAAGGCACCATTAAGGGCCCCAGATGGGCAGAGCACTGCCCCCTAGTGGGCTCACCGGGTGGATCCCGGTCCGGGTGCAGGTGGAAGTCTATCTCTGCCTCCCCTTCCTCTCACTAAATAATAAAAAACGGGTGGGCATCATGCCTGCCCTGTGGTGGGGCAGTGAATAAAGCATCGACCTGGAATGCTGATCTTTTTTTTTTTAAGTTTATTTTTATTTTTTTTACAGAGACAGAGAGAGAGAGAGAGAAAGAGAGAGGGATAGATAGGGACAGACAGGAACGAAGAGAGATGAGAAGCATCAATCATTAATTTTTCGTTGCGCATTGTGATACCTTAGTTGTTCATTGATTGCTTTCTCATATGTGCCTTGACCGCAGGCCTTCAGCAGACCGAGTAACCCCCTGCTGGAGCCAGCGACCTTGGGTTCAAGCTGGTGGGATTTTGCTCAAACCAAATGAGCTCACGTTCAAGCTGGTGACCTCAGGGTCTCGAACCTGGGTCTTCTGCATCCCAGTCCAACACTCTATCCACTGCGCCACTGCCTGGTCAGGCTGGAACGCTGATCTTTGAAGTGAGGCCATCACTTCAAAGCCCTGGCCTTGCCCAGTCAAGGCACACAGAACAAGCACCCAACGAAGCAACTATAAACTGATTACTTGATTACTTCTCCTCCCACCTGCCACCTCTCTCTCCTCCTTCTGTAAAATCAATAAATATTTAAAAAGGGGGGTGGGGAACATGTAGGCCCTGGCCAATTGGTTCAGTGGATAGAACATTGGCCCAGCATGTGGACATCTGGGTTTGATCACCAGTCAGGACACACAGGAGAAGCAACCATCTGCTCTCTGCCCCTCCCCTCTCCTTCTCTCTTCTCCTCCTGCAGCCAGTGGCTCAACTGGTTCAAGCGTCAGCCCTGGGTGCTGAGGATAGCTCAGTTGATTTGAGCATCAGCCCCAGACAGGGGTTGCTGGGCAGATTTCAGTCAGAGTGCATGCAGGAGTCTATCTCCCCTCCTCTCACTTAAAAAGCAAAAGCAAATGTAATCAATACTAACTGCATAAAACTGACTTGGCTAACTGACCTACTGGCCTGTGTATGAGCCCCAGCCCTACCTGCTGCTGCTTGGTGGGGAACTTCAGGATGTTTGCTCTGAAAAAAGGGTACTTTTCATAGGTGTAATCATACATCCACTCACAGAAATGGTTCCCAATGTCAAATCCCCTGAAAAAGAGGTAAGAAATGCAATCAGGCAAGCTGCCCACCACAAGGCTGTTTACAGAAAGAAAGAAACCAGGTCACGAGCACCCTTCCCAGTACACACTGCACTTCCTGAGGTCCCCGAGTGCTTCAGTGACAGGGACAACCAATAGAGCCACTACCAGACCATGGCCAGCAGGAGCAGCAGAGTGCAAACTGACCTGCCGCTCAAGAGCATCGACCAAGAGCGCCCTCCTGTGATTGGTACTCTTAGAAACAGAAATTACCTCTGAGCCAAAACAAGGTACCAAGTTCTGGATTCTGTGTGCGTATCCTGCTCCCCTCTAACAGAAGCCGAGGATGAGCTGTGCCACCACACAAGACCGTTGTGGGCATGGTGACAAAACTGTTCACATCCAGAAGCAGATTTAACTTAGAATGGCATTGTCACCTGTATTCCCCCTGAACTGTTTTGTACACATGTCAAAATAAAACAGTACAGAAATAAACAGACTTGGACACATTACCTGTAGTTATAACTGCTATATTCAAAGTCAATGAGCATCAGTTTCTGTTTTTCAGTATTCTCTCTCCCTTCCAGCAACAGGACGTTACCTGCAGAAAGGTTTGCCTGACATGAGTTACTCTGCCAGGTTTTGTATCAAAGGCACAAGCTGTGAACAGTTAGCGTCCTTGTAGGCACAGTAACCACGCAGCGAGTGAAGGCGGCCACCATCCCGGCTGGCGCCTGGGGCAGCACTGTCCCAGGAGGCCTGGCCCTCGGCAGGGCCTGGGGTCCCTGCCTGCTCACTACAGTGCTTCCCAAGTTTTTCACAGGGGACACAATGGAGCTTATGTACCCAGACACCCCCCAACAGTGGGGAAGCTGGGAGGTTGTGCTCCACTGTCCTCCCTGTGAGGACTCCAGCAGTGAGCTCAGCCGCCACAGGGCCCCAGGCCCACACCTGGCCCTACCGCCTTGCCCTCACCACGTTTTCTTCTCAAGAAGACCACAGGCAGCACTCCTATGACCATACCTCTTACTAAGGCTGAGTTCTAGGCCAGAAGTGAGTTGGCAGCCACACCTGCCCTTCAGGCCTGTATTTGAGACCCCCGAATTCTACACTGTTCTGCATCTCAGTCCCCACGGGGCAGTGGTGAGCACCACCACCCGTGCTGCTAGCCACGCCCTCCCCTGGGATTTTGCAGGGGGTACAGTTTCTAGGTTCCCAGCACACACCTTCTGTGCCAGTGACCATCCAAAGGAAAAGCGGAGCCAGATGCCCAGGGCAGAACAGGAAATACACAGCTCACACCTCCTTGTCACCACAGGCACCTACAGTCGCCGGCCCGCTGACTCCCTCCTACACACAACTGGCTGACATGGCTACAGCCTACGTGAACAGACTTGGCCACCAACAATCAGTGACCTAGACCCTGGCTGGCCACATGAGGCTCTGGCCCCGTGAGTGTGGCTCTTCCACAAAATACCACGTGCAAGTGCTACCTCAATAAGGAATGTACCTACCTATATAGTTTAAGTTTAAAAAATTTGGCTCTCAAAAGAAATTTCAATCGTTGTACTGTTGATATCTGGCTCTGTTGACTAATGAGTTTGCTGACCACTGACCTAGTGGAAGGTGCTCTGGCTTTACTGATGACTAATCTTCAACAGGAGCTGTTCTGAAAATTAAAAGAGCTCAACCTTGCCAAAGGGCCGAAGGTAGACCTAAGTAGGCAGTGATGGAGGGACAAGGACAGGGGGCAAAGCCACACCGCAGTCAGGCCCCGTGGTGGCAGCGGCAAGAGCTGCCCAGCTAGAGGCGACCTCTGACTAAAATGCTGAGTGTGGAATCGCGCTGGATTACGTCCCATTACAGGAACTTAAAGCAGAGAACCAGCAGTCGTTGCTGGATCTGAATGACACGCGGAGAGGGGTGGTTCTGAGAGCTGCCCGGGGCTGCTTGCGGCAGGGGGCCGGGCCCAGGATGACCAAGGGGCGGCTCGTCCCGCACTGCTCGTCCAGAGGGAGTCAGTCCACAGGAACGGTGGCGAACACTGCACAAACTTGTGACTTGGGAAGGGCAAGGCATTTATCTCAGCTCCCAGTTTAGTGAATCTTATTTTTCTAATTTTTTTATAGAAATGGAATGATACCCTGCATATTTTTCTAAAACTTGCTTTCTTCTTTTACTATATCCTGGAGATTTTTCTGTTGGTCAGTATAAAAGTCAACCTCTTTCCTTTTTACCGCTTATGAGACACTTCATGCCGGTGGTGCCGTATGTGGCGCCTCTAGCCCTCTTCTCTGGATACTTGGGATTTACCACATGCCCTGGAGGCCCCCCCACACACACACACACACTGGGCAGCGACTCTTACCTTCCTGACAGTCATTATGACAAAATACAACTGGAGACGGGGTGGACTGAAGCAACGATCTGGAAAAGGAAGGGCTTGCTATTACTCATGAGACTTTCAAGAGGTTCGATGCAGCTAGTCCTGCTGCCCGGCAGGCCCTGCACCGTGTCAGCGCTCCACACACGGCCTCTGGGCAACGTCTGTCACGCGCATTGTGAACACTGTCCCAAGTGGAGAGCATTCTAGAGTAGACCCACTATGCTCGGGCTTCCCTCCCCTCCCCGCTCCTCTTCTCTCCTCTCCACCCCCTTCCTTCTCTCCCCTTTCCTCTCCCTCCTACCCCTCTTCTCTCCCAGAGGATCCCCTTAAGCAGCTGCTGCTCGGCCTGCAGTCCTTCCTCCAAGAGCCCAACTCTGACCACTGGTTTCCTTCACAGAACTTATCACAACTCAACATTATTTTACTTGTTTTCTGTGTCTCATTAAAACAGAAGCTCCCTGAAGAAACGTGTGGTTACCATTTCCTCAGCACCAATCATGATGCCCGGCCCAGTAGACACCCAAATAACTGAGTAATGAAAGGCGTAAATAGGCCCTGGCCAGCTGGCCCATGGTAGAGCACCAGCCCGGCATGTGGATGTCCTCAGTTCAATTCCTGGTCAGGGCACCCTTCCCCCCTCTCTCTTCCTCTCTTCCCCTCTTGCAGCCATGGCTCGACTGGTTGGAGTGAGCTGGCCCCAGACGCTGAGGATGTCTCCATGGCCTCTGCCTCAGGCACTAAAAAAATGGCTCCATTGCTGAGCAACTGAGCAATGCCTGACTGGGCAGAGCAGCGCCCCCTAGTGGGCTGCCCGGGGGATCCCGGTCGGGGCGCCTGCGGGAATCTGTCTCTGCTTCCCTCCCTCTCACCAAAATATAAAAGTAAATAAAAAATAAAAAAAAGGTGTAAGTCCTCCCAATCAGGGGACATGTGCTGGGAGCCTGCACTCCCCACCCCCTTGCGTCTACTCAGAGAGCAGAGGCAAGCTGCTTCCTCCGGCCCCCTAAGCTTGGGTAGAACTGTTCCCCTCATCTGCTGCCCTCCCCAGCCTGCCCCTGGTTTGTTGCTTCAGTTTCATTTCAGAAACAAACTTCCTGCTCTGGGTGCACCACTGCCCCAGTCACCGACCATCCTTACGAAACTATTTCCACCACGAACCATTCATGGTTGACCCGTGGTGACAGCACTCATACAAAAAACTAATTCCAGGTGACAAATCCACTGTTTCAATCCATCCTGCAAAAACAGCGTAAATGCCAGGCCTGAGCTAATCCTCAGTAAGCGATCACTGACAACTGTCTTTGTGAAGAACATTTAAGCTTCTGGACAAATGCACGTTCTAACATGAGAGACCGACGCCAATACGCACCTCAGGTGTTCCAGTTCCAGGGGCAGGTTGTAACCCAGCAACCTGTGCAGCTGCTTCACTCTGGTCTCCCTGGTAAACTTAATTCTCAGCACTTGATTTAGGTATCTTGCAAAAAAAAGGGAAGAAGCAAAAAGCATTGCTCTATTTACCTCAGCTTGTCCTTGGGTTCCAGTTAAATATAACCACATAACACCAGGGGCACCCCATCTCAGTGACAGGGAAAGGAGAGGGGGTGGGGCTCAGGGCACTCAGGGAAGCAGGGTCCTGCCCATCCACCCACTCCGGGGCATCTGTGCAAATATGCCTCTTCCTGATCGGCATGGGAGAAAGAGCTACTCACGAGGCAGACACTGCCACCCACGGCGGCACCGCAGCCCTGCGCACTCTGGACACGCTAGGCGCTCCCAATGCAAAAGTACGCTGGGGCCAGTACTGACCACTTACTTTTCCATTGTTCCAAAAAGCCATTTTGGTTCCTTATTGAATGGCATTTTCATGCCATGAAATGTAGCCATTTTCTCAGCTATTTCCGCAGAAATATCTGGCAAACTTAATTCTTCAGTGTTTAAACGCCGGCTCTGAAATAAAAAAGGACATCAGAAAATTATATTTCTCCAGGAAACCTAGGAAGTGTGAGCTCACAGGACTGGTAAGAATGAGAAGTCAGGTGTTGTGGGCATCAAAGTACCAGCCAGTGCACAAAATTCCCTTAAGAATTGGCACTGTGGGCCCTGGCCGGTTGGCTCAGCGGTAGAGCGTCGGCCTGGCGTGCGGGGGACCCGGGTTCGATTCCCGGCCAGGGCACATAGGAGAAGCACCCATTTGCTTCTCCACCCCCACCCCCTCCTTCCTCTCTGTCTCTCTCTTCCCCTCCTGCAGCCAAGGCTCCATTGGAGCAAAGATGGCCCGGGTGCTGGGGATGGCTCCTTGGCCTCTGCCCCAGGCGCTAGAGTGGCTCTGGTCGTGGCAGAGCGACACCCCGGAGGGGCTGAGCATCGCCCCCTGGTGGGCAGAGTGTCGCCCCTGGTGGGCGTGCCGGGTAGATCCTGGTCGGGTGCATGTGGGAGTCTGACTGTCTCTCCCCGTTTCCAGCTTCAGAAAAATACAAAAAAAAAAAAAAAAAAAAAAAATTGGCACTGTGCCTGACCAGGCGGTGGCGCAGTGGATACAGCGTCGGACTGGGATGCAGAGGACCCAGGTTCAAGACCCCGAGGTCGCCAGCTTCAGTGCGGGCTCATCTGGTTTGAGGAAAAGCCCACAAGCCTGAACCCAAGGTTGCTGGCTCGAGCAAGGGGTTACTCGGTCTGCTGAAGGCCCGCGGTCAAGGCACATATGAGAAAGCAATCAATGAACAACTAAGGTGTTGCAACGCGCAATGAAGAACTAATGATTGATGCTTCTCATCTCTCTCCGTTCCTGTCTGTCTGTCCCTGTCTATCCCTCTCTCTGACTCACTCTCCATCTCTGTAAAAAATAAAAAATAAAATAAAAAAATGAGAATTGGTACTGTGCCCAAAGATGGTGGCCCAGCAGTTGCAAGGGCACTTCCTAGTGAGGAGCAGGTCACCATCAAAGGTCGATTTCATTTTGAACTTTTTAATTGAGAGAAGGTCCCTCTCACACATAGTCACTGGCTCTGCCCACTGTCCACTTGACCCCACACTGAACACAGTCCTCTCTGCCATACGCAGGAGACATGTGGCATTGAGGAGCGCCACAGCTCATGAGACAAGTCCCTCTCCTCACAGTGGCAACCCCAGCACCTGCCTCCAGCTCTTGCCTCACCTGCCAGAGAGCTTTCAACAAAGAGGCAGAGGTGCCCCGCAGGGAGGACTCATCCCAGTCTCCTAACGCAGCCGAGGCCTGCGTGTGGCTGCCTCCCACAGTGCTGCCCCGCAGGGAGGACTCATCCCAGTCTCCTAACGCAGCCGAGGCCTGAGTGTGGCTGCCTCCCACAGTGGTGCCCCGCAGGGAGGACTCATCCCAGTCTCCTAACGCAGCTGAGGCCTGTGTGTGGCTGCCTCCCACAGTGCTGCCCCGCAGGGAGGACTCATCCCAGTCTCCTAACGCAGCCGAGGCCTGTGTGTGGCTGCCTCCCACAGTGCTGCCCCGCAGGGAGGACTCATCCCAGTCTCCTAACGCAGCCGAGGCCTGAGTGTGGCTGCCTCCCACAGTGCTGCCCCGCAGGGAGGACTCATCCCAGTCTCCTAACGCAGCTGAGGCCTGTGTGTGGCTGCCTCCCACAGTGCTGCCCCACAGGGAGGACTCATCCCAGTCTCCTAACATAGCCGAGGCCTGCGTGTGGCTGCCTCCCACAGTGGTGCCCTGCAGGGAGGACTCATCCCAGTCTCCTAACATAGCCGAGGCCTGTGTGTGGCTGCCTCCCACAGTGCTGCCCCGCAGGGAGGACTCATCCCAGTCTCCTAACGCAGCCGAGGCCTGCATGTGGCTGCCTCCCACAGTGCTGCCCCGCAGGGAGGACTCATCCCAGTCTCCTAACGCAGCTGAGGCCTGTGTGTGGCTGCCTCCCACAGTGCTGCCCCGCAGGGAGGACTCATCCCAGTCTCCTAACGCAGCCGAGGCCTGTGTGTGGCTGCCTCCCACAGTGCTGCCCCGCAGGGAGGACTCATCCCAGTCTCCTAACGCAGCCGAGGCCTGAGTGTGGCTGCCTCCCACAGTGGTGCCCCGCAGGGAGGACTCATCCCAGTCTCCTAACGCAGCTGAGGCCTGTGTGTGGCTGCCTCTCACAGTGCTGCCCCGCAGGGAGGACTCATCCCAGTCTCCTAACGCAGCCGAGGCCTGTGTGTGGCTGCCTCCCACAGTGCTGCCCCGCAGGGAGGACTCATCCCAGTCTCCTAACGCAGCTGAGGCCTGTGTGTGGCTGCCTCCCACAGTGCTGCCCCGCAGGGAGGACTCATCCCAGTCTCCTAACATAGCCGAGGCCTGCGTGTGGCTGCCTCCCACAGTGGTGCCCTGCAGGGAGGACTCATCCCAGTCTCCTAACGCAGCTGAGGCCTGCCTGTGGCTGCCTCCCACAGCAACTCACGCTCAGCCACCTAAGACCTGTTCGTCTTTCCCACCCCAACTGCTCCTCTGGGAAGATCCAGACATTTCTCTGAAAATAGAGTAAGGCAGCCCAGAGGTTAAGGGGGTACCCAACCTAGAGAAACCCCTGTGCAACTTCCAGCTTCCGTATTCACTTCAAAGCTACATGGCCAAGAGCACAACTTCTGTCTCTGCCCCTGTTTTCCGGTGTCTGTACAATACCAACACAACAGGAAGCTGCTGACAGGCTGCTCTGAAGCAGCGCAGACAACGCAGACGGCTCAACAGGCACCTAACCAGGGCGTCTCAAGAGACAGGGCCCTGTGCTCAGGGCCAAGGCTCACAGAGAGCATCGGGCTCCTCTCTTCAACCCTGGGTCCTCCAAACAGGATCACCACGTGATAGAACAGCACGCTTGGTTTCTAATGGCAGGACACTGCCGACTAAGGCGGCTCCCTCAGCTTTCAAGGAGCTCTTTTAAAATGACAGTAATTTGTTTGTAAATGTCAAAAATCTAAAGCTAATGTACTCAAAAATGAGCAAAACTTAGGATCCAAGTTCTGTTCCCAGGACAGAGAAAGGCAAACACGAGACTAGCTATCATTCCTAGAGATCACTACTCTGTGCGCTCTGAAAGATGGATTCTTCCTGCCCCATGCCATGGTCAAGAGCCAACCTGGAAATCACACCGAGTTTCAGGCATAGCCAAGTGAAACCACCGTTTCGGTGGTCAAAAACAGTTAAATACTGGCAGTTTCACATGGTTCACCCTAATACTTTAACAGAACTTTACATGACTCTAAAACTAGAAGAAGAGCACCAACTTCATATGTGCTCCAGCTGTGTGCCTGATCCCAGCGCACTCCAACAAGGGGTTCCCATCACTGACTAGTGTTCAGTGCTTCACCTTTCCTAAAGAGAAGCCTTACCCCATATGCATGTATTAAACAAATTTTAATTTGCTCCTACTGGGCTTTATTAAAATGGTACACTATGACCCTGGCCGGTGGTTCAGTGGATAAAGCCTAGACCCGGCATATGGACAACCAGGGTTCAATTACCAGTCAGGGCACACAGAAGTGACTATCTGCTTCTCCCCTCTTCCTCTCCAACGGCCAGTAGCTCAAATGGTTCAAGTGTGGCCCCTGGCACTGAGGATGGCTCCGTTGGAGCACATCAGCCTCAGACACTAAAAATAGTTTGACAGTCAAGCTTTGGCCCAAGACAGGGTTGCCAGGTGGATCCTGGTTGGGATGCATGCAAGACTCTGCCTCACTATCTCCCCTCCTCTCTCACCTATATTTAAAAAAATGCAACGCATACTATGTGTAGTCTCCTGTAATTTGATTTTACCAATTAATATTGTTTTTAAGATGCAACCATGTTGCCACTTATAAGCAATATGAAGTCTTATGTTTACAAAATTCTTTCAAATACTTTATGATCTCCTTTGATTCTCATGCCAGATAGATGTTACTCTCTTTACGGGGAAAATATAAAGAAAAACACTAGATGCCAAGACAGGTGCCAAGGAAGAAACTAGAAGTAAGCTCTGATTTAAGCACCCCAAGATGACAGCGGACTCAACAGCGAGCCACTGGAAGCAGCACATGGCTCTGTCCTGGGCTGCGACTCAGACAAAGGCACCGTCCCACAGCCCCCAGCTGGACGCAGGCAGAGTCCAGGAGGCACAGCCTCCCCTCAGGCAGTGTGCTGAGCTCAGCGCTGCCTGCAGGTGAGAGGGACAACGTGAAAGGGGAGCGTTCCAGGGCGAGCAGCTTTAGGGAACAACAGATGGAAAGTCTCATATATAGTTCTGATCTAGATAAACTTATCTTTGCAAGGAAGACAAAGGTTCTGTAAATTCAACTGAAATTCAGTTTTCTTTCCTTCTGATATAGTTTAAGAATACCGGTCACACTGACGACTCCAGATCCCGGCACCTGAGGCCCCCGCAGTGATGAGGCACTGACTCCGTCCGTCCTCTGTCTGTGGACACGTTAAAGTTACCAGTTCTGAACACCTCTTACCGGGATAAACTGCTCCAGGCGGCCTTGCGGAAAGATGCCGTAGAGCTTGGGCCCCAGCAACCGCTCTGCAAGAATGGCGAACATCACACTCTCCAAAACCATGGCCTCGGCCCCCTGAAACATGGCAATAAAGCAGGCGTTACCGAGGGTGGATGCAGGCCAGGCATCCGCTTTCCCACGAGTAGTTGCATCATATCCCACTCCAACTTCATGATCAGGCATGATTATCCCATTGTAAATATAAAGAAACAGGTTAACAGTTCTGATCATTTGTAAGGTATATGCTTGCAAGCACTAAACTGATGAGACCTAAATTTCAACTTCAATTTAGATCACTGACTCCAAATATAGCACATCTTCTATCAATGCTTCATTGTTCCTGTTAATTTTATTATTTTTTTAAATTTATTCATTTTAGAAAGGAGAGAGGGAGAGGAGAGAGAGACAGAGAGAGAAGGGGGAGGAGCAGGAAGCATCAACTCCCATATGTGCCTTGACCAGGCAAGTCCAGGGTTTCGAACCGGCAACCTCAGCATTTCCAGGTCGATGCTTTATCCACTGCGCCACCACAGGTCAGGCTGTTCCTGTTAATTTTAAAACTTGTATGAGCCTCACCCTTGGCATCTTATCAAAGACCGCAACAGTACCACCCCTTCTGGTGAGGGTGACTTGCTCTTCAGTGGACAGTACTGAGTGTAAGCAAAGGGGCCAAAGGGCCCTTTGTCTACTGAACTGATCTTTCGTGCTGTAAGTGTCAAAATTACTGGAGTCTGTTTTCTGGTCCCAAAAAACCCCTAGCCTGGAGCATTCGAGGTTTCTATTTTCTGCTCTTATCCCCAATCTTCTCCTCTGTCATTCAACGTTTATCTTCATGCTAAAACTTCTATGTTGTCTTCAAAACAAATGTGGATCTATAATTGTTTTGCCTTAAAAACCCATCTTTTGGATTCAAATTCATTCTGTAGTCCTTTTCCCACAAACAGCAAATTATAGCTTAAGAGTTTCCTTCTGAGCCTGACCAGACAGTGGCACAGTGGATAGTGTGTTGGCTGGGGATGCTGAGGACCCAGGTTCGAGACTTGGGAGGTTGCCGGCTTCAGCATGGGCTCGTTGGGCTCACCGGCTTGAATGTGGGGTCATAGATATCCCAAGGACACTGGCTTGAAGCCCAAAGTCGCTGGATTGAGCAAGGGGTCACTGGCTCAGCTGTAGTCCCCCAGTCAAGGCACATATGAAAAAGCAATTCATGAACTAAGGTGCCGCAACTATGATTTGATGCTTCTCATCTCCCTCCATCTATCAGTCTCTGTTTCTCTAAAAATAGAGTTCTTCTGACAAGGTGACGGAGCTGTTCTTAACCAATGCTGCACCTGAATCTCTTAAAGCTCTTTAAACCTGTGTCTGAGGAGTGGCCGGCAGGTATGCTGAGAACGCTCTCGGGGGTTCTACTTCACTCCTTACTGAGAAACATGCTGTGCTCCTGGAGGCCCCACAGCCAGAGCACCCAGCGAACATCCTCCCCGAGCACGCCCAGGCGCCACCCAACCACCTCCACGAGGGACCGGCTCAAGGGGCAGACACAGAGGCACCAGAGCCCCAAGGACGTCCTGCTCATGGAGTGGGCCCCTGAAGGCTACTTCAGCACAGCCAGCCCTGGCAGCTGATCAGCCTCGGGGTAAATCCCTCCCGCTGATGGACCAACAGCAGTGAACACTCAATTACAAGAGGGTGTACACAGCCCACACAGGGCAGAGCTGCACAGCTTGCGTGCCCCTACAGGACACCTACTACATTAAGCCACTCCATCAAGCCCAAGAGATGTAGCAACTCTACCTAATACATAGAAACACACACAGAGACGCTGTCCAAACAAGGGACAAAGAAACATGCCTCAAGTGAAAGAACAAAACTCCGGAAAAAGAACTAAACAAAATGGAGACAAGCAATCTACTAAATGCAGAGTTCACACACTGGTTACAAAAACACTCACTCAACCTAGGGGAAGAACAGACTAACTCAGAACTTGATCAGCATGAAAAAGAACATGGAAACCATAAAAAAGAACTAGTCAAGAAATGAAGGATACACTAACTGAAATGAAGACTAATTTATAGATAGATCATCAACAGTAGAGTAAAGCCAAGAATCAACTTATCAAATTAGAATACAAGGAAGCAAAAAAACCCCAATCAGAACAGCAAGAAGAAAAAAAAAAATCCAAAAACAAAAAAATGAAGACAATGTAAGGAGCCTTTGGGGTAACTTCAGCTTACCAACATGTGCATCATGGGAATGCCAGGAGAGAGACAGCAAGAAACGGAGAACCTGTCTGGGCCCTGGCCGGACAGCTCGGCTGGTCAGAACACCCTCCTGAAGCGCAGAGGGTGCCGGTTCGATCCCCAGTCTGGGCACATACAGGAGCAGATTGATGTTCCTGTCTCTCCCCCCACGCCTTCCTCTCTCGCCAAAGTCAATAAATAAACGTTAAAAAAGGAAACAAACAAAAAAACCAACGTGAAAAAATGATGACAGAAAGCTTCCCTAACCTGGTGAAGGAAACAGACATAAAAGTCCAGGAAGTGCAGAGTCCCAAACAAGAGGAACCCAAAGAGGCCCACACCAAAACACATCCTAATTAAAATGCAAAAGGTTAAAGATGCAGACAGAATCTTAAAAGAAGAGAAAATCAGTTACTTAGAAGAGAGCTCCCGTTAGGTTGCCAGCTGATTTTTCAACAGAAGCTCTGCAGGCCAGGAAGGACTGGCAAGAAAATACTCCAAGTGATGAAAATACAGACCTGCCTGGCCTGTGGTGGTACTGCAGATAAAGTATCAACCTGGACGCTGAGGTCACTGGTTTGAAACCCCAGGCTTGCCCGGTCAAGGCACATATTAGAAATTAGAAGCAAATACAAGTTGATGCTTCCCCTCCTCCCTCTCCATCCACTCTAAAAATCAATAAAGTATTTAAAAAAAAAAAAAAAAAAAAGAAGCCTGACCAGGCAGTGGTGCAGTGGATAGCATGTCGGACTAGGACACAGAAGATCCAGGTTTGAAACCCCAAGGTCACTGGCTTGAGCGTGGGATCATAGACATGACCCCATGGTTGCTGGCTTGAGCCCAAAGGTCGCTGGCTTCAGCAAGGGGTCACTTGATCTGCTGTAGCCCCCCCCCCCATTGAGGCACATATAAGAAAGTAATCAACGAACAACAAAAAAGCCGCAACAAAGAACTGATGTTTCTCATCTCTCTCCCTTCCTGTCTATCTGTCCCTATCTGTCTGTCTGTCTCTCTCTGCCACACACACATACACACAAAAGCAAAAACCTAAAACCAAGGTTATTCTACCTAGCACAGCTATCATTTAGAACCAAACTATAGACAGTTCCTCAGAGAAGGAAACAAACAAAACAAGGAAAAGCTAAAAGAGTTCATAACCACCAAACCAGTAACCCATAAAACGTTAAAGAATCTTCTTTAATGAGAACAAAAAAATTTATAAAAAATATGAACAATAAAATGAGAAGAAACACATATCAACAATTGAATTTAAAAAATGAGCAGAGGCCCTGGCCAGCTGGCTCAGCAGTAAAGCAACAGCCCGAAGTACGGAAGTCCCGGGTTCAATTCCTGGCCAGAACACACAGGAGAAGCACCCATCTGCTTCTCCACCCCTCCCCCTCTCCTTCCTCTCTGTCTCTCTCTTCCCCTCCCAAAGCCAAGGTTCCATGGAAGTAAAGTGGGCCCAGGCGCTGAGGACGGCTCCACGGCCTCCGCCTCAGGTGCTAGAATGGCTCTGGTTACAGTGGAGCAACGCCCCAAATGAGCAGAGTATCGCCCCTGGTGGGCATGCCGGGTAGATCCTGGTCGGGCGCATGCGGGAGTCTGTCTGCCACCCCCCCTTCTCACTTTGGAAAAATACAAAATTTAAAAAAAAAGTGAAAAATAAAATAAGCAGAACAGAAACAGACTCAAAGATACAGAGAACATACGTTTTGACATCTGCCAGGTGGGAAGGGAGTTAGGGGGATGGATGAAAAAGGTGAGGGGATTAAGAAGTACAAATTGGTAGTTACACAGCGATCACGGGGATGTACAGTACAGCACAGGGATACAGATCACTTAGTGAGTTATATAATGTCTAATCACGAGAGTAAACACCTGAAACTAACGTAATATTGTTATGTCAAGTGTAACTAAAAAATAAGAGAGATTAAAAAACAAAACAAGAAAGGCGCCTGGCCTGTGGTGGCACAGTAGATAAAGCATCAACCTGGAAGAGTGAGGTGGCAGGTTCGCAACACCAGGCTTGCCTGGTCAAGGCACATACAACGAGCAATGAACAACTAAGATGAAGCAACTATGCTCTCTCTCCCTCTCAAATCAGTAAATAAAATCTTTTTTTCTTTTTTTTAATTTTTAATATCTTATTTATTCATTTCAGAAAAGGGCAAGAGAGAAAGGGGGAGAGAGAAGGGGGGGAGGAACAGGAAGCATCAACTCCCATATGTGCCTTGACCAGGCAAGCCTGGAGTTTTGAACTGGCAACCTCAGCATTCTGGGTCAAAGCTTTATCCACTGCGCCACCACAGGTTAGGCAATATAAATAAAATCTTAAAAAAAAAAAAGAAACATGCTGCAGAGAATATGATCTAGACCAGGCGTGGCCAACAGTTTTTGCCCCTGGGCCGATAAGAAAGAAAACTTTTTTCACGGGCCAGATGAAATAGTAAAATTAAAAAATGTTGCCTGACCGGGCAGTGGCGCAGTGGATAAAACATCGGACTGGGATGCCAAGGACCCAGGTTGGAGACCCCGAGCTCTCCAGCTTGAGCGTGGGCTCATCTGGTTCAAGCAAAGCTCACCAGCTTGGACCCAAGGTCGCTGGCTTGAGCAAGGGGTTACTCGGTCTGCTGTAGCCCCACGGTCAAGGCACATACGAAAAAGCAATCAATGAACAACTAAGATGTCGCAATAAAAAACTAATGATTGATGTTTCTCATCTCTCTCTGTTCCTGTCTGTCTGTCCCTATCTGTCCCTCTCTCTCTTTCCGTTTCTGTAAAAAAATAAATAAATAAAAAGGTTAAATACAAAAACAATTTAAGTAAACAAAATTTTATTGTTGATGAATGAGTGAAAAAATTTTAATATACATTATTTTAATAAAAATAAAATTGCATACCATATAAATATCCAAACTGTATCGCAATCAATTGAAACTATATTTAATTAACAGAATGAGCTTGAAGGGGTTATAGCGCAAATAAAACAATTATTTCGTTTTACAAACAGCCTGGACACATTTTCAGTTATCAACTGCAGCTACCGTCTATGCTACAATGCCCCTTTTTTCAGCACACTTGACCACAAAAATAACGAACTGTTTGACCTTGGGTGTGCACTGGCAAACTGACTAAAAGAATGTGGGTTTCACATTGCCGCTAAATGTCAAACAGTTCATATCGAGTACAGATAAGTACAAAAGTTGTAAAAAAAAATTTTTTTTATAGACAGAGTCAGAGAGAGCGATAGGGACAGACAGACAGGAACGGAGGGATGAGAAGCATCAATCATTAGTTTTTCGTGGGCGTTGCAACACCTTACTTGTTCATTGATTGCTTTCTCATATGTGCCCTGACCGTGGGGCTACAGCAGACTGAGGAACCCCTTGCTTGAGCCAGTAACCCTGGGTCCAAGCTGGTGAGCTTTGCTCAAACCAGATGAGCCCGCACTCAAGCTGGCAACCTCGGGGTCTCGAGCCTGGGTCCTCTGCATCCCAGTCCAACACTCCATCCACTGCGCCACCACCGGGCCAGGCTGTAAATCTTTATAACAAAATTTTTTTAAAAGATAAAGAAGTATCGCTAATCCATTTGACCAATTATTGGAAATTAACCCTAGATTAGTCACATGCGGAATTCTTTTCCATGTATCACTATCTTCTTAAATATCTCAATTTCCAATAATCAAAGACACTTCCGCTTCTGAGTAGCTGAGATTTTAAAGTAGTGGAGAATATTAAAAATTTAATCGCAGGCCGCATAAACTGATTACGCGGGCCAGGTGTTAGTCATGCCTGATCTAGACAGACCCCATTCAAAATTAAGTGGAGCTCCTTAAAATCACGCTCATATTACTAAAATGAACTGAGACAGACTCATAGGCAATGATACAAACTAAAGTTAATGAAAAGGAAACAAAAGAAAAAAGAAATGCTACTTGCAAATGGTGCTGCATTACAGTAAAAAGTAGTTCAGGCCTGACCTCTGGTGGTGCAGTGGATAAAGCGTCGACCTGGAAATGCTGAGGTCGCCGGTTCAAAACCCTGGGCCTGCCTGGTCAAGGCACATATGGGAGTTGATGCTTCCAGCTCCTCCCCCCTTCTCTCTCTCTGTCTCTCTCTCCTCTGTCTCTCTCCTCTCTAAAAATAAAATAAAATAAAATTAAAAAAAAAAAAAAAAAAGTAGTTCAGTCACTTGAAGGGTTACACTGGTGGGGAAGATGGATCCACTGGTACTCCCCACAGTGCTAGTCCAGCCACCACCTGGTAATTCCCACACTTACGGTCTAACTACCACCTGTGAGGACCAACCTTGATTTACTAATCAGAAGTTTTGTATTAATGACTGCTATGAACCATTGTAGCCTTAACTCCCAATGTGATGGTATCTGGAGTGGGGCGTTCGAGCGGTGACTAGGTTTAGCTGAGGCCATAAGGTTAGAGAGCCCTAATGGGAGCCGTGCTCTTGTGAGACACATTAGAGAACTCTCACTGTTCTCTCTCCCTTCGCCATGTGAGGGCACAGCAAGAGACTGGTGGCTGCCAGGCGGGAAGAGGGCTCTCATCAGAACCCAGCCTGTGCCCGACCTCCAGCCTCCAGAAGTGTAGACATCAATGTCTGTCGTTTACACCCCTAGGGAGTTTATTACAGCAGCCAGAGCAGACTTAGACAAGGACAACAGGAACAAGGCATTGATCTATCACAAGTTAATGAGGCCCTTGCGGGTTGGCTCAGTCAGTTAAAAGCATCGCCCCGAAACAACAAGGTTGTGGGTTCGATCCTCGATCAGGGCACACACAGAAAACCAAAAAATGCACGACTGAGGGCCTGGCCAGTTGGCTAGTGCTGAGGTTGCAGGTTCAATCCCCGGTCAGTCAGGGTACATATAAGAAGGAACCAAGGAGTGTACAACAAAGTGGAATGAGCTGATGCTTCTCTCTCTCTCAAATCAACGGAAACATTTTTTTTTTCCCCCTGTATTTTTCTGAAGCTGGAAACGGGGAGAGACAGTCAGACAGACTCCCGCATGCGCCCAACCGGGATCCACCCGACACGCCCACTAGGGGCGACGCTCTGCCCACCAGGGGGCGATGCTCTGCCCCTTCAGGGCGTCACTCTGCAGCGACCAGAGCCACTCTAGCGCCTGGGGCAGAGGCCAAGGAGCCATCCCCAGCGCCCGGGCCATCTTTGCTCCAATGGAGCCTTGGCTGCGGGAGGGGAAGAGAGAGACAGAGAGGAAGGAGAGGGGGAGGGGTGGAAAAGCAGATGGGCACCTCTCCTATGTGCCCTGGCTGGGAATCGAACCTGGGTCCCCCGCACGCCAGGCCGACGCTCTACCGGTGAGCCAACCGGCCAGGGCCGGAAACATTTTTTAAGTTAATAAATTTTAGAGCAGAATTTGACTGACATCAGACAAGTTTTATTTTTAAAACCTTAATGAATGAGAACTCCTGAATCTCTACTTAGCTGGCAAAACTTCGTCCCTCATACATCTGACTACCAGCAAGCCTATGCAGGGGACAGTCATTTCACCCCGTCTGGCCTGGAGTGCAGAATCAGACAGGCCCCACAGGAGAGTGCAGCAAGGTCGGCAGACGTCTCTCTAACTCCACACTTGAACCCCAGAGAGCAGCAGCCCAGCACCCCACCTGCTGGGACAGAACGGGAAGCCAGCGCAGGACGAGCGGCTGACCTCGGCACCGGGCCCAGCACTGGCTATCTGCCATCTGAACAACTTCCCATCTCAAATCCACCATTCCCCAGTCTAGGTCCCGAGTTAGAATTTGTTTTAAACTTCCCTCTGTGTAGAAGACTAAGCTAAAGGGCACTGAGGCCAGCACTGTATAATACACATACATGTATCTAATCTAAATATCCCTTAGGTTGCGGAGTTTCAAATTGTATAGCGCCACACCCACTCTATTATTTCAGAAGTGTTTTACACTCAGTACAGGGCTCTGGAGCTGACTGCACCTGAACACACATGGTCCAGAGCCCGTCAGAGCCGAGTCATCGCCAGAAACGGGGACGATGGAAAGAGATCTGAGAGTGCTCCAATCTTTGTACACTGCTCTGACACTGGAAACAAGAAACACCTCTGTTCTTATCAGAGACCGGAGCTCAGCATTTATTCGCAATAGTGAGAAAGGGGGCTGTAGAGCGAAGAATTGGAAAGGACGAAAATGAAAGAAAACAGTCAAAAGTAAGACAAATGGGCCGGTTAAGAAGGCTTGTAGGTGACCTCCAAATGCATGCATGAACCACCGGCGGTCACTTTAGAACTGGTCTCCCAGCACCTCGCTGCTTGCTACTTAGGGAGAGCGCGCACCCAGGAGACGGGTAGCGGAGCATGGCACCCAGGCAGGGGCCGGGTGGTGCGAGAGAAGAGGGGCCGCAGACCTCCAGCGACAGGAAGAACACGGGACCAAGTCTGAGTCGGGGGGCTGACAAGAGAGCAAGCCGGGGAGAGGGCCTTGGGCTGAACTGCGAACTTACAGCGGTCAGCACAACAGCACGTGAGCTAAGCACAGAGACAAGGAGTAAGAGAGAATTTTACTTGGCGTCTGTCTCCCGGCTGCCTTACTAGGGGAAGGGTCCTGTTAAATGCTGCTGAGACAAGTCAAAGTAAAATGAAAACTGAAAATAGACTTTGGATTTAGCATCATGAAGGCCCCAGAGCTCCATTTTCAACTACTAGGAAGTACAAAGGTCTCCAGACAAAGGGCTCCAAATGGCTGAAGACAATGTCCATCCTGCGATTTCTCAGCCAGTTCGGGACCCCAGCTCAGGGTCTCCAGAGCAGGGCACATGCAAAACCGCCTCCGAAACACAGGACAAAGTATCAGCACTTTTATTTCTTTGTACTCTCACCGCTTTTTAATGTCTATGTCTTGATGATTTTAATAACCAGCACACACACACCCCTTTACAAACTTGCACATATCGGGACAGTATGCTCAAAAGTTGTTTACTCCCGCCTGACCAGGCAGTGGCGCAGTGGATAGAGCGTCGAACTAGGATGCGGAGTACCCAGGTTTGAGACCCTGAGGTCACCGGCTGGGCACAGGCTCATCTGGTTTGAGCAAGGCTCACCAGCTTGGACCCAAGGTCGCTGGCTCGAGTAAGGGGTCACTCGGTCTCATATAGCCCCTTGGTCAAGGCACATATGGGAGAGTAGTTAATGAACTAAAGTGCCACAACCAAGAATTGATGCTTCTCATCTCTCTCCCTTCCGGTGTCTGTCCCTCTCTCTGTCTCTGTCACACACACACACACACACACACACAATGTTGTTTCCTCCCTGCAGTGTGCAGATACCTGGCTCTAGACTCCCCGTTTCTGAGCCCCAAAGAGGGGACCAGGTGATCCATCAGCGCTCTGGACCTCAACCTCTTCTAAAAATATGCATTTCAGAAAGGGGAGTCATTCTAAAGCGAATCTTGTAATTGAGGAGGAAGACACCTTTCCTACCTGGGTGCCTTGCATAAGAAAAAACTCTCCTACCTGTCCAGGGCGAGTGGCCACAAGAACAAAGGGGCAGTGACAGACACCACACAGCCGTCAACCGCCATCTGAATATCATGCACAAATGTTAGCTCAAACGGCCGTCTGTCTCTAAGCACCCCAACTGCTCTCAGGTTGCCCTGAAGACCAGCGTGCACTCCTCCAATCTCAGCAGGGACTGGGAACATCCGTCCTGTCTCCCTGAGCTGGCTCCCACACACCAAGAGCCCGCCCCTGAGACAGACAGACCAGGGCGCTCCAGGTACGGCCACTGCAGGGTGGCCGAAGCCGGCTAGCAGGTCACACCTCACACAGACGCAGAATGAACTTCGTTACTTACTTGAAATTCACTTTCTTTCTGAGCTTGTTCGGATCCCTCTTTATTACAGGACCTCTACGAATGAGAAAAAGCAGACACTTCCGGTGAGAGGGGAAACACAAAGCAGACACTAACTCTGCAATCACCAGAACAGCCAGGGTTAAACATCACACATTTTTAATGAGTGTTTCTCAGCCCACTGATGTCTAAATTGCACCACCAGTGTCCAGCACTAGTACCAACACTTGAGGAGTTGCTTCGTTTCTTTACAAGAAAAGGGACGTGCTGTTGAGACCAAATAGCTGTGACTCACAATCACTCTGGTGTACCGTTTTCGCAATTTCATTGTTAGAGGAAAGTCAGTAGAGGGCGCTCTTCCAACCAGGGCTTCCACAGACGAATGGCCAATCTGAGTCTCACCACTTAGTAAGGCAGGTCTCCATCTGGGGGAGGCTTTCTTCCCGCAAGAACAGGAGCGTTCACTTGCCTGTGGCAAGCAAGGTCCACACAGAACTTGGACAGAGAAGAAAGCCCTGTGCAGGCAGGCGACTTGGCACAGAGTCTGTGCAGACAAGCCTGCCAACTTGCCTTTCAGACTAACTCTATTCATTCCACTCAACATGAATTTGTCCTCCACCAAAAAGGTTTGTGCAAACTTAATAAAGTCCCTAAACTATTTCACATATTAACATATGAAAAGATACTTTTACATCACTTTCCTCAATGAAATTGCAAATTACTGGTAACCAAGATTCTAGCAGTAACAACAACTAGATTATTAACTACCATCTGCAACTAACTCTCTGGCTACCTTTTCTTCATGGCACAGATCATACCTTCTAAGAGCAACCCCCACCCCAAGTGCTTAAAAAACCTGCATACTATCTTTTCATCAGAGGATGCGGAAAAGCAAGTCATGTCAAAATTTTATATTCAAATACTGCCTCTAGAAATATGTTGTTTAAATTAAAGTCTGCTTATGTCAGACACAGAAGGAAGCCCATAAACTCTACAAATGTTAAGGTAAAAGGTTCTTGAACACCCCATGAAAACATACCTTTCCACTCCACAGCTTTATCAAAAATACCTGTACCAAGGGCGGAAAGTACGGACAGGGAGAAAAATGCCATGTTAAGCAACACCAGCTCCTCTAACACCGTTCAAAACACCTAGTGATTTAAAGCAACACTCATTCACCAGACTCAGACTGAAATAACATTCCACTGATGTCTTAATGCATTTTGTATAAACAGTTTACATGTTCTAGCTTACTCAATATAAAAGTAAACGAAATTTTCATGTGCATGAAGCTATCTTCAAAGACTTGCACTTACATATATTCAATAGTATCTTTACCATACAGTTAAGCACATTTTGTACAAAGTACAGAAAATACAAATGGGGTATATCATATTTTCATTTGTGTAATATGCATCTCTCAGATGAAAGACGGTACAGGTTAAATCCCATTACAATGAGAGCTACAAAATGAAAATACCAAAGAAATACTTCTAGACTTCTGCTGATGGCTTGGTGTATGACAGAGAAACCACAGGGGGGAGTAATCAGGTATCATGAAGTCCTGACTCCCTTCCATACTCTAAAATACTCATGGCTGCACAGTTACCTGAGACTTAGTCTCCCCTCCCCAGTGGTATACAAGTCACTAATGAATATGGACTCCATCTTTTATTTACATTTTTCCCAAAAGCACCAAGCAAATCACAGTGCTTCAACACATTTTGGATAGCATGAATTAATGAACACTGGCACCATGCTCTTCAAGACGGCCAGCTGAAGGTGCAACCCAGGGCGACAGAGCCAACCAGTTACGGCTAACTCACACCCACAGTCCCAGCAGAAGGAAACTGGCCATCGTGTTAACACGAACTCTGAGTAGGGCCGAAATGCCCCCAAAACATTATGTCCTCGTGCTGCTTCTTGCCAAGGAAAGTTAAGCACAAAAGATGTTCTGTAATCTGATACATTGTATATTGATATTTGTAGGGAAAGCTCTAAGACAAATAAGGAATCTAGATATCCTAATGACGTTTGCTGTAACGGGATTTGACCTGTACAGAATTCTAAATGGCTACAGTTATTCCTATGCTGTTATTATTCAAACTGTATCTTCTTAGGGAGATACAGTTAATGGGTTATTAAGCCAACAGAAATCCCTTTTCCTTGTCTAATGGTGCTCTGAAAAGCAAGTCACTTCATCCAAAGTTAGAATTGGCTTAGTTTCCAAGGCCATTCCTTTTGAACATATTAGCATCCTTAAGTAAAAATAACTTACCGACCCTGCCCACTCCATTCAGCCCCCAAATGCATGCATTACTTATACCATAAGAGCACCACCATGAAGGCAAGATGGACTTCTGCCATAGTCAACCTTCTGTTCTGTTTCCTCAGTACAGAATGCTCAGGGCCCCTCAATCCTGTAAATAAAGCCAGGAAATCTCAAACCAAGGCAGCTGTGAAAAGGTAAGAGAGAGGCCTCCTCCTGAGGTGAGCCAAGACAGACACATTGCCAAAATAAGGTCCGAGAAGGTTTCTGTCTGGGAAGACAGTGAGTGAAATATATCTCGTAATCTGTGGGATTTTACTTCAGAAACAATTTATCCGAAGCAGATATTAAAATACATTGTACAAATATTTAACATGACTTCAAATTTTTTGCCTACTTGTACATTCATAAAAATGAACTTTCATAAGTTATAAAACACTGAAAAGTTTTTACATTAGAAATATGAATACTAATTATGTAATATATCATTACTAAGGTTTTTTTAAATATAAACATTTTTTTATTTATTCATTTTAGAGAGAAGAGAGAGTGAGTGAGAGAGGAGGAGAACGGGGGAGGAGCAGGAAGCATCAACTTCCACATGTGCCTTGACCAGGCAAGTCCAGAGTTTTGAACTGACGACCTCAGGGTTCCAGGTCGACACTTTATCCACTGTGCCTCCATAGATCAGGCTAATTACTAAGATTTTTTGATGTGAACATTATTCTGGTCATTTTCTAAAAATCACCCTAGATACAGATTAAAACATTCATGGAAGAAATGATACGATTTCTAAAATCTGCTCCAGCCTGACCGGGCGGTGGCGAAGTGGATGGAGCGTTGGACTGGGATGTGGAGGACCCAGGCTCGAGACCCCGAGGTCGCCAGCTTGAGCGTGGGCTCACCTGGTTTGTGCAGAGCTCAACAGCTTGGACCCAAGTTTGCTGGCTCGAGCTAGGGGGTTACTCGGTCTGCTGAAGGCCCATGGTCAAGGCACATGTGAGAGAGCAATCAATGAACAACTAAGGTATCGCAACAAAAAAACTAATGATTGATGCTTCTCATCTCTCTCTGTTCCTGTCTGTCCCTGTCTATCCCTCTCTCTGACTCTCTGTCTCTCTAAAAAAAATAATAATAATAAAATAAAATAAAATCTGCTCCAGAATCACCCTGGCAAATGAATGAGGGTAAAGATGAAGGAAGACTGGTCAGTGGGAAGGATGAATTTGGGGCACTTGGGGTTCATACACTCTTCTACTCTACTTCTTTATGTATCTGGAATTCTCCATAATCAAGTTTTTTTTTAAAGAAACACAGAGCCTGACCAGGCGGTGGCAGAGTGGACAGAGCACTGGACTGGGATGCAGAAGACCCAGACTACTTCAAGTTACCTAATGTTTCACAATCTGACCATTTACTACTTCTTTGAATTTAAGTCATTGTTCAAGATAAGCTATTATCATGGAACAGTTCTTAACAAAAGGTTCCTCCAGTGATGAGGAAACTAGGGGGTTTTTTTGGTATTTTTTACAGAGACAGAGAGAGAGTCAGAGAGAGGGATAGAGACAGACAGGAACGGAGAGAGATGAGAAGCATCAATCATTAGTTTTTTGTAGCGACACCTTAGTTGTTCATTGATTGCTTTCTGATATGTGCCTTGACCGTGGGCCTTCAGCAGACCGAGTAACCCCTTGCTTGAGCCAGCAACCTTAGATCCAAGCTGGTGAGCTTTGCTCAAACCAGATGAGCCCGCGCTCAAGCTGGTGACCTTGGGGTCTTGAACCTGGGTCCTCCACATCCCAGTCCAACGTTCTATCCACTGCGCCACTGCCTGGTCAGGTGAGGAAACTAGTTTTATGACTGAACTACTTTAATACAGCCACATGATTAGTGAGACGAAACAAAGCAGTCTTGTTTTCCCAGAGTCTGAGCATGTGTGTGCACATAAATCAGTCCAAATGGCATGGACTGGCACACAGCTATCTAGATGTCATGTGTACTACCTGAAACACTGGTCTTCAAAGTATCTTTAAAGATCCAACATTGCTGAGCTGCTGGAGAGATAGGCTGGTAGAAGTGATGAGCCAGCTACAAAGGACATGTCATCAACAGTGTAACTGACCAGCCTGACCAGGCAGTGGCGCAGTGGATAGTGTTGGACTAGGATGTGGAAGACCCAGGTTCGAGACCCCAAGGTCACCAGCTTGAGCGCAGGCTTATCTGGTTTGAGCAAGGGGTCACTCTGTCTGCTGTAGCCCCCTGGTCAAGATACATATGAGAAAACAATCAATGAACTAAGGATCCGCAATGAAGAATTGATGCTTCTCATCTCTCTCCCTTCCTGGCTGTCCCTATCGGTCCCTCTGTTTGACTCTGTCTGTCACCAAAAAAAAAAAAAAAAAAAAAAAAAAGGCAGTGTAACTGACCAGAAATGTTACCTAAGAAATCAAATCGAGCCTGACCAGGCAGTGGCGCAGTGGATAGAGTGTCAGACTGGGATGCAGAAGACCCAGGTTTGAGACCCCGAGGTCACCAGCTTGAGCGCGGACTCATCTGGTTTGAACAAAGCTCACCAGCTTGGACCCGTGCTGGCTCGAGCAAGGGGTTACTCTGTCTGCTGAAGGCCCGCGGTCGAGGCACATATGAGAAAGCAATCAATGAACAACTAAGGTGTCGCAACGAAAAACTAATGATTGATGCTTCTCATCTCTCTCCGTTCCTGTCTGTCTGTCCCTATCTATCCCTCTCTCTGACTCTCTCTCTGTCCCTATATAAAAAAAAAAAAGAACCCAGACTCTCATGCTCACCCTGAGAATAACAGACGTTTGTCCTCTTCTGAATACTCAGCAGCTGTGACACTCACTGGTCCTGGCACAACATGGGCTTCTTACTGTGTAAGCTGCAGCTCTGAGGACTTCTAAGGTCCCCCCCCTGGACTCTGACCATGCTCAGTTCTTTAGAGAGAAGAGATCCTCATCACGGGGGTGGCACCTGTCACCAGTCCTCTCTGGTGGGCGGGGTGAAAACTGGGTGAGATGCGACTCCACAGAGGTGCACCAGTCACCTTCTCAACATCACCACGAACCCTAACCTTCCTTTTCCAGGTTTCCATGAAAACATTCTGTAACTGCAGCTTTGATGTTTTCTTACAGCATTTCTGGGAAATATTTTACAGCACATGTTAAAATGTGCGATGACAATGCAGTGATTTAAAATAAAGCTTATGTGATTAGTGAATGAATACACTGAATTAAAAAATTTAGACATACAAGTGAGTTCTACTATTTTATGGTAGTCTCAAGAGTATCTTCAATTATCCTAAGGAACATTCTAAGACAATTTGATCCTTCTAAGCTCTGCAAAATCCAATGACTTGGTTAACATCTACAGGAGACGGCACTTCTACATAGTAAGTCAGTAAATATAGGTAAGTGGAAAGAAGTCTTGGTAAAGAAGGCTCCTCTCGCCTGACCTGTGGTGGCGCAGTGTTTGATAAAGCGTTGACCTGGAATGCTGAGGTTGCCGGTTCAAAACCCTGGGCTTGCCCGGTCAAGGCATATATGGGAGTTGAAGCTTCCTGCTCCTCCCCCCTTCTCTCTCTCAATCTCTCTCTCTCTCTCTCCTCTAAAATGAATAAATAAATAAAAATTTAAAAAAAAAAAAAGAAAGCTCCTCTCAGGACATTCTCAAAATTTATGTCTGATCAGGGTAACCTGCTGCCCCAAGACTCCCAGGACGCCTGAGGTGAAAGCACCTTCAGCAGAGACAGCCCGAGGGTTGAATTGGAAGCAGTTTGTTTCCAGGAAGAGAGCCGTGACTTCTCCAGCCTGTGTCTCTGTCCAGTGTCTCTGTCCACTTCGGTTCAGCCTGCTGAACTGATAAAGCTCTCAGGACCCAGCGAAGACATGGAAAGACTACAAGACTACAAAGTGATCGGATAAGAAAGAAAGCCTGTTCCCATCTCTGACCAAAATATCAATATAGTCATGATATTTCCTTCATGCTAAAAGCGATTATCAAGGAAAAGGTTAACACTTCAAATGACTTCTCAGGTTGAGGCCCATAAATCGGTAAAATTACTAAATGTCTGTCATTTTCTACTGAGGAAACAGAAGAAGGAGCTCTGATTTGCTCTGGACAAAAACAAAACCCCCCAAACAAAAAGTGACATATGTAATACATAACATTCTGACATCTTCATTACTGTACCTCTTTAAACAGAGCACAAACTGTAGCTGGTGCTACTCAACAAAAGCATTACAACTTTCTTTATTAACAGCATTTCTCGAAACCAAGAACTCAGAGAAGGAAATGAGAGCTGTAGAGAATGTGCTGACTTCAGAGGACTCATACTATACCGTGAATCGTGTCTGTCACCTGGAAACCAGAGTGCTCCAGGCACGATCGCATGGGCAGCCTGCAGCAGAGAACACATGCACATACAGCTAAAGTGGTACATTGCCCCCCACGCCCATCGCCCCCCACACAAAGACATTCCTTCCCAGAGGTGGGCTGCAGTCACATCACCGCTCCGGGGGCCAGAAATCTGTACTGGGTTCATGCTAAAAATCTCAAACATAATTTAAGACCAGCAAGACAAAGACACTTTGAATATGTCACAGTTAGACACAGTCGTGTGTGGTTTATTTAGTTATCAAAAGAAGGCACCAAAGCAGGTATGGAAGTACTACGTACCATAATTTGGCGAATATCTCTGGCGAGTATTAACTAAAGAAATATTGGGTGAGACCAAATAGGAACACAATACTAGAAAAATGTTTGCATTCTGAGAGGTAATTTTAACTACCTTAGAGACGGATATAATTACACCATACTCAAAATACAAGGGATTATTTTTAAAGCAGAGTAAATAAAACAACTTATACTCATGATGACATTAATCTAATGAGAAAACAACATGGAGGTCAGACTGTTCGGTTACCAGGGACATGTGCTTTCAGTCTCCCGGGGCCAAAGCAGGGCTCTGCACGAAGGGGCATCAGCCATACTGTCTGCACAGGAAAGGTGACCTTAGTTCCAGAGAGAAACGTCAATCTCTCAGCAGCCAAGATCTCACTAGTAACTATACGGGCTGTTCCACATTTTATTATGGTTTAATTTTTAATTAAACTGGAGCTGTGAGAAAATGTTTTCTGCATTCAAAAAAGACTGTACTGCAGTTGAACCATTTGAGTCACATATCTGCGTTGTGCCTTAATACCTCTAACTGTATTATGGTTAGTACTCAAACAAGCACTAATATTAGTCTTCTATTACTCAAAAACAAATCAAGACCATTTTCCCGACAACATTCGAGAGATCTTTGATGTGTACTATAGACATCTATGCCTGCGAGACCGTTCAGAAACGGTGAGGCCCAATCTCTCCATGCATGCCCAAAAGGGACTGGCCCAACACAGTCACTGTTCTGACGGAGGAAGAGACAGAGCATTCCTCTGAGACTTCTGCGAACGGGCACAGGTCACAGTGAAGGGACAATACGTACTGACACTTGTGTCTTCCACAGCTCATGATAAATAAGCAAACTGGTTATTTGTAATCAGCCAAACTTGCTTCTCTGAAAAGGCTGCTACCGGACGCTGCGGAGCACATGCTCCTTCCCAGTATCAGAAGGGAAAAGAATCAAGTTACATTTATAGCTAATCTTTCTGTGTCAAGCTTTCTTCTGGCAATGACATCTCTTACCACAATGGCAAAAGCTAAACTAGCACTTCTCAAAACTCCTATTAAATCAAAAACAAAAAAACAAGAAAAAACAACCTCCCATTAAACCATCCTACTTTAAGTTAACTTTATAGTTGAATTCAGTTTTCATCATCTACAAAGCAAATGAAAATAACCTCCTCTATTAAAATTAAAGTTAAAATTTAAGCTACTCTCTGTGAAATAGACACTAAATTATATTAACGTGTATTGTTTGAAGAGCACACCAATATTTCTCTGTTTATTCTCTACAAATAATATTGGACAGATGTTTCTCAAAGCTGCACAATCAAAAGGACGTTACAGCCCTGGCTGGATGGCTCCACTGGTAGAACGTCAGCCCGATACACCAGGGCTGCAGATTCGATCCTCAGAGCACAGACAAGAATCAGCCAAAATTGGCCCTGGCCGGTTGGCTCAGTGGTAGAGCGTCGGCCTGGCGTGCAGAAGTCCCGGGTTCGATTCCCGGCCAGGGCACACAGGAGAAGCGCCCATCTGCTTCTCCACCCCTCCCCCTCTCCTTCCTCTCTGTCTCTCCCTTCCCCTCCCGCAGCCAAGGCTCCATTGGAGCAAAGATGGCCCAGGCACTGGGGATGGCTCCTTGGCCTCTGCCCCAGGCGCTAGAGTGGCTCTGGTCGCAACAGAGCAACGCCCCGAGGGGCAGAGCATCGCCCCCTGGTGGGCAGAGCATTGCCCCCTGGTGGGCGTGCCAGGTGGATCTGGTCGGGTGCACGCGGGAGTCTGTCTGTCTCTCCCCGTTTCCAGCTAAAGAAAAATACCAAAAAAAAAAAGAAAAAGAAAAAAGAATCAGCCAAAATCAATAAAATTAAAAAAAAAGGATGCTGCAACTGCATTTATATAGCCAACTTAGAGCATACCAGTTACATCTGAATGAGTGCAGAACAAGCACAGAGATGCTTGTGTGCTTTCATCTTAGGCAGAGGAAAACGAAAGGAAAGAATTTTGAGCTGTCCTGTATTTAACTCTTTACTTATATTCTGGAACGGGCTGTTTCCTCGTCCAACACAAGATTTTTCATAAGCCATTGAAAATGAACACGAACCCTAAATAAGACCTCCAGGACACAATCAGGAAGTCTGCTTACGGCTCATGTTCTATGGAAATAAGGGACTGGCGTTTGTGGGACAGACATTGTGGGCCTACCAACTGGAAGGTTTCGGGATGGCTTTCTGCTCCTCGGCCCTGAGTGAGCCGTACCAAAGAGCAACCACTTCACCGCCCTGCTGCAGGGAAAAGGAGGCAGGTATCTCTCAACACCAAGATGAGAAAACAGAAAAGGTGAGACACGTCTCACTATTTTAAACCAAGTCACTTGAAAATAATTGTAAATGTAAATCAAAGAAATATTTCTATGTAATGTCAGATTCTCAATGAGATAAAAAAAAATTTTTTAAGGCTGAAAACAAAGAAAAAGGGCCTGACTGGGCGGTGGCGCAGTGGGTAGAGCGTCGGACTGGGACACGGAGGACACAGGTTCGAGACCCCGAGGTCACCAGCTTGAGCGCGGGCTCATCTGGTTTGAGCAAAAGGTCACTAGCTTGGACGCAAGGTCGCTGGCTCGAGCAAGGGGTCACTCGGTCTGATGGCCAGCGGTCAAGGCACATTTGAGAAAGCAATCAATGAACTAAGGTGCCGCAATGAAAAACTGATGATTGATGCTTCTCATCTGTCTCCATTCCTGTCTGTCTGTCTTTGTCTCTCTCTCCCTGACTCACTCTCTGTCTCTGTGAAAAAAAAAGGGGGGGGGGAGGGACATACTAAACTAAACTGGTCTACCACATGATTAAGCAAATATTATGAGAAAACACGTATTATGTGCAGTTGTCAATTAACATTTCTTAAGGAAGGAGCTTATTTTAACTTGCCTCAAAAGGGTGCGACAACAGCATTCACACAGCCGATCTAGGGTGTGCCAGTTACAACTGTGTAAACGCAGACATGTACAGAGACAGGTGGGTGCTTTCATCTAAGGCAGAGGTAAAAAATCATAGTAATATAATATCTGAGTTGTACTATATTTACTCTGCCTTTAATTCACTAATGAAAGTGATGTGACTTATTATTTGGGCTCCACATTGTTCGGCCACATGTCCTAATGCCAATCCTGACAAGCTACTACCAATTCTGGCAATTTTCTTGTTGTTATGGGAACAGAAAGTCATTGTAGATTATAAATATCTCTCCTTCTCTTACTGGCCAAAATCAAAAAGCTGACAGCCAGCAATATGATTGCACCCACATCCCGGCAAAAAAAAATAAGTATCAGAAAATTTTAAACTGGGTTGAAAGGCCTGACCTGTGGTGGCGCAGCGGATAAAGCGTCGACCTGGAATGCTGAGGTCGCCGGTTCAAAACCCTGGGTTTGCCTGGTTAAGGTACATATGGGAGTTGATGCTTCCTGCTCCTCCTCCTCCTCCTCCTCCTCCTCCTCTCTCTCTCTCTCTCTCCCCCCCTCTAAAATGAATAAATAAAGTCTTTTAAAAAAAAAAAATTTAAACTGGGTTGAAAATATTTGAAAAAGAGTTAAAATTAGTGAAATCCCTGCCACAGCTCGGCTGTGAAAGCTCAGCTCTGGATACACACAGCCCTGCTGCCAGCGTGCCCCCTCCTGGCCCCTCAGTCCCGGCCTCTCTTTTCCCTGTCTCACCGCAGTCACTCCGCAGGGCCCCTGAATTTTCTTCTCCTGCTGTTGTCAAAGGTAGTCACAACAACCAACAGTCTACAGGGATCATTAATGTCTGAAATTCTAACTGGCAACAAGTTCCCCTGATAAATCCTGAAGAACTTAAGATCCAAAAATATTTAAATTGGAAGCTGTAGGTTTTACTAAGTTTAAACTTTAAAAATAAATAATTAGGCCCTGGCCGGTTGGCTCAGTGGTAGAGAGTCGGCCTGGCGTGCAGGAGTCCCGGGTTCGATTCCCGGCCAGGGCACACAGGAGAAGCGCCCATCTGCTTCTCCACCCCTACCCCTCTCCTTCCTCTCTGTCTCTCTCTTCCCCTCCTGCAGCCAAGGCTCCACTGGAGCAAAGCTGGCCTGGGCACTGAGGATGGCTCCGTGGTCTCTGCCTCAGGCGCTAGAATGGCTCTGGTTGCAACAGAGCAACGCCCCAGATGGGCAGAGCATCGCCCCCTGGTGGGCATGCTGGGTGGATCCCGGTCGGGCGCATGTGGGAGTCTGTCTGACTGCCTCTCCGTTTCCAACTTCAGAAAAAACAAAAATAAATAAATAAATAAAAACCTGCCCTGTGGTGGCGCAGTAAAGCGTCAACCTGGAACGCTGAGTTCACTGGTTCAAAACCCTGGGCTTGCCCGGTCAAAGCACACAATAAAGCAACTGCAACTATAAGTTGATGCTCCCCACTCCCCGCATTCCTGCCTTTGTCTCTCTCTCTCACCTCTCTCTAAAGTCAATAAATAAAATCTTTAAAAAAAGAAAATATTTTTAAAAGTATACTTGAACTAAAGATTCAACGAAGTAATTATACTGAAAATATAGATTTCTACCTACGACACAAAGAAACAGTCTCCCCCCCCAACAAAAATGGGTTTCTTGTCTCTAAAGTCAATCGTGAGACTGTCAACACCTGCTTATTATTCTACTCGGTTCCCTTTGCACCTAGCATGCTCCAGGCATAGTTTCCAGCCGTCATCAGGAGATGCAGTTTCAGAAATAGAAACTTTCTAATAAAAATATAATCAGGAAGCTAAATGTAGAGCATCCCCCTACAAATTAGAACTATATGTAAAATATACTCCATTCTATTAGTTTGGTAAGAGTTAATTCCATTTTAACTGGCTTCAATTATTCTGCTACTTATTTTCTGAGTTGCCCAATAGCCTTTTCTTCCCCTTAAAAATAAACAGGGCCTGACCAGACGGTGGCGCAGTGGATGGAGCGTCGGACTGAGATATGGAAGGACCCAGGTTCAAGACTCCAGGGTTGCCAGCTTGAGCGTGGGCTCATCTGGCTTGAGCGAAAAAAAAAAGCTCACTAGCATGGACCCAAGGTCACTGGCTTGAGCGGGGGTTACTCAGTCTGCTGAAGGCCCGCGGTCATGGAACATATGAGACAGCAATCAATGAACAACTACGGTGTCACAAAGAAAAACTGATGATTGATGCTTCTCATCTCTCTCCATTCCTATCTGTCTGTCCCCCATCTATCCCTCTATCTGACTCTCTCTGTCCCTGTAAAAAAATTAAAAAAACAAACAAACAAACAAACAAAACCCCAGGAACAACCTGACCAGTGATGGCCCAGTGGATAGGACATTGACCTGGGATGCTGAGGTCGCCAACTGGAGCACAGGCACACCAGCTTGAGCGCTGGGTCACTAGCTAGAGTACGGATCATCGAAATGATCCTGTGGCCGCTGGTTGGAGCCCAAAGGTCACTGGCTTGAAGCCCAAGATCACTGGGTTGGTTGGCTGGAGCACACCCAGTCAAGGCACATTTGAGAAGCAATCAATGAACTAGGGAGCCACAACTATAAGTTGATGCTTCTCATCTCTCTCCCTTCCTGTCTGTCTCTCTATTCCTATTGCACTTAAGAACTGTAAGGTAGGCCCTGGCTGGTTGGCTCAGCGGTAGAGCGTCGGCCTGGCGTGCGGGGGACCCGGGTTTGAATCCCGGCCAGGGCACATAGGAGAAGCGCCCATTTGCTTCTCCACCCTCCCCCCTCCTTCCTCTCTGTCTCTCTGTTCCCCTCCCGCAGCCAAGGCTCCATTGGAGCAGAGATGGCCCGGGCACTGGGGATGGCTCCTTGGCCTCTGCCCCAGGCGCTAGAGTGGCTCTGGTCGCAGCACAGCGACGCCCCAGAGGGGCAGAGCATCGCCCCTGGTGGGCAGAGCATCGCCCCTGGTGGGCGTGCCCAGGTGGATCCCGGTCGGGCGCATGTGGGAGTCTGTCTGACTGTCTCTCCCCATTTCCAGCTTCAGAAAAATACAAAAAAAAAAAAGAAGAAGAAGAAAAAAAAGAACTGTAAGGTAATAATTCTAGGCTGCTAAAACTTTTTAAAGGACAAAATATTAACTACTGCTAGTGAACCTTTATTAGGGGAAAGACACAGGCTATGCTGTAGCTGGCTCTTACAAAGTCTAGAGCTGTGCTATCCAATGCAGTAGCCACCAGCTACATGTGACTATTTCAGTTTAAATTAATTGAAATTAAATAAAATTTAATATTTCATTCCTCAGCCCTCCAGGGCACCTGCCTCAGCCGCCACTGCACGATGCTCCACACAGAGCACAGGACCCGACCCACGTGGGGTCTAGCACCTGGAGGAGCACAGTGCACAATTAAAATGCTCCTGTTAAGTTATAAATAGAAATAAAAGCCTCATAAATCAGATTTAAATAATAGTCTTATATTACATGCAATTTTGATAGCTGGTTATTTTTAAAGTATTTTAAAGTCTTGCTTAAACAAAAGCACACAAAACTAATGAGCAGAAATAGGACTTCTTATAAAATGCAAAAAAAAAAAAAAATCCTCAAAGAAAAAATGGCTAAAGACTAATCTTACTAAAAATGCCAAAAGAACATTAATTGGGAATTTTAAAATCCATGCTTTGAAACTACAACTTGACTAAATAAAAAAACCAAACAATATGGTAAACACAAAACATGTTCTGTTTGAGTACTGCCAGGGTCCAGGTCACCGAGTCAGCTGTATGCAGCTAACGGCCACCAGCCTCAGTTTTCCTCAGCAGGCTAACTTGTTTCCAACCCTTCCAGATCCTAACCGCATCCGCAGCTTCACAGGGCTAAGGAAAAATTATCCAATGAAAGGGTTCAGTCAAATTATGACAATTTTTAAGTGAACTAACATCTAGAGGGCCAATCTTAACTTTAATATTTCTTAACACAATTGAATTATCATAGACATGACCTACTTTTTAGATTGAGCTGAGACTAGCATTTTAAAAAATTAAATCAAGAGGCCCTGGCTGGATGGTCCAATGGCTAGAGAGTCATCCTGGTGCACTGAGATCATAGGTTCGATTCCCAGTCAGGACACATACGAGAAGCAATCAATGAGTGCACAACTAAGTGGAATAAGTTGATGTTTCTCATCTCTCTCCCTTCCTGTCTGTCCCTCTCTCCCTCTCCTCCTTCCTCTCGCAATCAATGGAAAAATTGAAATATAAAATAAAAAATTAATTCAGAAAACTACTCTCCATTTCTTGAAGCTATAAATGGGCTCTTCCAGAGATTTAAATGAATATCAAAATTCTACCAAAGAAATAGCTCCACCAAACATCTGTATGTGTAGGCAGTAAAATGGTAAATTCACAGTACAAAAATAGTAAAAAAAAAAACAAAAAAAAAAACTCCACACATTTGAGATATCCTATCAGTTAAGACAATTCAACAAATAAGGTATGAAAATTAAACTTGATTTTTTTTTTTTAGATTTTATTTATTCATTTTTTAGAGAGGAGACAGAGAGAGAGAGAGAAGGGGGATTGGAGCAGAAAGCATCAACTCCCATATGTGCCTTGACCAGGCAAGCCCAGGGTTTCAAACCAGCAACTTCAGCGTTCCAGGTCGACGTTTTTACCAACTGCGTCACCACAGATCTAGACTTATTTAAGTAATAAAGTTAAGGTTATAAATCTAACAAATTCCAAGTTTTAAAAAAAATCTCAAAGGGGCCTGACCAGGTGGTAGCACTGTGGATAAAGCATCAGACTGGGACGCGGAGGACCCAGGTTCGAGACACCAAGGTCACCAGCTTGAGCGCGGGTTCATCGGGTGAGTTTGAACAAAGCTCACCAGCTTGGGCCCAAGGTCGCTGGCTTGAGCAAGGGGTTAATCCGTCTGCTGCAGTGCCCCATCAAGGCACATAAGAGAAAGTAATCAGTGAACAACTAAAGTGCCGCAACAAAAAAAATTTGGTGCTTTTCATCTCCCTTCCTGTTTGTCCCTATCTGTCCCTCTCTCTGTCTCTGTCAAGAAAAAAAAAATCTCTCAAAGGGAATAGTTAATAAATTCAGCCTCCCTGAGATCAGAGTTTGCCCCTGGGACTATCCTGTAAAATCTTTGTGACTGTGCTTTAAAAACAATCTTTAAGTTTACAACCTAAGTCTGAGCTGAAAAATCTCAATTTGTGGAAAACCCAAGCATCATAAGTACTACCAGCATCATAAGATTTAACCAACATAATACTTTCTCTGGGTATAAAGCTGTGAATGTTTGTACTAGTTTCCTAACAAATAAGTAAAAGTAGGAATTAGAATATAAACAAAAAGCCAAGTTGTGCAGCCCAATTAAAATAAAAGCAATATAGTAAAAGAGCTTTCATAACACCACTAGAGTATTTAAACTCTCTTCCCAGGTAATTCAGGAAAGAGGATTAAAACCAGTAACAGGCCCCTCCCGTCCCCAAGCAGCCTGGGAACTCACCATCTTTAAAATCGCACCGTACAGCCGCAGGAGCACCTTTCGAGGCTCGTCACCAACGGTGGCCACAGTGTCAGGCAGGGAGCACTGGAACAGCATGTTACTAAGGCCACCTCTGTGAGAAATGAAAAGGATGGTAAGTATCTGGATTCTGAAGGTGAGCTAAGTTACTCTTCTTGGAACTATGGATGGATGAGAAGTCAGGATCCCACGAGCACTGTCCTCACTAAATCTTCATTTATTCTCTCAGGATACTTGCAACATAAATGATTGCACAGTTTTCAGGTCAATTCCACCAGTCACATTATAAACAGGCAAATCCCCAATCTGTTCTTCTAGATTCGGGCCGGGGGAGTTTGTTTGCTTGTTTGGGTTTTTTTGTTTTTGTTTTTGTTTGTATTTTTCTGAATCTAGAAATGGGGAGAGACAGTCAGACAGACTCCCGCATGCGCGCGACCGGGATCCACCTGGCACGCCCACCAGGGGCGACGCTCTGTCCACCAGGGGGCGATGCTCTGCCCCTCCGGGGCGTCGTCGCTCTGCTGCGACCAGAGCCACTCTAGCGCCTGGGGCAGCGGCCAAGGAGCCATCCCCAGCGCCCGGGCCATCTTTGCTCCAATGGAGCCTTGGCTGTGGAAGGGGAAGAGAGAGACAGAGAGGAAGGAGGGGGGGGTGGAGAAGCAAATGGGCACTTCCCCTATGTGCCCTGGCCGGGAATCGAACCCGGGTCCCCCGCACGCCAGGCCCACGCTCTACCGCTGAGCCAACCAGCCAGGGCCTGTTTGTTTGTTTTTAATCACATGTGTGCCCCACACAGGTATAGGCCTCTAGAGATTGACAAGGACCAGAAGCACTCTCTCCAGCCCGGGGAATGGAGGAATCCCTCAAGCAGTCCTTAATTCCACATCCTTCTATGATTCTAAACTTCTACTATACCAGATTCCCATAATTACCAGACTAAAATTTTGTGGAACTACTTAAATTACTTCCCAGAACTTTCCACTTGAAATACAATCCCAGTATTTACCCTTTCCATGACTGTGTTAGTAAAAATTTCTCAACTGATTTTGCCTAACAAGTCTTTTAAAAAACTAACTGGTCCTTGGAGTATTCAAAGGAAATGGGAGACCTCCATACCCTAAACCAGGGGTCAGAAACCTATGGCTCGCGAGCCAGATGTGGCTCTTTTGATGGCCGCATCTGGCTCACAGACAAATCTTTAAAAATCATACATGGGTCGTTGTATGGTTCTCACGGAATTACATTTTAAAATACATGGCGTTCATGGCTCTCTCAGCCAGAAAGGTTCCCAACCCTGCCCTAAACCTTTCACTTTGACTACTGAAGACAAGACACAAGTTACAGGGTCATTCACACAGGAAGGAATAGCCTTGGGAACAAATCACCTGCCTGGGCTGGAAATGAGTGCACAGGAAGGTTAGCTAACGTAAGGACTGGAGTTAAATAACAAATACAAAATACTGTGTACAGTCAGGAATTACAGAAACGAGGCACCCCCCCCCAGTAACTTCAGAGTCCCTAGATTCTATCTAACCAATAATCTTGAGGAAATATTCCATAAGCAAAGCATTCCGCTGGAAGCTAGGGTAACACAAAACTGAACAGGATCTGGTCCCTGCTCTCGGGAAATGTCCCGATGAAGAAAGCAGATATAAAACTGAAAGAATTCAAAATTACAGGACAGTGTCTGCGACCATATGCTTCAGCACATCCTGAGACTGTACCTGCAGGTCAGATGCATCGATATCGGATGGCAGAATATGCCCAACTTTTGGACAAAAAATTACCAGCAAATTGAACCACAGTGTTCTAGAATGACATCCCATCACAAGAGCCACCAGCCTATTTCCTTGTTTCATCCACAAACAGCAAAGAAGTAGCTAAGCCAGGATTCAAAGCCTAGTTAAGCTATCCTTCAAAAGTGAGGCTAAAATTCAAAGCTAACCTAGCCCTGGCCAGAAAGCTCAACTGATTAGAGCACCAAATACTCCAAAGTTACAGGTTCAATCCCTAGTCACACATACAAGAATCAACCAACAAATGCATAGCTAAGTGGAACAACAAATCGATGTTCTCCTCATTCTCCTTTCCTCTCCCCCTCTCTCTCTCTAAAAATCAATTAAAAAGTGAAGTAAAATAAAACTACTCCACATCACCATGTGCCCAATCATAGAGGGATTGTGAGGACACACTGACAAGCACTGCCAACAAATATCAAGCAGAAAAAACAGTTCAACTTGTATGGGGAGGAAAGATAAAGGAGAAATTTTTTTATCTGGAGGCTCTTCCTGTTGCTGTATCAACATTAGCATAACAACTCGGACAGTTCTGCTCCAGGGACAGACATTCCCCTCCCTTTCCTTGGTAGAGCCCAGGTTTTGTTCAGGCAGCAAAGTGCCTGGCCTCACGACTATACTTAGAAGCTGCCTTAAAGCGAGGTGGGCCATGTTTGTAGCCTTGTTTGTGTGACTTCTGGGAAATCAATTTAAGACATGCATCGTGTCCCTCTCTTCCCCACCACGTGGTCTGAAACGATGTATATCAATTACTGAGCTGTTGTCTCTGAGCTCCAAATCCACATGTGTGTTTTCTGCTATGATGCCAGACTGGGACTCCCCCCATTCCAGATCGTGACCAGCTGCTCCCCTCTGGGTGCAGCAGGGGCGCACTGGAGAGGCTGGGAGGCCGGTGTGCTGCTTCCTGCTCCTGCTCGGGCTGCAGTAGTAACACCTCAGCCCCTTTGTTCGTGGCAGCTGTTCCACTGCCCTCTGCTTTCAGCAATCCCAGACCCAAGCTCAGGGCACCCTTTCAGAGGACCCAGCACAGAGGTTTGGGCTCCATCCCCACAGGGACGCTCCTCAAGCTGAGAAGCACTAACTCATTCCATCCTCCCAACAATCCTTACAGGTGAAAGCTGGTATTGCCTCTATTTTAAAGAAAAGGAAATGGAGGCACACAGTAAGGAAGAAATAGCTAAGCCAGGATAAAATGCAGGTGTATGACTGCAGGGTCCTTGCTCCTCTCTCAGATGCCATGAGACACAAGAGACAAAGTAGGAAGCACTGCGTGCCACGCTGTGGGCACCAAGAGCATTACATAAACACTAGTCTGTACAAACTTGCATGGAACAACTGTCTTCATTTCCTATGGGTGCTGCGATAAATGACCACAAACTCATGGCTTAAAACAACAAACTAACCCACAGCTGTGGCATTCCAACACCTGCAAGTGGGTCTCATGGGCTCAAATCCAGGTGTCAGCAGAGCTGCACATCTAAAGTGTACACCACATTCCAGGAAACACATGCAAAACAAGGAAGAACAGATTCTGACTGAGCTACTGAAGGTCAATGGGCAGGGGTTGTGCAGGGAAATGAGGAGTTAGTGTTTAATGGGCACACAGGTTCAGTTTGGAAACATTCTTGAGCTAGATGGTGGTGATGGTGGCACAACCATGTGGACATCCTTAATGCCACTGAACTTATACCTACACGTGGTTCAAACAGTAACTTTTATTGTGTGTATATTTTACTAGTTTTTTTTTTAATTTTTTTTATTTATTAATTTTAGGGGGGGGAGTTGGAGCAGAAAACATCAGTTCCCATATGTGCCTTGACCAGGCAAGCCCAGAGTTTCGAACCGGCGACCTCAGAATTCCAGGTCAACGCTTTACCCATTGCGCCACCACAGGTCAGGCCAGGATTTTTGAAAAATGAATCACTGCTCAATATGCTAAGGCATAGATGATCCTTAAAAACAGCCTGACCAGGTGGTGGCGCAGTGGATAGAGCGTCGGACTGGGATGCGGAAGGACCCAGGTTCAAGACCCCGAGTTCGCCAGCTTGAGTGCGGGCTCATCTGGCTTGAGCAAAAAGCTCACCAGCTTGGACCCAAGGTCGCTGGCTCCAGCAAGGGGTTACTCGGTCTGCTGAAGGCCCGCGGTCAAGGCACATGTGAGAAAGCAATCAATGAACAACTAAGAAGTCGCAATGTGCAACGAAAAACTAATAATTGATGCTTCTCATCTCTCTCTCCGTTCCCGTCTGTCTGTCCCTGTCTATCTCTGCCTATGTAAAAAAGAAAGAAAATAAAATAAAAACATTATGCTGTCTGACCAGGCAGTGGTGCAGTGGATAGAGCTTTGGTCTGGGATGCTGAGGACCCAGGTTTGAGACCCCGAGGTCACCAGCTTGAGCACGAGCTCATCTGGTTTGAGCAAAGCTCACCAGCTTGGACCCAAGGTCGCTGACTCGAGCAAGGGGTTACGTCTGCTGAAGGCTCCCCAGTCAAGGCACATATGAGAAAGCAATCAATGAACAACGAAGGTGTCACAATGCACAACGAAAAACGAATGATTGATGCTTCTCATCTCTCTGTTCCTGTCTGTCTGTCCCTGTCTATCCCTCTCTCTGTCTCTGAAAAAAAACAAAACAAAAAAACACATTATGCTATGTCAAAGAAGCCAATGTGTGTTTCTCTCTCTCTCTCTCTCACACACACACGGATTCCATTCCATTCCTAAGAAATGTCCAGAACAAGGAAGTCACTAGAGATAGGACTTAGATTAGTGAGTGCCGAGGGCCAGGAAGGTAGGAGGCTAAGGAGGACAGGGTTTCTCTCTGAGATGATAAAAATGTTCTAAGACTGATTGTGGTGATGGCTGCAAATATCTGTGGGTATACTAAAAACCTCAGAATTGTACACTTTAAATAGGTGAATTGTAGTATGTGAGCTATATATCTCAATAAAGCTGTTTTTTAAAAATAGAAAATTGATTTTCTTATGTAATGATTTTTTCTTAATCATTAAAAAACCTGAATGTGCTTTCATGGAAACAATGTATCCCAGATATAAATAAAAGTGATATTTAAGATATTTTTTCAGTAGCTTAAAGAAAAAACAATCATGAGTATCTGGGAGCCTCTACAAAAGCAAAGATCTATGCTCCTCAAGGGCAGGTTAGTTGCTACCTCTACCCCAGTTAAGGACACACAGAAGAACAAGGGAACCCAAGGTTCTGGGTCCCCAACCCCCAAAGCAAATCACAAAGCAGATGGAAGGGAGGCGACAGAAGATACAAATAGCTTTAACATTTCTTTTCAACTTGCAGCAGCACCTCATGTGCGCTCTTATCGGAACTGCCCTGCCATGTCTAGTCCCAGCCAACGAGAGGTTCCGGCTCCAAGCAACAGGGCAGGCAGTTAAAAGCCTTAGTTCTCCTTCCTGTCACATCCTTTTGAAAGCTCAGTCAACAGTGAGAGCAAACAGATGAACTACTGTTCTAAGTTGTGTAACTCCACTCAAAGTTTGTCCCCGTACTCCTAAAAAAGGAAGGAAGGAAGGAAGGCCAAGCTTGGCCAGAAATAGGCCCACAAACTGGAAATCCTTCATCTCTGGTGTTATCTGGAGCCTCTATTGCTCAATAGGCTTTTATGGAGGAAGTTAACCATTGATTATGGTTTAGTGACAATCAAAATAAAATGTCACCGTCATGGATGACCCAAACTGTGAAAAAAAGATCTAGAAATAAGCCAGTTAACAATGAGCCAAATAATATGAACAGAAACAAGGAATATGTTGGGAAGATGTTCCACAGAAATGGCAGCAAAAGTCCAACAGCCCATTTACGGCACAATTTGTCAAGAACACATGCCCAAGTTAAAATCCCAGGAACTCTCAAGGATTTCAAAAAAGTTTGAAACTACAAACTTTATCATCTGGCAGAATACTTAACAGATACCAACTGAGAGACCCAGCCAGACTGTACTTTTTATGTCTGGGCCTCCTCCTCCGCTCTGAATTTCCTAAGCTAGCCCTTTAAAAAGCCAAAATAGCCTGACCAGGAGGTAGCACAGTGTAGAGTGTCAGACTGGGACACGCAGGACCAGGTTCAAGACCCCAAGGTCGCCAGCTCGAGTGCGGGCTCATCTGGTTTGAGCAAGGCTCACCAGCTTGAGCCCAAGGACGCTGGCTTGAGCAAGGGGTCACTCGATCTGCTGTACACCCCCCCCCCCCCGTCAAGGCACATATGAGAAATTAATCAATGAACAACTAAGGAACACAACGAAGAATTGATGTTTCTCATCTCTCTCCCTTCCTGTCTGTCCCTATCTGTCCCTCTCTCTGACTCTCGGTCTCTGCTACAAAAAAAAAAAAAAAAAAAAGTTAAGATGGATTATCTGATCTGTATCTAACCAACTGTATTTTGCTGAAAAAATTAAAAAGGCACTAAAACCACTGCAGACTGTCCACAAGTAACACAGAATCCAGTCCAGCACACACAGGACTAACTCTCCCTAAAGCTTAGGGCATGGACCCAGGAGTTTCAAGAGCATCGTCTGACAGTCAAAATCAGGGGTCCCCAAACTGCGGCCCCTTGAGGCCATTTATCCGGCCCCCACCGCACTTCCGGAAGGGGCACCTTTTTCATTGGTGGTCAGTGAGAGGAGCATAGTTCCCATTGAAATACTGGTCAGTTTGTGGATTTAAATTTACTTGTTCTTTTTTTTTTTTTTTAATTTACTTGTTCTTTATTTTAAATATTGTATTTGTTCCCGTTTTGGTTTTTTACTTTAAAATAAGATATGTGCAGTGTGCACAGGGATTTGTTCATAGTTTTTTTTATAGTCCGGCCCTCCAACGGTCTGAGGGACAGTGAACTGGCCCCCTATGTAAAAAGTTTGGGGGCCCCTGGTCAAAATGACTAAAGAAACAAAATTCACAATATAAACAGTATCTCAGCAGAAAAACAATCAAGTCCAAAGGACTGAATACATAGAAAATGGGAGGCAGCAAAATACCAGAATAGCTATTCAATTTAGAGAAGAAATGAAATATTTTAAGGATTTTGGGGCCTGGCCTGTGCTGGCGCAGTGGATAAAGTGTCGACCTGGAACACTGTGGTCACCAGTTCAAAACCCTGGGCTTGCCTGGTCAAGGCACATACAGAAAGCAACTGCTAGGAGTTGATGCTTCCAGCTTTTTCCACCTCTGTTTCTGTCTCTCTCTAAAAATCAGTATATAAAATTTTTTTTTTTTAAAAAGGGGTTTTTTTTTTAAAAGGGATTTTTGAAAAATTTATTCTGATCATCTAAAACTCAACTTGAAATAACTAAAGTAAAATAAAAACGATTTCAGTAAAATGATAGCATCAACATGTGGTAGTCAGGACCAGGTGCCTTCACCCCAGCCTGGAGGCTGGGTTAAAAGGCTAACCTCTGCTGGCTCTGCAGACAGGAGCGTGGCCTTGGGCAAGGTGCTCAGTGCCTCTACGCCTGTTTATCACCGTAACACGGTATGTAATAGGGGTTTATGTGAGGATGACACGAGATAATGGCAGCTGCTCACTGCTAGCACCAATCACAAAGCAAAGGTCAATCTTGACAAGTATGCCAGATGGATGAAAGAGCAAAGCTCAGTCTTCAGTCCTCTACTCCTCAGTTGTTTAATATCAGTGCTGTTGACATTTGTGGCCCAATAACCCTTTGTTAGGGAAGAGGAGGGGCTGTCCTGTCTGTGCATTGGGGGTGGTTAGCAGTACCCCTGCTCTCTGCCCACTATACAGCATTAGTACCCCCACCACCAAGTTACGACAATCAAATATGTGTCCAGACATTACCAAACATCTCTCAGAAAGTGTTCCTAAAATACCCATTTCAAGCCACCATCCTGAGCATCCTTGAACACAGGATGCTTCTGCCTACTCTTCCCACGTGAAAGGTCCTGCACCTTTCAGAGTTCAGGGATGCTCCCACTTTCTCTTCAAACTGCTCTACGCCCCTTCTAGCCCACAGGGACCTCCCAGGCCTTACATTTTTTTTCCTTGAGAAAAAGACAGAGGGAGACACAGACACAGGGAGGGAACACAGAAAAGGAGAAAGATGAGAGAAGCATCAACTCGTAGTTGCAACACTAAGTTGTTCATTGACTGCTTCCCATATGTGCCTTGACCTTTGGGGGGGATGTTCAAGTCGAGCCAGTGACCCCTTGCTCAAGCCAGCATCCTTGGCTTCCAGCCAGCAACCTTGGTATCATGTTGATGATCCAGGGCTCAAGCTGCAGACCTCGGGGTTGCAAGCCTGGGTCCTCAGCATCCCACTCAACACTCTATCCACTGTACCACCATACGGCAGCCTCCCAGTCTTAGCTTTACTGTTTCATCTTCAGCCCCTGGGCTACTATGATACTCAACAAAAGGAGTGCTAGGCACAGGGAAACATGTAAATGTTATGAAAGGCACAGAGTTTACAATCTTGTTGTAGATGCAAAATGGGCTCAAGGAAACCTACAGACATGGGCCATCCTTGGGCAACAGATTCCCTGACAGCTGATGGAGGGTAGTGAGGCTGTGAAGGAACCAGGAAGGAGAACATGGGCATCAGTGTGCCACCTGGGCAAAACCAAGAGACTAGACCAAAAAAAAGAAAAATCCCTAGAACTAATAAGCAATTATAACAAGGTCAGCCCTGACTGGGTAGCTCAGTTGGTTCAGAGTATCATCCAGATACAACAAGGTTGTGGGTCTGATCCCATCAGGGCACATACAACAATCAACCAATGAGTGCATAAATAAATAGAACAAATCAATGCTTCTATCTCCCTGACTCATGTCTCTAAAATTAATATACAAAATGAGCCTGACCTGTGGTGGCGCAGTGGATCAAGCATCGACCTGGAACACTGAGGTTGCTGGTTCAAAACCCTGGGCTTGCCTGGTCAAGGCACATATGGGAGTTGATGCTTCCTGCTCCTCCCCCCTTCTCTTTCTATCTATCTATCTCTCTCTCTCTTCTCTAAAATGAATAAATAAATAAAAATAATTTAAAAAAATAAAAATAAAAAAATAAAATATACAAAATGAAAGATAATTTTTTTTAATTGAGAGGAGGGGAGATAATGAGATAGACTGCCTCATGGGCCCGGACAGGGATCTGGGGCCCATGCTAAAGTAAACCAAGCTATTTTTAGCGCCTGAGGCTGACTCACTAGAACCAACCAAGCTATCCTCAGGGCCTGGGCCAATGATCAAATCAATCAAGTCACTGGCTGCAGGAGGGAAAGAGGGAGAGAAAGAGAAACAGATGGTGGCTTCTTTTGTGTGCCCTAACTGGGAATCAAACCCGGGACATCCATACACCGAGCCAATGCTCTATCCACTGAACCAACCAGTCAGGGCTGAAAAAAGTTTTAAAAGGTATTAAACCTTGTATTGTATAACCTTGCAATAATTTTTTGTAATTAATTTATTTATTTAGACAGAAAGAGAGATACAGAAACAGAAACATCCATTTCTGCATATGCCCTGACTGGGGATCGAACAAGCAACTTCTGCATATCAGGATGATGCTTTAACCAACCGAGCTAGCTAGCCAAGGCTATAATTTTTTTTAATTTATTGACTGATTTTAAAGAAAAGAGAAAGGGAGAGAGTGACACATCGACTGGTTTCTCCACTTTTTTTTTCTTTTTCCAAAGTCAGAAGCAGGGAGGCAGTCAGACTCCCACATGCGCTTGACCAGAATCCACCCAGCATGCCCACCAGAGGGCAATGCTCTGCCCATCTGGGGTGTTGCTCCGCTGCCACGGAAACCATTCTAGTACCTGAGGCAGAGGCCATGGAGCTGTCCTCAGCGTCAGGGCCAACTTTGCTCCAATGGAGCCTTGGCTGCGGGAGGGGAAGAGAGAGACAGAGAGGAAGGGTGGAGAAGCAAATGGGTGCTTCTCCTGTGTGCCCTGACCAAGGATCGAACCTGGGACTTCCCCATGCTGGGCCGACGCTCTACCTCTGAGCCAACCAGCCAAGGCTGGTTTTTCCACTTATTTATGAATTCATTGGTGATTGTTGCATGTACCCTGGTGGGGGATTGAACCTGCAACCTTGAAGTATCAGGATGAGGCGAGTTATCTGGCCAGGGTAGGTGTAATATATTAAAATCGATCACTTTCCCACAGAGGAGCAACAAACAAGTAGAAATGGAAATGACAAAGAAAATTTTCTCTAAACACCTCTGGTTTTCTCTCTGCTTCCTACCAACAACTGCCTTTGGACCCACTGCTCACCAGCATAACTCTAAGAGGCCAGGAGCCCCAAAAGGAAGTGAAGCTCGGTTCATTCTGCTGCACTTGCAGCTCTGGGGAGAGACCGAGCACAGAGCAGGAATCAAATGACTGAAATTGGGCTGGGGGATTATCAGTGGCAGCCAGCCAGTTGCTAGATACTGCCCTCAACCTGGTCAGCCATTTAAAAGAAAACTGGCAGCCTGACCAGGCGGTGGCGCAACAGATAGACTGTCAGACTGGGAAATGGAAGATCCCAGGTTCAAAACACCGAGGTCGCTGGCTTGAGCAAGGGGTCTTCCGCTCTGCAATAGATCCCACACCTACCCCACCCCACCCCTGGTCAAGGCACATATGAGAAAACAATCAATCAACAACTAAGGTGCCACAATGAGGAATTGATGCTTCTCATCTCCCTTCCTGTCTGACACTTTCCAACGAAAGAAATGAATGGAAAGAAAGAAAGACCCTGAACAGGTGGTGGCACAGTGGATAGAGCATCAGACTGGGATGTGGAGAACCCAGGTTCGAAACCCCAAGGTCGCCAGCTTAAGCGCAAGCTCACCTGGTTTGAGCAAGGCTCACCACCTTAAGTCCAAGGTCGCTGGCTTGAGCAAGGGGTCACTCGCTCTGCTGAAGCCCCCCCCCCAATCAAGGCACATATGAGAAAGCAATCAATGAACAACTAAGATGCCACTAGAAACAAATGATGCTTCTTATCTCTCTCCCTTCCTGTCTGTCCCTCTCCCTGTCTCTGTCACTCACACACACACAGAAAAAGACAACCCTTTTAAAGGTCTGAATAGAAGAGTGCAGGCTAAACGTTAAATGGTTATTTCCAGGGGAACAGAGTGGAGACAAAGATCAAGGGAGCCTTTATTGTTTTCTGGCTAAGTGTGGATAAGTACACACACACATAAAATTTATGGTTGAAAACTTTTAACCTTAAAATAAAAGGAACAGAGCGACCTGTGGTGGCGCAGTGAATAAAGTATGGACCTGGAACACTGAGGTCACGGGTTCGAAACGCCGGGCTTGCCTCGTAAGGCACAATCGGGAGTTGATGCTTCCTCCTCCTCCCTCACTTTCCCCCCTCCACCCTTCTCCCTTCTCTAAAATAAATAAAGAAGTTTAAAAGAAAAAACAATTTTTTTTAAGGGAAACACATTCTTTCTAGTCCTTTACCCCTAGTTATTTCTGGCACCACGCCTCCTGACTTTGGCTGGTAACCCACCTAACAGGTCTGGACAGGGCTGGTGGGGAATGCGTGAACGTTACCCCTTCGCCACCAACAAACGACTCTTTCAAAAAAAGGAAGAAAAAAAAAATCAAACCGTAGACTCAAGAACTAGAAATAAAAGTTACCAAGTGATTTTCTTCTTTTTTTTTTTCAAAGCCAACCATAACATCCTTCTTTCATTTACGGTCCTACACCGCAAAGGGACTTTCTAGACGTATTTTAAGCTTCAGGACAAAATGTACTCGGTGAGCGGACGGTATTGTTCCCTCTTAAAAGAGATCTGCTTTCCCACGAAACCAAAAAAAAAAAAAAAATCTTTTTTTTTTTCCCTCAAAAGCCTGCCATTTGGGAGGTCTCGGGCAGCCGCGGGGCCTGTTTCGCGAGACTTGGCTTGGATTTCCCCAGCGTTCGGGAAAAAGTGGCCGTGACGGCCCCGCGCCCCCGCCCGCCCGCCCGCCGGCGTCACCTGACCTGCTAGCGGCCGGCCACGTCCCCCCCCGCCCGGCCCGCCACCGACCTGATGACACTGATGTGAAACTGGTCCTCGCGAAGGCTCCGCCAGGCGCCGGGCAGGAACTCCTTGCACCACAGATAGGCCCTGCGCCGCGTCCGGGGCTCGGGCTGCTCGTCGGCCGCCGCCGGCGGCGGCGACGCCGGGGGCAGTGGCAGCGGGGGCGGCGGCGGAGGGGGCAGCGCGAGCGGCGGCTGCCGGCCGCCCAGCTGCTTGGGGTCGAGGTCGCTGGCGGCGTCGCGCTGCTGCCCCACGCCGGGCGCCGGGGTCGCGCTGCCGCCTCCGCCGCCGCAGCTCAGCAGCAGCCCGAGCGGCGAGGGCTCCGCCTCGCCCCCGTTGCAGAACTTCGTCTTCATGTCGGGCAGGCGGCCCAGCAGGCGCGAGCGGCCGAAGCGCGAGACGGCGAAGCTCAGGGTCCGGCCGGGCGACCCCCTCAGGGAGGCCGGGTGGGGAGGCTACTCTCCGGCTTGCGGATTGGCCGGCCGGGGCTGGCGGCGGCGGCGGGGAGCGCACCGAGTGGGCACCGGTAGGCGGCGGCGGCGCGCGGACTGCAGGCTGCGCGTGGTGGCGGAGACGCTCTGCTGGCCGTGCTCGCCGCGGCGCTCGCTCCTATACCGCCGCCGCCGCACGAGGAGCGCCTCCCGCGTCACTGCCCGCCCTCGAGCTCGCCGCTGATTGGTCGCCGCAGGCTAACCCGGCGCGTCACAACCGCCAACGCCCTTTCCACTCCACCTCTCCATTGGCTGCGGCTCCGGCCCCGCCCCGGGCGCTGCGGCCGCGGGGGGCGTGGCCGGCGTGGGGGCGGGGCGTCGAACCGGCCGCGGGGGTCGTGGTGATGGAGAGAAGCGAGGGAGGGTGGGCACACTTGGGCGTCCCTGGAGGGGGCGGGGGCAAGCGTAAGGGCGGCTTCTGAGCCTGGGGGGCGGGCTTCGGGCGTGGCTTTGGGCGTCGAAACTTGCCTGGGACCCCTCGGACCCCCAGGATGTTAGAGGCCGGGGCCTGGCGGGGCGCAGGGAAGGAGCTGAAGCCGGAAGGCTGGCCTCTCTCGCCGCATGACCTTGGAACGGGGAACCCAGCCCTACGGCTCCGAGGCTGTCTTTTTAAAACATTCCCCTGCGCCGCTCAACTCTGTACGCGGCGCGGCCACGCCCCTTCCGAACCCAAGCGGAGGGAATGCTAGACCCGGGTCAGACATCGAGGCCCGAAAGGGGGAAAAGAAGGAACTGATTCCAGGCGGCTCCGCGGGCCCAGCCCGTCCGAGGCCTCCTGAAGCCTCAGTTTCCCTCTCTGTGATGCTGAGGACGCCGGGCCTAGATGCTCGGGGCGAGCGGGGTGGGTCGTCTCCGCCGCCTGGAACACTGGCCAAAGGTGGGTGCAATGGTGCTGCTGGCTTTGTGGCAGCCGCCCCTCCTGGCCCCACGCAGGAGGCAGCCTCGTGACCGTGACTAACGCACCTTTTCCTGCGGTGGGGAGCGGGGGGGCCCCTGCCCCCATTTGTCACAAACCACCGCGTCTCCATCACTCACTCTTCTTCTACCCCGCCACTCCAACCTTCTCTGGAAGTTAAGTGGAGCGCAGATGAATATAAAAATTACAGATTCTGTCTTATGGAATATGAGCCCGGGACAAAGAATTTCTCGGGCTGCTTAGGAAATTTAGCGCAGGAAGTGGCTTCTTTGTAGAAATGTCCCCGTTTGCTCCAGCAAAAAACAAAACAAAACCACAAAACACCTCTTTTTAGATAGTGTGTACTTGGCTGAACTTGCTACAAGAAAGTGTTCCTGTTGAACAAAAGGATTATAATGAAAGGGGACTTTTGACTAGACAGCCGTGGATGTGGACCTGGACGTTGAACTAGACGGAGCCGGGAGCGCCCCGGCATTTTAGGAGTGAGGTGAGGTAGGGACCCCACTGGATGTTTGAAAAGCTGATAAGTCAAGGTCTCCGATCTGGCCATTTAGATAAGGTAGCCAAGGTCTTTGTCTAAAAATACCAGCCAGCAGGGAGGTGGGGCCTGTGCACTGCCCCCCCTTTCTCTGCACCCTGGCACCAGCCTGGTCATCTCAGAGGAATAACAGAAATCTGGCCAGAGGGAAGGAGCACTAGAAGTTAGGGTTGGGCCTCCCTCATTTGAAATAACTTGTTCTGACGCCTGCAGGTTTGGGCTGTTAGAACTCACAGGAGCCTTTATTGGACAGCAATTCCCTGCGGGAGTAAGAGGTTACCTAATTAAAGATGTTGGAAAGTTTTATCTGTTATTGCTTCCATTTAATAGACGTGGAGACTCAGAGGCTGAGTGCCTTGGCCGAAGTCCGAGGCTAAGGGAGGGGCAAGGCAGGTGTCCGACTCCTTTGTTTAAAGAGCACTGACTGCTTCCATTAGGGATACAAAACTCCCCTCTCCTACAGTCAAACTGAAGTCAGGGGCCATCCCTAGAGCTGGGGCAAACCCCCCAGGGCAGAGATGGAGGAAGCTTTGCTAAAATAATAGGGTCTACATGGGAAAAGACTTATTTTGCCCATGGAAGTGGGGGGGGGGGAGTACCTCCCTAGGTTGTGTTTGAACAGGGCTTCAAGAGCCTGAGAAGGCATTTACCTGATAATCAAGAGCCTCCTGCTGTTTACCTCTGCATTGGGCATAACAGTACCAACTTTCCACAGTCATCTGTGAGGACGTATAATGAGGGCAAGGCCTGGAACACAGTAGGTGCTCAGGCAAAGTGCTAGAGGTTCTCATTTCTCAAAATGAGAAACTTGGAGCAATTCATATGCTTAGGACTCTGAAGCTAGCAACCCCATTCCCAAGGCTTTCTCTCAAGTAGAGAAGTCCTAGGAAGCAAAAAGCCCCATGCAGAAAACTGCTTGTTCCACACTACCTCTGGAGAAACTTGGAAATAACCTAAATGCCAGGCCCACATTCTTGGTGTATCAGAAGTTAAACATGTCCAGGTTGAAATTGGTAGGAAGGATTCGTTTTTCACACATTTCTCGAGTGCCATCCATAGGGCTTGGCAGCATTGTGTCCACAAAAGAACTTCCAACCCTATAGAAAACTAAGAATTTCTTTTGCTCTGGCCTGATGGCTCAGTAGGTTAGAGAGTTTTCCCAAAGCACAGAGGTTGCTGGTTCAGTTCCCGGTCAGGGCACATCCAGGAATGGATTGGTGTTCCTGTCTCTCTCTTTCTCTCTCCCTCTCTCACTAAAATCAATAAATTAAAAAAAAAAAAAAAAAGATTTGAGCAAATTTTTGAGGACATGCCTGAAGCAAGACCTCCACAGATAGAGAAAATGCTCCAGAGAAGGGCAGTTTTGCAGCTCATTTTATACATTATAATCACAGAAAATGTGAGGAGGGTTACAAGAAATCCACGGTGGTAGGATGAGTGGGTGGGAGAGAGCAAAGCAAGGAAATCTCTAAGATTGGATACAAGACAGAGGACAGGTAACATCTAACACTGACAGCACATAGAGGCACGCAGGCAACAAGATAACAGCGAGGAGCTCCGGGCTGTGCTTCTGCAGCCCTGTGCTCTGGTGCAGGCGGCTGTGCCTGCCGGGTCTGGAAAAGAACATGACTCCGACAGTTCAAAGGTGTGTTGTCCTAGACGCAGGAGAACAACGGGCAGGGCTCACTTAGGATGGAGAGGAACCTTGGCTATGGAGGCTACAGGCTTGGACGTGACTACCTGCCATGGCCTGCCCAGTTAGGAATTTGTGATCAGACCATCGTCCGGTCCTTGAGCTTGCCAGGCCAGCCCAGTAGCCCCCTGAGCTTGAAGGGTCTACTGTGTTGCCCCCCTTTCATTCACAACTAGACAGGAAAACAGCCATGCCTGGCTCCCGCGCCAGTCCAGAATGGCAACAGTGCTGCCCACCCTGCCGCCACCCTTACCCTCTCCCCTAACCCTCTCTTGGGTGATGTCTGTGTCCCCGCCCCCAGAGCGGAGCCTTCAGGAGACGAGGACTTCTCAGATCTTGTTCCCTGCCACCATGCCCAGCAGGCCCTGAGGTTGGTAGACACTCACAAATATTTGCTGTATGGATGACTTTGGGCTGTGCCTCAGTTTCCTCGCCTGTATCATGGAGATTCTAGTCCCCAGGGCAGGGGCTGTGGTGAGGGTTGTATGAGACAGTATATGCTAAGCCTGCAGTGAGCAGGAAGTACCCCGTATCGTTGTTATATGAGTGCACTGCCTGGCACCGCGTCTCTGCCAGTGACTGGCATTCGGTAATGAATAATGCACACACTTGAAGCAACTCGCCTAGGAAGGCAATGTTGTGTAAGAAAATCATCTAAACTGGAATGTACATTCTGATCACCAGAATGTCAGCATTTGGGTGGAAATAAATGAGGCTTGGAGAGAAATGTGCTGTGGCAGGTACTAGTACTAGGGACAGGGTGTTGCATACCAAACCTTTTCTTCTAGGATGTAAGAAAAAAATTTCCAAAAGCTCTTTCATGGATGCTGATTTCCGAGAGCAGACATAGAGAGTGTGGGTGGTGGGCCTGAGGAGGGAGGGAGAGGCTGGGAAGTCCCTGTCCAGTCCCTGGCATTTCTGCTCACTGGCTCCTTTAGCCTAGCCCAAGGAGACCCCCAGGGCTACTGGACAGACCAGGGACCTCTATCAGGGTTCAGAGGGGTCCACCCCCGGGCTCCAGCCCTGCCACCAACTCTAGCTGCAAGGCCTGTTCAGAGAAGGGCTTTGTGAGTCTGCCAACCCCCAGGCTGACAAGCACTTAGATGGAGGAGGCCCTGTGCCCAGCACTTTACCCACATCCAGCATCTCTGAATGTTGAGCAGCAGTGAGGTGCGTATAATTAGCACGGCATCTCCCCGGTGAGAAGGTTGAACCTCACCAGGGGCTGAAACCATGCCTTCAAAGAAGGCAGCTAGTAGGGCGGAACCCGGGGACCCACCAGGACTCCTCCCTCTGAATGCAGGGAGTCCGTACTTCTGCACCAGGAAGCACTAGATGCTTGACTCAGTGGGGGATCACTAGAGGGGTGGAGAAGCAGAGCCCTGGCTGGGCAGTGCTTACCGCCCCCTCCCAGGCTGCCCCCAGGACCAGGCGCCCTACTTCAGTTCTGAGCCTTAAAATATTGATGTGCGTGCAGAGAAGCTGGCAGGCTGAAATCCTATGTACTAGAGATTGGGTTACAGCCCTGCCCTGCCAGCAGCGGGACAGGGATCTGGGGCCCACCCCAAGATCTCACTAGAGACCGAGCAGGCCCAGCAGCTTCCGGGAGGTCTCTGGTCCCGAATGTAGTCTTATTTGGTCGCCTCCTACCTTATACCCAAGCCTCGGTGCCTTGGGGGGGGTCACAGGTGGGCCCTAGGGCCCAGAAGATTTCACGAGAGCAGGTGACTTGCAGGCCCACCTCCTGTCTGGTGGGTGGGTGGGCCAGGCCCTGCCCCCACCCCCATTGCTGGGATCCTGAGCACCACATCAACGATCAACACCTGTGTTTGGAGCTTGCTCAACCACCCATTCTGTGACCTTTGAGGGGGGAAAAAAATGAAGAAATAACATGGAGTCATTATATCAGATACACTGAGGTATGAGGAAATGATTCCCATTCTTGCTTTAACTAGCCAGAGAAAGTAAACTTGAATTTTTCAGTTGTACAACAATGCCTGGTGATCTATATAAATCCTAGAGATAACTCTATGAAGAACTTCGGAAAGAATGACCACGTGTGCCGTCCAGTATTGAGACCACCAGCCATCGGGGATTAATCCAGAGGCTAGGAATGCAGAACTGTTTCTTCTTGAAGAAAAAGGGACCCCGTACTAACCCTGACACGCACAGGGAAGGCCTGCAAGGCAGCCTTACAAACTCAGAGACGGAACTAACCACATGGGATGGTCTGTAATTAAAACTTTCTAACTAAAAGCAGGTCATGGCAGATAGTCCCGTCCTAGGCCCTATCTTCTCTGAGGAAGGTCAGTTTCCCCCCCCCCCAAGGCTATTTTTAAAAATTATTTCTTTATTTATTCATTTTAGAGAGGAGAGAGAGAGAGAGAAAGGGAGGAGCAGCAGGAAGCATCAACTCCCATATGTGCCTTGACCAGGCAAGCCCAGGGTTTTGAACCAGCGACCTCAGCATTCCAGGTGGAGGCTTTATCCACTGCCCCACGGCAGATCAGGGGGAAGGTCAGTCTGTACCTTAACTGAGCCTGTCCATTGTCTTTTTGCCTCTAGGATAATAACATACCTTTGGAATGTCAGGGTAATTTCCCTTTTTTTCCTCCAGAACCCTTAGGGCACAACCACTCCACCAGAGCGGAGACCACAAATCCCCTCATTGTTATTGTTATTCTGTGAATCATTGACTGTTAACTGTTCTATACCCACAAATGTAAAAGAGGTACTATACTATCTATTCCTTTTACTTTTTTATCTAATCCCAGAGATCTCCCCCTTTCCTTTCTCCTGCTTCCCTAATCTATCACCAGTGAGGGTTTTTTTTGGTGTGTGTGTTTTTTTAATTTTATTTAATTTTATTTTTTTAAGAGACAGAGAGATAGTCAGAGAGAGGGATAGACAGGGGCAGACAGACAGGAACAGAGATATGAGAAGCATCAATCATTAGTTTTCGTTGTGCATTGCGACACGTAGTTGTTCATTGATTGCTTTCTCATATGTGCCTTGACCGGGGGCCTTCAGCAGACCGAGTAACCCCTTGCTTGAGCCAGCGACCTTGGGTCCAAGCTGGTGAGCTTTTTGCTCAAACCAGATGATCCCGCGCTCAAGCTGGCAACCTCGGGGTCTCAAACCTGGATCCTCAGCATCCCAGTCTGATGCTCTATCCACTGCGCCACTGCCTGGTCAGGCTCACCAGTGAGTTTTGTGTCACCCCTTACATCTTCCCCTGTGATTCTGTTGTATAAAGTAAGGAGTAAGGCCCTGACAGAGTGGTTCAGTGGATACAGCGTCGTCCGGGCGCACCAAGGTCATGACTTTGATCCCTGGCCAGGGCAGGTACGAGAAGCAATCAATGAGTATACAGTTAAATGCAACAACTAGTGTAACAACGAGTTAATGCTTCTCTCTCTTTCTCTTTTTCTCAAATCAATGGGAAATTTTTAAAAATAGTGAGGGGTAAAACTGCCATTTTCAGCATTTTCTCAATACGTGGATATTTTACTTTCTGGCAACTGTCATCAGTTTGGCTTAAATAAACTCATAAAAATTCTCTACAGGGCCCTGGCCGGTTGGCTCAGTGGTAGAGCATCGGCCTGGCGTGCAGGAGTCCCGGGTTCGATTTCCGGCCAGGGCACACAGGAGAGGCGCCCATCTGCTTCTCCATCCCTCCCCCTCTCCTTCCTCTCTGTCTCTCTCTTCCCCTCCCGCAGCCAAGGCTCCATTGGAGCAAAGTTGGCCTGGGCGCTGAAGATGGCTCCATGGCCTCTGCCTCAGGTGCTAGAATGGCTCTGGTTGCAGCAGAGCGGTGCCCCAGAGGGGCAGAGCATCGCCCCCTGGTGGGCATGCCGGGTGGATCCCGGTCGGGCACATGCGGGAGTCTGTCTGACTGCCTCCACATTTCCAACTTCAGAAAAATACAAAAAAAAAAAAAAAATTCTCTACAGGGCCTGACCAGGCGGTGGCACAATGCATAGAGCGTCGGACTAGGATGCTGAGGACCCAGGTTCAAAGCTCCGAGGTTGCCGGCTTGAGCCCGGGCTCATCCAGCTTGAGTGCAAGCTTATTAGCTTGAGTGTGAGATCATGAACTTGACCCCATGGTCTCTGGCTTGAGCCCAAGGTCACTGGCTTGAGCAAGGGGTCATTTGCTCTGCTGTAGACACCCCCTCCCGCCCAACGGGTCAAACAAGGTACATATAAGAAAGCGATGAAGCCTGACCAGGCGGTGGCGCAGTGGATACAGCATTGGACTGGGATGCCAAGGACCCAGGTTCGAGACCCCGAGGGTGAAAGCTTGACCTCAGGCTCATCTGGTTTGAGCAAAAAGCTCACCAGCTTGGACCCAAGGTCACTGGCTCAAGCAAGGGGTTACTCGGTCTGCTGAAGGCCCACGGTCAAGGCACATAAGGGAAAGCAATCAATGAACAACTAAGGTGTCGCAATGCGTAACGAAAAACTAATGATTGATGCTTCTCATCTCTCCGTTCCTGTCTGTCCCTGTCTATTCCTCTCTCTGTAAATAAATAAATAAATAAATAAATAAATAAATAAAATATGAGAGAAAAAAAAAGAAAGCGATCAATGAACAACTTAGGAACCACAAGGAAGAATTGATGCTTCTCATCTCTCTCCCTTCCTGTTTGTTCCTATCTGTCCCTCTATTTATCTCTGACACACACAAAAAATTCTCAGGCCCTGGCCGGTTGGCTCAGTGGTAGAGTGTTGGCCTGGCGTGCAGAAGTCCCGGGTTCGATTCCCGGCCAGGGCACACAGGAGAGGCGCCCATCTGCTTCTCCACCCCTCCCCCTCTCCTTCCTCTCTGTCTCTCTCTTCTCCTCCCGCAGCTAAGGCTTCATTGGAGCAATGTTGACCCTGGTGCTGAGGATGGCTCTGTGGCCTCTGCCTCAGGCGCTAGAATGGCTCTGGTTGCAACAGAGCAACGCCCCAGATGGGCAGAGCATTGCCACCTGGTGGGCATGCCGGGTGGATCCCGGTCAGGTGCATGCGGGAGTCTGACTGCCTCCCCATTTCCAACTTCAGAAAAAATACAAAAAAAAAAAAAAGAACATCTTTTCAAGCCTGACCATGTATCTCTCTGTGACAATCTGATTATCTTTATTTAGAGATGACAGCAAAAATCTAAATCTGAGGCCTTAGGAGCACATGAGGCCCTCCTGGATCCCTCGTGGGAGTCCCTGGGCAATGCCACCCTCCAGGGCCTCCACCCAACCCCCAGTGTGTTTTTCCTATGTCCCCATGGCCTGTGTTTTAAAGCAGACCTTCCAAATTCACTGTCCAAATCTGGTGAAAACCCATCCTGTGGTTCTGTGCCCTACACATGTTAGCATAGGGAGTTAGTATCACTGAAGGAAGGGAAGGAAGGGAATCAGGGAATTGGAGAATATACCTGCTTCCCTAGGAAGCTGCAGCTTCACGAACTCCCCAGGGGACCACTGCAGACTCCAGCCTCAGAACCTAATCCCCAAAGCAGGTAGGGAGGATAGTTACTGGTCATTAGCCAGGGTGGCCGAGGGAGAAATAAAACAATAAAGGGGAAACTCCTCTGCAGGATGCGTGCCCAGTAGAAGCCAAGATGGCGCAGGGGGAAGGTCCTTCTACTCTGAGGCATGTGCAACAGGAGCCAAGATGGCATCCATGAAGGCCTGTCTGTCTAGCCTGGGGAAAGGATTGGATTGGATAAGGGACAAAAAGATCTAGGAAATGGATTGGTTCAGGGGCAGGCCCAACAACAGCCTGGAAGGATTGGAAAATTGATTACTTAGTTTGAAAAAGTGCCTGGTCCTTCCCAAGCCCAAGATAATAATATAATCAGCCTAACAAAGGTGAACTCACTCTCTCTCTCTCTCTCTCTCTCTCTCTCTCTCTTTCTGGTGCCATAACATGCGTTGGTTCGTGCACTCACTGGTTCTCCCTCCATAGCAGCCACGCAGGTCTTGCAGCAGCCTGGGGCTAAGCAACCACACAGGCTCCAAGAGCCTTCTCCAGGCGCGAATTGGACACAATAACGCAGGGCCGGCTGAAGTGCCGCTGGAAACAGGGACAGTGCTAGCCAGACAGGGACAAAGGCTGAACCGGACTGGACTAAGCTTTGGCAGGGCACGGAATTTCTGGACACTGGCCCTATTTCTGGACTTGATGAAGACAAGGCTGGACGTTTTCCACAGCGGAACAGACAGAAACAAAACACCAGGAACCTAAGGCAGCCTTCTATTTCTATCCCAATAACTCCTTTTTTTTTTTTGTATTTTTCTGAAGCTGGAAACGGGGAGAGACAGTCAGACAGACTCCCGCATGCGCCCGACCGGGATCCACCCGGCACGCCCACCAGGGGCAACGCTCTGCCCACCAGGGGGCGATGCTCTGCCCCTCCGGGGCGTCGCTCTGCCGTGACCAGAGCCACTCTAGCGCCTGGGGCAGAGGCCAAGGAGCCATCCCCAGCGCCCGGGCCATCTTTGCTCCAATGGAGCCTTGGCTGCGGGAGGGGAAGAGAGAGACAGAGAGGAAGGAGGGGGGAGGGGTGGAGAAGCAAATAGGCGCTTCTCCTATGTGCCCTGGCCGGGAATCGAACCCAGGTCCCCCGCACGCCAGGCCGACGCTCTACCGCTGAGCCAACTGGCCAGGGCCAATGACTCCTTTTTTAAGATTATTTATTGATTTGAAAGAGAGAGAGAGAGAAACATCAATCTGTTTCTGTATGAGCCCTGAGCAGGGATCGAACCGGCACTCTTTGCTTATCAGGATGATGCTAGCTAGCCAAACGTGCAATCTGGCCAGGGTTCTATCTCAGTGAATCTTAACCACAGCACTTCAACCTCCCCTGCCTGGGTCCCGGAAATGCTTTTCTCAGGACTCCATTTTCACCAGCAACACATGCATTACCTTTGTGATACAATGTATTTTTTAAATAATTGCAGTTATGAGGGAAGTCACCCTTTGGGGTGAAACTTCTGGGTTGGGGGTCAGGAAACCTTGATTCATACACTGCACTCTGAGCTCCTCTCTCCGTCAGCCCTGGGTCTGCAGGCTGGCCTTTCTGTGGAGAAGGACCAGTGGGACCTATGGACCCCCTGCCGATGGGTAAGCTAAGCCCCAGGCCAGGCAGGAGCCCGTGGTTCTGCTCACCCAGGGGGCCATGGCTGCCCCAGCCCATCCCCACTCCCCATTTTCCCAAGCCAGAGTTTGACTCCTAACCCCTGGGACAGTCTCTCACTCCTCCTAGGGGCACCTTCCATCTTCGGCCTGGATGTCCCTAGCCCTGTCCCCACCAGGTCTTAGTGACAAGGGAGGAAAGGTTAGCCCTCTCACCTCTCCTGAGTCTGAGAAACCACTCAGGTGGGGCCCCTCTGCGACCTTGACCTGCCCCAGAGCTTCTCAGACTGCCATCTTAAGGCGGCAGAGGGGGAGGAGCAGAATCAGGAGAGGGGGATGCATGGGAAGGAGGGAGGTGACTTTGGAAGGCCTGCCAAGTCCTGGGAGGCTGCAGCCCAGACTTCCTCCCCCAGCCCCTCTGTCCTGGGGAGAAGGAATCCTGCCCGACAGGATTCCTGTGCCTCTGGGCTTGCTCTCTGTAGCTTGCTGGAGGCCACGGGAGCAGCAGGTGGGGGGAGTCAGGGGAATTCAGGGGGATGTGGGCCGGGCCTGCTCAGGGAGGGATCCTGGGGCCCCCAGACCTCCCTCCACAGCAGGACCCCCAGGGAGCATCCCAGCTTGACCACCATCAGCTGCGGGGTCTCCCTGCTCTACAAGTCCGTCCCCACCCCCACTCGCCTCTTGGGACTCAGCGTGAGTCACCCCCCAAATGTTCTGTTGGGAGCAGCTAACAGCTCTACCGGCTTTCTTCCACAGGATTCATGAGGCTGCTTTTGCAAATTCGAGGTTTTATTCACGGTGGGGAAGACAACAAGCAACTGCTGGAAGCTGCCAGCAGCCAGCCTAGCTGGGTCAGCAGATTCTCCCAGGGAGCCAGGCATCCCCCGGATCCCCGTGCCCCTGGGGGCGCAGGCTGTGAAGCCCGCGCCCTCTGCGGTCCTGGCCGCCTGCATCTGCCCCCCCCCCCCTCCGTCCCTCCTCCACCTTCAAGGCCTGCACATCGGAAATGCACAGTGGATGTTTACATGGATGCATGCGTGGGCTGAGGTCGTGGCGCCCTACGACCTGAGTCCTAATCCCGGTCCCACCACTTCTTCACTCTTGGGTGCTGGACAGGTGATGATTCCCTCTGTGCCTCTGGCCCTTGCCGGTGAAACGGGACAACACGAGTCCCTACCTCGGATGGTTGTTAGAAGGGGTCGTTAAGGCCGCGCGCAGCACGCTCGGGCCCGGAAGGATGGCGGCGGCGGTGGCTACGGCGGCTCCTGGCAGCAGGACGCCCCCGCGAGGAGGAGCGGTGCAGTGGGGGGAGGCCGCGCCCCGCGGCCCCGCAGGAGCAGCAAGCTCCCACGGGTGCGCCCGGGGCTGCTCTCTCCAGGCTGCCTCTGGCGCCAGGGAAGGCTGTGGCTAAGGCAGACCCCGACGCGACGCCCGCTCGGGGGGCAGAAAGCCATCCGCATTCTGGCACGAGCCACGGAACTGTTTGTGAAGTGGAGACGGTTGCAAGAGATGCCTACTGCTGTGCTCAACCAGGAGAGAGGAAAACCCTTCAGAGGAGAGATCTGGATAATGCAATGGAAGCTGCGGATAAATTCGGTTTCCTGGAAGGTGGCACTTTGGCCGGATTGCTGAGCCAGCCCCTCCGCCAGCGCCTTCACCTGCGTCCTCCAGCCAGCCCTGTCCAGGCCTCAGCTTTGAAGCACAGAGTCCTGGGAGAGTCACACATACCGTGGCTGTGCTATCTTCACTTCAGCCAGAATAAATGGAGATCTCACCTGTTTGTTTCTCTCTATGGTGTCTTCCATTTTAAAGAAAAGGGTGTGTGTAGGTTGCTTAATGCGTGGTGGGGACCAGAATAAAGGCCTCTGATCAACTGCAAAAAAAAAAAAAGAGCCTGACCAGCCAGGTGGTGGTGCAGTGGATAGAGCGTCAGACTGGGATGCCAAGGACCCGGGTTCAAGACCCCGAGGTCACCAGCTTGAATGCGGGCTCATCTGGTTTGAGGAAAAGCCCACCAGCCAAGGTCGCTGGCTCCAGCAAGGGGTTACTCGGTCTGCTGAAGGCCCGCGGTCAGGGCACATATGAGAAAGCAATCAATGAACAACTAAGGTGTTGCAACACTCAATGAAAAAATAATGATTGATGCTTCTCATCTCTCTCCGTTCCTGTCTGTCTGTCCCTGTCTATCCCTCTCTCTGACTCACTCTCTGTCTCTGTAAAAAATAAATAAATAAAAATTAAAAAAAAAAAGGATCCGTTTAAAAACAGAATTCAACCAAGTAAATTTGTAGCTCTAATTGGCTTTATTAAGTGAGCTGAGAAAAGAGTGAAGAAACAAAATGCAACCACCACAGTCAAGCCAAAAACATCAGCATGGGCTGAAACATGAAGAAAACAACTTTATTTAACTAGCCTGGGGACTGAAACTTCTGAACTTTTCAGTTGACTATGATAAGGGACATCGTAGTAGACCCAACAAACTCAGGGTTACTTGGCAGGTCTAGCGAGCTCAAGGACCAGACTATGGTCTCATCACAAATTCCTAACTGGGCAGGCCATGGCAGGTAGTCACGTCCAAGCCTGTAGCCTCCATAGCCAAGGTTCCTCTCCATCCTAAGTGAGCCCTGCCCGCTCTTCTCCTGCGTCTAGGACAACACACCTTTGAACTGTCGGAGTCCTTTTCTTCTCCAGACCCGGCAGGCACAGCCGCCTGCACCAGAGCACAGGGCTGCAGAAGCACAGCCCGGAGCTCCTCACTGTTATCTTGTTGCCTGGTGCCTCTATGTGCTGTCAGTGTTAGATGCTACCTGTCCTGGACCCACCAATGGAAAAGAAGTGTGTGTCTCTCTGCCTTCTCCTTTTATCCAATTGCAGACATTTCCCTACTGTGCTTTCTCCCGCCCCCTCCATCTACCACCAGTGGATCTCAGGTAACCCTCCTCACGTTTTCTCCTTTGACTGAAAGGTATAAAAGGAGCCACAAAACTGCCGTTCTCCAACTAAGGTGTCGCAACAAAAAACAAATGATTGATGCTTCTCATCTCTCTCTGTTCCTGACTGTCTGTCCCTGTCTATTAGCCTCTCTCTGACTCTCTCTCTGTCTCTGTTAAAAAAAAAAAAAAATTAAAAAAAAAACTGCCGTTCTCCAGAGCGTTTTCTCCATCCATTGAGATCTGGCTTCTGGCATGCCCTCAAAAATGTGGCTCGAGCCCTGGCCGGTTGGCTCAGCGGTAGAGCGTCGGCCTAGCGTGCGGAGGACCCGGGTTCGATTCCCGGCCAGGGCACATAGGAGAAGCGCCCATTTGCTTCTCCACCCCTCCGCCGCGCTTTCCTCTCTGTCTCTCTCTTCCCCTCCTGCAGCCAAGGCTCCATTGGAGCAAAGATGGCCCGGGCGCTGGGCATGGCTCTGTGGCCTCTGCCTCAGGCACTAGAGTGGCTCTGGTCGCAATATGGCAACGCCCAGGATGGGCAGAGCATCGCCCCCTGGGGGGCGTGCCGGGTGGATCCCGGTCGGGCGCATGCGGGAGTCTGTCTGACTGTCTCTCCCTGTTTCCAGCTTCAGAAAAATGAAAAAAAAAAAAAAAAAAATGTGGCTCGAATAAATCCTTTTTTTTTCCTTTTATTATTTTTTAAGGAGAATTCATACAGCCATTAATGAAACAGAGAGACTTCTCAGTACTGTACTCTTTTCTTTCCACTTAAGAAATTGAAAAAAAAAAAAAGAAATTGGAGCCTGACCAGGCAGTTGCACAGTGGATAGAGTGTCAGACTGGGATGTGGAAGACCCTGGTTGTTTTGGGTTTTTTTACAGAGACAGAGAGAGAGAGAGAGGGATAGATAGGAACAGACAGACAGGAATGGAGAGAAATGAGAAGCATCAATCATCAGCTTTTTGTTGCGACACCTTATTTGTTCATTGATTGCTTTCTCATATGTGCCTTGACTGTGGGCCTTCAGCAGACCGAGTAACCCCTTGCTCGAGCCAGTGACCTTGGGTCCAAGCTGGTGAGCTTTGCTCAAAGCAGATGAGCCCGTCCTCGAGTTGGTGACCTCCGGGTCTTGAACCTGGGTCCTCCGCATCCCAGTCCAACGCTCTATCCACTGTGCCAATGCCTGGTCAGGCTGGGCTCATCTGGTTTGAGCAAGGCTCACCAGCTTGAGCCCAAGGTCACTGGCTCCAGCAAAAGGTCACTTGGTCTGCTGTAACACCCCCCCCCTCCGTCAAAGCACATATGAGAAATCAATTAATGAACAAGTAAGGAACTGCAACGAAGAATTGATGTTTCTCATTTCTCTCCCTTAATGTCTGTCTGTCCCTATCTGTCCCTCTCTCTGACTCTCTCTGCCTCTGCCACAAAAAAAAAAAAAAGAAAAAAGAAATTGGAATACACGCTGATAGGGCTGACAACGCCAAAACGAGGTCACTAGCTCATCATCGGTACAAATATACACACTTAAGTGCTTGACACTGTCTTGAATGCAAAGCAAGATGAAGCAAGAGCCCAGGGAGGGGAGGGCGTGCGTCCCACGTAGTCCCGTCATGTTGTGGGAACACTAGTCCGTGTTTTCCACACTTGGGGGAGCGTTTTCCCGCCGGACTCTTCCTCCTTTTGTTCTTGATCTTCCTGTTGCTGAGCCGCTTTGGGTTTTTTTCTCAATTACAGTTTACATTCAGTATTTCAGCTGAGCTGTGCTGCTCTTCTGACCTCTGAGGTTGTCTCGGCTGTGCCCTGACCTGGTCAAGCTCCCCGTTTCCAATGCCGGTCCTGACACTCATCGGCACAGGTGCCGGACTTGGATAACCAGCCCCGAGCACTTGGGCTTCAGGCGCATTCCGAGCAAGGATGGCGGTTTCCCGGGAAAACTGTCCTGCAGACAAGTGCTACTCCGATGCCTTTTGTTTTTGAGGTTTTTTGGATTTTTAAAAAATTTTATTTATTGATTTTTGGAGGGGGGAGAGAAAGAGAGAGAGAAAGAGCATGGAGAAGCAAGAAGTATCTACTCATAGTAGTTGCCTCCTGTATGTGCCTTGACCGGGCAAGCCTGGGTTTTGAACCACCAACCTCAGTGTTCCAAGTCGATGCTTTCCCCGCTGCGCCAGCACAAGTCAGCCCTTTCAGGCTCTTGACCTCCTGGTCAACGGTCTCAGTCTCTCCTGAGCTGACACCAGCCTGCCTGTGGAGGCCAAGGAGGTTGCCGTGCCCACGACCGGTGGTCCACCTCCGCCTTCCGTCTCCGGGGGGCCGCAGCCAGGAGGCTGGGCGGGCCACGATGGGTGCCCCCGCTGTGTGAGTCTCAGCGGGGTTGTTCCTGGTTTGGGCAACTCGGACTCTGCCATGTGGTAATATTGGCACTGAGTTAAGTAGCTTAAAACCTGTCCTCGAAAGCGTCGACCTGGAAATGCTGAGGTCGCCGGTTCGAAACCCTGGGCTTGCGGGGTCAAGGCACATATGGGAGTTGATGCTTCCAGCTCCTCCCCCTTCTCTCTCTCTGTCTCTCTCCTCTCTAAAAATGAGTAAATGAAATAAAAAAAAATAAAATAAAAAACTTGTGGAAAACCTGTCCCCGAGCCCACGGCCGAGGACGTGCTGCTTGCCGGGGCTGACCTGCTCCAGGCGAGCCTCCCCACCTGCGGCTCTGGCAGGCACTCCGGGTCCAGGGACGCCCCCTCCTCCGCGTCTCCGTCTGGGCTCAACAAGCGAAGCGGTGCTGACATTGTGGCCGCCTCCCCAGTCCCTCCAGCACCTTCTCGTGGGCTCCGTCTCTGTGTGAAGGGGGTGCAGCCCTCTCTGCTCATCTCGCCATGGACGCTCTTCCCCAGAGAAGGAAATTCCAACCCCATCAAAAGACAAAGCTCTTTTCATTTAACACAGATGTTTTCCTTTTTATTTTTTTCTTGATCAAAAAAAAGTTGACCAGAAAAGTTGGGAAATAGTTACCATTATGTTGTTGCATCAGCAGAAGTAGATAGCTGAGAGAATGGGTAGAGGGCTGGGCGGGGGGCAGAGCCCACGGGGCCGCGGCGGCGGCGACAGCAGGATGTGGCAGCCGGGCGGAGCGTATATTATGGGATTTGCTGAGCCAGTCTTCCTGGTTTCCTGTCGGCATGAAAGTTTTCATAACAAAGTGTGGAGGAAGAAACTGGACTGTGAACACACTTATCTCAGGAGCCGGTGATTGCACTCCTGGGTACCTACCTGGTGGAAACGGGCGTTGCGTCCACCGACAGACAGGCATGAACGATCCCCAGAGGCACCATCCACAACAGCCCCGCCAGGGAAACACCCGAATGCCCAACACATTCTGCACATTCCTGTGCTTTCGGATATCCAGACCCCAGCGGCGGCAAGCCACCCTCTGCTCCCCCCGGCTCTTCCGAGGGTTCTGCAAGCCCGGTGTGCCTGGGTTCGATCCCTCTGCTTGAAACTCGGAAGGGCTGAGGGCTCAACCCCTCTGACCCCGAGGCCTTGGAAGCCACGTGGCAACAGCACCCTGGCTGCCCTCGCTGGAGCCCGCATTCCACGGCTCCCGTTTTCCTGGCTGAAGCTTGGCGGAGACAGGACCTGGGAAATAGCTGGGGACACTGACTTGAGGAAAGAAAAATCGGAATTCAAAACCCAGTTCTGTGGGTCTGTGTTGTTTCATGTCGTTTTCTTTGAGTTTGCTCATTTAGAACACGCAGAAGGGAGGCCTCCCTCATGGGGACATGGGGACACACAGCACATTCAAGCCCAGCGCCCATACTTGGGCGATAGCTGACGGTCAGCTGTTATTATTATTCCCATTGAGCAGATGGAGAAAGTGAGATTCAAAGAGGCGACTTCATTTGCCCCCAAATCCCACAGCCAGGAAGTGGCAGGGTGTGGGTGCAAACCCAACAGCAGGCGACCCCCAGCAACTCGGCCTCCCCGGCTGTGCCTCAGGCCGCACAACACTCAGCAAGCCCAGTGTGAGTCAGGGTCCCGCGGAAGGTGCAGCTTCGTGAAGGGGGCAGCCACCAGCCCGCCTCCGCTCTCTCCTGTGGCTTCCAGCCAAGTGGAGAAGTGGGTGGCCGAGGCCAGGCCTGCTGCCCCGTGGTCTGAGCAGGGCCTTGCCAGCCCTGTGCACTTCACAAGGCAAGGGTCAGAGCTTCCTGGTGACAGAAGCTTGGAGCAGAGCAATGCCTGGCTTTGGGTCACACAGCAAATCAGTGACCAGACTGGCCTCTGGCCCGACCTCTGGCCTCCCAACCACAGCAGTAGCAGGTCTGAGGGATGTATCTGGGCTGCGCACTAAGTCGCCCGGGGTTGTAAACACTGGTCCAATCCAACCCTACCCTTGCTGGCCTTGTCCTGAGCAGCAGCTCTATGCTAATGTCAACCCCTGTGGAGACAGCTTTCCAGGCCTCAGGGCCCCAAAGTTGCATTTCATTGGCCCAGTTGGATCATCTGTCCATCCCTGGACTGGTCACAGTTCCCCGGGGACTTGCCCTCTGATTGGCCAGCCCTAAAGTCAGGCAGAGGTTCACCCTGAGCCACATGGACTAAGAACAGAGAAGTGGCCTCTTCCAAAAGAGGGGACTAGCCTCTAGGAGGTAGACACAGTGAGTGACCAGAACAAGGGAACTGTGGCCCACGCTTGTCACTGTCCCAGCCCCGCTGGCCGGGGATGTCTTTTCTTTCCGTCCTTGGCCACAGGGGACTGATGGACTTCGGATGTGGTGCCAGGGACATGCCAGAGGGACAAGGCTCCGAGGAGGGAAGTTTTCTCGGGGGAGGGGAATACCAGTCTCCCCTCATAGAAACACTGAGTGTCCAGGCCTGCCGCTTCTGTCTCTGGGGGCCACTGTCTCAGGGGCTTATCAAAGGCTGACCAAAGGCCAGACACCGTGTTGAGCCCATTAAACCAGTCATCTTCCTTCATCCTCACTGAAGCTGAGGATTAAGGATTATGCATTGCACAGATTTAGAAACTGAGGCGCAGGAAGACGAAGGTCGCAGCCAGCCCCGTGGCAGGGCTCGGGCTTAAATCCAGGTCTGCTGGATCCCAGAGCCCGCGTTCCACGGCTCCCCTGCACACCCCTCTTCATTCGCCTTTGAATCGCCACCGATGTATTGTTAGAGCAGTGATGCTTTTGTTGTAAAACGAGGTAGGGAGAGGTCAGGGTCCATGTCCGAGGCCTCAGCTCTGAGACCAGGGAAGAGGCTGCAGTGAGTGAGTGAGTGAACTAACCGGGTACAGTGACAGGGTGGGGGAATCTCTGCTTCTGAGACACTGTGGCGGGCTGCGGGCCTGTTCCCATCTCCATAGCCCAACTCTGCCTCCCTCCAAACCCAGCTCAAGAACACTTCCTCTGAGAAGCCTTCTCTGCCCTGCCTGGCACCCTCCCAGGATGCCTCCTCTGGGTCCTTTGTCGCTGGCCCACGCTCATCAGAGCCCCAACCCAAGCCTGTCTGTGTGTCTGGTTGGGAACCAGGAGGAGTCCACAGGGGGTGGGGATTCCCTGGTGCCCAGCCTAGACCATGGCACGGAGCTCAGACCACACCCGGTGAATGCACGGACAGGGGAATGAATGAAGGAGTGCGCTGAATCAGAGTGAGCGGCCCGCAGACAGCCCCAGGGAGGTGCAGTGGCCAGAGCTGGGCCAACACTGGGGAAGGGAAAGGGGCCGGCCCTCTGCAGCTTCTGCTGGCCGGAGTCCAAAGTCAGCCCAGCTTCACAGGCCACACTCAGCCCTGCTGACCCCAAGGCCTTGGAAGCCACGTGGCAACAGCACACTGGCTGCCCTCGCTGGAGCCAAGAATGCCGTCTGGCATGAGGGTGGCTCATCCCCCTAGGCTAGCCTGGCTGCCCCACCTCGCCCTCGCTGTGCCCTGTCCATGGGGCACTGGGGCACGAAGGGGGCGCTGGGCACAAGCACCACCCACACAGGAAGGCTGGCAAAGTGGGGCAGAGCTGCCCCCAGGCCACTTGCCTCCCACTTGGCATCGCAGAACTCCACCCCTCCTCATCCCCCCCTCAGTGGCACCCAGGGTGCCCAGCTCTCTCTCGTGCCTCCAGATTGGCTCGCTCTTCAGAACACGCTTTCCCGTCTCACCCACAAGGATAGCAGTCGGCCTGCGGGAGACATGCAGGCCCCCTCCTGCCTGTGCGCCCACCCCACACCCCTGTACCTCAGCTTCCCTCTCCGGATTGCCTGGCTGTACAGAGGTGGATCTGGAAGGTTCCTGGGGTTGGATGAGGCCGGGTTTCTGAGCTCAGTGCTCATGGGGCCCTCGTGGCTGCATGGGGACCTCTGGGAAGTGGTAGTGTCCATGCCCGGAAGGCGGGCCGGAGGACGGTGTGTTCCTGCCAGTCTGTGCGCCCCTGGCATGAAGGCTGTGGCTGCGGCGGGGGGAAGGGAGACAGGCTGCTGCCCCCACCTACGCCCCCCCCCCAGCCACCAGCCCTCCCCCTCCCATCTCGGACCTCAGGCTAAGTCCCCGGGCTCAGCCTGGCCTCAGCAGCTCTGCCCTGCCTCGGGCCCTTTCTCTGCTGGGCAGGATGATGGGCTCCCTGAGCACAGGTTGGGAACAGCCCCTCTGCCCAGCGCAGGCTTCCCTGGGAGGGAGGGAGGGAGGGAGGGAGGGAGGCTTTGGCTTTTCACGGTGACCTGAACGCTGTCCAGCCGACCTGTGAGGGGGAAGGCTGTGCCCCGAGGGCTGCTCCAGGCAGGAACCCCTTTCCCATCAGCCCGAAGCTGCCCAGGCCTCCCTGGGTCTCACAGCTGTCAGGCCCCAAGGCCCCATGGAGCTGGGGTCAGGGCTGAGCAGAGAGGAGACGGGTGGGGGGTCTGAGAGGATGAGGGAGGTGCCGTCAGCATGGAGACCGCAGGGGGGCGAAGGAGGAGCTCGGTCAGGGCTGGGGCATGGGGGGGGGCAGGGCAGAGAGATAGGCGGAGACCCCTAACCCAAGTGAGCACAGCACCACTGACCAGTCCCACCCCATGCTTGAAGCCACAGCCTGCCAGGTCCTCCTAAGGAGTCCCCAGACCGGTCCAGCCCAGTGTGGTGGAGCCCGATGGACTGGGCAGCTGTCCCGCTTGGAACCTGAGGTTCCTCCTGCCCTGTGGGGAACCCCGTCTGCCAGCCCTCAATGTCCCCAAAGGCCCCAGAGAGACACTTGGAGCCTTCACTTGGTGCCTCCTGTCCTTGTGTAGGGGCAGACAGTCTGCCCCTCAGGTCTGGCGGGTCTCAACTCAACGTACCGCCCGCGGCCCCCGGGGCAGGAGAACGTTGAACATTAACCCCTTTGATGAGTGGCCCCAACTAAACAAACACACGTTATCGCATGTCAACAGCAGCTGCCGCCGCTGACCAGGCACTGACTCAGAGCACAGAGCCGCCCGCCTGGGCACTGCCGGCCACTGTCGGCATAGGGTCTGAGGCTGCCCGGGTTCAAGTCCCACCCACCTCTGTGTCCTGCTGGTGTGACTCCCAAGCGGAGCACTGTCCCCTGCTGGGATCGGTTTCCCTCTCTGTACAACGAGAGGCCTGGACCTCTCTCGTCTGACCTCCTAGAATGGCTGGGTCACAGCCGGGGAAGGGGGCCAGAGGAGTTTGGGGAGGCCCGGCCAGTGCTGGGTCCGACGGGGTGAAGCCAGAGAAATACACAAGCCTTTGCAATTAGACTCCGGGAACTGAAAGAGGCCACTAGCGATGGACCGCTCACCATGTGCCAGGCGCTGCCCACGTGTCATTCTGTGTTAGTCCTCAACAGGGAGGGTGAGAACGAGGCTTCTCACATACGACCCGTCAAGCGTAGATCACGCTTGCTTGCTATTTGTGTATCTGCTGAGGGCGGGAGGGGGAGGGGCAGGGCTGGAATTGTGCAGTCCCTCTGCCTTTTGAGTGTCTAGAAGCTTTATTTTTTTTTATTTTTTTATTTTATTGATTTGAGAGAGAGAGAAAGCTGGGATGGAGGGAGGAGTAAGAAGCAACAACTTGTAGTTGCTTCTTGTGTGTGCCTTGACTGGCAAGCCCAGGGTTTCAAACCAGCGACCTCAGCATTCCAGGCTGACACCTGATCCACTGCGCCATCACGGTGTACTGCCGGTGGTTGGTGTCCGAGGCCAGGCAGGTTCACGTGGAATCCAGGCAGTCGGCAGAGGAACTGCATAGCCAGAAAGCGTTGGGCCTTTCCCGTGTATGGGAGGCTCACAGAAACGGGTGAGCGAACAGACAAAGGAAAATAAATCACTTTTCACAGCGCAGGGCAAGGGGTCAGGAACACCACTGCTCTTGGTGGCGGCTCAGGGAATCAGGGAACACACCTCGTGGTGGCAGGAGAGCCCTCTGGGAGAAGCACCCTGAGAGAAAGCGCCCCGAGCTTCTCACAGAGACTCACGCAGGGCTTTCTGTCATGTGTTCACGCAGAAATCGTGCAAAGTGCTTGCAGCCAGGAACGCAGGGAGCAAGCCTAACAACTGTTCTCCTCACAACAGGTCAGGCACCTGTTTGTTTCCTTGTGACACCTTAGTTGATTGCTTTCTCATATGTGCCTTGACCATGGGCCTTCAGCAGACCGAGTAACCGCTTGCTCGAACCAGTGACCTTGGGTCCAAGCTGGTGAGCTTTTTGCTCAAGCCAGATGAGCCTGCGCTCAAGCTGGCGACCTCGGGGTCTCGAACCTGGGTCCTCCGCATCCCAGTCCGATGCACTATCCACTGTGCCACCGCCTGGTCAGGCACCTGTTTGTTTCTTAAGCAGGAGAGGCTGTCAAGGGAGCCGATGAACCCAGAAAGACCCCCTGTGGACGGGGGAGGAACAGAGATGGAGCAGAGTCCTCAGGTGAGCAGAGGAGGCGTGGCTTGGCTGACAGACAGGCATTGGCCAGAGGAAGAAGGAACTGGAACCCCCCTGTGCCCGTGTCCACAGTGAAGAGCAGCCCCGGCAGCCCAGCATTTTGAAGCTGGGATGCGGGAGGTTGTGATGACAGCCATTTGAGCAGGTGTCAGCTGAGAGGGCAGCGGCAGGAGGGGCCCGTGACGGCCAGGGAGCCATGCACACACCGTTGCGGGGGCCCCACAAAGCAGTTCAACAGTACTCTCACTTAATCCTCAACAAGCCCAAGTCAAGTGCGAGTATTAGCCCATTTCACAGGCAAGAAAACTGAGACCAGAGAGGGAGCAGTGTTTTTTGTCCATGCCCCCAGTTAGGAAAGGGCAGAGAGGCCACAGGCCCTGCCTAGACCCTGTACGGGCAGCATGGGCCAGCCCCAGGCATCCACTGCCAACCGTGACCCCAGGCAGACCCCTTTCCTGGGTCAGCTCCAGGCCCAGTCCTCCATGAACCCTCTGACCCAGAGAGGAAAAATGTCGTTTGACTGGTCAGAGGAGGAGATAAGTGTTGTTCTGTTTGGTTTAGAGGAGGGTGGCGGGGGGCAGGGGGGCTCCTCCAACCTGCCACAGGCGGTGTGTTAGCTTGTTTCTTGTCACTCCACCATCCGACTAGCCACTGTTGGGTGGATAAAATGTATTATGCTCACTTTGTTAAAGATAACACGAGGAGGCAGTCGCCCAGGTGATATTAATGTGTGTTGGAGATCGTTGTAACCTGGGGCTTGGTTTTGGGATTAAGCCTTTCCCACCCTTTTTGCTGTAGGGCGGTACAATCCAATCATGCCTCAGAGAAGTGACTTTGTATTAGAGACTACCCTATTTTGTATATTGGATTAAAGGTTGTGAAGCTACACTATAAAATGGGGGCAGAACGGGACTTGGCTCTTGGTTCCTGAGGTTAGCATGAGAGAGCGGAGAGAGTAGAGCCAGCAGCTAAAGGAGGCCACGTGGAGGAGGCCAGGAGAAGCAGCCAAGATGGCGGAGTGCTGAGTGAGATGCCAGTTTGTGCAGAGTTTGTATCTGGGATAAGGAAGGAGATGGGGAACTGAGGAGAAGAAGGCTGGTGAGCTAGAAACCTTTGATTCTAGGAAACTCGGATAAGTCAGTGGCTTTGTGAGCACTGAGTGTGGCTGGGTTTTGGAGCCCAGTGTGTATTTTTACTTGCCCGCCGGGTGCAAGGTAGGATTAAAGGCTATGGCCCATCAGTTTTTGGCTCCGCTGTTTCTTTACCGACTGTCCGAATCCAATGCGAACCTGCATGGGCCGGGCTGCTGTGATAGTGGCCCTGACCCTGCCTCCTGGCTTTACAGCCACCCCCAGTGGGAGTCAGATACACACCAAGAGTGGGAAGTGCTGCTGCTGGCTCCACAGGTGTGCTTCTGAAATCAACTTTCCGTAAACACAAACCCCGCTTCCCATTTGTGTTACACGTAGCTTCCAAAGTCTGACCCTCGACAGACCTGCTGTTAAAATAGCAGCATCCGGGGGCCGGCCAGGCTGGAGGAAACCTTGGACTTCAGCTGTCTTGAGGTGTCCTCATGTTTGACTCAGTTTTTCAGATAAAGGTAAGTCCACACCCCTCAGCAGCCTGGCAAACACACGTGGCTCCTGGGCAACTTTTCAAGCTCCCTGCATATACAGGGGTGAGCCAGAGTGGGTTTACCATTTGTTCATATGAAAAAAGACATGCAGGTTATGATGATTACAATAGCTTTATTAACTCAAAGAATGTTAACAGGCACTGGCCGGGTAACTCAGTTGGTAAAGCATCGACCTGAAATGCCAAAGTTGGGTCAGGGCACAACAGGAAGTGGCCAATGAGTGCACAGCTACACGGAACAACAAATGAATGCCCCCCCCCCCCATCAAAAAAAATGTCACAATGGCACAGTAAACAAACCTACTTTTGACCAAGGTGTATTTGACTAATGGGGGTGGGGCAGCGCCTTTATCTGCACAGTAACCTTCGGGCAAAGTCCTCCTGGCCCCACCTGACTGCCTGGAATTAAGGGTGAAAAGCAGTGATTGCTATTTGTCACCCAAGGGAAGTCTTCTGATACAGAGACTTCCAGAATTCACCTGGCAAAGGGGAAGCCTCGTGACTAACTTGTGACTGGGAATGGCCCCAGTGACCCTGCTGGGCTCAATGACCCTTTGAGGGTGGGGCCTGGGAGCCGGTTCTGGATCTGGGGTTGATATTTGTCTCTGCCACTCACCAGAAGCCGCGTGGCCTCAGGCAGGCTGGCTCATTTGTTCACTGAAAGAGTAAGAGTTACTCACTTCCCGGGTGGCTCTGCAAGGTGTCCCTACCACCCAGGTAGAGGGGTGGGGCATCTGCCCTGAGCGGTCTGCGAGCTGGTTTCCCTCCGCCTGCAGACAGGGTTGCCTGGTTCCTGGGACTCCTGCTGAAGGCTGTCAGACGCAGTCATCATGCCCTTAGTTCTGTGCAACTCTTGGTCTCGCTGAACCAGAACCCTCTCTCTCCCCCAAACCTTCCCAGGACCTCTTGGTCATGGAAAACGCAGCCCTTACACACGTCCTTCCGAGAGCCCACCCTCTGACCTCAGCCTCCTGTCCTCCCTGCGTGTTGGGAAAAACAGCTGCTTGCTTATACGTTGCATGATTAGCGCACGAGCACATGGCAGAGCCACGTAAGGCTATGGTGCTTTCCCTTGGCAGTTTTGCTTGTCCGCCACTGTGAGAAAGCGGTTTTCCCTGCCTGTTTGCTCGCCTGCCGTTGCGAGACTCTAATAAAAGGGAACGGCCCACCGCTCTCCAGCTCCGCAGTTCCTCTACCGTCTGTCCGAATCCAGCGTGGACCTGCCTGGCCGAGGCCACCAGCATTACACTGCGTTTGTCCAGCTACTGCTTGCTTGGCTGTTTGCTGACCACCAAGGTGCCTCCCTTCCTCCAGCATGTAAAGCCAGAAGTCACGGCCAGGGCCACTATCACAGCAGCCGCCTGGCCCCTGCAGGTTCGCATTGGATTCGGACAGTTGGTAAAGAAACAATGGAGCCAAGAACTGGTGGGCCATTATTTTGTTTTGTTTTGTTTTGTTTTGTTTTTTCTGAAGCTGGAAACGGGGAGAGACAGTCAGACAGACTCCCGCATGCGCCCGACCGGGATCCACCCGGCACGCCCACCAGGGGCGATGCTCTGCCCACCAGGGGGTGATGCTCTGCCCCTCCGGGGTGTCGCTCTGCCGTGACCAGAGCCACTCTAGCGCCTGGGGCAGAGGCCAAGGAGCCATCCCCAGCGCCTGGGCCATCTTTGCTCCAATGGAGCCTTGGCTGCGGGAGGGGAAGAGAGAGACAGAGAAGAAGGAGGGGGTGGGGGGTGGAGAAGCAAATGGGCACTTCTCCTATGTGCCCTGGCCGGGAATCGAACCCGGGTCCTCCGCACGTCAGGCCGACACTCTACCGCTGAGCCAACCGGCCAGGGCCTGGGCCATTATTTTTAATTCTAGCTTGCACCCGGTGGGCAAGTAAAAACACACACTGGGCTCCAAAACCCACTCACATTCAGTGCTCACAAAGCTACTGACTTATCCGAGTTTCCTAGAATCAAAGGTTTCTAGCTCACCAGCCTTATTCTCCTCAGTTCATCTCCTTCCTTATCCCAAATACAAACTCTACACAAACTGGCATCTCACTCAGCACTCCACCATCTTGGCTGCTTCTCCTGGCCTACTCTATGTGGCCTCCTTCTGCTCTCTGCTCTGCTCTCTCCTCTAAAGAATCTCAGGAACCAAGAGAGCAAGCTCCCGCTCGTCCCCATTTTATAGTGTAGAAATCCAAACCCTTAATCCAATATACAAAATAGGGAAGTCTCTAATACAAAGTCACTTCTCTGAGGCATGATTGGATTTGTACCACATCAAAAAGGGTGGGAAAGGCTTAATCCCAAAACCAAGTCTCAGGCTACAAGGATTCTGCCTGCCCAGAGACACACATTAATATCACCTGGGCAACAGCCTCCACGTGGGCAGCGCCACTTTAACAAAGTGAGCATAATACCTTTTATCTGCCCAACAATCCACCCCTATGCTCACTTTACTGCCCACAATCTATACCACCGGCATCCCTGTGCAAGGAAATTAGAACATTACACAAATTACAACAGCAAAAATCATACAGTTTCAACAATTACAAAGGTACATTTCACCAATACCTGAGCACTTTGCCAAAAGCGCAAAAATGTCCTCGGCCTTCTTTCTAGCCACGGGAAAAGCTTCCCGGGGTAGGGGAAGGGCCTCCATCAAAGCCACCCCCATCCCCATCAGGGTATTTCACATTGTCCAAAATCCATATCCGTAAATCCATCCAACATAGGAGCCAATGCCCACTCCGGTCGTAGTCCAGGAAATCAGTCCATGCACATGGGGCGTGTTGGGCAGATAAAATGTATTATGCTCACTTTGTTAAAAATGGTGCTGCCCATGTGATATTAATGTGTGTTGGTGATCGTTGTAGCCTGGGGCTTGATTTTGGGATTAAGCCTTTCCCACCCGTCTTGATGTGGGGTGGTACAATCCAATCATGCCTCAGAGAAGTGACTTTGTATTAGAGACTTCCCTATTTTGTATATTGGATTAAGGGTTTGGATTTCTACACTATAAAATGAGGGTAGAACGAGAGCTTATGCTCTTGGTTCCTGAGATTATCATTAGAGGAGAGAGCAGAGCAGAGAGCAGAAGGAGGCCACGTGGAGTAGGCCAGGAGAAGCAGCCAAGATGGCGGAGTGCTGAGTGAGATGCCAGTTTCCGTAGAGTTTGTATCTGGAGAAGGAAGGAGATGGGGAACTAAGGAGAATAAGGCTGGTGAGCTAGAAACCTTTGATTCTAGGAAACTCGGATAAGTCAGTGGCTTTGTGAGCACTGAATGTAATTGGGTTTCGGAGCCCAGTGTGTGTTTTTACTTGCCCGCCGGGTGCAAGCTAGGATTAAAGACTATGGCCCACCAGTTTGTGGCTCCGTTGTTTCTTTACCGACTGTCCAAATCCAATGCGAACCTGCATGGGCCAGGCAGCTCTGATGGTGGCCTTGGCCGTGGCTCCTGGCCTTACAGGGCGTCAGCCACCCTCCTCATTCCTGCCATCCTAGCAGGTCTTACACTGTCCCAAAGAGGGGCACATGGCAATGGCAGTCATCATTTCCATCTTGGCTCTGAAGAGCATGATAACGTCCATCCTATGTCCCCAAAATCGCAGACCTACCAGGGCCGTAGTAGGTGCTCTTTCTAGCTGGGCTCTCATCTTATGGAGACTGCGGATTGCAACTCCAACCCGATTCTCCTTAACTTCCAAAGAGGAACTGGAAACATCAGCTCCCACTGCTGGGCTCAAGCCCCAGGCTGCCACCACTTTCTGCTCCGCAGACGTTGCAACTCCGGACCCGGCCTCAGCCTCAGCCCCGGCCTCCTGCCGCTGCTGGCTCTCCGCAACATCCAGGGCAAGCTGCAACTCACGAAACTGTGAATCCTCCTCCAGCGTTTGCTCCATTTCCAGGCGAATCTCGAACACCTGGTTGGCCTCCTCCTCCAGCGCTTCCTCCAGCTCCAGGGTCAGCATCTGTTTCTCCTGCGTTTGCTCCAGCTCCTTCCACTGCTCGGTAGGTAGGTCCCGGGCAGCCTCTTCCACAGAGCTCTCAGTTTCCTCACGCATGGCTGTAAAAGTCAGCTAGCCTATGGTCCCCAAAAGGACAGCCATGGGGAACCATAACAGCAGCCAGTCCTCTACTCCACCGCTCAAAGGTGGTGGTTGCTCCATACCGAACTGTATCAAATCCTGCCACAGACTACGCCAAATGTAAAGCCAGCAGCCAGGGCCAGGGCCACCATCAGCTGCCGCCTGGCCCATGCAGGTTCGCATTGGATTTGGACAGTCGGTAAAGAAACAATGGCCCTGGCCGGTTGGCTCAGCGGTAGAGCGTCGGCCTAGCGTGCGGAGGACCCGGGTTCGATTCCCGGCCAGGGCACACAGGAGAAGCGCCCATTTGCTTCTCCACCCCTCCGCCGCGCTTTCCTCTCTGTCTCTCTCTTCCCCTTCCGCAGCCAAGGCTCCATTGGAGCAAAGATGGCCCGGGCGCTGGGGATGGCTCTGTGGCCTCTGCCTCAGGCGCTAGAGTGGCTCTGGTCGCAACATGGCGACGCCCAGGATGGGCAGAGCGTCGCCCCATGGTGGGCGTGCCGGGTGGAGCCCGGTCGGGCGCATGCGGGAGTCTGTCTGACTGTCTCTCCCTGTTTCCAGCTTCAGAAAAATGAAAAAAAAAAAGAAACAATGGAGCCAAGAACTAGTGGGCCATTATTTTTAATTCTAGCTTGCACCCGGCGGGCAAGTAAAAACACACACTGGGCTCCAAAACCCACTCACATTCAGTGCTCACAAAGCTACTGACTTATCTGAGTTTCCTAGAATCAAAGGTTTCTAGCTCACCAGCCTTATTCTCTTCAGTTCATCTCCTTCCTTATCCCAGATACAAACTCTACACAAACTGGCATCTCACTCAGCACTCCGCCATCTTGGCTGCTTCTCCTACTCTACGTGGCCTCCTTCTGCTCTCTGCTCTGCTCTCTCTAAAGATAATCTCAGGAACCAAGAGAGCAAGCTCCCGCTCCGTCCCCATTTTATAGTGTAGAAATCCAAACCCTTAATCCAATATACAAAATAGGGAAGTCTCTAATACAAAGTCACTTCTCTGAGGCATGATGGGATTGTACCACCCCACATCAAAACGGGTGGGAAAGGCTTAATCCCAAAACCAAGCCCCAGGCTACAAGGATTCTGCCTGCCCAGAGAGACACACACATTAATATCACCTGGGCAACGGCCTCCACGTGGGCAGCGCCACTTTAACAAAGTGAGCATAATACATTTTATCTGCCCAACACAGCACCTCTATTTTCCCTGGCCCACTCAAGCAGCAGACTGTTTGTCTCCTCCCTATCCTGTGTGCACGCCAGGGCCCTTCATGCGAGACCTCTCCTGCCCACCCGAGCCCTGCGTCCTCCAGCCCTGCTGTGGCCGCCACGCCGCACAGCTTGTGCGGAGAAGCTCTCCCATCAGCCTTGGCCCCCTGGGTGCCTAGACATCAACTGGTGCTGGCACGTGACTGGCAAAGATGGCTGCAATGACTTATACTAGTAAGGTGACTGTTGGGCGGATAAAATGTATTATGCTCACTTTGTTAAAGATGGCGCTACCCACGTGGAGGCTGTTGCCCAGGTGATATTAATGTGTGTCTCTGTGGGCTGTGGGCAGGCAGGATTCTTGTAGCCTGGGGCTTGGCTTTGGGATTAAGCCTTTCCCACCCTTTTTGATGTGGGGTGGTACAATCCCATCATGCCTCAGATAAGTGACTTTGTATGAGAGACTTCCCTGTTTTGTATATTGGATTAAAGGTTATGAATCTACACTATAAAATGGGGGCAGAACAGGAGCTTGCTCTCTTGGTTCCTGAGATTATCATGAGAGAAGAGTGAGCAGAGAGCAGAGAAAGGCCACGTGGAGGAGGCCAGGAGAAGCAGCCAAGATGGCGGAGTGCTGAGTGAGAAGCAGGTTTGTGCAGAGCTTGTGCAGGAAGAAGGAAGGAGATGGGGAACAGAAGAGAATAAGTCTGGTGAGCTAGAAATCTTTGATTCTAGGAAAGTCGGATAAGTCAGTAGCTTTGTGAGCACTGAATGTGAGTGGGTCTTGGAGCCCAGTGTGTGTGTGTGTGTGTTTTTTTTTTTTCCTTGAGAAAAACTTTATTTATGAACATCGGAAGCAGTACTAAACTGAGAAGCTCAATTTAGGTGCAACAAACATGGATATAATGCTATGTAACTCAATCCTTAAAGCAGCAGCCCTCAAATTTTAATATGGCCCTGTATATTGTTAAATAAGCAAGGCTAGAATGAGCTATAGAGGATTTGATTTTAAGAATATATTGAGAGAGATGGCACTAGTGTGTGTTTTTACTTGCCCGCCAGGTGCAAGCTAAGATTAAAGATGACGGCCCACCAGCTTTTGGCTCTGTTTCTTTACCGACTGTCCGAATCCAATGCGAACCTGCATGGGCCGGGCTGCTGTGATGGTAGTAGTGGCCGTGGTTTCTGGCTTTACAGCAGGGGTCTCAAACTGCTGCGGGCTGCACAAAATTGGTGGGCGGGCCGCGAGTTTGAGACCCCTGCTTTACAGTGACCAATCGTCCTCCTTTAGGGAGGACAGTCCTTCTTTTGTAAGTTCCGCCCTCCCTCAAAAAGTGTCCTCCTACACGTCCTCCTTTTTGATATTGGAAGACTTATCTGTCAATGTCTGTATTCGATTGATGCAGAGTCGATCCATTGCATGTGACGTGACGTATTTGTATCTAAATGAGTACTTTTTTCTTACAATTATTATTAAAAATTAATAGGCATGTAAGCATAATTAAAATATAAAATATTACAAGTGTTTTTATTATGCGTTTATCATATTTTGTGTATTATTGTTGCAATGAATAAAATGTTTCTTTTATTTAAGATATTGTTCTCTTCTATTTATTTTTGTCCCCCTTTTCATTGTAAAAGAGTTGGTCACCTTAGGCTTCTAGTCGGCTTGCCTTCCCTTTACCAATTCCAAATCTCCTTCATGCTCCCCATCTCTTCCTCACCTCAGGTGGCCTGTCCCCTGCTTTGCAGAATAGAAACTGTAAGGTCGGTGGATAGAGGGATAGTCATGTGGAGAACTCAGACCCGCCCACTTTGGCTAGGACCGCCCACAATCAAGCCCGCCAAAGGAAGCTTCCCAGGAACCATTTGGAAACAAGCGATCATCTGTCAGCCAGTGAAATTTCACTACGTCATAGTAGCTCCACTTCCCTAGAGGGACCCTTTAAATATCTCCCATGCATGCGGTTTAATCTTTGCAACTTCCCTAGCCTCCATCTCCTCCATCTTTCTTTCCTCAGGGCCAGGGAACCTTGCCGGGCGGGATATGAGCTCTGTACTCAATAAAGCCGTTTATTATTTCACACTTTGCGGCTCCGGCCCCGTTCCTTCCTTCTCGGCGGGGAAAAATACCTTACAGAAACCATCCTGCTGGGACAGGCTCCCAGCCCTGTCCCTACCCCACGGGCCACCTCATTGCCTCTTTTTAGTGCCCACGGAAGCCCTAGCGAGACTCCAAAGACCAGCCCCTCCTCCCCAGACTCTGATGAAACCCTTCACTTTCCTCCTTGGAACTCACACCCACGGAAGCTTCTCATCTTGTTAGACCTGCTTGTCCTTTATTAATAGAATGAACCCCCTCCTTCACCCCACCGCCCCTCCGCTGTCATCCTCCACTCCATCACAGCCAAGCTTCCGCCCTTTCCCTCCCTCAGCGCCCCGGGATCGCTGCCCCAAGCTGTGCTCGCGTGGGTCCCGAGGACCAGTACCCCGATGGCCCCTGCCCTTGCCTGTGTGGGCAGGGCCCTGATGGTCCTCCTTCTCTACTATTCCATGTGCTCCTGTGGCTTTAATCACACCCCACAAGGAAGACTCTCATCTTCTCCCCCTGTCCGCCCCCCCAGCCCTGAACACATTATATGTGCAACACGTCAAAGGAATGTAATTTGACTCCTTTGTCTCCTGCTGCTCTGAATGCCGCCAGCTCAGCCTGGAAAACTGTAACACCGGTGGCCGAGGCCAGGCAGGTCCCTATTGGATTCAGGCAGACGGTAGAGAAACTGTGGAGCCAGAAAGTATTGGGCCATTCCCATTTATTAGTCTCGCAAGGGCAGCTGAGCAAACAGGCAGATGAGCAAACATCCCTTCTCACAGCCTCAGGCAAACCAACAGCAAAATGGCCCCTCACATTGGCAGGCAGGCAACCTGCAATCTGCAATCCACCACCCACCATCCGCCCTGAGGTCAAGTGCCCGTAGCCTTACATATGCTATACACCCAGGGTGCTGCCCCGTGCTCACGCACTGATCAGGCAAAGTACAAGTGAGCAAGCCTGACACAGCTGTCTTACCAACAGAAACCTATCTGCAAATTCTTGCCAGCCCCCCGCTGTGCCTGAGCGGACCCAACGGAGCTCTGCCTCCCTTAGCAGAGCAGACTCGACAGGGTGGCTTACCCCAAAGATAGAAGTCACTGTCTACTGCAATTTATCAGAAAAACACAAATCCAACAACACAGGATCTAGTAACACATAGACTTAAAAAAAATTTTTTTTTAAAGAGTTGCTGGGGATAGAGAGAGAGAAGCATCAGCTCTCTGTTCCACTTAGTTGTGCCACTGATTGCTTCTCATATGTGCTCTGACTGAGGCTTGAACCGGCAACCACAGGGGTAGAACCAGCGACCCTGGGATCGAACCAGAGACCTCAGTGCTCTGGAAGGACACTCTATCCACTGTGCCATGGACCAGGGCCAGACTTATTTTTTTAAAGGACATCACTAAAGCCATCTCTATGGGACTGCAGTCCGTCCTACTTCCTCCCGATGAGCAGTTTTACAACTGTGCCCATGAACAAGAGCTGAATATCCAGGAGGCGAGTAGAGCCACTGTAGGAAGAGGAGTGGAGGCAGACTGGGGCGGGGAGACCCCTTCCTGAGCAATCAAAATCCACTTCTCTGGGCCCCTTCGCAGACACAATGCCTGCACTCCAATGACATCGGGAAGGGAGAAGGCTGGAGATCTTCTCACCACCCCCCACCCCCCTTGCATGCTAAGGTCATGATTACAAAAATGTCCCCGAGGTCACCTTGCTTGCACTTTGCTCTGAGTGCCACAGGGTTCTGCAGCAAGCATGATGGCATGCAGGGACAGAGCCCCAGCATTTAACAGAAACCACCCAGGGGGTCCAGGTAGCACGGGACCGGGCGAACTGCTGATCGTTACTGGAACGGAGTAGAGAGAAAACCCGAGACCGAGTAAGAGGAAGTATGTAACAGGGAGACAAGCGGTTGGCCATTTCCACACCAGGGACCCGAGTTTGGGTGGGTATTTCAACGACTCAGCTGCTTTCCAGTCGGGGCCGCACCACCCAGACCCACGGCGTGCATGCGGCTCATCCTGCAGCCTACCTGCCACGCACCAGGTCACCAAGTGTCCACACTGACTTCCAGGTGCTAGGAGGCCTTGGGGATTAGCAGCCCGTCGAGGGCCACTTGGATGTTGCCGAGCTGGGGACACTCAGGTTGTCTGACTCCTGAGCCTGTCATCAGTCCTATTTGCTCTTTCAACTAGGTTTTGCTACAGTGGCTGGAGAAAGAACACATGGCGGTTCTGTCCAGTTCAGTGAGAAGAAACCTGAGCCACCAGTAACCATTAATAATTGGGTTGCAAAGACTTCATGGGTCCAAGGGCTACCAGTGTGTGTCCTTTAGAAGTAGCCTACTCATGGAAAAAATGAGTGATTACCCTTTTTTAAAAAATTGCTTGAGGCCTGACCTGTGGTGGCGCAGTGGATCAAACCTCGATCTGGAATGCTGAGGTTACTGGTTCAAAACCCTGGGCTTGCCCGGTCAAGGAACATATGGGAGTTGATGCTTCCTGCTCCTCCCCTCTTTCCTCTCTCTCTCTTCTCTAAAATGAATAAAAATAATTTTTAAAAAAATTGCTTGGGGTCCTGGCCAGTTGGCTCAGCGGTAGAGCGTCGGCCTGGCATGCAGGAGTCCCGGGTTCGATTCCCGGCCAGGGCACACAAGAGAAGCGCCCAGCTGCTTCTCCACCCCTCCCCCTCTCCTTCTTCTCTGTCTCTCTCTTCCCCTCCCGCAGCCAAGGCTCCATTGAAGCAAAGATTGCCCGGGCGCTGAGGATGGCTCTGTGGCCTCTGCCTCAGGCTCTAGAATGACTCTGGATGCAACAGAGCGACGCCCCAGAGGGGCAGAGCATCGCCCCCTGGTGGGCACGCCGGGTGGATCCCGGTCGGGAGCATGCGGGAGTCTGTCTGACTGCCTCCGTTTCCAGCTTCGGAAAAATGAAAAAAAAAAAAAAAATTGCTTGGGCCTGACCAGGTGGTGCTGCAGTGGATAGAGCGTCAGACTGGGATGCGGAAGATCCAGGTTCGAGACCCTGAGGTCACCAGCTTGAGCGCGGGCTCATCTGGTTTGAGCAAAAGCTCACCAGCTTGGACCCAAGGTCGCTGGCTCCAGCAAGGGGTTGGTTACTCAGTCTGCTGAAGGCCCACGGTCAAGGCACGTAAGAGAAAGCAATCAATGAACAATTAAGGTGTTGCAATGCACAACGAAAAACTGATTGATGCTTCTCATTTCTCCGTTCCTGTCTGTCTGTCCCTCTCTCTCTCTGTCTCTGTTAAAAAAAAAATTGCTTGGTTTTAGAGAGAAGCAAGCATTCATTTGTTATTCCATTTGGTTGTGCATTCATTGGTCGCTTCCCGTGTGTGCCCTGACTGGGCGTCAAACCTGAGACCTTGGTGTTTCAGGACGATGCTCTAATTGACTGAGCTAACCAGCCAGGGCCCACCCTTTTCTTTTAAACTGAGTGGAAAAAAGGTCTTCTAAACCGGAAACAAAAGGACAGGGCCTGGGAACTCAGCTCTCATAGAAATTGAAAAGCTTAGAAATGCTTTTACAAACTCTACTTTTAAATGAAAACCTTGTGGGAGAAAAATCACTCCGATCTTTCCTTCTCAGATACAGTGAACACCCGGCCAAACTGTTTTAATTTCCGAATTTATTAAAATGATTAACCTCAATACTGCAAGTGCATGTACAAAATATTTGTATAAAATGTTTTTAATGAAACGTTAAAGAACTTACCTCAAATGCTGAAAAAGTCCTTTTTTTCCATTCTTTCAGTACAAGGAATACATTGTATCTCAAAAGTATTACAACTCAGTGAAACAATTTAAAACAGTAGTTTGAAAAATGATTGAAAGTTGAATACTTTACATATATTTCTATGATCATTTCCTAATTCTTACAATGCCAAAGTCTTTACCAATCATTGCATAAGCTTGAGCTGAGAGTTTTACTGGATGGAAGTTTTATTTAACTCTTCTAAGTGGTCACCAGTGCGGCCATGCCGCCCCCTACAGCAGAGCTAGAGCAGCTCCAAGGCCCCTCACTTGCAAACGGAAACTGGACTTCCCTGGAAGCGTCCGCAGCGGCTGCCAGCGCCTGTGCACACCGACTCCTGAGGCAGTGACGGCTACCGGGGGTCACTGCTCAGACCCACGGGAAGGCCAGCCTCAAAGGACAAGACCACAATCAAGTTAAAACTAACATCATAAATAAGTTACCGAAACACAGGTTAAAAGTGGGGGGAGGGGAGGGAAGGTGGGAAATGGGATTACTTTTTATTAATTTTTCCTTAAGATTGGAATTCCTGAAATGGGTGTATTGTTGGTATTTCAAGAAAACAGTCCAAGATGTGGTCTCTGAGCTTGTACAGAACACTCTGAGGTTGGGCAACAAGAGGTAGCCTCCGCTCCCTGGTCCTTTCCAGACACAGGGTCTGAGCTGGACCCTCCTCAGGGGCACAGGCCTCCCCCTTCTACACAGGGACACGGCGAGGACTGGGCCTCGTCTGCCACGTGCTCCGAGGGCCCTGGGACAGACTTGCTTCGCAGGGTGGGGAGCTCTGGCCAGAGCAAGCCATGTGTGTGCCACGTGCTGCCACATGACTACCTGAGGGATGAAACTGCATCGTGACACGGGGACGAGACAACATGACACCACAGAAGTGATTCCTTGAAGAACATAAAGAGAAAGAAACCTCTAAATTACAAACAGAAACCAAAACCTCTCTTGTGAATAGCAATAGTATTAAGAAATTGAATTTCCCAGAATCTGGACACTGGCAAAAATCAAATCAGGAAAAGCAAGCACGGAGGGTTTTTTTTCTCTTTCCCACAGGATGTCTCGTGACCTGCCGACTCCTCCGACCTCTGCAACCTGGGCTACTTTTCCAGACACGACACAAATCCCCTGACACGAATCCCCTCGCTCAGTTCTACTGAGGAGCAAGGTGATCTGCAAGTGCGGGCGCACTTCCCAGCAGAGACCTGCTGGTGGCGCCGCCGGTCAGATTCCTATTCCCCCTCTTTTGTCCAATGATTTGTAAAATAACCCAGAAAAATGAAAAGCTGGTACTGAACATAAAGTAGTAAAGTTTTTGCTCATTAAGTTACTTAAAATTAATTTCTCTTCTCAAAGTGCTTCAAAAACAAATTAAATCTGACTCTTTTTTAACTGATAATATAGTCAAAAACTCTTTTTGATATTTTTTTCATACATAAACTAACATAAGCCAAGAACTCCCACTGAGGCAGTGCTTAAAACTATATATTTATAATTTCCTATTTTATTGGCATGGATTTATTCCTAAACTTAAAAACCTTCCTGGGTAAGTTCTTTTTAATTTTCTTATGACAAAAAATTTCTCACAACACACAAATATTTACAACATATATACAACTGTTTTCAGTTCTTTACATTGAATTTCAAAGACAAAAACATTTTTATAAGGTTACCACAGAACAAAAGCTGTGACTCATGTTTTTTATTTCATAAACTATTATAAGTTAAAGTGAATAGAATTTTTAATATTCCTTGTAGCATTTTACAAGTGCAACAGAAAACTTGAAGACCCACATGAAGAGAGCTGTAGTTCATCAGATCAATGTCGCTTGTTGTCATCACACTGTTCACAGCAAATTTTTGAAAAAATAAGCACCAATCATTCTTGCAAAGAACAATTTTATCTAAAAGTATTGAAAAGTGTTAAATACAAGGTCTTTAATTTACATGACAAGCAATAAATACGCCGTATCCAAACTCATCCTGCACACCGCTACCCTCGTACATACAATGTACTGAGAAGTTGGCTGTCACACAGGGAATTGTACTTTTTTTTTTTTTAAAGAAAACCAATTTGACTCCCAACCAATGGTCTGCTACTGAACCGAGGCCACACCACAGTACACCTGGGCCAGCAAGCAGGGTGGTACTGACGAAACTCCCAGAGGGGGGATATCTAAGCAAATAAATCAAAAAGCCAAAGGTCATTGCTGGTGATATTAGCATATACTAGAAAAACCTTAATATGCTGCTACTATGATTTGTTTTAAATTATTGTTTAGTCATATATTAAAGAGCCAGATGATGCTCTTAAAAGTTAAAAAAAAAAAAATTGTGTCGAGCCACATTATTGTGTTCAACGTCCTGTGTGGAAAGTTGCCTACACTGTACAGTCCTGCTTGAGCCTTTATTTTACACCAGGGCTTTCCTCTATCTCAGAATTGCACGTAAGAAGGCTATTTAAAAAGTACAATACAAATCTGCACAAATCATACTTCGGAAGAGTCAGTACGCTGTACACGGTCTACGTATTATGCTGATAGGGGAAGAGAACGAGAGAAGTGCTGCTGCTAACATGTTTCAGTTGAGGAATAATTGACTGGAATTTTTTTTTTAATTTCTTTTAAAGTAGTTTTATCCCAGGTCACACGAAGACCCAGAGCTTATGCGTTAAGCCTCAAAGACTGATCTTCTCTTCTCCTGGAAGAAATGTCAATATCTATGGAGTCTTTCCCAACTATGAGCCTCAATCGCTTGGCCGGAGGAAGGGGAATAAAGTCATCTTCAAAGTCATCATCATAGTCCTCCTCCTCCTCATCGCCCTCGGAGGAGGAGGAGTCGTCTGTGCTCTCCTCCTCGTACTGGCTGTAGTCGTCCACCTCCATCCGCGACTCCAGGAGCGAGAGGGGGTCGCTGCAGCACACCCCGTTCTCGCGCCGCCCCTCCTCGTCCCGCTTCAGCTGGATCTTGAGCTTGGTAGCGCTGCTGCCAGGTCCTGAGTTAAATCCGTTATTGAGCTTTGCTACGTAGAGATTGTTATCGTTTTCATGGTCTTTACTCAATTTGATGCTTATTTTAGAAGAATTCATGCCATCATTCTCGGGGTCGTTCGCCTTGCTGCTGCTATCGTGACGCCGACGGAGAGTCAATTTGGGAATCCCCGAGTTATTTTCTAGGATCAGCTGTGCGTCATACCTCGTGATTCGCCTCTTCTTTTTACTTTTTGCAGTTCTGAAGCCGTCTTTTGTTTTGAAGCTATCTGATGTCACCACGGAGCCACCGGCAGGGGAAGGGGCCCAGCCCACGTAGCTCCCGGGCCCCGCCTCCGCGCCGCTGCCGAGCTTGCCCTGGTCCGGGAGGGGGAGGGGCGCCAACGCATCTGGCCCTGCGCCCGTCATTCCTGGGGGATCGTGCGCTGCACCGGAGTCCTCTGCTTTAGCCAGCTGCTTCACAAGCTTTCCTTGTCGTGACTTCTTTTTTGCCATGCTGTTGTCATTCTTAGGGCACTTTGCTTCCCCCTTGTGTGCCGTGTCCCGAGCCAGGTCTTCTTCCTTGGCCGCAGGGGTCAGCTGCTCCCTGCAGTCTTCGCCAGGCTCGGTTATGCTATTCTCATAGCCATCCGATGTATTTGGTTCAAGCTTGATGTCAGAGGTCTCCTTCGAGTTCGTTCTCGTCCTCACAGACCGCCTGGTCGTGTACGTGCCGGGAGCGCTGTCCCCGGGCGCGGAGGGACACGGCCCCCGTCCGGAGCTCTGTTTGTGCTCTCTCGCCGCGTGTCTCGTTAAGCACCCGCCGGCCGCTGTGGCTTGTACTGGTCCCTCAGCCTCCACATCCTTCTTGATGGGCAGATTTTTGTACAGAACTACTTTAGGCTCTTTAAGGACTAGGTTTCCCATCTCGAGTTTTCTCGAAGCAGTCTTCTGCTCCAGCCGCTTGCAATGATTTCTTAACTTCACCTTAGGAAGTAAAGGCTTGGCAGGCTTTTTCAGTTTCTTTGGTACCCTGGAATTATTTATGTGAGTTAGCTTAGATGAGGTAGAGTTGGAAGCTGGAATTCGTGACATAGATTGCCTCGTTAACGTTCTGCTCTTGCTGGTCTTTTTCATACCAACTGAAGATTTCCGGCTAGAAGCTGCAAAGTTAAAAAGAAAAAAAAAACCATGATGAAAAACAGCCTTGGTAAGTAACAGAAAACAGTGCCCCACACTAGTCTCTCAGCGATGTCACGTTCAAATCATATGGTACAAACAGGTGAGGCAGCCCCAGGCGCCAGGCCACCCTGCTTTCCCCTGCTAGCCAGTGCCTGCCGCTAAGCCTACAGAGCAGCTGTGCGCTTCTGAGCGGGTTGAGAGAGCTCTCGGCACCAGGTACCTAGATTTCCCGCTGCGCTCTCCATAATCTATCGTGACACCGGTCCAAACCAAGTATTTCTTCTGACTTAGTATTTTAGCACATAAAAGATTTGAAGCAAAGCTAAGGAAAAAAAATACCAAGTTTTCTTTTTCCTTTCACAAAGTCTTAAAATAATCATTTTTAAGTAGGCTTCTAATATCTAATGACTCATTAATCCTAGGCATATTATTTTGACTAGCAATATACAACAGAAATATATTGCAAGTGGGCTTAGACAAATTCTATCCCAAACGTTTTAAACAAAAGGTCCCAGGAACCACACATCGTACTCTCAACGATCACCCCCAAAGAACTGCCCTAAGTGGTTCCCTGTGGCACCAGGAGGACCAGCAGAACTCACGAGGCCGCCCCTCCCATGACTGCCTGCTGCCCACAGCCTCAATGAAAGAGGGAAGGAAGGAGTACACTGCTGGGAGCACTCTCTGACAAGGGGCTCCAGCGTCCTTCCGCCTGATGAGGACACAGGAAGATGACGATGACTGCCTGGGAAAACCACGAGGACTACGGTGAAGGCTGACAGGCTTTATGACAGGCTTTGAAACGTTGACTCGGGTTTAAGCAGCTCCCCAAAGTGGGCCTCTGGCCTTGCCCTTGACTCTCTGCCACCTCTTCATCTTCCTCTGCATTTACATACATTTGGATCCATATATAACAGCATTTTATGTGAGTCAACTTCTCAATTATACTGCTCACAAAAACGAGGGAGTATTTCAAAATGAATGTGAAGCGTTATCTCCTAATTTTTGTGAGCAGTGTAGTTTTTCCCACATTCCCTGTCTGGAAAACTCTTTCCCATAAAAAAACACCCCTTTTAAATCATTCGCTAGGGAAGCTGAAATGACCAAACTAATAACCACCATCTCTAACTGGAAAATAAAAAGAACGATGAATGTGGGAAAGCCCAGCACACTGCCTGACAAAGACTGTTGCTTACTACATACATGCCTGAGGATTATCAGGGCAACTGCTGTTCCTTCTGCATGGATAAGAAAGTAAGTCACCAGCAGCTAGTTTTTATTGTGAGCAAGAATGAGTAACAAACGTTCAAAAAGCATCACAACCACCTAGAAGGAAGACTGGCTCATAAATGGCGCTGAGGTATCCAAATCAGCAAGTTCCCAATGAAGTCCATGGACTGAACTGAGAACATGCTGATCTGTGTCGGCTGTTACCAAGGAGGCCACTATTTTTGGAATAGTAGTGAAGTTTGGGTGCCACTCCATTTGAGAACTGAAATTATACAGAACTTGCTAGAAATTATTTTTAAAATATAAGGCTATTCGAGACATTTTTTTTGCTAAAGAATTTCTGCCTATGAGGCTCCCTTCCAGGCGGACCTAGTGACGGGCCTATGGCTGTGAGTGCACACCCGCGCTCTGTGTTCAGCTTTCCTGGAGGTGGCTATGGTGGTGCTCTGCTCAGCCTGTTACTCTTCAAGGGGCGTTCTAGGACCAAGTTTAGGGGTTCTCAACCTTGTTTCCCCTTCTCCCATTCCACCCTCCCTTCACACCCACCATCTCTGGTCCAGCCTGCCCCTCACAGCACGTGAGCCTTGGCAAGTCTCTCCGACCACCTCCAGGTCATGCAACCCAGCGAACACTTTCAGCCCTTACCTTTTCTTGCAGAATGTGACCTTGCTCACGGCTCATTTTCTGGGAAAGCCCTCTCCCCTGGGATGTTCACGAGCGCACTCTCCCTCCATCTGCCCGAGGCCTCATTCCTCAGCCTCTGTGGTCCCATGTCCCTGGGAAACCACAATCTCTGCGTGATAAGCACCCACCCATGGCTACTACCACCGATCTGCTGGTAGTCCCCAAACTACCTTCTCCAGCCGGACTCTCTCCTACATTTCAGACCCAAATCACCAAACAACCCCTGGCACTGGGACCTCCCTCCAAGGCTGTCTCATAAGCCCCTCAATAAACATGCTTCAGTGGAACTCACCATCAAGTCTCATGGCTGCTTCTCCTTCTCCTTTTAAGTTCTCCATTTTGGTCAATAATAACACCACTGTCCGCCCAGCTTCCCGAGCAGAGACCGGAAGGTCATTCTTGATGCTTGCTTTCCCTAACGGCCTCACCCAGTCAACTGCCCCATCCTGTGGAGTGCGCGCCTGTGGTGTGGCCGGAGCTGTCCACCTCTCTCCACTGCCAGTGCCACAACCTCCTGCCTGAATGAGGGCAACAGCGTCCACCCTTTCTCGTCTCTCTTACTGCCCACCCAACACCCTGCTCCCCACCATGCAGTCTGACTGCACTTCCTAGCACGCTATGCCACTTCTGGGCTTTAAACCTTTCACTAACATAATGCCCTAAGAATGAAGCCCCAAACCTTCAATTACGCTCACATCCTTTCTTCCCACCTTCTAGTCCAGAAAGGATAAACCTTACATATTCAAGTCACTCATCCCTGTATATTTTTTTAAACAATAAAATTCCTGCCCTGGCCAGCTAGCTCAGTGATAGAACGTCGGCTCAGTGTGTGGAAGTCCCAGGTTCGATTCCCGGCCAGGGCACACAGGAGAAGCGCCCATCTGCTTCTCCACCCCTCCCCCTCTCCTTTCTCTCTATCTCTCTTTTCCCCTCCCGCAGCCAAGGCTCCATTGGAGCAAAGTTGGGCCAGGCGCCAAGGATGGCTCCATGGCCTCCGCCTCAGGTGCTAGAATGGCTCCAGCTGCAACAGAGCAATGGCCCAGATGGGCAGAGCATCAGCCCCTGGTGGGCATGCCGGGTGGATCCCGGTTGGGTGCATGCGGGAATCCGTCTATCTGACTGCCTCCCCACTTCTCACTTCAGAAAATCCAGAAACAACAACAACAAAAAAAAAATAAAATTCCCTCTGCTTTAAATACGCTTTGCTTGGTCAACTTCCCATCCCTCCTTTAAGACTCAGTGTAGGACACACTTCCCAGGAAGCCAGTCATGACTGTCTACGTAGGACAGGCTACCCCTCCTATATATCCCACGACACCCAAGAGCCCCTGACTTGGGCATGTATTTTAACCCATTAGAGCAGTGATAGTCAACCTGGTCCCTACTGACCATTAGTGGGTATTCCAGCTTTCATGGTGGGTGGTAGTGGAGCAACCAAAATATAAATAAAAAGATAGATTTAACTATAGTAAATTGTTTTATAAAGATCTATTCTGCCAAACTTAGCAAAAATCAACATAAAGTACTTGGTAAGTGATAATTATTATATGCTTTAACTTGCTGTAACTCTGCTTTATAAATTTTATAAAGTAAAGTTACTTCCCTACATTATAAATCACCATTACTGTGGAACCAGTGGGCAGTTAGAAAATTTTACTACTAACAGAGATACAAAAGTGGGCGGTAGGTATAAAAAGGTTGACTACCCCTGCATTAGAGGAATCTCATTTCCTGGCGATTCCGGATCTCGGCTCTCCCCACTACACCCCTCTTTCCTATGGAATCACGCCAGCTGACTGCTGGGACCTGCCCACAAAGCGCCTGGCGTTTGTCCTGACCAGCACGAAGTAGACTGATTCTACGGATTCTTCCCACCCAGTTTCCCACTCAGGTTCATGTATTTTTAGTGTATTTTCATTTCATCTAAAAAGCACTATCTCATCAAAAGTCCAGGCCGGGGGTGTGCTTATCAAGTCAAAAGTGGGGGAAAAAAAAAAAAAAAAGACATAGGCAAGCTGAACAAGAGAAGTGCGAGGAACGTGACTAAGACGAGGAGCAAGTGCCGAGGGTTCGCACCATCCTTGCGCGCCTCAAAAGTATCAGCACCAGGAGGGCCAAGGAAGAAGACAGTGGCCACAGTGGTGACTCGTGAAGGTCTAGCAAGAGACTAAGGATTCTGACTTAAGTGCAGCAAGACATGCCTGCGGCTGCCTGGCATCAGCACCAACACCATGTGTGACTCTTCCCTGGTGGCTAGGACAGATCCCAAATGCATAAACCTACACAACAATTTCAGGTGTAGATACAAATTCTTAGTACAGTGGTACCTTAAGATACAAACAGGCCAACATACAAATATTTTAAGATACAAGCTGCGACTCGGTCCATATTTTTGTTTGAGATCTGAGTGAAACTCCGATACGAGTCGTGATTCGGGAAGCTGCTGCTAGTTGGTGCGTTGGCGCACGGGCCCAGTATTGGCAGTTTGATATACGAGTTGACTTACGAGCTCGGTTACAGAATGAATTAAATTCGTATCTCAAGGTACCACTGTAATTATACCGTAGGTGCTGTGTAAATGGCCAAGTCAGTATGCTCTCAATGCTAATAAGCATTCTTTGAAGTCCAAGCAATTTTATCTATGTGAAAACCGAACTCACATGGACTAGTGTGCCTAAGACTGTCCACCTGGTAAGGGGCAGAGACGGGATCTGAACTGAGGTCTATGGTTCACCATCGTTGAGTTTTTAAGCTCTGCCTCCATGGTATGCCAGTCCCAAATCATGGGTAAAGGAGCCATGGCAGGGGCATCGTGGTCATTTCAAGGTGTCTTTAAAAATCACAAGGCCGCCCTGCGTGGGTAACAAGATCTATGGCTAGACACCAGAGCAGTGCCACGGTACTGAAGTTGCCTGAGCGCCAGGGCCATGTCGACACACTGCACCGGGGAAACCCTGGTGCACATATGGTCAATGGGAACCGAGGTCATACAAGGACCATAGAAACTGAAAGCTTCAGAAATTGGGGATGCCTGACCAGGCAGTGGCTCAGTGGATAGAGCAGGGGTCGGGAACCTATGGCTCACTAGCTAGATGTGGCTCTTTTGATGGCTGCATCTGCTCGCAGACAAATCTTTAATAATAAAAAAAATGTTAAAAATATAAAACATTCTCATGTATTACAATCCATTCATTTTCTACCGCTCATGTTCATGGTTGCGTGTGGCTGGAGCCAATCACAGCTGTCCTCTGGGACAACACCAAATTTTTATTGGATAATGCATAACGTACACAGGTTGTTGTATGGCTCTCATGGAATTACATTTAAAAATATGTGGCGTTCCTGGCTTTTATCAGCCAAAAAGGTTCCCGACCCCTGGGATAGAGCATCGACCTGGGACGCTGAGGACCCAGGTTTGAAACCCTGAGGTCACCAGCTTGAGTGTGGGATCACAGACATGACTCCAAGGTTGATGGCTCGAGTCTAAAGGTCAGTGGTTTGAACCCAAGGTCTCTGGCTTGAGCAAGGAGTCACTGTCTGGGCTGGAGCCCCTGGTCAAGGCACATATGAGAAAGCAATCAATGAACAACTAAGGTGCTGCAACTATGAGTTGATGCTTCTCATCTCCCTTCCTGTCTGTCCATCTAAAATAAAAAAACTTGAGGAGCCAGCAGATTTCATCTTATGTGACTAACACAGACTGGCGATGGCTGCTTGGAACAGGCTTTTGGGAAGGGCTCGGAAGCAGCCTGTGCAACAAAGCGCACTTGGATCAACAAGTGCTGTGACAGGTGAGGGTCAAAGGCAGAGAGCCGGAGTCCACGCCCGCTAGGACAGGCGCTCCTGAGCCAAGATACATTCCACTGGCCAAGTCTTCCAGGTTCTGCACCAACTTGTGGCATCTGCAGACACATGACGTACGTCACAGCACTGGCGATGGGGGGTGGCCTGGCCATTGAGGCATGAGACCTAAAAATTCAGAATCTTCCAATACCGGTGTCATTCAGGCTTGCAGACCGGCTCTGACAGCGGTCCCTCTGGACACTAAAGCAGACAGGCAGGTTGTGGCTCTCGAGACACCTTTCAAAAAGGGTGGAAGGAAGAAAAATTTTCTCCCCATTAGACATAAATGTTTCTTTAAAAAGAACACAGATGCTGCTCTAGGAAAGCAGGTCCTCTGTCAGCTGCTGAGCCCTAGACCAGCTGTGGGTGGACGTGGGCAGCTGTGCTCGGAGAAAGCACTCCAGTACGCACACACAGTGATGCCCACTCCCCTGAGAAGGTCTCAGCGAGCTCCAGCTTTGCTCCCAGCTGCAGTTTCAAAAAGTCTTTCTTCCACAAGAGTAGAAGGGCGTGGTTGAGACACAAACACCAGAAAAAACACAGCCTGAAAGAACACAGGGAGAGCGAGAGAGGACTGCAGTAAAGAGGGACGAGCCTATCTGGCCTGAGAGGACTGGGCTACACCTGCGCTCCTCCTCCAGCCCCGGAATGACTCGGCCATCCTGCAGAAAGGCAGCTGAGTGCGGAAGACCCCCGTCTGTCCTGCCTATCTCTCATGCACCTGTCCTATTCTGGAGCTAAGGCATAAGCTCCCTGAGGGAGAGGCCGAGCCTCCCACTTCTTTGTATCTCTTCAACTACTAGCAGGCTTTCAGTAAGTATTTGGTTTATTGATACACATTCCCTGATGGTCACATAGGAGTATACTCAACACCTTTCAAAAAATATTTATATTCCAATTTTTAAACTAAATGGTATACTGAGTTCAGAAGCTATAAATTAGACAGAAATTTAATGCATAAACGGCCCTCCCCCAAGAACGTCACAGAGCCTGAAGGTAGACAGCACAGTGGCCGTCCCACGTACAGGTTTCACAAGTCTCCAGTTTCGTCAAGGAACCAGACTCAGAAAGCAGACACTGATTATGCTGCATTTATTATTAGAACCAACAGTCAACAGTGAATTGATGGACTAACTGCTCTGCTTTTGTTCACTCTGGACGTTATGAACTGGACTAGGGACATAGGATTGCTTTTACAACACAGTGGTGACGTCTGGCCTCTGACTCCCAGCGGCAGGTGGATTCGTGAATTCCCAGCAGTGACCTCTGTCATCATGGGAGACACCCTCCCTCTTCTTGAGGGTTTTTTGCGAGGGAGGGGCTGGGCTGGAAACATGTGAAGATGGAGGAACAGAGCCTAAAAGAACCAGATCTCAGAGGGCACTCAGGCGCTAAGAAGGACCTGTGAGCATTCAGTGCCAGGGCAGGCACACTTTGGGGACCACCAAGTCCAAACTTTTGAAACTTGATTCCTGTTGGAGACAAGTCAGACCAAGAAGCCCCTCCTTCAATGGGACTCGAGAGACCAGTGTTACCCAAATGATAATCAGTAGCAATCAGAATGGTTCCAGGACTTCAAGGCTCCACAAAAGGATGTGTTTTCTTGTTCATTTAGGCTTTCTTCTCTTTCTTTTCTCTTTATTCTTCCTTTTCGTTTTTTCCAATTTCATTAGGTCTTGCCCCTCACCCCCACCAGCACAACTTTTATCTTAAAGCTTACTTCTTTCTCCTTGACATCTTGCTACTTTCAGTAGTGGCCAATATGTCACAGTAGGATGGCATTTAAAATGCTCCTTTATCATAATGTGAGTCTGGCAACTGGTGTTTTAGCGAACTGGGTCAGTTCATTTTGAAAGAGGCAAGTAAGTAGTAAACAGGAAGCTGTAACTCCCAAGTCCACCACCAGCCCTAACAGACTGGCGAGGCCCGGGCACCAGGTGCACGGGGCCCACCCAGTCCTGACTCCCTGGAGGACGGAGGGACATCATTATACTGACACTAACACACTGAAAATGCTTCTTTCAAACATACACATGACAACCCCAGAACAGATGATGAATTTAATAACCAGGTACCAAGTAGTAAAAAAAAAAAGCAGACAAATCAGTACACACTTCAACTGGAGGTGGGACCGACAGCTGTTGTGGGCAAACTGATTCTAAAACCTTGAAATGCTGCCGAAGCAGGAATCCCGGGCTCCTCTTGATATTTAAATTTAAAAGATCAAAGCGACTGAAGCACACGTTAGAGAACAAATTGTGTGAAAACACTTAAAAAAAAAAAGATACGCTTAGCAAACCTCCCTTACTTACTTGCATTGTTTTTTTCCTGAGTGGTGTCTGCATCAGTGTTAGAGCTGACAGATTGACTGTCTGAGTTTTTGCTGCTGTCACCTAACTTTTTAAGCCTATTTAAACGTTTATCTGTTTCTCTGAGTCCGTATTTGCTATTGATAACAGGAGCAGGCGCAGGCAGTCCCACTCTGGATTTAAAAGCACCAGTTCCCCGTCTGAAAGAGAAAACAGCACACGTCAAATAAACGGCAGGCTCACTGACCGCCGGCTTGGCTACGCAGGGCGCGGGCTGCATCGGGCGCCGGGCGCCAGGGGGGATGCGGCCGCAGACACCACTGCCAATCGCCAAGTCCAGGACTCGCCAGAGAGATTCAATGTGTACATAACATTCACAAAAAAGTCTGAACTTAAAATAACAAAGCAAACTGGTACAACTACTGTCAACTGTTAACTGTCCAGGAGAAACTATTGGAGTCTGTAGTTTTTCATATGTAGATAACAAATACCTTTTTAATTTTTCAATTTTAAAACTGGTTGGTGTAACAGGTCTAAACTGAGGCTTAAATGACCCACCTGTTAATTATTCTGTACAATTTAACCCTACATTACTGAATATTGAGAATTGAGAAATTAAAAAGGAAACCAGAGAATTTCCATAAATTAAGTCCTTATTTAAGTAGGACTTAATGTTAGATACAAACAAATCCTAACCGAAATTCCGTAAAAGAAGGCTAAGGCTATATATATTAGGAAAAATCTTTCGGAATAAAAACTGTTAAGTAATTCCTTTAAAGTTATTAAAATAAACACAAATGACTATAACTTAAGTTAGTAAAATGTTAAAAATAAAAATCATTAAAAGACAGACTTTTAGCAATAGGTCAGAGAGATTTCTAATCTGCTTCACCTAGATGTATTATATAAATTCTTCTGAAGTGAGGGCACTTAAAAAGAGCGGTCCTAAACTTCCGAAATGAATCTCGGTATGCAAATCTTTACCTCATTCCGTACATAAAGGAAAATTTCTACTTGGCTCTATTGAAGAGAGTAAGGAGATAATCCATTAATGAGGTTAAAATAAAGCGCCACCTGCTGCATGTAAGAAGTGAGAACTCCCTTTGCCTGAAACGCCTCTGACTTGCTCTTTACTGGCTCAAGTGTGTTAAGGAAAAGCCAGCAGCGGAGGCTTCTGACCTTGTGGCAGAACCGTGGGGCTCCCGCACACGACAGCCACCGTGCCCACTCCAGGTCCCAGGTGACCGACACGTGAGGACCTTCCCCCCCAGGGAATCAGTGTGCTTCCTTGACAGCTGTTTCTCCTTCCCACCTCTCACCTCCTCACGCCAGGGAGCACAGACCCAGTAACACAGGGACTACACCTGGTCAGAGAGCAGGCATTCCTGCTTTCCTCACCTTCGCAGAATGGACCAGGGATTCTCTTTCGATTAACACTTTTGTAAAAACAACAAAAAATTGATTGCGGGACTCCCTCAATTCTTTTTTGAAAAGGTACATTAGAAATCCTCACTGAGGCTGGCAACCACTTAATGTATTCAGAATGTAAATCCATAAATCCCAATCACCACTTCATTTCACATGGATAATGATAGTAATAGATTATTTCCAGATATTCCATGTCATTTTACCATTACATGAACATTTCTGGTTCATGTCTAGAAAGATGGGCCACACTTAAAGTATGCTTAAACACAAAATAAACAATTGTGGTGAAATTCTTTTTTTTTTTTTTTGAAAATTGGAGGGGTTTACGTTTGTTTAGTAAAACTCTACTATTCACCTGCTTCTCTACCACCCTCACTTCTCCGTTTTAACTACGGAATACACGCTCACGCTGCTGCAGCACACCGACAGCCCAGGATATAAACTCCCATCCAGCAGACGCTGCTGGGGGTGGCTGATGGAGTACCCCTGCAGCAGGGACGGGGTGGGGTGGACGGGGGTCCCCATGCCCAACCTGCCAGCGTGCCTGCCCGCACCCCTGCACCAGGTCCCCACACCCAGCTACACTGTAGGGCTTCCCCGCAGACAAAGAAAGCCAGCAGGACAAGACTGGACATTCACTCAACCAGCTTTATCACCATATGTCACAGAGAAATCACCTGGAATTGAGCATGTGTTTCATCTATTTATTTATTTTAGATTTCATTTCTTTTTAGAGAGGGTGGGGGGGGGCGTAGAAGCTGGAAGCATCAGATCATTGTAGTTACTTCCTATGTGCCTGGATTGGGCAAGCCTGGGGTTTCGAAACAGTGACCTCAGCGTTCCAGGTGGACGTTTTATCCACTGCGCCACCTCAGGTCAGGCAAGCATGTTTTAAAAGCTGTACTTTCTACATAGAATGAACAGTCCACGACTGACTCAATCACACTGAAACCTTTGGTTTGCCACCATGAACACAGCTGCCACACTGCTCTGAAAAGCAGGCCCTCACCAGTGCACCCGTCCCACATGGGTCTGCCTGCCCGGAGAGCGGATGCGTTAGTTCTGACACGTAATGCCAGGTGCCTGACAGGCTGCAGCGACTCATGGCCAAAACCACGTTGTGCCGGTCTCCCCATGCCCACGCCCACAGTCCACAGTGCACCTCACATTTCACCGGCTGCTCGTGGAAGTGAATATCTGCTTGCTTCAGTCTCCTCGTTTGCGGCCATCTCTGTGTGCAGTGGCCTTGTCACCTCCCTCCTCTCCCGGAGTCTGTCCTTCCCTGCCAGCTCACAGGGCCATGTGTCAGGATGACGGCAGCTCTCCTTCAGTTTGTCACGTGTCTTTGACCTGACTCTCAGCCCTTCAAAAATTCTCATAGTTGTCACTTTTCCTTTTTCAAAATAATTCCACTATTCCAAGGTTGGACATACACTCTCCTAAATTTTTTTTCTATTTTGCATTTTAGCCTGACCAGGCGGTGGTGCAGTGGATAGAGCATCAGACTGGATGTGGAGGACCCAGGTTTGAAATCCCGAAGTTGCTGGCCTGAGTGCAGGCTCATTTGGTTGAGAAGGGGTCACTCTGTCTGCTGTAGCCTCCCAGTCAAGGCACATATGAGAAAGCAATCAATGAACAACTAAGATGCCGCTACAAAGAATTGATGCTTCTCATCTCCCTTCCTGTCTGTCTGTACCACTCTGTCCCTGTCTCTCTCTCGTCACAAACAAAAAACAAAAACAAAAACCAATTTTGCATTTTAGTTTTAAATTTAAATCCTTAATCCATCTGGAATTTGCATCCAGATACACAACGACTTACAGCCTACTCTTTTTAAAAAAATATGTTTTATTTATTTATTTTAGAGAGAAGAGAGAGAGGAGCAGGGGAGGAGCAGGAAGCATCAACTCCCATACATGCCTTGACTATGCAAGCCTGGGGTTTCGAACCGGTGGTCTCAGCATTCCAGATCGACGCTTTATCCACTGCGCCACCACAGGTCAGGCTACAGCCTACTCTTGAACAGCAAGCGGCCTGGGGTGCCGACTACTCTTGCCGCCCCAGCACGTGCCCAACCGCAGATTGGAAACCCTATACCAGGGGTCGGGAACCTATGGCTCGTGAGCCAGATGTGGCTCTTTTGATGGCTGCATCTGGCTCACAGACAAATCTTTAATAAAAACAATAATGTTAAAAATATAAAACATTCTCATGTATTACAATCCATTCATTTCCTACCGCTCATGTTCATGGTTGCGTGTGGCTGGAGCCAATTACAGCTGTCCTCAGGACACCACCAAATTTTTATTGGATAATGCGTAATGTACATGGGTCGTTGTATGGCTCTCATGGAATTACATTTAAAAATATGTGGCGTTCATGGCTCTCTCAGCCAAAAAGGTTCCCGACTCCTGCCCTACACCAACATCAAACCTGTCTCTACTTCAGGACTCCATTCACGTCCTCTTACCTGCTTGTCTACTTCTGGGCTAACATCATCAAGTTTTGATCACAACTGTTTCACAGTAACTTTTTTTTGTGTGTGTGACAGTCAGACAAAGGGACAGAAAGGAAGGGAGAGAGATGAAAACATCAATTCTTCGTTGCGACACCTTAGTTGTTTCATTAATTGTTTTCTCATATGTGCCTTGGGGGGGGGGGGGCTATAGCAGACTGAGTAATCCCTTGCTCGAGCCAGCGACCTTGGGCTCAAGCTGGTGAGCCTTGCTCAAATCAGATGAGCCTGCGCTCAAGCTGGCAACCTCGGGGTCTCGAACCTGGGTCTTTCGCGTCCCAGTCTGATGCTCTATCCACTGCACCACTGCCTGGTCAGGCTCACAGTAACTTTTAATATCCGTTAGTTAAGGTAAATCTCCCGAGTATACGTTAGAAATTTATTTTTTCATCAAACATATTTTCATATAAGCTTTACAATAATTTGGTCCTTCGTTAGATTTAATCTCTCAAATTCTCTAGAGTGAAATTTGCAGCACCACTCATTGGGAACATATAACCATCACTACTGCATCAGGATGGTTACGGCCCAGATCCATGCACCCAACGCATCCTGAACGCTTCACCTGTGGTCTCAACGCCGTTGCCAACATTCTGTCCCCTCTCAGTTCTTCACAGAACCAGCCCTCAGTCGCTGCCCCTGGGTGCCCAGCAATGTGTGCATGTGCACTGCCCTCAAGGCTGGCACTGCGTTCATCTTGTTCACCGCGTGTGTTAGGCCTAACAAAAGCAGCTACTCAGTTAATAGCTGATGGATAACTGAATGGGTTCCTTGGACTGGTCTCATCCTCTCACCTCACTGGTGAGAATTTAAACAATATTTGCAGCCATCCTCTGAATCAAACTGCTCATGTAGCCTGACAACAGCCGGGCCTGCTGCTCCGTACATTAGGACTTTCCACTGAGGAAGGATCTGCATGTTCTATCTCTCGCTCACTCTAAGCTCGTGGAGGAGGCAGGATTACCTCCACGTGACCAGTGAGAAACTGAGGCTCAGCACACAGCGCCAACCTGCCTGGGGAACGTGACAGCACGTGCAGCTCTGAGCTCATGAAGAGCTGGTGCAGGGCTGGTCTGGAAGCCGAGTGTGTGGTTACATTTCCAGGGCCTCCTTCAAAACCTCATTAGCACATCACTCACTCCATTCAATCACTTATTTAGTAAACATTTACCAAGCTCTGTGCTTGGTACTGTTGTAGATGCTGGGGATATAGGGATAAATTAAAAAGATAAAAATCTCTGCCTTCTTGTAGTTTCTATTCTAACAGGAAAATAGCTAGAAACCACAATGCTATTTTATAGCTAATATTTGAGTATTAAGTAGGCTCTGGCCAGTTGGCTTAGCGGTAGAGCATCAGCCAGGCGTGTGGAAGTCCTGGGTTCGATTCCCGGTCAGGGCACACAGGAGAAGCGCCCATGTGCTTCTCTACCCTTCCTCCTCTCCTTCCTCTCTTTCTCTTTCCCTCCCGCAGCCAAGGCTCCACTGGAGCAAAGTTGGCCTGAATGCTGAGGATGGTTCCATGGCCTCTGCCTTAGGCACTAGAATGGCTTTGGCTGCAATGGAGCAATGCCCCAGATGGGCAGAGCATCGCCCCATGGTGGGCATGCCCAGTGGGGCACATGGGGGAGTCTGTCTCTCTGACTCCCTGCTTCTCATTTCAGAAAAATATAAGAACAAAACAAATATTTGAGTATTAACTGTGTGCTGGTCTACATATTTTATGTGAACTAATTTACTCCTTACAGAAACCCCATAAAAGAACTTCCTAGTGTTACCCCCATTTTACAGATGGGTAACCCAAGGTACCAAAGCAGCTAAGTTGCCAGGACCTCGCAGCTCCTGACACGGAGAATCACATGGCTCCACCTCAGGATGTCTCACCCAGGTCGCAGGCGCCTCCTTAACTGCCACACTGTGCTGTCTCTATACAGTGATTTTAAAACTTTTATTCAACCATCATCAAACTACTTCATGGATTAAGTAGTGCTTTTGTGGACTGGTCTAACAGTCAACCAATGCTCATACCATTTTTATATAGAAAAAGATAAATCTTATCCTCCCTCCCCAACGCAGGGGGAAACTTGTGGCTGCCCAGAAAGAAAGAGATGGGGCTTCTGGGAGCAGGCCGTGTAGCTCATGCAGCTGGTTGGGGTGGGGCTTTCAGGGGACGGACTCCCAGGGGGCAGAGCAGTGCTCCCAGGGGCCTCTGCTCACGCACCAGAGCAACACAAGGTGGAAAGAAGCAGGGCTCTGAAGTCGGGCCGACCCGGCTCAGTACTTAAGCTGCACGGCAACGGGGGTACACTACTTCTCTCTCACAGGGTGGCTGCGAGGACCGAATGAGTCCAGATCAGCAGTGTCCAGGACACTGCACAGCACGTGACGCAGCTCGGTCTGCTCCGCAGCGGGGGGTGCGGGAGGCTTTGTGCCGCACTTCCTGACAGGCCGGGGGGCCACCTCTGCACAGGGTCACTCCACCGAGTCACATGGCAGCAGGGCTGCTAAGGCAGGGTTGGGGGAGTCCCACAAGGACCCCAGAATCTTGATGGGTCACACAAAAAAGCGCCATAGTAAGTGGAACTTAGGAGTTATGAAGAGTACATGCATCAAAACAAGAACTCCAGGCGACACAGACTGATGCTACACAAGACTAATTCAGGCTTTTTACATGACTGTCAGCGATGCCCGTCACCTGCCATCTTTGGGGCAACCCCGCCCTGGCCACCTGCGTGTCTGTGCGTGTGTAAGGTATTTCCATTCTCTCCTCAAGCACATTTGAATTCTGATCCATTCATAAGAATAATAGCTGGTAATAAGACTTTAAAAGGACAGGTGCCACTGCCCCTACAAGTTACATCGTCTGCGTACGTGGCACTGAGCAGGATGCTCCAGAATGAGACTATCCCTGCATTTCAGTGACGAGGAGGTCACCTGACTCAGTGCCCATGGCCAGCAGGTGGTTAAAAGAATGGAAAAGCTGAACGTCTTACTTAATTCTTTACCTTTCACAAGTGTAACACTCGCAGAACTCATTATTTTCTCCAAAAAACCCATCTCCATAGTAACAAGAAATTTCTTCGCCAGGTTCGATATCCCTCAGAGCCTTCACACATGCGGTATCTCGACCCGTTGACACAAACTGAAATGAAATCAACTCATTAAGAAACTCATACTTAAAGCAGAAACTAAATATTGAGATACAAAAATGTCTCTGCTTACCTTACAGTTAGGTCTGCAATCTGAAAAATGTCCAAAAGATAAAGTCAATTAACTGTAGATAAGATCTGAAACACGAATAATTACAGAAATCTGAAATAAGCTTTCCATCTCATTTTACAACTTTTGAAAGAAGTTTACGTCTCAAGTTAGACTACAGAAATATTTATTCTAAAACTTTGTGGGAGGGATCACATTCCTAACCGTCCATTATTGGAAGATACGGGCCTTGGCCAGCTTGGGACGCTGTTCTATAGCTGAGCGCGCCACCCACGTGTGGCCTCCCCCCCCCCCGGAAACCGCGCTTACCGTGGTTTATAAAGGCCGCGGGGCCGAGCCAGAGCTGAGCGCAGTTTTTCCGTGTGGAGTACATGACGCTGAAGTCGTTTTCTCCGTGTCTAAGTAGCACGTTCTCCTCAATTTCTGAAAGTTCGGCAATACAACCCACCAGTAATTCTATTTTGTCATTTCGTTTCCTATTTAAAATATGTGATGTTAAAAATTACTAGTAATTATAAATAATAAGGCTTCTTTTAATAAAATAAGCCTGTCCAATAAATACCACGCCTTGTGAAGACCTCGCTCTGCGTCCGGAGCCGACTCCCTTGGATGCCCACCCAGAATTGCCACGGCCCTTGTCACGGCTGCCTGGCAGCTGCTGTGTCCTTCCCCAAGGCCAGCAAGTGTCCGGCTGTGTCCAATCCCTCCTCCAGGACAGGGGTTGTGCTACCTATCCATGTCTCTGAACACCTTGCAGCAGCCAGCACGCCGTTCTGCAAACAGACAGGACTCGACCCCCACTGCCGTTTCAGCTTGCTGACAGAAGGAGACACAGGCGGCAGGGAGAAGAGCCATGGGGCCCAAGAATCGGGCACTGCCCTCGGGAGCGGCACCCCACAGACCGGTGCCGAGCACAGACCTTCACTTTTCTAATAGCCGCTCAGAAAAAGTCAAAAGAAAAACACGTGAAGTTACTTTTAGTAATGTATTTTAACCCAATATACCCCAATACTACTTAGGCAGGTAATCAGTTTAAGAAATATTAATAAAAACATAATTTACTATAAACTCTGGTGTGTTGACCACAGTACAGCACTTCTCAGTTCAGACCAGCCACACCTCTTGGGCTCAAGAGCACACGTGGCCGTGGCTGCAACCGAACAGTGCGGCTCTAGAACCTGCCATCCCAAACCCCAGTCCGTCAGCAGCACAGGAGCTGGGGGGCGAGGCGCCGGGCACTGCTTCCCAAGACAAACCAGGGACACTCACGTACACACTCTGCCCACTCCATTTTCAGGCACCTGACCCTAAAATGTTGCTACAAAAATATACTAGCATGGTTGAGGAGAGGGGACCCATGTTTTTTTTTTTTGTTTTTTTTTTAAGAAAAGGCACTTGAGGTAAGAAGATAATGGTGTCTCTCTCTCTCTCTCTCTCTCTCTCGGTCTCTCTCTCTGTGTGGCCACTGGCCCTCCTAATGGGGCGCAGCCCAACTTTTATGTGAGCCGGCACACATGTATTTGTTTAAGCAGGCAATGTGCTAGAAACTTTCCACCTGTCAACTTCCTGGGATCATGAAGGCTGCATCCCCAACCTTTCTTCTAGACCAGTCAAGGACTGACTCTGGAAGCCAGGTGGACCACACTTGGCCTCCCTAACCTCCCAACCAATCCAGCACTGAGCAGGCACCCAGACTCAATCAAAGGAAAACAAAAAGCACTCAGGCTTAGAGACAGAGTCTGGTTCACCTCGGACTTCTAATCCCAAACAACAAAGATGGGAACGCAGAGCAATCAGCAGACACTGGTGGCGGGGCCCCTCGCGGCCCCTCCCCGGGCTCCTCCAGGCCGAGCTCTGGGCTCAGCCCTCTGCGTGACTTCCTCAGCACTCCAACAGTGTTTGAAGAGAGAATTTTAAGTAAAGCGAGCTGATGGGTTTAGACTAGCATAATAGTTACCACTCTTTTGTCGCAACAATCTTGGCCCCGTTCTGCTCTGATGAGTAGCGATTGCAGGGCAGGATCTCAAACCCGCTGTCAGTCGCAAACATTCGCAAGTAGATGAACACCTGAAACAAAAGAAAGATGACACTAACTGTATATTAAGTTGTCTATCCTGCTAGACTTTCTTAGAATTAGAAAAGCAAATCACCAACAACATGAGAACATTGAAGATCATTAAGTAGCAAACTTTGTTGGTATTTTAAAATTTCCCGTCTTTGAGCACCTAATGGCATGGCTATGTCACTCTAACCGTTACCACAAACTTCACTTACATAGGACAAAATTTGCTCTTTGGATAGTCATACAAATGATCTTACATGTTAGAAGACCTTCATATGATTAGTTTTACAAAAAATTGATTTAAAGTTTCCTCTTATCCAAAGATAAATATTATTTATCTTATAAATAAACCTACGTGTTCCTTGAATAATTTCTCCTGCATTTTGTTCTTGTTGAGAAAATAGTGCCGTGCCCATTCTCCTGATGTCAAACATTTGAAGGCTTTCTCCAAGTGCTCATCTTTCTTAAAACGTTCAATTACTTCTTTTAGTTCTTCTTGCCTTCCTTTAATAGGCCGAAATCTGGGGGGGGAAAAAAATCAGGACAATTACTTTAGTTATCTGCCATCATTCTTGGGCCACTGTTAAGAGATCTTGAGAAAGAGATTAATAACCTAAAAACTGCCAGACCGAACAAAAGAGAACAAATCAATGACTTTGATAACACTGGGGAACAAAATTTTTGTTGCGTCCACAAAAACACTTGTTCTTACCTAATTCGAGTGTGCTGATCTCAAATCTGACATTAGTTTTTCTCTGTAAGCTACAGTATTTTTGCAAGTCAAGATTTTAGGTTTTCATCTTATTGTAAAATTTTCAACATTTAGTTTAACATAATGAAGTAGAATGTCTTCTTGGGCATGATCTTTGTGAAAAGATAATAATTTATATAATGCAGTAAACACACTAATACACTAAAAGATACGACTGCATCAGAATTTGTCTACAATTTCGAAATAGAACATATTAAAACACTTATTTTAATCATAAAATTTGCGCAAAACTTATTTAAATTCTATTCAGGCAAAAATTTGCGTTTGTAGCTCTTGCGTTTGTGTGCTTATGTTGAGTACAATCTCGTTTGATGCTCCAGCAGTAGTCTGCTATCACTGACAGCTCCAAGATTTTCAGGAAACTTTTATCAAGGTGACTGTTCAGGAAGTGAATCCTTTTTTTTTTTTTTTTGTATTTTTCTGAAGCTGGAAATGGGGAGAGACAGTCAGACAGACTCCCGCATGCGCCCGATCGGGATCCACCTGGCATGCCCACCAGGGGGCGATGCTCTGCCCCTCCGGGGTGTCGCTCTGCCACGACCAGAGCCACTCTAGCACCTGGGGCAGAGGCCAAGGAGCCATCCCCAGCGCCCGGGCCATCTTTGCTCCAATGGAGCCCTGGCTGCGGGAGGGGAAGAGAGAGACAGAGAGGAAGGAGGGGGGGGTGGAGAAGCAAATGGGCACTTCTCCTATGTGCCCTGGCCGGGAATCAAACCCGGGTCTCCCGCACGCCAGGCTGACGCTCTACTGCTGAGCCAACCGGCCAGGGTCGTTCAGGAAGTGAATCTTAACGCCATGTTACATCCAGTGTCGCGGAAAGCCAACAGCATTCTTTGAACCAGAAGTTTATAGTTTTTTGCTTTTTTGTTGCCAAGGAAGTTCGTTGTAACTGCCACAAAAGACTGCCATGCTGCTTTCTCCTTATTCACCTTCCTGGCAAATTCTTCATCACGTATGAGGGTTTGAATTTGAGGTCCATTGAATATACTTGCTTTTATCTTCTCGAAAGACAAGACAAGAAGAGCAGAAATAATATGTTGAAAGCATTCATTTTCTCTATTCAAAGTCTGAACAAACTGCTTCATTAAGTCAAGTTTGATGTGAAGTGGGGGGAAAATGATTCTGTCTCGATTAACTACAGGTTCATTCACAATATTTTACATCCCTACTTCCAGAGCTTCACATTTTGGCCACTCCTTCTGTGTCCAATGTTTTTCCCGAGCTCGGCTGTCCCACAAACACAAAAAGCAAGGATACTTCATGAAACCTCTCTGTTGTCCTAGCAGGAAATTTACCATTTTAAGATCCACACAAATGATCCAGTTATGCTCCTCATACTTCAGAAAGTTGAAGACAATTTTTATGTCATTATAATCTTCTCGCAGATAAGTTGAATACCCAAGTGGAACCGCTGCATAAACATTACCATTGTGTAAAAGAACACATTTCATGATTTTTTTTTTTTTGTATTTTTTCTAAAAGAACACATTTCAGACTCCATTTAGAGCTGTCAAGAAATAGCCGCCATTCTGTTGGACTGTAAGTGGTAATACCTAGCTGGCTGAGAAGACTACTGATATCATGACAGTAAACAAAGTGTTTGTCTTCGGAAAATAAGTCCACAAAAATTTGTTCACGCTTCCTGAAATGGGATACTTTAGCTGACCGGTGAAGTACATTCTTTTCTTGAAGCCTGGAGGCTAATAATTCAGCTGCTTTCTTTGATAGGCCCAAATCTCTTACTAAGTCATTCAATTCGGGTTGGCTAAACTGCTGAAGGGTTAATGACTGCTTGGCATCAGAAGAAGACCCTTCAGATTCTACAAACATTTCCTCATGCATCTTATCAAAATACACTTGATCACCATGTTCACTTTTTTCGTCCTTAGAAGAAATAAAACCATTGAAAACTGGAACCAGGAGTGTCTCAGAGTGTGGGATAGGTCGTATTGCTGAAGGAATATTAGGATATGTGATCATGTGCCGCTTTTTCTTGCCGATGCCCTTTGTATGTATCAGACAGAAATAACAGTCACTGCTGTGGTTCTTAGGTTCACGCCAAACCATGGGAATACCAAAAGGCATTCCTTTGCGTTTTCCTTTCGTCCAGTCATGAAGCATTTCCTCACAATTATGACACACAATATGAAGAGCCCAATTCTTGTCTTGATCGTCAAGGGGAACTTGAAACTAGGCAATATATGCATGTGTCACAAATGATGAAATATTGAGCCTTTGACGTTGAGGTTTGTTAACAGCCACACATAAAATAGAAGGTGTTCTATTCTTACATTTACGCTACTCGAAGAAGCCATGATTCAATCTTAAAACAAAATATGAGGGTGTTTTTATCAGATAATAATTTTTTACATTTAAAAACAACTACAATTATGTAAAAGTGATGTTTGTAAAACATTAATTGCCTTGTGGTTATGTTCAATCCAAGAGTCGTTGCCCTTTAACTCCAATTTAAAAACCAATGCATGCCATTAACTATAACAAAAAGAAATTAAAATTGCATAAAAACTAGAGCATGCACCAAAAAACAGATTTCAGATTTGGAATCAGCGATGCAGAAAGTTCCAAAACCTCATGCAATAGAAAACGAAAAAAAATTGTTCCCCAGTGTAATGACTACCTAAGTAATAGTGATCACCAGGAAATATAACTTCTCTTTCTTCAATCTGCATGTTAATATTTTTATTTCACTATTTTCTCATTAACTGAGAAGTGACCAGATGACTCAAGTGGACCCTTCCCTAACTCAGGCTTATCACAGTTACCTACCTTGGAAGGTAACAAATGGAAGATCTAACACAGAGCTCGTCTAATTGCATGTTAAGACAAGAACTTTTGTTTATTTATTTATTCATTTTAGGGGGGGGGGGAGAGAGAGAGAGAGAGAGAGAGAGAGAGAGAGAGAGAGAAGGGGGGGAGGAGCAGGAAGCTTCAACTCCCATATGTGCCTTGACTGGGCAAGCCCAGGGTTTTGAACCGGCGACCTCAGTATTCCAGGTCAACGCTTTATCCACTGCGCCACCACAGGTCAGGCCGACAAGAACTTTTTTTTTTTTTCCTTCATTTTTTCTGAAGCTGGAAACAGGGAGAGACAGTCAGACTCCCGCATGCGCCCGACCGGGATCCACCCGGCACGCCCACCAGGGGCGATGCTCTGCCCATCCTGGGCGTCGCCATGTTGCGACCAGAGCCACTCTAGCGCCTGAGGCAGAGGCCACAGAGCCATCCCCAGCGCCCGGGCCATCTTTGCTCCAATGGAGCCCCGGCTGCGGGAGGGGAAGAGAGAGAGAGAGGAAAGTGCGGCGGAGGGGTGGAGAAGCAAATGGGCGCTCTCCTGTGTGCCCTGGCCGGGAATCGAACCCGGGTCCTCCGCACGCTAGGCCGACGCTCTACCACTGAGCCAACCGGCCAGGGCTGGACAAGAACTTTTTAAGACATGCAGAATCAATCCAGGGTGCCAGGCAATGGGCTTCGGAAACATGAGGAAGCAAACCAAATCGTGCCGTTGACAAAATGTTCTCTATGCACAGCTGGGAAGACCCCAAGCCAGGCGGCTCTGGAGATGGGCCGTGGTGTCCCAGCACCATGTCTGACTATCTCGGACAGCTCGTTCACAGAACAGCGTGCAGACGCATGGCCCCAGCAGCGTGACTGTCCTGGTGACGTGAAGGAAATGCTGCTGGCATAGTCACAGAAAATGTCTACTGTGAAGTCGGCTGTAACGACCTCAGAGCATCACCTGTGTTGTCACGGTCCAAGCAAAACTTAAGTGGGCAAGCCCCTCATTCTAAAGCTGTGTTCTCAGGAAAACACATACTATAATTACAAGGACTTGGATATTCACTTCAGATTTTCTTCTCATGTGAGTTTCACTTGGCTTACTTTTCCCAGATAAAAGTTTGTTTTTCTTTTTAAATCCAACCAAAAAAGGAATTATATGCTGTTATTCAAATACATTAAGAAAAATGTAGTAATGGACAAGGAGAAAAAAAATGAACTGTTGCATCTTAACTCTTAACAATTAAAATCGCCCACCTCATAAATGTGGACATCCTAGAATGGAGATAGCATCTAGCACAAACTCCAGGAAAGGAAGCATTCATTCAAGCAGAACGTTTTTCTAGATAAGCTATCATAAATATATTCATAAAATTTCAGGAAGACTTTAAGCCACAGTATGTCACCAATGACTATTATGTGCTGTGTGCACAGGTGCTCCGGTGAGAAATGGGGGAGCCCGAGGGGCCGCCGCTCTCACATGGAAAACGCAGTTGGGACAAACAGGCACACACATGCATCAGACAGTTCAGTAAGGCATCAACATGCAATGTGCATGTCACTATGGCACACACTACACTGCTATAGCACCTGAAAGTACGGGAGTAGTAACTAAACTGCAGATTTCTTTGCGAAGGAGGTTTGGAGTTCACTTTGGCGTGGGAAATGAGAAGAGCAGTGAACCATACCTTCCAGAATTTTACTATCGGCAGGAAAAGAGTGTCAGGCAGGCAGGCAGAGGGAAGGGACCCGAGCAGAGGACTTCCCAAGGCCAGGGCTGAAGAGGCAAGCAGGGGCTGAGGGCATCAGGGGGCGACAGCAGGAAAGCACGACAGCAGGGAGAGGGGAGCCCCGGGGTCCAGGACCCCCATAACACTGCTTCCTGGACGGGGTCTCCAGAGGACTCAGCCATCTGAATGCATGCTATCACCGCGAGGAGCCTCCTGGCCTCAGACTCGAGTTTCGGGGAACTCTCAAAACTACTAAGCAGACCGTCTGAACGAGTTCAAACCCACCTCAGAGATATCACATGAAGAAATGGACAATGCCTTATTTTACTTTCCATGTTCGATCTATCAGCACACCAGCCCTGAGATGAGTGGAAGTCCTTCAAACAATTCGGAATCTCTTTAATTAGGATCGTCAGAACATGGTGTCAGAGAACCAGCACTAAAATAATCTCAAGATTTGCAGAATTGTGAAATTATCAAAACTTCCACCCATTGATAATACTAAACCACTTGTGGATATCACAAGTGACTTTGTCGAGATGGGTTTCTTACACCCTTTTCGCTGCAAGCCGAAACAGGAGGTGCTTGCACAGGAAGGTCAGACAGGACCACAAGGCAGCTGTCAGCTAAGCCACGCCACCTTCCATAATACAAACTAGGAACCAGGGGGAAAGGGATCACCTATATTTTGCGCAGTGAACAGAAAAGCAATACTTCACTCTGAGCAAATATATACAACATGGAGTCCATGATGTTAGTGGCAGGGCTGTGAGTGACAGAAAGAGCCGAGCCATCTGGGCATGTCCAGTGTGAAACTGACCAGTGGTGACTCCCTATTTATTTATTTTTTATTTATGTATTTATTTTTTGGTGACTCCCTATTTAACAATGACTACACGGCTTGACACATGAGCAAGGATGCCAGAGTCAGGGAGAAATTCACCTACAGCTCTAAGAACACAACAGAAACGTAAGTGACAGACCAGGGACAGACACGGGCTCTTCCTGCAAGCTTGATGTGTGCGCTGCCTCCTGACACCTGTTCCTTCCTGTCCAAGAGAGCCTTTCAGCTGCCCGTGCTTCTGTTGACTTTGTTCATCATGCCAATTTGCATGCTGAAACCAACACAAAATAATCACCTGTTTTACCAACAGTCTGCCTTCCGCGTTTTCCTGTGCTGACTTTTGTTTCTGTTTTCCTGACTTCTACTGGCTCATATACAAACAATCCTCCTGAAAAAACTGTTACTTGGTACCCACGAGCAACAACGTCCATTTTATCTAAAATATAATTTACAGTCAAAAGCTCCTGTCAGCTACTACAAGCATGGAATGGCAGGGAGGCAAAGGAAGAGGACAGGGTCCTGGGGGCACACAGGAGGGAGGAGACGGTGCTTCAACAGTCCTCCACGAACGCGAACGCGTCAAAATCACGCAGCTGACAGTTCAAGTCAAACCCATTACAACAAACACTGTGGGAAAATGAAAATTATTTAACAACAAGGACAGGGCCAGAGTAAACTGCCCCGAGGACATTAGAAAAAAATTAAAACAATTTTCTATTATTGAGTAGAAAGATACCCTCTGCCCTGTCTTTAATCACAACTGTCATAAATCTCCCATGCTCATTGCACAAGCTGTCCTTGCATCACGGTTCTTAAAGCTAGAAGAAAATTTAGACCATCAAAACCAGCCTCTGATTCCCTGTAGGAGAGGCGGCCCAAGAGGGTGATGAACTGGAGCCCTTCTGGAGCCTGCTCCCACGTGGACTCGGGGGCCCTCTTGTGTCATTCCGTGGGAACAGGATGTGACTGGTCTCTGCCATGGAGCACCAGCCCGTGCCCAGAGAAAGGTAACATTCGCTCTTCAATGCAGTACTTGGGGGTGACGTGGGTGGCAGGGGAGGCAAGAAAAATGGGCACCTGGTATTTCCAAATCACTATGCCCCTCTTCCCTGACACAAAATTTGCTCCTTTAAATAAAGCAAACATTTCTTTTTCTCTTCCCACACCTCTGATCAATGGCTGCTATAAGAAATGGGGGGTGGGGGAAACGTCATTTACAATTGGTTTAATATTAAAAAGGGAAGAAAAAAACATATGAATTCACACTCCCACACACCTGTTCCCCACTCTTTCCAGACTGATTTCCCAGGTTTTCTTGCTATTGGGTTTTTGTTTCCAAACCCAAGAGACCACTGTGGCAATGGAGAAAGGCTACAGATTTGTGTTAGCTGCACTACTGTCCCTTCCATTAGCATGTACAACCAACAGCTGACTGGAGGGGAGGGGGGAGGGGGACAGAGAAAAGGGAGCAAGGGAAGGAGAGAGGAAGAGAGAGAAAAATGCTCAAATACTTCAGATATCAGAGAAGAAAACCACGAGACAACACTGTGACCACATTTCCCCCTTGAAGGAAGTTCCGGCACAAACTGCGCCAGCAGGGGCCGTGGAGGGGCACGCCGGCTGCGGGGCTTCGGTCCTTCGTCACCTGCAAACAAACAGCGACCAGACACGTACCTGGCTGAGTCCTGCACTCAGTGCCCCGCTAATCCCAGGGAATGACTCCCGGTCTTTTGATGAATGATTTTTCTTAAAGTAGCCTGTTACGGAGCACAAGCGGTTTTTTTAAATACAGCTATGACTCAGACCAAACTATATATTTAAAATGCTCTAAAACTCCTATGTACGCTGACACCGCCATTACGTAACATAAAAGAACATGAGAAAGGCTGCAACTGTTAGCGGGCATCTTATTATTGTTTGCAGTACATTCTACCTACCTCACAGGGTTGTTGTGAGGAAAACTGTCAGATTTTGAAAAGTGCCTTGAGCTCCGCGGAGGAAAGGCGCTATATAAATGCAAAAACAAACAACAACAAATAAAATAACTATTTGTGCAATCTGTACTTGTGATCTTTAAACAGGCTTACAATATTAGCTGCAGCAGAAATCCTTACGATATTGACACCCAGAACCTTAAGCAGCTCCGGGCAATCTCAGCATGGTGAGAGCCAGGACGCTGAAACTCTCTGTCCAGACCAGGGGTAGTCAACCTTTTTATACCTACCGCCCACTTCTGTATCTCTGTTAGTAGTAACATTTTCTAACTGCCCACCGGTTCCACAGTAATGGTGATTTATAAAGTAGGGAAGTAACTTTACTTTATAAAATTTATAAAGCAGAGTTACAGCAAGTTAAAGCATAAAATAATAATTACTTACCAAGTACTTTATGTCGGACTTTCGCTAAGTTTGGCAGAATAAATCTTTATATAACAACTTACTATAGTTAAATCTATCTTGTTATATATACTTTGGTTGCTCCGCTCCTGCCCACCATGAAAGCTGGAGTGGTGGTCGGGACCAGGCTGACTACTACTGGTCTGGAACATCGTTGTACCCTTGATCACAGTGAGCTAGAAAGTCTAAGAATTTCTTGATGCTTTCTCCTCAAGCGCTTAATTTCAAAGTGACATTTAAAGTGATTCATAAGTTCATATCCAACCAACTGTGGATATGAATAATCGAATACATAAATAAGTAAAATAAAATTAGATGATTACGAGCAACAGAAGGATGAGGAGGGGCTGTACAGACTGACGTTTGGATTAGAAAAATCAAGAAAAGTTCCAAAGAAAAAGTGCCCCAAGATGACCCTTCTTATTTCTTTACAATGCCATTCCCCCTCAGCCAGGCCGGAGCTGAGTGGGAATGGCAGGGCATGCTCGGGGCGCGGCTGATCTTGGGGTGCTGCGGCTGCGCAGGGTGTTCCTGAGAGCGCCCGTCCCGGTTTACAACAGTCATCTCCCCACTCAGTTTTTTTTTGTATTTTTCTGAAGCTGGAAACGGGGAGAGACAGTCAGACAGACTCCCGCATGCGCCCGACCGGGATCCACCCGGCACGCCCACCAGGGGGCGATGCTCTGCCCCTCCGGGGCATTGCTCTGTTGCGACCAGAGCCACTCTAGCGCCTGGGGCAGAGGCCAAGGAGCCATCCCCAGCGCCCGGGCCATCTTTGCTCCAATAAAGCCTCGCTGCAGGAGGGAAAGAGAGAGACAGAGAGGAAGGAGAGGGGGAGGGGTGGAGAAGCAGATGGGCGCTTCTCCTGTGTGCCCTGGCCGGGAATCGAACCCGGGACTTCTGCACACCAGGCCGCTGAGAGTTTTTAAAAATCAGAGGTATTATACTAACAACTCTATTCTCCAGCTAATAGGAAGGATTTAAGTTTCTTTTTTTTTTTAAATTTTATTTATTCATTTTTTTAGAAAGAGAGAGAGGGAGAGAGAGAGAGAGAGAGAGAGAGGAGAGAGAGAAGGGGGGAGGAGCAGGAAGCATCAACTCCCATATGTGCCTTGACCAGGCAAGCCCAGGGTTTCGAACTGGCGACCTCAGCATTTCCAGGTCGACACTTTATCCACTGCGCCACCACAGGTCAGGCCCGGATTTAAGTTTCATAATTGACAAATCAACTAAATCTAAGATTTCCCAATAAAATGAAATTACTGTTTTGTTTATGGTATTTCTAGATAGTCATGCTATAACTGACCTACTTGTTAGTAAACAGAGATACAGTAAGAGTAAAGCATGAGCATTCATTATATAGCTAATTTAGAAAATTCTCAAGTCATTAAGCATCTACTATTTCTGAACACAGGACACTGAAGGAAGTCAAAAGCAGAAAAAAGAGGCCCTGGCTGGTTGGCTCGGTGGTAGAGCGTTGGCCTGGCGTGCAGGAGTCCCGCATTCGATTCCCGGCCAGGGCACACAGGAGAAGCGCCATCTGCTTCTCCACCCCTCCCCCTCTCCTTCCTCTCTGTCTCTCTCTTCCCCTCCCGCAGCTGAGGCTCCACTGGAGCAAAGTTTGCCCGGGCGCTGGGGATGGCTCAGGCGCTAGAATGGCTCTGGATGCAACAGAGCGATGCACCAGATGGGCAGAGCATCGCCCCCTGGTGGGCGTGCCGGGTGGATCCCAGTCGGGCACATGCGGGAGTCTGTCTGACTGCCTCCCCGTTTCCAGCTTCGGAAAAATGCAAAACACACACACACACACACAAAAGCAGAAAAAAGGGCATAAAAAAAAGAGAAACTAAAAACTGACAATCAAGTTACAGATGTATAAACACGAGAACAAAGAGACCATTATACAAATAACAGTCAGCTTGGAGGGTGAAAACCCAAACTCCAGTCCTGTCTTCTAGTCCCTTTGTTTGCACCCCAAAGAGAGAAGTGCACAAGCTGGTAATTTAAGAAAGAGTCATGGTTTATTAAAATAAAGCACTCTAGTTTCTATAAATATCTTTCAACGTGATGTAAGTCAACATTCTGGTAAATTCTTGCTCAAAAGATGAAGAACTAGAACAGAGAGTTTTATCTCCAAATAAATCCACTAAGATGAAAAGAGAATGTGTCCTGTTCACTGAGATTAAAGCTTCAGTAGCGGAATTTCTGTGTGTTCTCCGACGTCGGCGCACATGGTCTCTTCAAGTGCCTCTGAAACGAATGCTGAGCACGCTTGCGATACGGAATATCACTGCTCAGCCACAGGGGCCCTGGGCCATGTGGCTGCGACCCCACTCTGGTCTGTCTAAAACCAAGGGCCATTTCAGGGACTGCATGAGGAGAATTAAATGTACTGAAATATATGAGTAAATGTTTCTTCTGCATGTTTAACTTGGTTTAACCAGTCTTCATTTTAGATCCTTTCATTACTATTCATAAAAAAATTCTATGTACTGGATACATTTTAATCTAGGGGTGCCTGGATATAGTCTTAATGTTTGTATAGCAATCCTGACCTTGATACTTGAGGACACCCGGTTTGTAAGTGAGCCTGAGGACATTACTGGTGAGGAACTTTTCACCCACTTATCACATCACACGGAAGCCCAGGAGGCCAAGCACAGCCAGACTGACCTCAGGAGTCAGGATCGACCACAGGACTGACTGTCGGGACTGGACCACACTATTGCAGGCAGTGGGGAGCTTGCTAGAAATGGAGGCTCTCAGGCCCCACCCCACAACTACTGTCAGAACCAGCCTCCATACAAGATCTCCCAAGTGACTCCTACAAACTGATTAGGAGATGCAGTTGTCAAGAAGGACTTTTTATAGAAAATAGGGGTTATTTCCTATAGCAGAACCAGTAACAGGTAACCTTTCATTCTTTGGAACGGTCAAAGCATGGGGATCCTGAACACACAAATTTCTCTCCTAAGCACTAAAAATGTTTTGTAATTTTGATGGAATGCTTTCTAAATGGTTTATATGCTTCCATATTTTGATATATAAGCTTAACGAACATAATCTCACTCTCTCCTGATGATTTCAGGCCTTTACTTTGGGCCTTAACAGTGATATCGTGAACGCCGCTGACTATTATGAGAATCAGTGATTCACATGTCTTAACTCAGGGGCAGAAAAGCTCAACCATGACTTAAACACTATCGGGGTCCTCTAAAGAATGAGTGCTAGTCTCTTAAGTTCACTGTAAAATTTAGGGAAATGGGCATAAAATAATGCGAACCAGATTTTACTTGGACACAAGGGTATCTAATTCTGCTGATCTCCCCAAGGCCAACCACCGGTCTGCCTGCTTAGGGGTTTAAGACACCTGCCCTCTGAGGTAGAGAACCATTTAAAACCTCTCACATCTACCCCACCTTTTCACTCCATTTTAGTAAGCAAAAATGCAGGATGACAGGAAATTACACGAACACATCAAAGCACTTTTTTTGTGTGTGTGCGTAACAGAGGGGGGGGGGAGAGGTGGGGGACAAACATCCAAGGACAGACAGACAGGAAAGGAGAGAGATGAGAAACATCAATTCTTTGTTGTGGCTCCTTAGTTGTTCACTGATTGCTTTTTCGTATGTGCCTTGACTGGGGGGCTACAGCAGACCAAGTGACCCCTTGCTCAAGCCAGCGACCTTGCGCTTCAAGCCAGCAACCTTTGGGCTCAAGCCAGCGACCCCACACTCAAGCTGGAGACCTGAGGGTTTCGAACCCGGGTCCTCTGTGTCCCAGTCTGCTGCTCTATCCACTGTGCCACCACCTGACCGGGCTCAAGGCACATTTTTATCTGAATTACTTTTTTTCTGGATTCAGAATGTAATTAACAAATGCATCATATAGCATCTGATTTAAATTTTAGCAAAGGACAGAATGAAAAGTGAAAAAGATGGACATGAGATCTTCCTCTAATCACCTTTAGTCACTGACTCCTACCTCCAACTATTTATTGGTGACTATCCACCGGGTGATCAAGTCCTTCTAGGGTCAGTCACTGACACTGGAGCTACTGAATACCAGGGCTAGGGTGACAGGTAAGAGTGAACGCTGGCCCAGAACTTGCTCTACATTCTAAATCCCTGTGCTTTTCCATCACACTTGAAAACCCTCTGCCACAGAAGAGAAAAAGAAAAGCTGTAAAGCTCTGACTTACAGTGGATGGTGAAAGTCCATTATGAATTTACCAAAGACAGTGGTTTTCAACCTTTTTACACTTGGGGACCAGTGAAAACAGGAGAATTATTTCAAGGACCGCTACGGCAGAAAGTGCCCCGAGCATCAGTGAATCTGACTAAGGCCACTGGGTCTGGCATCTTCCTGCACCACCAGGGCGGTTGGCTCTTTCACGGACTGGTACAAAATTTCTGGCAGCCGGTCTGCAGACCAGCAGTTGGAAAACACTGACCCGAGAGCCTATTTTTGGGGAGATGGTGTTTAAGGGAATTAGAAAAAAGAAATGTAAAGGATGTAGTAGTATTTTATGTAGATGGCACTTGATAATAAAGTGCTTGCACGTCTATTTTCTTATACACACACTCAATGGAAGTATGTCTTTTAAAATACTCACTCTTAGCTGAATGCTTAGCTGCACCTCAAAGATTACGCATGATAGCAAAATTCTCTGTGTACAGTGGCAATTATTTTAAAAAAGAAAAGGCTGTAATAAAACCATGAAAAAAACAGATGTAACCTAATTTTAGTAGAAAAAAAAATTATATACACTTTTAAGATTTTACAGGATGCCTGTAAGATGTCTCTTTCAGAAATGATCAGCATTTAAATAGAATACAGAGAAGCTCCCCCAGCTTTATACTTTGACAGAAATATCCCGAGATAAAATCAGAACACAGAGTTAAAAACTGACAAGACTTTCAAAAGCTTCTGTTGCTTTTCTTGGCTCATGTATACAAAACCTTTCTGCAGTAAAGAACTTCCCTTTAAAGCCATTTAACATTCTGACTGAAAGTAAAATTAGCTATTTATTATCTTAAATCCAACATGATCTGTTTCATTCAGGATGAAGACTTAAAATTACCTAGTATTCATTTTGTGTGTTTGGAAACCTAAATAGGGATCAAGAACCAAGCTGGTTGCTAGGTCATCGTTTTCACAGAGCTCCTTGGCGGACATTCCAGAGGATGGTACATAGCGGCTCTGTCCTTCGAACCCAGAATTACCATTACCTGTGAAGAGAAAAGGAAAAGGAACTCAGGGTGAAAACTAGGAAAATCTACCTTAAGAACCTTTGCCTATTCAAGCTAGTAATCAAGAACTAAAATTATTTCCATTAATTTTAATGGAGAGTAGAGAACTAGTTGTAGAAACACAAAACCGCACGCTGTAAACTAACCCAATACCTCAGAGTACTTTGGGTAGCAGATACCGTCAGGCTTCCCAGGAAGTGGACCTGCCAGAATCTCTGGCTCAGACGCCCGGCCCCGCCAAGGAAGAGCGGAGTCATGGGGGATGGGCTGTTCATTAAGGCAGCAAGAGAGCATAAAGGGCTACTCCAGACAGAAGGGCAGAGCTGAGGAAAAGGGGGACCACGGACACTGCATAAGTGCCAGGATGGCACAGCTTAAGTCCCGGGGGAGTCCCGGGACTGAACTCCAGCTCCTTGCTGTTGGGAGGAGGGGTGACTATGATATCCACCTGCTGGTACCAGGTCCAGAGTGTCAGACACTGTGACAGTCTCAGATTACAGAGCTAGGGACGAAGGTGGGAAGGAAGAAAAGAGAATGATAAGCCTATCTCTAACTGACCTGTTTGAAATACAATTTTGAATGACTGGATAGACCAGGGGTCCCCAAACTACAGCTTGCGGGCCACATGTGGCCCCCTGAGGCCATTTATCTAGCCCCCGCAGCACTTCCGGAAGGGGCACCTCTTTCATTGGTGGTGAGAGGAGCACATTGACCATCTCATTAGCCAAAAGCAGGCCCATAGTTCCCAACTGGTCAGTTTGTTGATTTAAATTTACTTGTTCTTTATTTTAAATATTGTATTTGTTCCCGTTTTGTTTTTTTACTTTAAAATAAGATATGTGCAGTGTACATAGGGATTTGTTCATCGTTTTTATAGTCTGGCCCTTCAACAGTCTGAGGGACAGTGAACTGGCCCCCTGTGTAAAAAGTTTGGGGACCCTTGGGATAGACATAGGGAAGGTGATGGAAATAACAGGGCTTCACTGTGGAAGGGAACAACGTGGAGAGAGGAAGGGAGAGCTGAATCTGCAGGCCTGGGCGTTCCCTCGGCAGGGCTCTGGTGCGGTCCCCACCTGCACACAGCCTCAGACCTCTCAACTCTTCATGAAAAAGTAACCAAACACTGATTTCAGTCCCTGCAGTTGGTAGGTATATGTTCTACAATCACATGGTTGGCATGTAGGTATGTGAAAAGCTATCAAATCGCTGTATTTTCTGTAACAGCTTTACTAAACTATAATCTACATATCATCTCACTCATTTAAAGTGTAGAAATCAAAGGTTTTAACATATCCACATAAATGTGTAACTATCACCACAATCAATTCTGGAACATTTCATCACTCCCAAGAGAAACCCACACCCATTAGCTGTCACTACTGACCTCTGCCTCCCAGGCCCTGGCAGCCACTCATCTAGCCTCTGTCTACGGGTTTGTCTAGTTCGGGATTTTCCTCCGGGCGGAATCACAGTGTGCGGTCTGTGTGGCGGGCCTCTCTGAATCGGCACCATGCTGTCACGGCCCACCCGTGTGGTACATGCACCAGCACTTCATTCCTTAGAACGGCCAAATCATGTCCACTGTACAGCTAGACCGCAGCTTGTTCACTCATCAACTGGCAGAAATGCGGGCTATTTCCACTTTTTGGCTATTATGACCGATGCTTCCATAAACATTCGTGTAATGGTTTTGTGTATACGTATGTATGTTTCAGTTCTCTCAGGTACATCCCAGAAATGGAACTGCTAGCTCACATGGTAGCTCCACGCTTAACCTTGTGCGGACCTGCAAGGCTGTTTTTCAAAGTGGACGCACCATTTTATATTTCCAGCAGCAGTGCGTGAGGGCTCCAAGTTCTCCAAACCATCCACAACACGTGTACTATCTGTTCTTCTGATTCTAAATAGCCTAGTAATGTATAGTGATATCTATGGTTTTAATTAGCATTTTCCTGAGAACTGAGAGTCCTTTTTTCTTTAATTATTTAGTTTTCTGTATTCGATGGTGGTTCAGGTTTTGTTTTTGTTTTGTTTTTTAGTTTTCTGTAGAGAGTTCTTTTTTTAAAGATTGTTTTAGTTATTCTGAGTCGCTTCAATTTTCATAAAAATTTTAGGGTCAGCTTGTCAATTTCTGTGATTCTGGTAGGAAATGCATTCAATCTGTACATCATTTGGGGAGTACTACCATCGCAACAATATAAAGTTTTCTAATCAGTGAACACCTGATGTCCTATTTACTTAGGTCTTTTAAAATTTCAACAATGTTTTGTAGTTTTGTTTTTTTTTTGTATTTTTCTGAAGTTGGAAACGGGAGGCAGTCAGACAGACTCCCACATGCACCCGACCGGGATCCACCTGGCATGCCCACCAGGGGGCGATGCTCTGCCCATCTGGGGCATTGCTCTGTTGCAACCAGAGCCACCCTAGCACCTGAGGCAGAGGCCACAGAGCCATCCTCAGCGCCCGGGCCAACTTTGCTCCAATGGAGCCTTGGCTGTGGGAGGGGAGGAGAGAGACAGAGAGGAAGGAGAGGGGGAGGGGTGGAGAAGCAGATGGGTGCTTCTTCTGTGTGCCCTGGCTGGGAATCGAACCCGGGACTCCTGCACACCAGGCCGATGCTCTACCACTGAGCCAACTGGCCAGGGCCTGTTTTCTAGTTTTTAGAGTATAAGTATTCCAGGGGTCCCCAAACTTTTTACACAGGGGGCCAGTTCACTGTCCCTCAGACCGTTGGAGGGCTGCCACATACAGTGCTCCTCTCACTGGCCACCAATGAAAGAGGTGCCCCTTCCGAAAGTGCAGCGGGGAACTGAATAAATGGCCTCTGGAGGCCCCAGTTTGAGAACGCCTGTACACTTTTATTGTTTCTTTTTTTCAATAAAATAGTTTCAATTTTGAGTTGTTCACTGCAAGTATATAGAACTACAATTCATTTTTATATGCTGATCTTGTATCCTGCAACCTTGTAAACCCTGATCAGTTCTAATAGGTTCTTAGTGAATTCCTTAAGATTTTCTACATACACAAGCACATCATCTGCAAAGAAGAGATGTTTTACCTCTTCCTTTCCAATCTGGATACTTTTTAGTTAATTTTTCTTACCTAATTGCTATGATTAGAATCTCTAGCACAATGGGAATAGAAGTGGTAAGAATGGGTTTTGTGTCTTGTTCCTGATCTCGAGGAAAACCACTTTAATATTTCACCACCATTAAATATAGCATTAGCTTAGATTTTCCACAGATGTCCTTTATTGGGTTGAAGAATTCCTTTCTATTCCTAGTTTGTTGAGTGTTTTTTTCCTGAAAGGGTACTGCATTTTGTCAAATGCTTTTTATAAACAGTGGTACCTTGAGATATGAGCAGACCAACATACGGGGAAAAAATTATTATTATTATTTTTTTAAGATACGAGCTGCGACTCGGTCTGTCTTTTTGTTCGAGATCCGAGTGAAATTCTGAGATATGAGTCATGATTCGAGAAGCTGCCGCTAGTTGGCACATTGGCGCACAGGTCCAGTATTGGCAGCACAACACCAGCATCTCGTTCTTTCTCAGGTGTTACCTGCAGAATCAGTGGAATCTCGTGTGCTGTACTTGTTCTTGCATCATTTTTGCATTTTTTACTAACTTTTTTTTCTGTGCTATCATGGGGCCGAAGAAAGTGAGTGTAAAGGACAGTGGTGAGAAGAAGAAGAGAATGATGTCGATAGAAGTAAAGCAAGAAATAGAAAAACATGAGCATTGTATACGAGTGATTGAGCTGGCAAGGCTGTACAACAGCAATACACCTACAATTTGTACCATCCTTAAACAAAAGGGTGCCATCAAAAGCGCAAAGCGAAAGGAACTACAATTCTGTCCCAACTAAGGACAAATATCTGCCTGACCTGTGGTGGCACAGTGGATAAAGTGTTGACCCAGGAATGCTGAGGTCATTGGTTTGAAACCCTGGGCTTGCCTGATCAAGGCATATATGGGAGTTTATGCTCCCTGCTCCTCTACCCTTCTCTCTCTAAAAATGAATAAATAAAAGCTAAAATTAAAAAAAAAAAAAAAAAAAAAAAAAGACAAATATCCATGAAGAAATGGAGAAGCTTCTGCTGGTGTGGGTGAAAGAGAAAGAGCTGACAGGAGATACAGTGACTGTAATATGTAAAAAGGCACATATTATTTACAGCGACTTGAAGAAGAAAGAACCATCAACCTCAAAAGAGGCAGCAGAAGATACGTTTAAGGTAAGTCACGGCTGGTTTGAAAATTTCAAGAAGAGATCTGGCATCCACTCGGTGGTGAGGCATGGTGAAGCTGCGAGTGCTGACGAAGTACCTCGAATGTTTCGCTGCGCTTATCGCAAAGGAAGGCTACATCCCCCAACAAGTGTTCAACTGTAATGAAACAGGAAAAAAATGCCTCGGAGAACTTTCATCACCGCAGAGGAGAAGCAGCTGCCAGGCCATAAACCCATGAAGGACTGTCTGACCCTTGTATTGCATGCAAATGCTAGAGGTGACTGTAAAGTAAAGCCACTGCTAGTGTATCATTCCGAAAATCCTCAAGCCTTTAAGACTCACCAGATTCTTAAAGAAAAACTGCAGGTTATGTGGCGCGCCAATGCTAGGGCATGGGTTACGTGGCAGTTTTTTATTGAATGGGTAACTCTCGTCTTTGGTCCTGCAGTGAAGAAATATCTTCAAGAAAATAAACTCCCGATGAAAGCATTACTAATCCTTGATAATGCTGGATCCAGCCCACCTACCGGGTCTTGAAGATGACATTCTCGATGAGTTCAAATTCGTGAAAGTCCTCTACCTCCCACCCAACACGACTTCAATCCTGCAACCTATGGATCAGCAGGTCATTTCCAACTTTAAAAAGCTTTACAAAAAGCACTTGTCCCGCTGCTGCTTTGAGGTGACTGAGAATACAATTCTAACCCTTCGAGAGTTTTGGAAAGATCACTACAACATCATGATATGTTTTTTTGTTTTTGTTTTTGTTTTTTCATTTTTCTGAAGCTGGAAACAGGGAGAGACAGTCAGACAGACTCCCACATGCGCCCGACCGGGATCCACCCGGCACGCCCACCATGGGGCGACAGTCTGCCCATCCTGGGAGTCGCCATGTTGCGACCAGAGCCACTCTAGCGCCTGAGGCAGAGGCCACAGAGCCATCCCCAGCGCCCGGGCCATCTTCGCTCCAATGGAGCCTTGGCTGAGGGAGGGGAAGAGAGAGACAGAGAGGAAAGCGCTGCGGAGGGGTGGAGAAGCAAATGGGCGCTTCTCCTGTGTGCCCTGGCCGGGAATCGAACCCGGGTCCTCTGCACGCTAGGCCGACGCTCTACCGCTGAGCCAACCGGCCAGGGCCATGATATGTTTATGCATTATTGACTTGGCATGGCAAGAGGTTACAAGAACCTTGAACTCGGCATGGAAAAAGTATGGCTTGATGTTGTTGCAGACAGGGAGTTCGAGGATTCGAACCAGAGACTGAGACCGAGGTAGAAGCGTTGGAGGAGATCGTGTCCCTTGGAAAGTCGATGGGTCTGGAGGTAGATGAGGGTGACGTAAACAAGCTCGTCAAGGAACATGAGGAGGAACTCTCAACTGAGGAGTTAAAGGAGCTACAGATGATGCAACATACGGAGCTTCTGCAAGAGATTAGTAGCGAGGAGGAGGTAGAGTAGGAGGAAGTGATTTCTACAAGTGAAATTAAAGACATGCTGGCAATGTGGGAGACGCTTTCAAGTTTCATTGAAAAGAAACCCCTAGAAAAAGTTTCAACTGGTCAGTGCTTCAGTATTTTTTAATGACACTTGTTTGTCACATTTCTGTAACATTTTAAAAGGCAGACAAAAGCAAACCTCTTTGGATAGATTTTTATTCAAAAGTCCCGCAAGTGAAAGTGCCAAAAATGCAGCCAAAAAGGCAAAAACAGGTGATGATTAAATGAAAAATACGTAATGTTAAGCTTACGTAAAGTTTAAAGTTAAGAAAGTGCATTTTTTTACAATTAAGTTTTTGTGGTTTCATTTTAAGAAAGTGCAGTTTTAGTTTTGTTTAAAGAAAATGTAGTTTTAGTTTACATTTAGTGTTAAAGTGCAGTTTTAGTTTACGTGTCTACAGTGCCTGCATCCCTTCCTCCCTCCCTCCTCCTCCGCCATTCACCTCCATTAGCCGCACTCATCTGTCTCCAAGGTAAGAATACAGTATTAAATAACATTTTTTTCTTTTATTTCATATATTTTGTTATGCATTGGTAAACTATACATATGTTTCTTAATTAAAAACATGTCTTTTTTCATAATTTAGGATGGTTTGGGGATGTTTTACAGGGCTGGGATGGATTAAATCTATTTGTTATTTTAAATGGGAGAAGTTTGTTTGATATACGAGTTGACTGACTTACAGGCTCGGTTACAGAACGAATTAAACTCGTAGCTCAAGGCACCACTGTATCTTGGGATCACTGCATGGTTTTAGTTCTTTATTCTCTTGGATATAACATACTACCATTAATTGATTTTCAGATGTTAAACCAATCCTGCATTTCTGGGATAAATTCCACTTGGTCATTCTGTAGAATGCTTTTCATCTATTGCTGGATATGGTTTGCTAGTATTTGCTAAGGACTTTGGTAGCAGGATAATACTGGCCTCATTGAATTAATCAGGAAGTGTTCCCTCTATTCTATTTTTTTGGAACAGTCTATGAAGAATTGGCATTATTCTTCTTAAAACACTCGCATGAAGTCATCTGGGCCTCAGATTCTCTTGTAAGTAATGTTTTGTTGTTGTTTTCTAACTGCTGATTCAATCTCTTTACTAGCTATAGGTTTATTCTGGTTTAGTATTTCTTCTTGTTTCAGTTTTGGTAGTTTGTTATCTAATTTGTTGGTTCATAATTTTGTTATAATCCTTTTTATTTCTGTGAGACAGTAGTAATGTCCCCTCCTTCATTCTTGATTCTTCTTTTTTTCTTAGCCTTGATTAAAGGTTTGCTGATTTAGTCTTTTCAAAAAACCAACTTTTAGCTTTATTGATTATCTCTACCATCTTTCCATTCTCTATTTTGTTAATTTCACTACATTATTTCCTTTTCTCTACTTGCTTTTCTTTTTCTTGTGTTTTCAGTAAAAAGTTATTGAGATCTTTCTTCTTTTTGTAATGTGTTCATAGCTACAAATTTCCCTCTTGCCACTGCTTTAGCTGCACCCCACTAGTTTTAGTAAGTTGTTTCCTCATTTTCAATCATCTAAAAGTATTTTTCTCACTTTCCTTTTGATTTCTTCTTGTTTACCCACTGGTTATTTAGGAGTGTGTTAATTTCCACAAATTTATGAATTTCCCAAATTTCCAATAATTCATTTCTAATTTTACTTCTTTGTCATCAGAGAATATATAATGTATGATTTCAATCCTTTTAACTTTATTGAGGGCTTGCTGTATGACCTGGCCTATGGTCCATCCTAAAAACGTTCCACGTGCACTAGTGAAGGTACATGCTGCTGTTGTTGGGCAGAGTGTTCTATAGTAAGAGCTGGTTTAGAGAACTGTCTTCTTTCCTTGTCCTATATATTACTGAAAGTAGGTTATTAAAGTCTCCGAATTATTGCGGATCCTCTATTTCTCCCCTCAGTTTTTTTTTTTTTTTTTAATTCATTTTTTTTAGAGAGGAAAGAGAGAGGGAGAGAAGGGAGGAGGAGCTGGAAGCATCAACTCCCATATGTGCCTTGACCAGGCAAGCCCAGGGTTTCGAACCGGCGACCTCAGCATTTCCAGGTCGACGCTTTATCCCCTGCGCCACCACAGGTCAGGCTCTCCCCTCAGTTTTGTCTCCCTTCTGTTTCTACTTGCTTCATGCGTTATTGCTCTAACGCTGGGTGAGGTCACTGCAGTTTACCTGAGACGGAGCACGGCTTTGCTTCTCTTTGTCACCAGCTCCCTTCTGCATCGCTAACATTCACCGTGACGCTGTCCATCCTTACACTGTCTGGGTTTCTCCAATCTACCCCTCTAACTCTGTCCACACCTGACAAAGTGTGGTTCACATAACTGTCATTCTCTAAATTCTTATGGGCCTCCAACAAGTAATCTAATTAAGACCTTTCTGCACTCTTGATACACAAAAGGAGGCCAATGGCAATTTGCTTTTTTAAAAAAAGTTTAAGAGACACCTAATTTACTGAACAAAATCAGTACCACTGTTAGAGTCACTGCCTTCTCAACTCGGTCTGGTTCCTGTCAAGTGCTAAAGGGTGAGGAGGTGTCCCTGAAAATAGAATGCACTTAATCATTGACTCTCCCTCTAATCTTATCCCAAGAAGGATTTTTTGCCTGTTTCTTGGCAGAAGCAGTGACCTGATCTGATATGGGAAGGTCTAAGGGCAGCCTAGGCCTGAGGAAGAGCATAAACCCCTAAAAGGTCCGAACGAAATGAATCAGAGCTGAGGTAATCCACCTGAAACTGCAGCACACTCCGGGCTAACCTACCCTACCGGGAGTGTGTCTATTCCCACACAAACTGAGGCTGTCCGGAACGCTACATTAATCCAGGAAAAGCGAGAAATGGAAAAGTCTCACTCCTTAACATGTCCATACACTTCGGAGCAATCTTCATAGAGCTGTATACTTCCGTTTATACCTATCCTGGGGCAACTGACTACTCTTAAAAGAATTATGAGACATGTATCAACTATAATTTCTTAGAACACTCAACAAGCAGTTTCACTGGTATCAAGAGGTACAGAGGAAAAGAAGTAACTAAAAGTAATTTAGTATCAATAGTGCCTCACTGTCAGGATAAAGGGCTGGCCACCTTATATAAACAGAAATGGAAACAATTTGTGAAGCTGCCCTAAATTCTACTTAGCATGCAAACTAGAGTTGATCTTATTATTCATATTATTGTAAACTTTCAAAGACATACATACTTACATACTTACACTTACATCAAATATAAATAAATAAATTCAGTTTAATAGCAGTATTTTAATATTTTTATACAACAGATTAACCATGTATGTATAAATGCTACAAAATATAATTTGAAACCATGTTAAAAGCATGATTGATGTGACTATACTCAGCATTAAACCTCAGTTTTGAGGTTGTACACCATGTTTGATGAGAATAAAAATTGGCGTAACTCTGAAAGAGTAAAAGACACTATGTTAACTATGAGAACATAAAAAATTGTTTTGAAAACAACAGAGAATAGAATACATTACACACTGGAAAGAATGACTGCCCCGTCTCCCACCGAAAGAGCGACAGTTTGGGTGTGTACATACATCTGCTCGACCTCCTCTCCACTGCGTGTCTGCCCGCCTTCACGGAGTCCTTTCCCGAGTGCTGTAACTTTGATGGGCTCTGCTGGTGGTCATTAGACAACTTGCCTCCACTTCTCCTGCCATTCACCACCATGTTCTTGGCTTCTCCCAACCACTTCATCCCCACAGACAGCCTGCCCCAGGTGCATTTAGTCACTCTCTTCAAATAGCTTAGAGAATAATGTCAATGTTCTCTCCTAACAGAAACAAAATATGAAAAACAAAACAAAACGGGGAGATAAATACATAAAAGACCATGCTGCACAGACCCTTGAGAAAGATACAGGTATTAAAAGTAACTTAGTAGTTCATGTTTCCACTCTTTAGACACTATCTCGGCTCCCCAGCCACCTCTACCCTGCAGGGGTCCGCAATGCCCCAGGCCCAGAGGACTCGCTCATTCTGTCTTGCTCAAAGCCTGTGCTTTGGAAAGCAACTGGCCAATAGCAAGTGCCTGCTACATGTTTATCCTTCAGTTCCCAGCGACAATGGAATGGTCTTCGCTCTTTATTATGCTGATATCTAGGTGCAGCTCAATAATTTGCTCAAACCCCATTTCTGGCAACCTTCTATAAGCTCTGTGAGTCAACTACAAATAGGTTATCTCTCGCTTATAAGAGTTCTGTCACATCCTTTTTGTTGTTAAAGGCAATCCTTAAGGTATTTGCGGGTATCTTATCAAAGTATTGCCCATCATAATGGTCACAAAAACTGAGAGATTCTATTTGCAAATACAGAGGTACCTCTCACTATATGAATTGTAATTAGCTGAATTTGGGAACTGAATGATTTGGATAGCGAGGTATACTTGTCATTTATAAGAACCTTTGGATGTAAGGGGATAACAGAGGTAACAAAATGAGAAAACAATGTCCACGAAATTATAGAATTTGTTTTTAGTGTAGGTCAAACAGAAAGGGACCTAGGATAAGAAAGTAGTAAACATAAATCTTTAGAGCTAAAGAACTTTAGATTCCGAGTACAGATGTTTCCGTTTGCAGGTAGTATTGAGGCCAGAGGGGTGACAGGCCCAATGCCACACAACCAGCCTGTGGCAGGACCACGAGGACCCAGCCCAGGTGCCCAAGGTCTCTCAGGACACCAGTCAATTTCCCCTGCTTTTTATAAACACGTGAAAAATTAATTTGAAGTGCTCCCCAAAATGGTCTAACTGGACATGTCTTTAAGGATAGCATAAATAAGAAACAATTTTTGCCTGACCAGGCGGTGGCGCAGTGGATAGAGCGTCAAACTGGGATGCTGAGGACCCAGGTTCGAGACCCCGAGGTTGCCAGCTTGAGTGCGGGCTCACCTGGTTTGAGCAAAAGCTCACCAGCTTCAACCCAAGGTTGCTGGCTTGAGCAAGGGGTTACTCTGTCTGCTTAAGGCCCGCAGTCAAGGCAAATATTAGAAAGCAATCAATGAACAACTAAGGTGTCGCAATGAAAAACTAATGATTAATGCTTCTCATCTCTCTCCGTTCCTGTCTGTCTGTCCCTGTCTATCCCTCTCTCTGACTCTCTCTCTGTCTCTGTAATAAAAAAAAAAAAGAAAAGAAAGAATTTTTACTTGACTTCAGATCTCTTTCATGTGACAGGAATTCTGTGTAAATTCACAGTTGGGTAAAATGTGTGAGTGACATGCTTAGGTAAAATAAACAAATAAATATTCAATATTAAAGATATATATTTTTTTAAATTAAGGATAATTTTGCAATTGTTCTCCAGCATGTATTTTTCTCTTGGTTCCTCCACACTTTAAAAATTTTATTTTTCCCTGGCCGGTTGACTCAGTGGTAGAGCGTCGGCCTGGTGTGCAGGAGTCCCGGGTTCGATTCCTGGCCAGGGCACACAGGAGAAGTGCCCATCTGCTTCTCCACCCCTCCCCCTCTCCTTCCTCTCTGTCTCTCTCTTCCCCTCCCACAGCCAAGGCTCCATTGGAGCAAAGATAGCCCGGGCACTGAGGATGGCTCTGTGGCCTCTGCCTCAGGCGCTAGAATGGCTCTGGTTGCAACAGAGCAACGCCCCAGATGGGCAGAGCATCGCCCCCTGGTGGGCATGCCTGGTGGATCCCGGTCGGGTGCATGCGGGAGTCTGTCTGACTGCCTCCCCATTTCCAACTTCAGAAAAATACAAAAAAAAAAAAAAAAAAAAAAAAATAGCCTGACCTCTGGTGGAGCAGTGGATAAAGCATCAACCTGGAATGCTGAGGTCGCCGGTTCGAAACCCTGGGCTTGCCCAGTCAAGGCACATATGGGAGTTGATGCTTCCTGCTCCTCCCCCCTTCTCTACCCCTTCTCTCTCTCTCTCTCTTTCTCCCCTTTCTCTAATATGAATAAAATCTTTAAAAAAAAACACACACAAAAAATTATTTTTTTGGCCCTGGCCGGTTGACTCAGTGGTAGGTAGAGCATCAGCCTGGCATGCAGGAGTCCCGGGTTTGATTCCCGGTCAGGGCACACAGGAGAAGCGCCTATCTGCTTCTCCACCCCTCCCCCTCTCCTTCCTCTGTCTCTCTCTTCCCCTCCCGCAACCAAGGCTCCACTGAAGCAAAGTTGGCCCAGGAGCTGAGGATGGCTCTGTAGCCTCTGCCTCAGGCGCTAGAATGGCTCTGGTTGCAAAAAAAGTGCCTAGTTCATGACAAGTGCCTACTCTATTCCCGGTAGTGATGGACCTCAACAAATGTCAAGTTGTATGTCTCTCCAAGTCCTGTTTTGGACACACACGGGATTAAACACTGCTGAGTGACTTCTGAGTAAACTGTTCAAGCCCAACTGCAGAACTGTGGTTCCGACCCTCTTTTATTAAAGCTTTTGGACAGGTTGTTTTGGTTGAATATTCTACACACAAACCAGGATATTAAAAAAATCTGTCAAAAATAAAACACTGGTTATGAATGGTTATCATGAACTTTTAACATCATTCTTGTGACATTACTAAGAACTCTGTAACCAGTTTACATGCTGAACCTGTCTGTAGACAGTTCATCTTAAGAGAAATTATCCAGTGGCTACAAAACCCAAGTGGTTGAAACGGAAAAGGTAATACACATTTTTAAGAAATAGGCTCTAGCTTCCTGAAGAGCTTTTGGAAATCTTTATTGAGAAAAAGCAGAGCAAACATTTTAAGTGATTCAGATACAATTTGCTAAGAAAACAATTCAATACACCAAACGATTAATAGTATTATCCCTGGAAAAGGAGATTACAAGCAATTTATGCTGTTATATAACATATTCTTCAAAGGATTCAATTTTTCAAAATGAGCATGTATTACTTTTATAATAAAAAATTTAAGCTATATATAAAAAGGAAAAAAGAAAAAGACTTCAAAAAATCCTTCTACATCATTCACATGTATGTAAGTAAAAACCAATTTCTAAAACCTTGTTAATACAGCAATTTAAAAATCAGACTTCTAGAGTGGTGAGAAGTCTTACATGTCACTGAAATACTTCCACAAACTTTCAACACCTTCACTTCTGGACTTTATGGCGCTCCAGTGTCATAGTCCCAGACTCGCAGGAGCTTTGTATTGATGACAAGCACAAGGAAGACAAACACCAATAGAGAGCACAGACATGAGAGAAAGCACTGTCGAAAGAGGACACCAAAACACCCTCCAAAAGAACAGCAGAGCCCGCCCTGGGCCAGGAGTGAGAACCCTCTGGCTAGTACCACTTCCAACAACATCCCCTGATGAGAGAAAAATCCATTTCACCTGCTGGGACCTCCCACATCTGCCCTATCTTACAGGTGGAAATGGCCCGCAATAGCCGGGCCTGTGGTGGCACAGTGGAGAAACCTAGAACACTGAGGTCGCCAGTTAGAAACGCCAGGCTCACCCAGTAAAGGCATATTTAGTTCATATGACAAGCAATCAATGAACTAGTGAGGCAACTATGAACTGATACTTCTCACCCCTCCCATCTCTGTAAAATCAATAAGTAAAATCTTTAAAAAAAATAAATCACATGCAATAGTAAAAATCAAGTATTTGGAATTGTTAGTAATTACCATTCACAGAACTTCCCTTGCCAACACTTAGAAGATCTTACAGATCTAGTCTAGCTAATATGCCAGTCACAGCCTGGTTTACATCCCTCTGGTGTCCCAGCAATGGCCTTTACCCGTGGGATGCTGCAGCACGCCCAGCAGTTCCCTCTCAGTCCTCCATCGCATAGACTGCCTTATGACATGCTTTAACATTCCTCTTCACGGTGCCCATTACAACTGGCTCACTTCTTCCTGCAATTACTTGAGACGCTTGTCCCCCCACTGCAATACCAACTAGCTAAGGCACACCCTCACACCACTGGAACCTAGCACAGAGCCCAACACACTACATAGCACCGTCTCAAACCTCACTGCTATGTATAAGCCCAAGGAGCTATTAGTTCTTTCTCTCAAATCTAAAATTACAAAAGGACCCTACAATACATCAAAGAATTCCAAATTGGTCCTTATCAATGGTTATTCCCAAGCCATCTGCAACCAATATATAGAATGGACACATCCAAGGTTCCATGGAACCCTCCACTAACAATCCGTACGATCGGGCCAATACAAAAAGCCTGCAAAGCTACCAGGAGCATCTGTGACTGACATCCCATCATAAGACTACAATGTAATTTGACAGGGCAATCGCTCAGGTGTCGATTTGTTAGAAAACTACCATGCCTTCATGATCACACCTGTAACCCTGAAACTTGCTCCTATACATACTGCTGTCAGAAATAGACTTCATTTGAAGATTTAGATGACTTCCTGAAGTTCAACTAGTGCCATGAGAGAAACCCTGGGGAATTCTGCTTTCCTGAATTCACAATTAGGCCATCACCTAAGGCAGAGCTGTTGCTGCCCTGAGACTGGTGGTACTGGGCACATTCAACGCTGACTGGGTATCCAGCACCAAACCCCAGAGCAAAGAACAGGTCTTTATAGATGCCTGTAAAATAATTACTGTCATGCTGTTATAAAAAGTATACCTACCTTCTGCCTTCTTTTTCCAACTTTTGTCGAGTTGAACTCATATGCATTTTGCTCCAGCCAATCTGACAGCTTTCCCAAGCAGCTCAGGTGGTAGGCAAAGCCCCACTGGGACAAGCAAGAGAATGGCCTGATGCTGAGCGGTTCCCCACCAGCGCCTGTTAATGCTCCGCCCACCCTTTCAAGATGGCTAGAGGATCGCATCACTCATTATGCTACACTGGTTGCATTAACTGCTCTAAAGGAGACTATAGTAGGCTGGAAAATGATCCCCAAGATAGCAAACCCAGAAATGTTAGTTTAGAAGGCAAAGGGTCTTTGGAGGTGTGGTTATGGGAACTATGATGCAATATTTTCTGTAAGGAGGAGAGAGGAGTGTATTACATGCCCAGCTATTACCACTAGAAATTTTCGTTTAGTAGAACGTTTTAAACAGCAAAATATTCACTACTGGTAAGTCAATGATCAGGTGTTTACAACACTTACTTATTCAGACACTGAATTAAGGATTTTGAGATGGAAGAGATGATCTTGGTGGGCCCTAAATACTATCACAAGTGCCCTTGTAGGAGAGGGGCAGAGGGAAACCTGACACCACGAGGAGAGGCAGAGATTAGTGATGCAGCCACAGCCACAACAGCTGGACAGCTGGACGAGGCAAGGAGCAGACTCCCCCATGCCTCTGGAGGGAGCCCACCCGCACCTCGATTTTGGCTCAAGGAAACTGAAGGTGAACTTCTGTCCTCCGGAACTGAGAGAGAATACATTTGTTTTAAGCCACCAAGTCTGGGGTCAGTTGTTACAGCACCCACTGGAAACTAATATCGAGACCATGGAAAAGTAAACCAAAGTAAAAGTGCTTGACAGTTAACAGACTCCAGAAACACAAAATTCCAATGCATCACAACAGGAAGATTTTAAACACCTTTAAAAAGCTGTTTGCAGTACACTTAAAAAAAAAAAGTCATTTCCCATCTTCAGCTGCAGGTAGGAAACAGCCACAGAGAGCGCTCTGTGAATGTAAAGATAAAACTGTCTCAATCACACATGGAATCACTCCCGCACTGCGCTCAAGTCCAGTTAACCAAGACCTTCCCTGGAAGTTATTATGATTGAACATTTTTACGTTTATATAAAGTTTACAGTAAAAATGAAAACTATTACCACCAGAAATTTTCATTTAGTAGAATGTTTTAAACAGCAAAATATTCACTACTGGTAAGTCAATGATCAGGTGTTTACAACCCTTACTTACTCAGACACTGATCTATAGCTGGGCATGTAATCCACTCCTCTCTCCTCCTTACAGAAAATACTGCATCATAGTTCCTTATTTATTCATATCTGATATATATCACAACAAAGGGTTTTATATAAGAAAGATTTGTATCTCCAACTGTGTCAACAGATATTTTAAAAATAAACATTTTAGCTGATGTATTTGTTGAGGGAAATTCTGCAACAAACAAACTGCTTGCTCATCTCTCCATATCGACCACCTACTTATCTAGTAGAGCCTATGAATAAAATCAAGAATGCTTCCTTTGTTACTACTTTCTGAGACCCAAACAGCATTTTACTTTCCTATAAACAGACGCCACCTAGTGTTAGAAGTCTGTAAGTACAGCCCACAGTTCTTCAGCTCTCAGGTTAAATAGAGCAAAGAATCATCAATTCCTACAAGGGCAATAAAAACTTCCAGCAGGCACCTGTTGGGTGGGCTTTAGAGACCAAGGCCGAGTCTTCCAGGTGGCAGACTCCTTAGGAGGCGTGTGAACAGCCTTCAGGGCCCGGCTCTGCACGGAGTCAGAGCGTCGGGGCCCCACCCTGGCTCCCCTCACTCCTCTCCGGAAGTGGGACCACGGACAAGTCACTGAACCTCACCAATTCCTCATTGGTAAGATGAAAGCAGGGCCTACCTCCTCAGTTCAGCACAAGGATTCAATGAGCAGAAAGTGCTAATAAAATAAAGGTATCCGACGAGCTCTTTTCAAGTAACATAGGCACAAGCAAAGAAGGTCACCAGGCCTGTTGGCTCAGTATTCACAAAACCTTAGACAATCAAGTAGAAATTTCCCCTGCACTCCTCATCCTACCATAAATCCCATAAGGAAAAGAAATCACATCACCTCACCCATTAAAAAAGGTACAAGTTTTCGAGAGTAAAAGGATGAACCAGGGGTGCACACTGCCGCTACAGAGCTGAGACTGGCGGGCTATCTTTGCTCCTGAAGAGAGGAGATGTGACTTCTGACAACACTGAATCAAAACCCAGGCCAAATGACACCCCACAGTTCACACTCACAGGAACCACAGATTCAGAATTTAGCAGAATACAGCAGAATTTAGCTTGTGCCTGAACTGTGGTGGCACAGTGGACAGAGCGTAGACCTGGAAGGCTGAGGTCGCCAGTTTGAAACCCCAAGCTTACCCGGTCAAGGCACATATGAGAAGCAACTACTACAAGTTGATGCTTCCTGCCCCTCCGTCTATCTCTCTCTCTCTCCTTTCTCTAAAAAAATCAATATAAAAAAACTTTTTATTTAGCTTATTGTGTATCTGGTAAAACATTTTTTCTTACTATAACCCCATTTATTAAAACCACCGAAAAATCACAGCTCCTGCAATCACCAAGTGCTTCCTATATTCACATTTTATCATTTAATTCTCACACCCTGTAAAGTTGTTGCTACACAGATGAAAGGTTAGAGAATTTGCTCAATTGTACTCTAGAAAGGATCCCACCCATGGAAAAGCATGTGACTGGAGACAGAGACCAGTTAAAAAATTAAATGCAGCCTGTCCAGGCAATGGCACAGTGGATAGAGTGTCGACCTGGGACACCTGGACACTAGTGTGACACTAGTGTCCAGGTCGCTAGCTTGAGCATAGGATCATAGGCATGACCTATAGTCGCTGGCTTGAAGCCCAAGGTCACTGCCTTGAGCAAGGGGTCACTGGTTCAGTTGGAGTGCCCCGGTCAAGGCACGTATGACACAGCAATCAATGATCAATTAAGGTGCCACAACAAGTTGATACTTCTCATCTCTCTCCCTTCCTAGCTGTCTGTCTGTCTGTTACTCGCTAAAAAATTTAAAAAATAAAAAAATTAAATTAAAATAAAAATTAAAAATTAAATGAAATAGGAACAATGAGTGGGAAGAGAGAAAAACTGGTGTTTCAGATAAAAGACTGGCAAGACTTGGTAACAAATTAGGGACAGAAAGGAATTTCAAATGAGTCATAAGTCTCTAGTTGGGGTGACTGTAAGGTTGTCACTGGCTGCGTTAGGGACTACAGAGGAACAGGTTTGCAGAGAAGATGACAAAGTCCGGATTTGTGAAATTTGAGGAGGGGGCACTATCCAGGTGAAGTTGGCACAAGATGTTACAACTCAGGAGAGAAGTAGGTCCATGAAAAGGTAACATTAACAAAAAGACTTTACAGTTTACCAAACATTTCAATATGGTTTTAATTCAAAGAATCACAGCATTTCAAAGCAAAGTGTCTTAGAAAGTAAAAGGAACAGGCTCAGGGAAATAAATTACCTGCCTAAAGTCACTCACTTCTTCTGACAACATAATGTGCTACCAATACATGAAACCAAAATTTTTTAGCTTTATCATAGGCAGTTAAGTGAAAAGGAAAAGGGGAGGAAAGAGAGAAGGAAATAAGAGAGCAAGAGACACGCTGGCACTGCAGAGACAGGTCTTGCAAGGCAGACTCAGGTGCTGGTGAGTGTGTAGCACAGTGTCCGCCACACCTTTAAATAAATGTCTGCTCAAGGTGTGACCGAAGACCAATCACTGCAGGGACGATCTGGCAGTCTGGGCACAACAGAGAGACACCACTCAGCACTAGCTTTCTGGGTACTCCTACTTCATTCACACTATTACTGTGTGATCCAAGACTTGTGCTGATAACTTCATGGGCATCACACCATTTGCCCCATCACAATCCCTTAACATGTGCAATATATTAGATATACTTATTAACATAGAATAAAAATATAAAATTATACAATAACAGAAGATACCACTATTATCACCCTCATTTTACAAATGAGAGCAAACCTTAGAGAATTAAGAAAAAATGAAGCCAAGTCTGGGACTGAGAGACTATACACTCTTGACACCATATGAGAAATACAATCCTGACTCAAAAAAAATAATTTCTTCTAACCAGGCGGTGGCGCAGTGGACTGGGATGCGGAAGACCCAGGTGCGAGACCCCGAGGTCGCCAACTTGAGTGCAGGCTCATCTGGTTTGAGCAAAGCTCACCAGCTTGGACCCAAGGTCACTGGCTTGAGCAAGGGGTTACTCGGTCTGCTGAAGGCCCACGGTCAAGGCACATATGAGAAAGCAATCAATGAACAACTAAGGTGTTGTAACGAAAAACTAATGATTGATGCTTCTCATCTCTCACCGTCCCTGTCTGTCTGTCCCTGTCTATCCCTCTGTCTGACTCTGTAAAAAAAAAAAATTCTTTTTTAAAACTTTTTTCTGAAGTGAGAGAAGGGAGGCAGTCAGACAGACTCCCTCCCGCATGCACCCAACCAGGATCCACCCGGCATGCCCACCCGGGGGCGATGCTCTACCCATCTGGGGCATCGCTCCATTGTAACCGGAGCTATTCTAGCGCCTGAGGTGGAGGCCACAGAGCCATCCCCAGCGCCTGGGCCAACTCTGCTCCAATGGAGCCTTGGCTGCGGGAGGGGAAGAGAGAGACAGAGAGGAAGGAGAGGGGGAGGGGTGGAGAAGCAGATGGGCGCTTCTCCTGTGTGCCCTGACCAGGAAATCGAACCCGGGACATCCACACGCCAGGCCAACGTTCTACCACTGAACCAACCAGCCAGGGCCCTGACTCAAATTTTAAAACACACAGCAGGTTCTCCAATAAAGTTTTTCTGTTATAACCCTGATGAGATACTTAACTCTTGTTTATATCTACAGTATTAACCTATGGTAAAACTCGTTTCATTGTATTTCATTTCATTTAAAGTCACAGAACCTACTAATGATGTTAAGTGAGGACTTGCTGACCTTTGCCCCATATCTGAAGAGTAAGACCCTAGAACAAAACAGACATGGGTCTTGACTTCAGAGCTCAGAGTATAGTGTGGGAAGAGAGATGACCTAATCAGCATCAAACTATAAGTTCTGGTAAGAGCAATAAAGGAAACGGTGTTAGAAGACAGAATAATATAGGAACAGACTTTAGATTGGATGATGAGGGAAAATAAATCAAAAGTATAAATACAGAAACAATCATCTTTTATGAGGTCAGAACACTCCTGTTATCTACTTATATCCAGTGGACAGTTTCTGAGGCACCTGGCTTTGTCTGAATCCTCCTGGACCGAGTGAGGTCTGTGTTTGTTTCTTTAAGGGAGAGGAGAAAAGGAGGTTTCCATAGGGCCTCTCTAGCTGGAGACTCCAATGGCTCCCAGGCTGAAGGATCAGGCCTCCCTCTACTCCTCAGTCAGGGAGCTCCACCTCTCTAAGAATAGGTTGGCTCCCCTGCTAGATATATACATCCCTCCACATCATGCCACATAAGCATTTCCTTGAAAATAAAAGTATTCCGCAGGGCCCTGATCGGGTAGCTCAGTTGGTTAGAGCATTGTTACAATATGCCAAGGTTGTGGGTTCAATCCCCAGTCAGGGCACATAGGAGCAACCAATGAATGCATAAATAAGTGGAACAACAAATCAATGTTTTTCTCTCTCTCAAATCAATTTTAAAAATACTCCTCAGTCTGACCTGTGGTGGCGCAGTGGGTGGAGCGTCGACCTGGACCACTGAGGTCGCTAGTTCTAAACCCCGGGCTTGCCTGGTCAAGGCACATACGGGAAGCAACTGTATACTATGAGTTGATACTTCCTGCTCCCTGCCCCTCTCTAAAATCAATAAATAAAATATTTTAAAAATACTCTTCAGATATTATTAAACTGTATCATATACTTCAACCTTGTTATACAAATTAGACAAAAAGAACCACTCTCGAGATTAGGATCCGCTCAAGCCAACATTTATCAAAAACCTACTGGAAGCCACTGGGCACTGTTCATGGTGCTGGAATATTGGTTGTGTCCAGGGAACACTAGAGGGCGCATGAGAGCTTCAGCTTTCAGGAAAATTAGTCTCCAGACTAGGTAGCAGGATGACCCTTCACTGAAGGAATCTTGAGCCTAAGACCTGTGATCCCAGTGGCACTAGAGATCTGCTGACCAGGTGTTTCCATAAAGACACACAGTTAGAACACAGGCCTTTGATTCACCCTAACACACAGGACCAAGGTTCGCCAGATCGGCAGCCCTAGGATGTAGGCGAGATGGGCATTCTCACTACGAATCAGATGGCTAAAACGAAGTTGCTTTCCTGAAGTCAAGTTGCCAATAAGTGGGAAGGCTGAGTGTAGAACCCTAGTTACAATAGTTGAAACTGCAGCCTGGAGACTTACCCGGTATCCCAGCCTTATGAGCATCAGCCAGAAATAGAGGCTTACCACTCTATAGAGGTCTACTTACTTTGGCCATTAGTATACTGTTAGAAAACAAATTATGACATCTTGCGGAGATGCAACTTGACAAGCAGGAGCCATACACATCTTAAGAAGCAAGCTTTGGGATCACTGACATACTTGCGTATCTCAATTCTAAAAACCAATCGACTGTGAGCTATACCATCAATTTGATTAAAAAGAAAAAGGAGCAAGACTACATGGAATAGAAAGATAAACTATGCAAACCAATTAGATGTCAAAATTTGAGGAAAGTAGCCCGTAGGAGAGAAAAGAGTGACAACTGAGTGTAAAAGGTAAACTATAGGACTGGAAGTAATCTCCAAGATTAATGTTTAATTATTTTACAGGTGAAGAAACTCAGGCTTGGCCCTATCCATGTCTCATATAAGTAATAAAAGAGCAAACTGGAACACGGGTCTTGATTCGTACTCCAGTGGTCCTTCAACTACTCCAGTTCCTGAATTACGTGTATACACACAGCAGTCACAATTAGAGGCAACCCTAGAAGACTGTGGTATTTGAGCTCTTCTGACACAGACACTAGCCAGACCCAAATCTGGCTGACAGACGCAGGAGCCAGAGGCAGTGAGTGACCGAAATGGTCCATGGTCCCAGGAGCCCTTCAGCATGCTGAAAGGAAAATTATGAAGCAAACATAATGTAGAGCATCAATAGTTACGAAAAGTCAGTGACTTTTTTCTTTTTGTGAGATTACTTTATAACACAAACAGTTCCTGGTTCTATCACCAACCATATAAAGATAATATAGAGGCCCCAGGCCAGTTAGCTCAGTCGGTCAGAGTGCTATCCCGAAACACCAAGGTTGTGGGTTTGATCCCCGGTCAGGACACACACAGAAAGTGGTCAATGAAAGCACAACCAGCCTGACCAGGCAGTGGCGCAGTGGACAGTGTCAACCTGGGACACTGAAGACCAGGTTTGAAACCCTGAGGTCAGCAGCTTGAGCGCGGACTCACCAGCTGAAGCATGGATTCATAGACATGACCCCACAGTCCTAGCTTGAGCCCAAAGATCATGGCTTAAGCCCAAGGTCACTGGCTTGATCAAGGGGTCACTGGTTCAGCTGAAGCCCTCGGGTCAAAGCACATATGAGAGAGCAATCAATGAACAACTAAGGTGCTGCAACAAAGAACTGATGCTTCTCATTTCTCCCCCTTCCTGTCTGTCTGTCCCTGTCTCTGCACCCCCGTCTCACTAAAAAATAAATAAAATAGGAAATAAGGTGATGAGCCTGAGCAGTTGGTGGGACAGTGGATAGAGCACTGCCCTGGGATGCTGAGGACCCCGGTTTGAAATTCCGAGGTCACCAGCTTGAGCAAGGGCTCCCTGGCTCTGCTGGAGCCCCCCAGTCAAGGCACATATGAGAAAGCAGTCAATGAACAACTAGGTGTTTCAACCATGAGTTGATGCTTCTCGTCTCTCATCAACCATGAGTTGATGCTTGTCTGTCCCTGTCTGTCTCTCAAAAAAAATAATGATTCTTTCCTGTACAGATGGATTCTCTCCATACCATCTCTTTAAAACAGTATAATCCTGTAACACATTTAAAATAAAATGTGCATGACTAAAATTTGGGAACATGCCCACTGAATAGAATAAGAGAAGTGTTTTTTTATTTTATTTTACATTTATTGGTTAATTTTAGAGAAAGAGAGAAGGAGAGAGAAAAACATTGATTTGTTGTTCTACTTATTTATGCACTCATTGGTTGATTCTTGTCTGTGCCAGGGGATCGAACCCGCAACCTTGGCATTATCGGGACAATGCTTCAACCAAATAAGCTACCCAGCCAGGGGAAAGTGTTTTTAATTTGACTACAACAAAGAGAAATTCTGATCACATTAAGAGATAATGTATATATTAGATACTGATCAGGTATGACCTTTCCTCTCAGCTAAAAATTATGGGGGGGAAAAGGGATTATACTGAGAAGTAAAAGTTACAGATTTGTAGAGGTTTTCTTTCAGGAGATGTAGTGTTGGTAGAAGGAATTTAAAGAAAGCTGTTAACGCCCCCCCCCCCTCCCATTGAAAATCATTTAGAAAAAGCCCTAGGCTACTCCCTAATTTGCAAACTACAGTTTAATTCTCATTTCAAATTTAAGAGCTTCTCACAGAAAACGTATGTTTTAAGATCTCAAAGTTGGCAGTCTATCTAAGAAATAAATTATGTTCAAACCACTGTGTTCTAATGCTTAAAACTCCCTAATACTTACAATTTAAAGTCCTTCAGTTAGCTTTAAGTTCTATCTAGTAATAATTTGAGTTTGTGTTTCTCATACTGATTCAAACCATTTCCTACACCAAGATGCCAGTAAAATAAGTTTTTATTCCTCACAAGTCAAAAAGTAAAAATCAGGCTGAAGAAGTGACACCTTATACACACACTTATTTCTACTGCACAGAGCTATATCTGAGAACGGCCACCTGCCCTGCTCTCTCCCTGCACTTACTTAGTCCGTCTATGTAACCTGCAGTGTGTCTCGTTGGGACAGACATGGGGCCCTGGTTTTTAATAGTGTGTGGAAGACAACATTTAAGAGTGTTGCAGGACTGGCCCTGGCCAGTTGGCTCAGTGGTAGAGTGTCGGCCTGGCGTGCAGAAGTCCGGGTTCGATTCCCGGCCAGGGCACACGGGAGAAGCGTCCACCTGCTTCTCCACTCCTCCCCCTCTCCTTCCTCTCTATCTCTCTCTTCCCCTCCCACAGCCAGGGCTCCACTGGAGCAAAGTTGGCCCGGGCGCTGAGGATGGCTCTTTGGCCTCTGCCTCAGGAGCTAGAACGGCTCTGGTTGTAACGGAGCGATGCCCCAGATGGGCAGAGCATCGCCCCCTAGTGGGCATGCTGGGTGGATCCCAGTCGGGCGCATGCGGGAGTCAGTCTGACTGCCTCCCCGTTTCCAACTTCAGAAAAGTACAAAAAGAGAAAAGGAGAAAAAAAGAGTGTTGCAGGGCTAACAGAGTCCCGTAGCTCTTGCCCATGGAGAAGGATTTTGGAGAATGGAAAGTAAAGCTCATATAAAATAATGGAAGTATCGCCCTGGCCAGGTAGCTCATCTGGTTAGAACATCTTCCCGATCCCCGGTCAGAGCACATACAAGACTCAACCAATGAATACATAAATAAGCGGAACAACAAACTGGTGCCCTCCTCCACCTCTGAAAATCAGTAAGTAAAAAATAAAACAATGGAAGTCTAAAGTAATGGAATGCATGTGATTTATCTGAAAGGATTCGCTCCCATAAGCCATGGCTGGGCATTCCTCTAGACAGGGAGCTGTTCAGATGCTACACATACAAATAAATGTTTTTGCAACACCATCCAGCCATGCACTCACGTCCTGTAACAAATTGATAATTGTGAAAAATAAAGTGAGATTCAATGCCAGAGTTATATGACCCAGGGGAACTTTACAAACCAACACCCCCCACCCACAAAAGCCTAACCTGGAAGATGTGCTAACAGCCTGCTCCCACCTCCTTCACGTGTACTCTGCCATGCCCCCCACCCACTCCACCTCCTCCAGCACTGCCCACCGCTATCTGGTTCTTAGGCAGAGTTCAAAGCATAAGCAGTTCAGTGTGCACCAGAAGACAGATGAAAATATAAGCAAAAGAACACTTGGGAATGACTTTGAAAGAGAGTTCAATTTCAAAGTTTACAGGTAACAGAAACTTCCCTACTCGACTCTCTTCCTGAAGAACATCAGTAATGTCCATTTCACTTTCACACTAAGCAGTCTTGCTAATGACAACAATGTTTTTAATAACATTAGAATGGGTATATTTTGGGGAAAAAACTAAATACAAACTATTAAACTTGGTAACATGGGGAGTAATAAATTTAACACTTTCATCAAGTGTCCGTGGAGCACCTCCTCTGTAGTTGCTTAAAGAAAGATAAATAATAACAAGCTCACAAGAAAGCAGATGGGATGGGCAAGTCAACAGCCTGTTATACTTCAATGTAACCACTGCTCAGGAACTCAGAGAAAGCTGTGTTCTCCTGGGTGGGCTAGCCCCTGCGCCTGTGCATGTACCAGAAGGTTTCACCAGGAGGTAACACTGTCACCGGGGCCTTTCTGAAGGCTGAGTGCGAATGGGGGGGGGGGGGGGGGGTGTAGGAATGCTGAGCAGGATGTGGCCAAAAGGCAACAGGCATGGGGACCCAGAGGGAGAGGGGTTAGTGCTTGGAAAAGGACGGCAGCAGGTACAAGGTTTAGAGATTAAAAACTGCAAAATGGGCTCGAGTTTCCACACACGCTGGGATTAAAAGCATCCCTGGACTTTAATCTTGGATTATAGCTAGGGGTCCCCAACAATGACAGGGCCACACCTAGGGTTCAAGTTGCTAAATGTTGGCTACAAAGTGAACTTGTATCTACTACGGATACAAGCAATTCTTGAAGAACACTTTTCAATGCGTTTAATGATCTGTACTGCTTTCCAGTAAAAATGACTTCTCCCTCCCTTCTCAAACGTTTAGGCTTTTACTACTATAGCCATCAAAAGAGACAGGCGTGTTCTCAATATTCAAGACGAAAGAAAAAGGTTTCAGCGGACCCTTGTCTCCTCGGATCATCCCGCAGAGCAGAGCTATAACGCTCTGCTTACCTGTACTTGACGTCAAAATAGCTTAAATCTAAAAGGGTCCTGATGAAAATTAAGAGTCACCACCAGTCAGTGCCTCTGCCCACTATTCTAGATTTTTTTTCCCCCCATAGGATGCATTTCACTTGACAAGTTCTTAAAAATTAACTTCAAAAAACACTTTTCACCCCTTCAGTATTCCTCGCGTTTCCCCCACTGGATGGATGGGAGGAGCTCCAGGGCCGGGTCGAAGGACCCGCACAGAGAGCGAGCAAAACTTCTCCGGGTCCGACGCGCCTCTTACAGCAGCATCCCAGTAAGTTGGGTCGAACTGTCATCCTGAACACGCGTGTGGCCCCCTCTCCGACGCTGACACCCGCCTCTTCGGACGTGGACGTGGACAGGGACACTCGCTTGGAAGGGCACCCCGCGTGTCCTCGGGACCCGGAGCGGCCGTCACTGTCCCCCCGAGGGGCGGGCGGAGAGGGCTGGGGGGCCGGCCCGCGAGGAGGGCGGCCGGGAGGCTCGAGCCCAAACAAAAACAAGTCCCCGTCGAGCGCGGCCGCGGGAGCAGATTGGGCGAGCCGGGGCCCGGCTGCCCATTGGAGAAGAGGGAAAACAGAGTCCCCCAATCGCGAGCGGCGGGGCTGCTCCCCTCGTGCGGCCGCGGGCGGGCCGGCCCCGCGCTGCCGCTGCCCGGCGGCCGCTACCGCTCCCTTCCGGCGGCGGCGCCCACTGCAGGCCCCGCGCCCCGGCCGCCCGGCCGCCCCGCCCGCGGCCCCGGCCCCCGGCCCGCCCGCCGCCGCCGCCCCCCGCCGCCCCGCTCACCGCCGGCCGCTGCCCTCTCCTCGGGGCGCGTCGAGGCCCTCAGCCCGGCCGCTGCGCTGGGGGGGGGGGAGAGCCCGAGCTGCCGGGCGACACTTCCTGTCCCCCCCAAAAAATTAATCACCAAAAAATAATTCCAGAGAAAAATGGAGAGTAAAATCCAAGATGGCGGCGCTTGCCGCAGCACCGCCCGCTCCATCCGCTGTCGGGAAATGAGTCCCGCGGCGGCCGGCGCCCCCCGCCCCCATCGCACCGCCCCCCCCTCCGGCCCCCCGCGGCCCCCGCGCCCCGGGCCTCACCTCGCCTCTCGCGCGGCCGCGGGGTCCCAGAGGCAGCCGCCAGCTTCGAGGCTCGGGTCCCGGGTCCCCGGCGCCGCACTGCCGCCTCCTGTACCCGGGCGCCCTCACCTCATCGCCTCGGAGCCTCGCCGCCCGCGCCGCAGTCGCGTCGCCGCCCCCGGTGAGCCGCCCGGACGCCGCCCGGGAACGGTGGAAAGACACGAAAAGGAGTGCCCTCGGCCGGGCGGAGGGACACCGCGGCGGCTCGCGCGGCCCAGTCACCTCTGTTGCTTTACGGGACTCTGCGGGGGGAGGCGGAGAAACCCGAGAAAGAAAGGAGTCCCCGCCGGGTGCTCCCGCGGCGGAGGGACAAAAAGCGAATTTGGCGAGAACGAACCGAGCCGTCGCCTCACTCCTCTCGCGGCGGAGGGATCCGTGCTGAGCAGTCGGCAGGGATCCCTCCGCCCCTCGCTGCCCTTTAAATCGCGGCCGGAGGCGGCGTCGCCGTGCGCCCCTTGGGCGCCACCTCTGCCCGGGTCTGTCGTCTGTGCCCCCCACTCTAGACCCGCCGTGTAAGGTGCACCCAGCGGGCACAGTGCCTGACCTGGGACTGAGGGCAGCCCGGGAGGACGGCAGGCTCCTCGTCTACTGCGCCGAGGGGAGGCGGCCCCACGGAGACGAGCTTCTTTGTTGTGGAAATGGGTGTCATTAGAGGCAGAGACACCTTTAAAGACCTTGTGGGCAGCCTCAGCGTTCGACTGTGGCTCGTGAAAGGGAGAGAGCGTGCATTCATCGGGGCGCGGGCTTGCTAAGGGTCAACTGGCCATTTCTTGAGCGCCTACTGTGTGCCGGGCTCTGCTTGCAACAGTAGGGCTACCCCTTCCCTCCTGGTTGGGCGGCGCCAGCCCCGAGTATGCGCTCCCCTCGAGGTGCCTAGGCAGGTCGGGAAGCTGCGCGGCCGGCCGCGATCGGCCGCGATCGTGCGAAGAAGCCCTGGCCTTGGGGGTCCCGTTGTCGGATAACAAAGACCACACACTAACAATAATGAGAGTAACACGGACACAGCCTTTACCTGGATACCAGGCACCAGACTCAGGCTTTGGTGCCCTATCTCATTTATTCCTTACAACAACAACCCACGGGAGATGAGACCGTTGTGGTTCCCAGGTGACATGGAGGGAAACTGAGGCACGGGAGAGGTTAGGTGAGCTCTAAGACAGCCAGTCAGGGCTTCAGCAAGAGCCCTGATCCAGTACTGCGGTGAAAAACGTAGACATCAAGGAGGAGTGGAGGCGGCCACAGTCTGGCAGGCGCTGGGAAGGTGTCCCCAGGAAGGTAAAGACCTAAAGGGGATTGGAGTATGAATATGTTGGGAAAAGGCCATGGTGAGGGAATGTGAGGCCAACAAGAGCAAAGGCCCTGGGAGGGGAAAGAGATGGTGTCTTCCAGAACTGCGGGAAGCCCAACGTGGCTCCTGCAGAGAGGAGGCAGGCAGAGCAGGCAGGCAGCATCCAGGAGGAGCCCAGCTGTGCCTCGGCTTCCCCTGCATCCCCAGGGCCTGGCACCGAGCAGACACACCATGAAGGACCGGTCAGGGGAGAGTGTCGATGGCCACAAGGACTGTGATCCGACGAACACCAACAGGGCTGCTTACCCCATTTTCCCGCCTCCTTGACCGTGGGTGGTGGACATGCTGCTTATTACCTTTCAGCAGATGGAAAACCGAGGCACTGTGACTTGCTGAGGGTATGTGTCTAACAGGCAGAAGCAGGTCTTGATCTTCAAAACCAGAGCTCCTCCAGCGCCCTCACCTTCCACCCCCATTCCCTGCTCAGCTCGGAGAGCCGGACCACCCGCAGGGACTGCAGACCCAGCCTGTGACTTCGTGCTCCTTGCTCCATCACTGTACAAGCCAAGCCTCGGTTGTCTGTGACATCAGAATTGGCCCTGTCACTTTCCTCTTTGCAGACAAATCTAACAAATGATTGTGTTGGTTTTGTTAATTTCTGATTTATCACTAAACTTTCCAATATTGTTGTAGCACCTGACTCCAAATACTCATTGAGACAGCCTTTGCCACCCCGCAACCCCTGGATGCCCAGAGGAAGCATGCATACCGGCCTCCTCTGGGCAGCCACAGTCCCGTGTGGACCCTCCAGGGCCTTAATGCCCAGAGCCCAAGTCCCACTGTGCCCAGGCAGCCCTTCATAGCTCTGAATGCCAGTTCCCTCCACACTCCAAACTTTCCAAAGTCCATTCCAGCACAGCAGTGCTCTCCACGGACTCTTGCGACCGGCACCCAAACCCCAGCCCTGCCCAGTGCCAGGCACAGTATTCTGGGCAGTGATTTGCAAGGGAGCAGGCCGGGCTCACTGCCTGGCATGGAGGACAGTGAGCAAACCTAAGCAGAGCTTCCTTCCACCCACCAGGCCTCCTGCATGGCCGCTGAGAGGCCCAAGGCAGGCAGAGCTGAGTTGGGGCTCACGACCTTGATCTAGCCATGCAGAGGGCTTGCTGCCTTTGGGGGGTCTCCACCAAGGGAGGCCAGGGCTGAGCTGGTCAGAGGGCACAGGCAGGAGTGGCCCTCGGGGAGAGACTAGAAATTCAACTTTCTACAACGAGTGTGGCCAGCTGGAGGCCTCTCTCTGCCAGCTGGAAGGGGTGGGGGGAGGGCAGACAGGAAGTGGTGTGGCCAGGCACCTGCCCAGCCCCCATGTGACGGGAGCCATTGGCATTTCTATGGTGAGCCTCTGGATGCCCCAGAGTGGAAGTGCTAAGCCACAGAGGCAGCGGGGCCCCCACCCAGCCTGGACAGGCGGAAAGATGTTAACAACCCTAAAGAAAGACCTAGTCAGCAGAAGGGCTCGGCCAGCCCCGGAAGTGTCCGGAGTGCCAGCCCAGCCGGGAGCAGACCTGAAAGCGGTGCCCTTGCCGGGGTGCTGGCTGAGGAGCCAACCCCAGCCCCCCTGCTGGGCCCGGGGGTCCTCCAGAGACTCAGCCTGGTCCCACCAGCCCTGCATCACTCTCCAATGTCCTTTCTTCCAAGGCCAGGTTCACCCAGCAACCGACGGGCAGGGATTTGCCTGCTGGGATCCTGTGCCCACAGGGAGAGTCCACAGGTCACACTGAGCCCAAGATTCCAGGCAGGGTGCTGGGTGGCTTCTCGTTGTAAAGTGATAGGTTGGCTCTTGGACTCTGCACACGAGTCTCACCCAGTCCCCCATCCCTTCCTGGGAGACAGGGCTGTTCTGATGGCAGCCGGTGTCTGAGACCGGTGGGACAGGGCCAGGGCATACCCAGGACCATTCTGGTGGCCCGTGTGGGTGGCTACTGGCTCCCTGGTCACCTGCATGAGCACCACGCCACCAGGCCCCCTGTGACACCCTTGTTCCACCTGTCCCTCTACTGCCCACTTCTCCTTTGACAGCTGAGGAAACCAAGCCTCTGAAAAGTCGAGTGACCTGCCCATGGCCCCAACAGTAAGACCCTGTGGCAGCTGCACACGGCCTTGGTATGAGGTTCGAATCCCAGCTCTGCCACTCGCCAGCCATGTAATTCTGAGCAAATGAGGGAGTCTACACAGTCTTCTCCACTGTGTGAAGGTGCTAACCCTTGGACCTGCTGAAGGAATCTCATTCATAGCTTTGAAATTGTTTATGTACTTAATTAAGATACCCAAATTCCTGTCCCCAGCCTGGACTTCTCCTCCACCACTGCCACATTGGTATTTAATAGGCCTTTCAAGTACAGCGTGGCTGAAATTTGAACACACACACACACACACACACACACACACACACAGGTGCAGACTTCCACCTCTCAGAAACAGCCTTCCCATCGCTCAGGTCCAACTCCTAGCCTCCGTTCCCCCTTGACTGCCTTCCTTGTTTTCTCTCCTTAGAATACACCACTGTCTAACATCCTGTATGTTTTTTTTTCTTTAAAAAAAAATTTTTTTTTTAAATTTTTTGTATTTTTCTGAAGTTGGAACCGGGGAGGCAGTCAGACAGACTCCCACATGTGCCCGACTGGGATCCACCCCGGCATGCCCACCAGGGGGCGATGCTCCGCCCATCCGGGGTGTTTGCTCTGCTGCAATCAGAGCCATTCTAGCGCCTGAGGCAGAGGCCACAGAGCCATCCCCAGCGCCCAGGCCATCTTTGCTCCAATGGAGCCTTGGCTGTGGGAGGGGAAGAGAGAGACAGAGAGGAAGAGGGGGTGGAGAAGCAAATGGGCGCTTCTCCTATGTGCCCTGGCCGGGAATTGAACCCGGGTCCCCCACACACCAGGCCGACGCTCTACCGCTGAGCCAACCGGCCAGGGCCCAGGGTCTCACTGCTTTTTAATAATTTCCAACTTACGGCCCTGGCCAGATAGCTCAGTTGGTTTGAGCATTGTCCGCACATGCTGAGGTTGTGATTTGATCCCTGTTCAGGGCACATATAGGAATCAACCAAAGAATATATAGATAAGTCGAACAACAGATTGATGTTTCTCTCTCTCTCTTCCTCTCTCTCTCAAATCAATCAATAAAAAAAATTAAAGTGGCCCTGGCCGGTTGGCTCAGCGGTAGAGCGTCGGCCTGGCGTGCGGGGGACCCGGGTTCGATTCCCGGCCAGGGCACATAGGAGAAGCGCCCATTTGCTTCTCCACCCCCCCTCCTTCCTCTCTATCTCTCTCTTCCCCTCCCGCAGCCAAGGCTCCATTGGAGCAGGGATGGCCCGGGCGCTGGGGATGGCTCCTTGGCCTCTGCCCCAGGCGCTAGAGTGGCTCTGGTCCGCGGCAGGGCGACGCCCCGGAGGGGCAGGGCATCGCCCCCTGGTGGGCAGAGCATCGCCCCTGGTGGGCGTGCCGGGTGGATCCCGGTCGGGCGCATGCGGGAGTCTGTCTGTCTGTCTCTCCCCGTTTCCAGCTTCAGAGAGATGCAAAAAAGAAAAAAAAAAAAATTAAAGTAATTTCCAACTTACAAGAAGGTTCCAATGATAACAAACGACCTTTCCTTACCCACCTGACAGTCTGTTGCCACCCAGATGCTCAGTGACTTCTGAGCAGCACATCAGCGTGTGTTTCCTGCCAACCGAGCCACCCTCCACACGACCAGACAACGAGGACTGGACTCCAGAAATCATCCTTCCTAGGTCACTGCCATCGAATCTTCAGACCGCACCCAAGTTTCCCACTAACTCTCATAAAGTCCTTTACGGCAAGGAGGCTTGTCCCGACGCCCGGCTCCCTTGGTCGGTGGGTCTCGTCCACTTCCTCCACTCTGGAGCATGGCCCCTCTTTTCCTGACGTACATGACCTTGGCCCTCCCAAAGGTTGCAGGTCAGGTATTTTGAGGTATGTGCCTCAGGGGAAGGCTTTCTGATGGTTCCTCGTGGTTGGATTTAGGTCAAGGATCTTCGGCAAGAAGGTCGCAGAAGTGAGTCCGCATTGTCCTCATTGCTTCCTATCAGGTGCTGAGGGATGCACCCTGCCCGTGAGCGATGGTGTTCCCTTGATGAAGGGGTGTCTGCTCACCTCCTCCACTGGGAAGCCGCTGTCTCTCTGTGTAATAGGCAGTACTCTGGGGAGCTGTGCTCAGAGAAGATGCGACCATGCTCCTCGCCAAACTCTCAGCGTAGGAATGGGTTTGTTCCAGTGTCGACTTACGGGTGTCTGGTCTGTTGTGTTCAATAGGGTTTAATCTGTTCCAGTCTCTCCCCTTCCCCCTCCCCTCCCCTCCCCTTCTTCCTTCTTTCTCCTCCACCCTCCCTGCCTTCTTTCCCTCCCTCCCTCCTTCTTTCCTCCCTCCCTCCCTCCTTTCTTTCTTTCTTTCTTTCTTTCTTTCTTTCTTTCTTTCTTTCTTTCTTTCTTTCTTTCTTTCCTTTCTTTCTTTTTCTTTCTACAAAGATATTTATGGCAGCTTCGTTTAGAACAGACCCAAACTGGAAACAACTCGAATGCCAATCAACCAGAGAAAAGCTGTACAGATTGTGGTCTGTCCACCAGACGAGCTCCTGCTCAGAAAGAATAGGGAATAAGGGACTCTTACACGCCACAACAAGGGCCAACTTCAAAGACACGATGTTGAGGTTGGAGAAACAAGGAACCATGGAGTGCAAATTGTTTGATTCCAAACATGTGATGTCTTAGAGGAGGGATTTTCAACCTTCCTCACCTCGTGCCATGAATAAACTAATTACTAAAATTCTGCAGCACACGAAAACATTTTGTATGACAAAAAAAAAAAAAGAAAGAAGGAAAGAAAGAAAGAAAAAAAGAAAGAAAAATGTAAGTGTAATTTTTGATTCATTCACACCAGTTGGCTATTGCTGTACTGGGTATTGTTGCTTTTTTTTTTTTTTTTTTTTTTTTTTTAGACACAGAGAGAGGGATAGACAAGGACAGACAGACAGGAACGGAAAGATGAGAAGCATCAATCATTTTCGTTGCGCATTGCGACACCTTAGTTGTTCATTGATTACTTTCTCATATGTGCCTTGACTGTGGGGCTACAGCAGACCGAGTAACCCCTTGCTTGAGCCAGCGACCTTGGGCTCAAGCTGGTGAGTTTTTGCTCAAACCAGATGAGCCCACACTCAAGCTGACGACCTCGGGGTCTTGAACCTGGGTCCTTCCGCATCCCAGTCCGACGCTCTATCCACTGCGCCACCGCCTGGTCAGGCTAGTGTCGCTTTTTTTATTTGACAATCTAAGAGACAAGAGGTCAGTTCTCCTGACTACATACATAGTCAGGTATTGCATGTTTTAAAAAATTCTTGTGGCCTGACCTGTGGTGGCGCAGTGGATAAAGCGTCGACCTGGAAATGCTGAGGTCAGCTGAGGTCACCGGTTCGAAACCCTGGGCTTGCCTGGTCAAGGCACATATGGGAGTTGATGCTTCCAGCTCCTCCCCCTTTCTCTCTCTCTGTCTCTCCTCTCTCTCTCTCTCTCTCTCTCTCTCTCTCTCTCCCTCTCCTCTCTAAAATGAATAAATAAATAATTAAAAAAAAAATCTTGTGATACACAGGTATGCCCAGGCACAGTGGTTGAAAATCGCTGGCTTAGAACAACAACAACAACATCAAAAATGGAGCTGGAAACCTGAAGAGTCATTTGCATCCGGGCGGGTGGGATGGCTGCGGGGGTGGGGGGCGCACAGGAAACTCTCTGGGGCGGGGGAAACCTCCCGTGTGGGGGTGCCGTGCCCAGGTGCGGGTCTCTGCAAACTCGCAGCCTTCAAGCCCAGGTCTGGCTGCTCCATTCTACACTTGAAAACGAGGGGGAAAGTGAACTGAACTGGGTTCCTGCTCAGTGAAAACTTCTCCAGCGTTTCCGTGACGGGTCTTGTGGTCAGGCAAATTTTGCAAAATGATTTTTCCTTGGGTGTTTCCCAGACACCGCTTCTGGGAATGTCCCGGTTCAAAGTGCAGGTTCCAGGTTCAAGGTGCGGACCGGGGTCCTGCAGGTTCTTGCCCCTCCCCCCACCCCTGCCATCCGGGCACTGACAGGAGCGGCAGTGCTGCGTTTTATTTAAAGGAGAAGAAAAAGGTGCTCCTGCCCTTACAGGTTTGACGGAGAACATCCGCCCCCAGGACACCCTCCCTACTGCTGTCTGGCCTGCACCAGAATTTTAAGTTGACCTTGTTTGGTTTTCTCTGGCCAGATCTATGTCGTTCTGGTGGGGTCAGCTCTTTGCTCTCCCTGTCACCTTTAGTCCCCTTGTCATACCTCACAGATACACTGTGGGCTGTTGGCTTGTCCTTGGGAAATTCCTAGGGGTGGTGTTTCCTGAGTCAAGAGTGGAGATGTTTTCTGTAGAGCATTCTGGGTGGCCAGGCAGAGAAGGTGCCTGGGGCCGGAGCTGTGGCATTTGGGGTGGAAACCCTGGTCTCAGAGGTGGGGGCCCTCCAGGTTTCAAGAGGCCTTACCGTGGAGGGAGCTGGCTCACTAAGGAAAGAGGGGGCTCCCACCATCTCCCCGTGATCGGTCTTGCCCTTCTGTCCGAGGGGGAACTGTGGCAAGCCCCCGGTGAGCCGGTGAGCCGGCTGGAAGGATAAGCAACCAGGAGTCATTATCTTCGTTCTTGTGTGCTCACAATTCACAGGCACAAAATGTACACCCTGGTCCCCAGGCCTCCCCCACGGTGGTGCCCACGCCTCAGGGACCCACAGGAGATTGGACCCACTGGTAATTCCTGCCCAGACAAGACCTCAGTTTGGGCACAAGTTGCCCTGAAACAGCCAGGGGAATCAGTGAGAACTTGCTGGAGAGATGGAGGTCTCCAAGAACAAGGCCGAGTGGACGTGCAGATGAATCCCGAGGGGCAAGTGGGCAAACAAGTCCCCCAGGTGCTTGGGAGCAGGACACGTGGTGGCTCTGCGGGCCAGGCACAGGCCCCTCCCACACTCCCAGTGCCACAGGCAGCTGCACGCTGGGCTGACCTGATGCTAGGCACAGACCCCCACAGGGTCTGTCTACCAAGGACCCTGAATGTGGCAAGGAAGTCACTCAAGCCCGAAATGGCTCAGCCCGGAGAAAGGTGGCTGTCTCCTCCTTTGTATTGTGGCTTAAAACAGCAGAAAGTTATTCTCTCGCGGTCCTGGAGGGCAGACAGCCAAAAAGAAAGTGTTGGCCCTGGCTGGTTGGCTCAGCGGTAGAGCGTCGGCCTGGCGTGCGGGGGACCCGGGTTCGATTCCCGGCCAGGGCACATAGGAGAACCGCCCATTTGCTTCTCCACCCCCACCCCCTCCTTCCTCTCTGTCTCTCTCTTCCCCTCCCGCAGCCAAGGCTCCATTGGAGCAAAGATGGCCCGGGCGCTGGGGATGGCTCCTTGGCCTCTGCCCCAGGCGCTAGAGTGGCTCTGGTCGCAGCAGAGCGATGCCCCGGAGGGCAGAGCATCGCCCCCTGGTGGGCAGAGCTTCGCCCCTGGTGGGCGTGCTGGGTGGATCCTGGTCGGGAGCATGCGGGAGTCTGTCTGACTGTCTCTCCCCGTTTCCAGCTTCAGAAAAGAACAAAAAATAAAAATAAAATAAAATAAAACAAAAAGAAGGTGTTGCGGGGCTGCACTCCCTCTGAAGGTTCTAGGACCCTTCCTCACCTCCTCCAGCTTCTGGGGCCTCATCTTCCCTTGGCTTGTGGCCACATCCCTCCGGTCTCCGCCTCTGTTTTCCCGTGGCCTTCCCTCTGTCTTGTGTCAAATCCCTGTCTCCTTTTTCTTATGACACTTGTCATTGACTTTAGGGTCCACCTAGGTCATCCAGAATGATCTCATCTCAAGATCCCTAACTTATAATTATACCTGCAAAGGTCACATTTGAAGGTTTCTGGGGACTAGGACGTGGACACACCTTTTGGAGGACAGCATTCAACCTCTACCTCAATGACTAGCCCTGGTTGATTTATTTTGCTGCCGAAATGGCCCCAGATTGGGCCAGTGGGAACCTCTTCAAACTGGTTTCTGTCTCTTTCTAATAGGTCTCCATTGTTCTTTGAACCCAGCCTCGGGATCAGTCAGTTCTCCGAGGAGCAATGGCTCCTTCCAGGGGAGCCACGCTCTGCATGTGAGGCGTGCGCAGGACCGCGGTGGGGGACTGCTTCACGGCCCTCTCGGTGGGCCTAGCCAGGGTCTGTGTGTGTGTGTGTGTCTGCGTGTGTATGTGTGTAAATATATAATATACATGTTTCTATGTATACATATATATCTGTAAATACATTTATATCTCTCTTTCTATATCTAAATATAAACACTGATTTCAATCCAGTTCCAATCTAACGTCACGGGTTCATTTTAGTTTCTCCATATCTGTATTTGTATCTCCCTCACCGACAGTTATGACCCATGACTGCTTACTGTCCCCGCCGGTTTGGGCCGCTGTAACACAATGCCACGGACTGGGGAGTCTTTCTTTTTTAAATTTGCATTTCTCTGATGAATGCTGTTATGCGTCTTTTCATGTGCTTATTGTCCACTTGTAGATCTTCCTTTGGCAAAGCGTCCTTACAAATCTTCTGCCAATTTTTAACTGAGTTCTTTGTCTTATGGCCAAATTCTAAGCCTTCTTTATTTATTTGGAATACAAGCCATATACATACATATTGTACACAAGTTAATTCTAATAAACTTGACAAATTATGTAAAATGGGCATATATTTTTTATAATTAATTTTTAGAGATACAGAGAGAGAGAAAAAAGCATTTATTTGTTGTTCTGCTTAGTTGTACATTCATTGGTTGCTTCCCATATTGCCCTAAGGATTGAACTCACAACCTTGGCATATCAGGATGATGCTGTAACTGCCTAAGCTAACCAGCCAGGGCCTGGGTAGGTATGTGTATGTATGTATATATATATATATATTTTTTTTTGTTGTTGTTGTTGTTTTTGTATTTTTTTTTGTTTTTGTATTTTTCCGAAACTAGAAGCAGAGAGGCAGTCAGACAGACTCCCACATGCACCCAACCGGGATCCACCCGGCACGCCTACCAGGGGGCAATGCTCTGCCCATCTGGGGCATCGCTCCGTTGCAACCAGAGCCATTCTAGTGCCTGAGGCGAAGGCCATGGAGCCATCATCAGCGCCAGGGGCCAACTTTGCTCCAATGGAGCCTTGGCTGCTGGAGGGGAAGAGAGAGACAGAGAGGAAGGAGAGGGGGAAGGGTGAAGAAGCAGATGGACGCTTCTCCTGTGTGCCCTGGCCGAAAATTGAACCTGGGACTTCCACACACCGGGCCAACACTCTACTGTTAGCCAACCAGCCAGGACCTGGGCATATTTCTTAAAAGATAAAAATATACTATGGGGCCCTGGCCAGTTGGCTCAGTGGCAGAGCGTCGGCCTGGCGTGCAGGAGTCCCAGGTTCGATTCCCCACCAGGACACACAAAAGAAGCGCCCATCTGCTTCTCCACCCCTCCCCCTCTCTTTCCTCTCTGTCTCTCTCTTCCCCTCCCACAGCCAAGGCTCCATTGGAGCAAAGATGGCCCGGGAGCTGAGGATGGCTCTGTGGCCTCTGCCTCAGGTGCTAGAATGGCTCTGACTGCAACAGAGTGACGCCCCAGAGGGGCAGAGCATCGCCCCCTGGTGGGCGTGCTGGGTGGATCCCGGTCGGGCGCATGCAGGAGTCTGTCTGACTGCCTCCCCATTTCCAGCTTTGTAAAAATGCAAAAAAAAAAACCCCAAAACAAAAAATATATATACTATGACTAGCCCTGGTTGGGTAGCTCAGCTAGTTGTATTGTCGTCTTGATACGCCAAGGTTGCAGGTTTAATTCTCAGTCAAGGCATATACAAAAATCAACCAATGAATGCATATATAAATAAGTGAAAGAACAGATTGATGTTTCTCTCTCTCTCTCACTCCCTTCCTTTCTCTCTCTAAAATAATGTTTTTTTTGCCTGGCCTGGGGGTGCAGTGGGTAGAATGGAGCATCGACCTGGAATGCTGAGGTCACTGGTTCAAAACCCTGGGCTTGCTTACAATAAGCAATCAATGAACAACTGAAATGGAGCAACTATAAATTGATACTTCCTGTCCGCCTGCCCCCTCTTTTCTCTGTAAAATCAATAAATAAAATCTAAAATAAATAAATAAATAAAAATAAAATAAAATAAATTTTTTAATTAGAAAAAAACTACAACTAAGAAAAAATAGGCCCTGGCTGGTTGGCTCAATGGTAGAGCATCATCCCAGCATGTGGATGTCTGAGGTTCAATTCTCAGCCAAGGCACACAGGAGAAGCGCCCATTTACTTCTCCACCCATCACCCTCTCACTTCTCTCCCTCTCTCTCTCCCTCTCTCTCTCTCCTGCAGCCATGGCTTAATTGGAGTGAGTTGGCCCCAGGCACTGAGGATGGCTCCATGGCCTCTGTGTCAGGCGTTAAGAAGAGCTCAGTTGCTGAGCAACGGATCAAGGCCTCAGATAGGCAAAGCATCACCCCCTAGTGGGCTTGCCAGGTGGATCCTTGTCAGGGTGCATGAGGGAGTCTGTCTCTCTGCCTCCCCTTCTCTCACTGAATAAAAAAGAAAGAAGAAAAGAAAAAGTAAGAATTTGAATAGCCCTAAATCTATCACAGTAAATGAGTTCATTATGAAAAAGGCGTACTCATGCACACATACACCAAAATAAAGCAAAATAAAACCCTCCAGGCCTAGAATGTATTTAAGGAAGCTTATCAAATCTAGTATGTATTTATGGAAGAAATAATATATCTTATACAAAATTTTTTAAAAAAATCAGAAGAGAAAGGTGTACTTCCCAATATCATGTGTCATTTAGGGCAGTGGTCCTCAATCTTTTTGGGGCCACGGACCGGTTTTTTCTTTCTTTTTTTTTTTTTTTTTTTACTTTTTACAGAGGCAGAGATAGACAGGGACAGACAGACAGGAACGGAGAGAGATGAGAAGCATCAATTATCAGTTTCTCGTTGCGCGTTGTGACTTCTTAGTTGTTCATTGATTGCTTTCTCACATGTGCCTTGACCGTGGGCCTTCAGCAGACCGAGTAACCCCCTGCTGGAGCCAGTGACCTTAGGTCCAAGCTGGTGAGCTCTTTGCTCAAGCCAGATGAGCCCGCGCTCAAGCTGGCGACCTCGGGGTCTCGAACCTGGGTCCTCCACATCCCAGTCCGACACTCTATCCACTGCGCCACCACCTGGTCAGGCTAAAGCAAAATGGGCGCTTCTCCTATGTGCACTGGCCGGGAATCGAACCCGGTCCCCCGCATGCCGGGCCGACGCTCTACTGCTGAGCCAACCGCCCAGGGCCGGACCGGTTTAATGTCAGAAAATGTTTTCACGGACCGGCCTGTAGGGTGGGACGGATAAATGTATCACGTGACCGAGACAAGCGTCAAGAGTAAGTCTTAGACAGATGTAACAGAGGGAATCTGGTCATCTTTTTAAATTTTTATTTATTTTTAGATTTTATTTATTAATTTTAGAGAGAGGAGTCAGAGAGAGAAAGAGAGAGAGAGAGAAGGGGAGGGAGGAGCAGAAAGCATCAACTTCCATATGTGCCTTGACCAGGGAAGCCGGGGTTTTGAACCGGCAACCTCAGTGTTCCAAGTTGATGCTTTTACCTATTGAGCCACCACAGGTCAGGCGGAATCTGGTCATCTTTTAAAAAATAAAACATCATTCAGACTTAAATATAAATAAAATGGAAATAATGTAAGTTATTCTTTCTCTGCGGACCGGTACCAAATGGCCCACAGACCGGTCCCAGTCCGCGGCCCAGGATTTGGGGACCACTGATTTAGGAAACAGCAAACTAAGAGAACAAACACAGGGGACTCTTGGGCCTGGCACTGCTCTACATGACACCACAGTGGTGTGTACACAGAACAACACAGCGCAAAGAGCAAAACTGGGTGGAAACTAGGGACTTCAGGTGGTAACATTTATCGGCATTGGTTCATTAAGTGTAGCAAATACATCACACTGATACAAGATGTTTCTAACAGGGAAAACTGTGGGGGTGGGGAGGGCACCTATGTGGGAACTCTGTACTATCTGCTCACTTTTTCTGTAGATCTATCTAAAACTGTTCTTAAAAAAAGGTTTTAATTTGAAAAAAACAACAACACACAACACAAAACTAAACTAAACAGAGGACTTGAATTTGCCAGTCTGAAACGCCACTTATACCCTGGGTCTGCTGCATTAGGGTGGAGAAAGGCCCCAGATGGAGTTGGGAGAACAGCCACTTCTGTTGCTATGTCCTTTTAGCTCCTGTTGCAGACCCTGGGGCAGCCTAGCAGCACCTTCCTGCCTCGGGGTCCGTAGGGCATCTGTGGAATGGGGTGGTGTGATCCCTACCCCAAAGGGTGGCGGTGAGGATCAGGGCTCGTCTGCGCAACTGCTCCTTAACGTTAGCTTCTCTGCATTTTCCCTCTGAGTTTTGCCACTCAAGTCTCCTTTGCCCTGCCTATTTTGATTTGTCTTATATATCTTATCATTAAAATATATAAAAGGAGGCCCTGGCCGGTTGGCTCAGTGGTAGAGCGTTGGCCTGGCGTGCAGAAGTCCCGGGTTCGATTCCCGGCCAGGGCACACAGGAGAAGCGCCCATCTGCTTCTCCACCCTCCCCCTCTCCTTCCTCTCTGTCTCTCTCTTCCCCTCCCGCAGCCAAGGCTCCATTGGAGCAAAGATGGCCTGGGCGCTGGGGATGGCTCCTTGGCCTCTGCCCCAGGCGCTAGAGTGGCTCTGGTCGCAACAGAGCGACGCCCCGGAAGGGCGGAGCATCACCCCCTGGTGGGCAGAGCATCGCCCCTGGTGGGCGTGCCGGGTGGATCCCGGTCGGGTGCATGACTGTCTCTCCCCGTTTCCAGCTTCAGAAAAATACAAAAAAAAAAAAAAAAAAAAAAATATATATATATATATATATATATATATATATATATATATATATATATATATATATAAAAGGAGTCTTGACTAAGGTGAGAGCATTCATTGAGTGGTTGGGGTGATGGGCCGTGGGCTGCCAGGTGGACAGAGTGGACCGGAGGCCAGAGGGGGGTGTCTGGGTTAGGTGGAAACGGCCCCAGGGGCGTCGGCCGGAAGGTGCTGGGAAGAGGAAGGACGCCTCTCAGTCTCGGCTGCCTTGACATCTGCAGCTGAGCCAGTCTTTGTTGGGGTGCTGTCCTAAGCATTACAAGATGTCTAGCACTGTCCCTGCTCTCCACCCACCCCATCTCAGCTGCGACAACCCAGAATGTCTCCAGACATTACCAAATGCCCTTTGGGGGCGACATCACCCCTGCTGATGGCTTAGAGAGGGGTCGGTCTCAGCTGAGGCAGACTTCCGAGACAGAGCGGTTTCTGGTGGCAGTAAGATCCGGGGCGTGGACCTGGGAGCAGGCGGCTGCAATGGAGTGGGGAAGAGGGCCCAGGACGTTAAAGAGTTCAAAGTCTTAGGAACGTGCCCTGGTGCAGAGGCAGAGTAAGATAATCCGGGGCCTTCTCTGCTACACGGAGAGCTCTTTATATATTCTCTTCTAAATACATGTCCTTTTTCGGTTAGGTGATTTATAAATGTTTTTCCCCATTCTACATCTTATCTCCTAATTCTCTTAACAGGGTTTTTCTGCAGAGCAAAAGTGATTATTATTATTTTTTTCAATTTTGATGAGGTCCAATTTATCCATTTCTTTCTTTTGAGGATATGGTTTTAGTGTCATATCTAAGAATTTTTTTCCTAACTTAAGATCATACATTTCTCTTTTCTTGTAAGAGCTTTATGGTTTTATGTTTTACCTTTAACTCTGTGCTCCGTATGTGGTTAATTTTTTTTTTTTTTTTACAGAGACAGAGAGAGTCAAAGAGAGGGATAGACAGGGACAGGCAGACAGGAACGGAGAGAGATGAGAAGCATCAATCATTAGTTTTTCGTTGGGACACCTTAGTTGTTCATTGATTGCTTTCTCATATGTGCCTTGACCATGGACCTTCAGCAGACAGTAACCCCTTGCTCTAGCCAGCGACGTTGGGTCCAAGCTGGTGAGCTTTTGCTCAAACCAGATGAGCCTGCGTTCAAGCTGACGACCTCGGGGTCTTGAACCTGGGTCCTCGGCATTCCAGCCCAACGCTCTATCCACTGCGCCACTGCCTGGTCAGGCTGGTTAATTTTTATATTAGGTGTGAGATATAGGGTGAGGATCTTTCTTGTCTCTCTCTCTCTCTCTCTCTCTCTCTCTCTCGGATGTCCATTGTTCTAGCACCATTTGTTGAAAGACTTCTCTTTTTCTTTTTTTAAAATTTTTTAAAAAAAAGTTATTCATTTTAGAGAGGAGAGAGGGTATAGAGAGAGAGAGAGAGCAAGAAGGGAGGAGCAGGAAGCATCAATTCCTATATGTGCCTTGACCCGGCAAGCCCAGGGTTTTGAACCGATGACCTTAGCATGCCAGGTTGATGCTTTATCTACTACGCCACCACAGGTAAGGAAAGACTGTTCTTTTTTCATCAACTCGCACTTTCATCTATTTTTTTTATTAATTTTAATGCAGTGACATTGATAAATCAGAGTACATATGTTCAGAGAAAACATCTCCAGATTATTTTGACATTTGATTATGTTGCATACCCCTCACCCAAAGTCAAATTGTCTTCCGTCACCTTCTATCTGGTTTTCTTTGTGCCCCTCCCCTCCCTTGCACTTTCACCTTTGTTAAAGATGCAAGGAGTGTGTGTGTGTGTGTGTGTGTGTGTGTGTCTTCTTTTTTTTTTTTTTTATTCAGTGGGAAGAGGGAGGCAGAAAGACAAACTCCTGTACTCACCCTTACCAGGATCCACCTCATAAGCCCACTAGGGGGCAATGCTCTGCCCATCTTAGGCGTTGCTCTGTTGCTCAGCAATTGAGTTCTTCTTAGCACCTGAGGCAGAGACCATGGAGCCATCCTCAGCACCTGGGTCAATTCATTCCAATTGAGCCATGGCTGCAATAGGTATATATATAGAGAGAGAGTGTGTGTGTGAGAGAGAGAGAGAGGCAGGAGGGGTGGAGAAGCAGATGGGCGCGTCTCCTGTGTGCCCTGACCGGGAATCAAACCCGGGACATTCACACACTGGGCCAGTGCTCTACTACTGAGCCGACTGGCCAGGGTCATGTGTTTGTTTTCAATTTTGTTCTTTTTCAAATTTGTTTTGGTTATTCTCATTCCTTTGTCTTTCCATACAAATGTTTAAATCAAGTGGTTGATTTCTGCAAAAAATATCCTGCTGGGATTTTGCCTGGGCTGGGATAAACTCTATAGACCAATATGGAGAGAGCCACCACCTTGACTATATACCGCAAGTCTTGCACACCATGAACACAGTATATAGTTCTCTGTCACTTCATGTCATATTTGACTTCTTCTGTCCATGTTTTGTAGTTTATAGATCCCATACATACTTGGTTCGATTTAAATGTAACTACTTAACACTTTCAGGGGCTATTGTAAGTGGCGCTGGTTCCATTCTTATTTGTTTTTTGGTTTCTTTTTCTTCTTTTTCCCCATTTTAATTTGTAACCATCGATCGCCGAGGGGGAGGAAATGAACGTGGCGAGCCCTGCTGATTGCGCCATTGGGCTGTCTGCGGAGGCTTTCAGTGTGTGGTGTGAGAAAGAAGAACGGAGGCCCAGCCCGGCAGCCTCCCCAAGCTGAGGACACAGAGCTGGGGGTCTGGGAGGGCTCAGAGCAGAGCTCATAGGGCAGACTACTTGGGGGGGGAGGGGGAGAGAGAGAGAGAGAGAGAGAGAGAGAGAGATTGTGCTTTGGAGATCTGCAAGCCCTTGAGCCATAACCGATCGAGTACCAATCAGTGTGCGCATGCGGGGAAAATGCTGAGGCCAGGGAAAGAGACCCCCAAGAGGACCAGAGGGGAACTATCACAAGAGTTCAGATAGGTCCAGGAACGTACATCCTGCGCCCATCCGCAGGCGTGGAAATCTTACTGGTTTTGGGGCGAGGTACTCAGTACTAAGGAAAATTAGCTCTAGACTCAACCCTGCTCTGATCCTGCCTAACAAAGCAAGGCTAAAAAGAGCCAAACTATTTTGTCCCAGAACAAGTTAAAAAATATTTATACGGCCCTGGCCGGTTGGCTCAGCGGTAGAGCGTCGGCCTAGCGTGTGGAGGACCCGGGTTCGATTCCCGGCCAGGGCACACAGAAGAAGCGCCCATTTGCTTCTCCACCCCTCCGCCGCTGCGCCTTCCTCTCTGTCTCTCTCTTCCCCTCCCGCAGCCAAGGATCCATTGGAGCAAAGATGGCCCGGGCGCTGGGGATGGCTCTGTGGCCTCTGCCTCAGGCGCTAGAGTGGCTCTGGTCGCAGCATGGCGATGCCCAGGATGGGCAGAGCGTCGCCCCATGGTGGGCGTGCCGGGTGGATCCCGGTCGGGTGCATGCGGGAGTCTGTCTGTCTCTCTCTGTTTCCAGCTTCAGAAAAATGCAAAAAAAAAATAAAATATATATATATATATATATATATGAATAAAAAAAACCAACCACAGCACATAACAAAGTAAAATTATTTTCAAAACTAGCACAATGGTGTAAGAAGGCATTGACAGTAGGCTTCTGAGAATGCAAAGAAGCAAAAAGTTTCTGAGTTATAATGAGAAAAAAATTCAAGCCCTGGCCGGTTGGCTCAGCGGTAAAGCGTCGGCCTAGCGTGCGGAGGACCCGGGTTCGATTCCCGGCCAGGGCACACAGGAGAAGCGCCCATTTGCTTCTCCACCCCTCTGCCGCGCTTTCCTCTCTGTCTCTCTCTTCCCCTCCCGCAGCCAAGGCTCCATTGGAGCAAAGATGGCCCGGGCGCTGGGGATGGCTCTGTGGCCTCTGCCTCAGGCGCTAGAGCGGCTCTGGTCGCAACATGGCGATGCCCAGGATGGGCAGAGCATCGCCCCCTGGTAGGCAGAGCGTCGCCCCTGGTGGGCGTGCCGGGTGGATCCCGGTCGGGCGCATGCGGGAGTCTGTCTGACTGTCTCTCCCTGTTTCCAGCTTCAGAAAAATGAAAAAAAAAAAAAAATTCAATCAATTGAAACCGAACCAGAGATAACGCAAATGCTAGATTTGGTAGACAAGAAGAATAAAATATTTATCACAGCTGTATCCCACATACTAACGAAACTAATGAGAAATTAACATTAAGTAGAGCCTGACCAGGTGGTGGCACAGTGGATAGATAGAGCGTTGGATTGGGATGTGGAGGACCCAGGATTGAAACACCATGGTTGCTGGCTTGAGCCCAAAGGTCACCGGCTTGAAGCCGAAGTTCACTCACTGGCTTGAGCTCAAGGTCGCTGGCTTGAGCAAGAGGTCACCTACTCTGCTGGAGCCCCCCAGTCAAGGCACATACGAGAAAGCAATCAGTGAGCAACTAAGGTGCGGCAACAAAGAATTTAATTTTTTTTTATTCATTTTAGAGAGGAGAGAGGGAGAGACAGAGAGAGAGAGAGAGAGAGAGGAGAGACAGAGAGAGAGAGAGGAGAGACAGAGAGAGAGAAAGGGGGGAGGAGCTGGAAGCATCAACTCCCATATGTGCCTTGATCAGGCAAGCCCAGGGTTTCAAACCGGCGACCTCAGCACTTCCAGGTCGACACTTTATCCCACTGCGCCACCACAGGTCAGGCAACAAAGAATTGATGCTTCTCATCTCTCTTCCTTCCTGTCTGACTCTCTCTGTCAAAAAAATAAAATGAAATAAAATAAAATAAAATAGAACATTATGTAGAGACATAGAAAATATTTTTTAAAATACCCAAATTGAACTTCAAGATATTAAAACTACAGTACCTGAGGTAAAGCATACATACAATAGCATCACCCGCAGGTAAGACATGGCATAAGAAAAGAATAGGGAACTAAGATGCCCAAGGAAGCCCTCCAGGCAGGAAGGAAACAGCATCAGAGAGAAACTGGAGTCACACAGAGAAACAAAAAACATTGGAGCCTGACCTGGGGTGGTACAGGGGATAGTGCACCGACCTGGAACACTGAGGTTGCCGGTTCGAAGCCCTGGGCTTGCCTGATCGAGGCACATACGAGAAGGAACTTCTATGAGTTGATGCTTCTGCTCCTATCCCCCTTTCTCTCTCTCTCCTCCCTCTAACACCAATAAGTAAAAATCTAGAAAACATTGGAAATGGCAGCTACGCGGGTGAATAGATGACTTTCTTACGTAAATTTCATTTATAAGGCAATTGTTTAAACAAAAATAATTCAACTTTGTTGTGAGGTTTATGTACAAGTAGAATGAATGACAACAATAGTATAGAGACCAGGGGGCTGGAAATCAAAATGCACTATTGTCACCTTCCTGCACAGGAGGTGTCTAATGGCATTGGGAGGTAGTATGTATGGTGAGTCAGGGATGCATACGACACAGCCACCGCTAAAATACAAAACCAAAGAGTTCTGGCTAATAAACCGATAGAGGATAAAAAATGGAATCCTGAAAACATACTATATACTACAGAAGGCAGAGAAATCGCTCAAAGGGGAACGAACAAACAATAGATGGGACAAATGGAATGTAAATAGCAAAAATGAGAGCCTTAAACCTCAACATATTGGCCCTGGCCGGTTGGCTAAGTGGTAGTGCATCGGCCTGGTGTGCAGGAGTCCCGGGTTCGATTCCCGGCCAGGGCACATAGGAGAAGCGCCCGTCTGCTTCTTCACCCCTCCCCCTCTCCTTCCTCTCTGTCTCTCTCTTCCCCTCCTGCAGCCAAGGCTCCATTGGAGCAAAGTTGGCTCAGGAGCTGAGGATGGCTCCATGGCCTCTACCTCAGCCACTAGAATGGCTCTGGTTGCAACAGAACGATGCCCCAGATGGGCAGAGCATCGCCCCCTGGTGGGCATGCTGGGTGGATCCCGGTCGGGCGCATGCGGAGTCTGTCTGACTGCCTCCCTGTTTCCAACTTCAGAAAAATACAAAAAAAAAAATAATAATAAACCTCAACATATCAATGATCACATTAGGTTTAATTGTATAAAGTTCTCAACTGAATGGTAGTAATAGTTAAGTTGTATTTTAAGAAATAGTGCAGTTATACCCTATCCACAAGAGGTCAATTTTTTTTTTTTCATTTTTCTGAAGCTGGAAACAGGGAGAGACAGTCAGACAGACTCCCGCATGCGCCCGACCGGGATCCACCTGGCACGCCCACCATGGGGCGACACTCTGCCCACCAGGGGGCGATGCTCTGCCCATCCTGGGCATCGCCATGTTGCGACCAGAGCCACTCTAGCGCCTGAGGCAGAGGCCACAGAGCCATCCCCAGCGCCCGGGCCATCTTTGCTCCAATGGAGCCTTGGCTGCGGGAGGGGAAGAGAGAGACAGAGAGGAAAGCGCGGCGGAGGGGTGGAGAAGCAAATGGGCGCTTCTCCTGTGTGCCCTGGTCGGGAATTGAACCCGGGTCCTCCGCACGCTGGGCCGACGCTCTACCGCTGAGCCAACCGGCCAGGGCACAAGAGGTCAATTTTATCTATAAAGACACATGTAGAGGCCTGACCTGTGGTGGCGCAGTGGATAAAGCGTCGACCTGGAAAAGCTGAGGTTGCCGGTTCGAAACCCTGGGCTTGCCTGGTCAAGGCACATATGGGAGTTGATGCTTCCAGCTCCTCCCCCTCTGTCTCTCTCTCTCTCTCTGTCTTTCTCTCTCTCCTTTCTAAAATGAATAAATAAATAAAAAAAGAATTAAAAAAAGACACATGTAGAGTTAGAGCAAAGAGACGGGGAACCAGGCCACGTTGACACTGGTACAGAGAAACCTGAGATGGATATACTTACTGCATTGATAGGAAAGTAAGTTTTAGGGTAAGAAATACTACCAAAGCAACAGAGAAGTTATTTCCCTAATGAAAAAAAAGGTCATTTCATAGAGGGGACATAGCGATCCTTAATGGTTTGTTTTTAATTTATTTTTTATTTCTTGATTTTAGCGAGAGAGGAATGGAGAGAGAGAAAGAGAGAGGAACAGGAACATAGATCCATTTCTGTATGTGCCCTGACTGGGGATTGAACCAGCAACCTCTGTGCTTCAGGACGATGCTCTAACCAACTGAGCTATCAGGCCAGGGCGATCCTTAATGGTTATGCATCTAACAACAGAAGTTCAAACCATGAAGCAAGAAGTGAAAGAGATGGCAGAAGGGACAGGCACACTGACAACCTGAGCTGGATATTTACCCCCCCCACACACACACACACACTCTCAGTCATTGATAGAAGGAGCAGAGGAAACGTCAGGAAGGAGAGCAGAGGCCTGACCGCCACCGTCAAACAGCTTGACTTGCAGCACACAACACAACACAACACAAATGCCCTCTTCAACATCCTCTGACGCCCATAACTGAGGTTGGGACACACAGCCTTTGGGAAGCTCTTTTCTTTCTTCTTTTTTTTTTTTTGTATATTTTTTCAAAGTGAGAAGTGGGGCGGGGGGGGGGGGCGGCATGCATGAACGACTCCTGCATGCACCCAACTGGGATCCACCTGGCATGCCCACCAGGGGGCGATGCTCTGCCCATCTGGGGTGTTTCTCCGTTGCAACCGGAGCCATTCTAGTGCATGAGGTGGAGGCCAGGGAGCCGTCCTCAGTACCTGGGCCAACTTTGCTCCCATGAAGCTTTTGCTGCAAGAGGGGAAGAGAGAGATAGAGAGAAAGGGGAGGGGGAAGGGTGGAGAAGCAGATGGGCGCTTCTCCTGTGTGCCCTGGCTGGGAATCAAACCCTAGACCTCCACACGCTGGGCTGACACTACCACTGAGCCAACCAGCCAGGGCCTGGGAAGCTCTTTTCAATCCTTCTGGGGTCTAGCCATCTGCACTGGTCTCCCTTCCTTTAGGAACACTATGCTCACCTCTGTTGGGGTCCAACCTCCTGCACCTGGCCATGACTACGTGGCTGTCCACTTCATCGAGCTGGGGCTTTGATACTCTGCACGGAGCTGCCCCCTGTGGGGATGCAACCTCTCTCAGGCTCCAAAGCCCCATGCTGACTGCTCCCCATGGGGACAGCTCACAGACCTCGGCCAGGTTGGGGCCTCCCATACCAGGCATACCCCATGCGAACGCCCTCTTGAAAGACATTGATCAGTGCCATGCTGACCCATATTGGAGACTGAGACAAAAGAAAACCTGTGATATTGATCCTGAGTTTCATACTGTGTTCATGATACACATTTTGTGCTTGTTCTGATGGTTTTAAATAATTAAATGTTGGCCCTGGCCGGTTGGCTCAGCAGTAGAGCCTTGGCCTGGCGGTGGAAGCCTCGGGTTCAATTCCTGGTCAGGGCACACAGGAGAAGCGCCCATCTGCTTCTCCATCCTCCCCCTCTCCTTCCTCTCTGTCTCTCTTCCCATCCCGCAGCCAAGGCTTCATGGGAGCAAAGTTGGCCTGGGTGCTGAGGACGGCTTTATGGCCTCCGCCTCAGGCACTAGAATGGCTCCGGTTGCAGCGGAGAAACACCCCAGATGGGCAGAGCATCGCCCCCTGGTGGGCATGCTGGGTGGATCCCGGTCAGGTGCATGTGGGAGTCTGTCTGACTGCCTCCCTGCTTCTAACTTCAGGCTAAAAATTAATTAAATGTTACCTGAACGACTGAGTTTCTTTGACACCCACCTACAATTTTCACCCAAGGTGAGCACCTCACTGGTCTGGCTTGCCATCATCACCCACCTCGAGAGCATCCCAGCTCCTCCTCCACCTGCAAAAGCATCCTCTATTTTACGCCCTACCTAATGGGTTTTGGACTAAGTTGTCCCCAATGGGAAGGGAAAGGAAGGGAAAGTGGAAGACAGTTCTAACTCCTAAGTATTTCTCCACCTGTTTCCTGTGCTCTGTTTGCACTCTGGAGCTGGGCCCTGAAAATGTTTGGGGTGAAGGGTCTCAGTGGAAGTTCATGAGCTGATAGATGTTTCCGTCTTCCTGAAGAACTCCAGGCTTGGCCAAAATATTAATATTTATATCTTCTCTGAAGGAGATGCTTACAATTGTTTAGTCATTTCCTTTTAATGCTTAAATTTATTTTCTTTCAAAAAAATTAAAATTTAACTTCTTATTTCTTCTCATTTCCTGCAAACAATTCTTGTCACCCCTTCCCATTATTAAGAGCTCAGTGCATCTTCTTCCAAAACTTGCCCATTGTTTCATATACATGTGTATGTTTGTTGATTTAGAAATAACTTATCCCTGGCCAGTTGGCTCACTGGTAGAACATCAGTCTGGCATGTGGACGTCCCAGGTTTGATTCCCAGACAGAGCACACAGGAGAAGCACCCATCTGCTTCTTCACAACCTCCCTCTCCCCCTTCTATCTCTCTCTCTCTTCCCCTCCTGGAGCCATAGCTCAATTGGAACAAGTTGGCTCTGGGCGCTGAGGATAGCTCCATGCCCTCTGCCTCAGGCACTAAGAAGAGCTTGGTTGCTGAGCAACGACGGAGCAACAGCCTCAGATGGGTAGAGCTTCACCCTCTAGTGGGCTTTCCAGGTGGATCCCGGTCGGGGCGCATGTGGGAGTCTGTCTCTGCCTCCCCTCCTCTCAATGAATAAAACAAAGGTGGGGGGAGATTGTGGTTCTTTAGTAAGAGAGAAGTGGGCACTGACCAGCTACCATCCTCTGCTTCATGGTCCTGCCACAGCTATGGAGAGAATGGCCCATGTTCCCGGAGTGGCTGGTTGGTGCCAGGAGGGGCAGAAGGGTTCTTGTGCTCCACAACGTGGGGGTTGTGCCTGCTGGCTGGCCTGGCAGCACTCTGAGGCGCTGAAGCAGAAGCTTGCCTCGCTCTCAGCCTTCCAACTGCAGCCGTTTCCCCTGGAAGGCTGTAGGGGGAGATGTAAAGAGACAGAACTTTCATTTATTTTGAGGGGGGGGGAGGCAGACATTTAAGAAAAATCTGTGTCAGGGTTACTACAGATTTGATGAAACAGAAACTTCTGTGACCACTCACAAGAAATACACACTTTGCAAGAATAGTTTGGAAAAGCCACAAATGAACTGCTCCAGCCCTCAACACACAGAACTCAGCAATTCCTGAGGAGTGGGAGAATCAGACTTACAGAGTTACTACTTTATAGGACTGTATTCGGAATGTTTAGTGTGCACCCTGGCCTGGTAGCTCAGTTGGTTGGAGTGTTGTTCCAATACGCCAAGATTGCAGGTTTGATCCCCGGTCAAGGCACGTATGAGAAGCAATCAATAAACAACTCAAGTGCTGCAACTACGAGTTAGTTGATGCTTCTCATCTCTCTCTTCCTTCCTGTCTGTCTGTCTCTGTCTCTCTCACTTGCTAAAAACAAAAAAATAAAACAAAAATAAAAAAATTCACTAGAGCCCTGGCCGAGTAGCTCAGTTGGTTAGAGTGTTGTTCTGATGTGCAACGATTGCAGGTTCAATTCCCAGTCAGGGAACACATAGGAATCAACCAATAACTGCATAAATGGATGGAAGAACAATTCAGTCTTTCTCTCTCGTCCTCTGTCCTTACCTCTCCCTCTAAAATAATATAAAATAATATAAAATAAATCCACTAGAGCCTGACCAGGCGGTGGCGCAGTGGATAGAGCGTCGGACTGGGATGCAGAGGACCCAGGTTTGAGACCCTGAGGTCGCCAGCTTGAGCACGGGCTCATCTGGTTTGAGCAAAAAAAAAAGCCCACCAGCTTAAAACCCAGGGTTGCTGGCTCCAGCAAGGAGTTACTCGGTCTGCTGAAGGCCCACGGTCAGGGCACATATGAGAAAGCAGTCAGTGAACAACTAAGGTGTTGCAACGCGCAATGAAAAATTAATGATTGATGCTTCTCATCTCTCTCCGTTCCTGTCTGTCTGACCCTGTCTGTCCCTCTCTCTGACTCACTCTCTGTCTCTGTAAAAAAATAAAAATTAAAATAAATAAATAAATCCACTAGAGGTGTTCAGTAGGAGATTTGAGTAGGTAGAAGAAAGAGTCAGTAACTTTGCAGATTAGACTGTTGAAACTATCCAGACTGAGGGGCAAAAAGGAGAAAGAATGAGTAAAAGTGAACAGAGCCTAAGGCAGCGGTAGGACACCACCAAGTATACTAATATACACATTACAAAAGCCCAGGACAAAGAGAGGGAGGAAAAGAGGCAGACAAATATTTGAAGATACAGGGGGTTCTCGGGTTATGCCAGTTTCACCATATGATGTTTCAAGTTTACGATGCTCCCTCCCATAAAAACTTTTAAAAATTGAGACGTGTTTCAGCTTACGTCGTTAGTGTCGTACTTATGGACCACGTGGGCGAACTATACTGCTTACAAAAATTAGGGGATATTTTATCACTTCATATTCATTTTGAAATATCCCCTAATTTTTGTAGCAGTATTGTTTGGTTGCGTGCAGTGGAAGAATGCACAGAAATGCGGCTATGAGTGAGGGAGTTGGTGTCCCCCCAGCATGCTTACCTACGCCATTTTGGGCTGTTAAAAGCGCGAGGGTTCCGCCTGACCAGGCGGTGGCGCAGTGGATAGAGCATCGGACTGGGATGCGGAGGACCCAGGTTCGAGAGCCCAAGTTCACCAGTTTGAGCATGGGCTCATCTGGTTTGAGCAAAGCTCACCAGCTTTGGACCCAAGGTCGCTGGCTAAAGCAAGGGGTCACTCGGTCCGCTTTAACCCCCCCCACCCCCGTCAAGGCACATATGAGAAAGCAATCAATGAACAACTAAGGTGTCGCAATGAAAAACTAATGATTGATGCTTCTCATTTCTCTCCGTTCCTGTCTGTCCCTATCTATCCCTCTCTCTGACTCTCTCTCTGTCTCTATAAAAAAACAAACAAGCACAAGTGTTCCGTGTGTATTAGTCTAGGGCAGTGGTTCTCAAACTTTTGTATTTTTCTGAAGCTGGAAACGGGGATAGACAGTCAGCAGTCAGACAGACTCCCGCATGCGCCCCACCGGGATCCACTGGCACGCCCACCAGGGGGGGGCGACGCTCTGCCCACCAGGGGGCGATGCTCTGCCCCTCTGGGGCGTCGCTCTGTCGCGACTAGAGCCACTCTAGCACCTGGGGCAGAGGCCAAGGAGCCATCCCCAGCGCCCGGGTCATCTTTGCTCCAATGAAGCCTTGGCTGCGGGAGGGGAAGAGAGAGACAGAGAGGAAGGAGAGGGGGAGGGGTGGAGAAGCAGATAGGCGCTTCTCCTGTGTGCCCTGGCCGGGAATTGAACCCGGGACTTCTGCACACCAGGCCGACGCTCTACCACTGAGCCAACTGGCCAGGGCCGGTTCTCAAACTTTTTGAAGTAGGGGCACATTTAAAATCCTACAAATAATTGTAGGCATACTATATACAAATTTTTGAGAAATATGTTATAATAATTAAGGCAAATATTAAAGAAAAAAATACAAAGTCCAAGCATGCTTTTATAGCAATTAAACAAAATAAATACAACAAAATTATATTTATTCTGACATTAAAAAACATTTTTATGTTACATTTTTTGAATTATGCCCCAACAGGCACATATTTCTCTGGAATACCATAAGGCAGTGGTCCCCAACCCCTGGGCTGCGGACTGGCACCGGTCCGTGGGCCATTTGGTACTGGTCCACAGAGAAAGAATAAATAACTTACATTATTTCTGTTTATTTACATTTAAGTCTGAACGATGTTTTATTTTTAAAAAATGACCGGATTCCCTTTGTTACATCCGTCTAAGACTCACTCTTGACGCTTGTCTCGTAAGTTCGACAATTATATTTTAAAATACCACAGTTTTTACACCAGTCGTATAATTTTATTTTGTGCATTTATCCGTCCCACCCTAAAGGCCGGTCCGTGAAAGTATTTTCTGACATTAAACCGATCTGTGGCCCAAAAAAGGTTGGGGACCGCTGCCCTAGGGCACACCTGGAAATCTTCTAGGGCGCAGCAGTGCGCCCTGGAGCACACTTTGAGAACCACTGGGCTAGGGTGTGTTTCAACTTAACCAAAATTCTGGTTACATCACTGACATAGGAACAGAACGGTGTTGTAACCTGAGCACCCCCTATATATATTGAATACATATATTTTTTTAGAGAGAGGCAGGGAGAGAGAGAGAGACAGGCATATCGATCTGTTCCTGTACGTGCCCTGACTAGGGATTGAACCTTCAACCTCTGGTGCTTTGGGGATGATGCTCTGACCAACTGAGCTATCTGTCCAGGGATTTATATAAATATCTATTTTTATAATAAAATAAGAGATTTTGATGTTTATCTTGCTTGGAGATGCTCACCCTTGCTGGCTCTGAAGAAGCAGGCTGACATCTATGGTGTAAGCCATGTGGCAAGGAAGTGCAGGAGACCCTCAGCCTCTGGCCAGCCAGGCCCTGAGGCCGTCAGTCTGACACCCTGGAAGGAACTGCCCGCTGCCCACAACCATGTGAGCTTGGAAGCACGTCTGTCCCCAGACGAGCCTCACATGAGGAGGTAGCCCCTGCCACACCTTGACTAAGGCTCTGTGGGACCCTGAAGTCGATGACCCCGCTAAGCAGTGCTGGAATTCCTGACTCACAGCTACTGTGATAACCAACGGGTGCTCTTTGAAACAACCCCATTTATGGTGACATTGTTATGGAGAGAGGCAGTTCCCGGTGCAAGCAGTATTGTGTGGTACTCTCAGTGAAGTTTCCTGCTTTGGTCAATAATATGCCTTGCAAAACTATCGATTCTGTTGCAGATCGCTCTAGCTCATTCTTTTTAACTTCTGCCTATACTTTGAGGTGCTATTGAAGACTAGTTAGAGCAGCGGTTCTCAACTGTGGCTTTAGGCAACCCCTATGTTTTGGTCGTTTGATCCCCGCCGGGGTCGCGACCCACAGGTTGAGAACCGCTGATTTAGAGGGTTTGCAATATTTGCCGTTACAAATAATGCTTCCCCCAATGTCCTAATATGCGTCTCCTGACGCTCCTGTAGGGCACAAACCCAGAGGTTTGACTGTGTTCCCAAGCAGGGACTGGGGCATACATTTCTCCTGTAACCCTTGATTCCTTGTCACTGTCCGCATCGTTATTCCCCCAGCCTGCAGCTCCCTGTGGGCAGGAAGCACACCCTGTGCGTCTCTGGGCCCCAGAGCTCAGCTGGTACCCGGAACAGAAACCCACCCAGGTGCATATCCTTTCTTTCCTGTCCACTCCCCTTTCCCAACAGCTGGGCAGCACCCATAGCCCACGAGGGACAGCCTCTTGGCCACAGTTGACTGGACCACAGGGGACTCTGGGAGTTGACATTGCAGCTTACATGGGCCACTGTTGTTGCAAGTCCTGGTGACCCAGCTTCCAAAACACGTTGCCAAGCTCATCTGCTTCTCTCCATCCGTGCGACTACTCCCTGGTCCAAGCCGCACTGTCACTCCAGGGACAGTGAAGCAGCAACCCAGTTGGGTCCCTCATATGCTGCCCCCAGGTGACCCACATGTGGCAACCAGAATGGGCATTTACTTAATAGATTTAAATCGCCACTGTATCTTCCCTTCCTCTCTTTTCCTCTTGCCTTTCCATTAGGGAAGTTTCCAGGCATACCCAGAGAAGGGAGTAGGGTTAGGACCCCAGTGTGCCCATCAACCACACTATATAGCAGCAGCATCTTCCTCTCTTGCCCAAGGGTTGTAAAGCGAATCTCAGATGGCATTATCACTTCAGCCATAAAAACTTCAGTGCAACAAAACAATTTCTAAACCCCAAATCGGATCACACTATCTCGCGGCTGGAAACCGTCCTGAGCCTCCCCGTCCTCGCGCCTCCCCGTCCTCGCGCCTCCCCGTGCTGGCCCAGTCCCCAGCCCTGGCCCTGGCCTGTCCTCCACTCTGCCCCGGCTTCTGCTCCTCACACTCGCCAGGCTCGTCCCTGTCCTCCGGCTCCCCACAGCTCAAGTTTTCATGACTGCCTCCCTCTGGCCACAGGCGTTCTCAGTTCATGGCTGGATATTTTCCTAATCACGGTGAGAAGCCATCCAGAGGTTCTAGGCAGGGAGTATCATGATCCGGGTTATATCTTTAAAATAGTGTCCAGCTACCGTGTGGAGAGTTGTGTGTGTGTGTGTGTGTGTGTGTGTGTGTGTGTGTGTGTGTGTAACCAGGGAGGCTGTGGCCCAAGACAACTGAGAGGAAAGCTCTGAGGCACTCAAAGCCTGGGGTAGAGTCAGTGCTCAAAACTACAGTGTGTCCGTAAAGTCATGGTGCACTTTTGACCGGTCACAGGAAAGCAACAAAAGATGACAGAAATGTGAAATCTGCACCAAATAAAAGGAAAACTCTCCCAGTTTCATACCTCTTCAGTGCAGTTCGATGTGGGCTCCATTTGTTGCCCTACACACATCCAAACGATAGTGAGGTTCTTGCCACACACGGGTAAGGACGTCTGGTGTAACAGAGTGAATAACACCTGTGATTCTCTGTTTTAAGTGATTAATGTCGTGCCACTTCGTTTTAAACACGCCGATATTCATGTTGCACTTTGGTCACGGATTCGAATTTAGCGAGCCACAGAACACACTGAATTTTCCTCTGTACCGTCCACATCTCAACTGGCATGGTCGTGGGCTGCTCCGCTGTATACACGGTGTTACGTCATCATCTGCGCATGCGCACATGCTGCCACATCATCCTACTGGGAGGGTTTTCCTTTTATTTGGTGCAGATTTCACATTTCTAGCGTCTTTTGTTGCTTTCCTGTGACCGGTCAAAAGTGCACCATGACTTTGCAGACACACTGTATTAGCTCTGATCACTCCCTGTGCTGCAGACAGTCCCTCTCATTCTGAAGCAAAGTTGTAGATATAAACGTTGTGGTTGCATGTGGACATAGCTCACCCCAAGTGGCCAAGCTGATCGGTTATGGGACAGAAGGCTGGAAGCCTGTAGGTGAGGTTTACTGCATTCTCCCTGAATTCCCGGATTTTCTCTGGCTGGGACACAGTCTCAGGCTCAGATGACATAATTCCACAGAGAACACTGTCTCACAGCAGAAGAGACCCTGGTCTGGCGTCACTGAGGAGGTGAGAGTTCTCCCAATTGGGGGGGGGGGGGGTAACCAGAAAGACTTCCCAATGCCAGAGCAGCGAGGCTGGAGGGACTCCCCCAGGGGAATGCTGGTGGGGAGTGGGCACATCCCTGCGGAGGGTGGAGTGGTCTCTAGTCTCTAGCCAGGGGCAGCATCCAAGGTGAAAGAAGGTGGGAGGGAAGCTCAGCCACCAGGGGGCGCCCGTGGACTTTCTGGAGGGAGTGGCGAGGAGGGGAGGGAGATGTTGGCTGCCCCAAGAGGAAACTGACCAGACCTGGCATGGGTGTGGCCCCAGAGAAGGAGTCTCCACGCCCCATGGCTGCCTGCATTCCTGCTCCGTGGCCAACATCTGTAGACAGACAGACCTGGAGTGCGTCCTGTTCTGCCATTTGCTTAGAGGGTGACCTTGGGCAAGTGACTTGGCCTTCCCATGCCTGAGCTTCCTCACTGGGAAGGGAAGAGGGCCCCTTCTGGGGCCACGCCCCACTCTCACTTCTGTCTTGGCCTTCCGTGTGAAGTTGCACCCGCCGTGCGTCAGCGTGGTTCGTGCTCTGACGCGGCGTGGCTCCTGCCACCAGAGCAGCGAGCCCACAGCACAGCCTCTGAGTCACCTCTGCTGGGCGGTGTGCCCCGTGCCCCCAGGGGGTCAGGTGCCTCCCGCATGTGCCCATCTCTCCCCGTCTTCCTGTGCTTCTCGTGCCTCGCCCTCCATGTGTGCTCCCGGGGGTGGGGCCTGAAGCTTCATGGCTGAACCCCCACTTTGTGGGCAAACGTTGGGTGCTCAATAAATACGCGATGAGCTAATGCTCAACAGGATGTTCCTGCGGGCCAGGAATGGCCTCCTGGACACTGCAGTCTGGCGGCCTCCAAGGCAGGGAGACAGCCCGGGGCTCGGACCCATGGCCCCCTGATTTGGACGGGCCTGCATGGAGGGGCCCCCATGGTCTCCACTTCCTGCAAGCTTTCTGGAAACCAGCTCTCGTCCCCGTGTCCTGCTCCGCCAGGACCCGCTGGAAGGGTCTGCCCTGGCCTGGATGCCTGGTGGAGCAGCTTGGCCTTCATCCCAGGCGGGGCGACCAGCCCGGAAGAATGTGCAGGTCTGTGTTTTGAGGGGTCCCTGCCTGCAGGGTGCAGGATGGCTCGGCAGCTGGTGGCAGGGCCCGGCAGGCAGCTACAGGGGCCCGGGCAGGAGAACGGCCCGCTCACAGGAATATTCAGGCAGGCCCGTCGGACTCAAGGACAAAGTACAAGTTTCCAGCTCTGGTGAGCAGCAACGCCTTTCGGTTTAGCAGGAACCCTTAGTGCCCCACACACTCCTGGGCCTGATGCTGAGTTTGAGGCCCACGTGGCGACCAGGGGAGCTGCGGTGATGGTGGGTGACTGGGAATAGGACCCTAAGGGAGAAAGCGATGCAGAGTGCGACCAGTTCTCAGAGGCTGAGGGACTTGGGAGTCCCCGGCTGGGGCCAAGGAACAGACAGGCCCTGTGACATCCCACACCCCCATCCCTTGGATGGAGGGGTGCCAGGCAGAGGCCTCCCGACCACAAGTGGAGCCAGCCCTGTGGGTGGCCCCTCGTCCTACCTGCCTGGAGAGGAATGAGGCACCTGGCCTGGGCGAACAGACCCTGGGCCCTGGCTCCTGTGGGTCCGGGGCTCTGTTCCCCGGTGAGAGACTCCACCAGCCCAGGGACAGAACCTGCCCTTCCTTCCCAGAGCAACCTGTCCCAGAACAATGCCGCCAGCTGCCCGGAGCTCAGGACCGAAAGGGTGACAGGTCAGGGTCTGGACAGCCACCTTCCCAGCCCAAGCCAGCCTTGGCACCTGTGATCACCAGCGCAGACAGGACCAGGTGTGCGGTGGCATCTGCGGGGGAAGGAAGAAACGGGCGGGCTCGGGCTGGCCACGCTCACTGCGTGGCTGTCGGGCGCAGGCCTGTGGCGGGGAGGGGTCCCTGGGCCAGTCGGACCAGCCAGGGAGAAAGTCGGGCTCTGCAGACAGTGGACAGCGTGGAAGTGCTGACCCCTCCTCCCCACCCTGTGCATGTCTCTGTCCTTAGCACTAACGCTCCCTCCAACAACGTGAGAGCTCCTATCCTGGTCTTTGTTAAGGGCCGGGCCGTTTGAAATCCCTGGTGGAGGAGGCAGAAGTTAAATAAGAGCCGGCCACCCAGGCCTGGCTTGGGAGACCTCTGTGAGGAGGAGCTGGGGTCAGACAAAATTGGTCTCTCCCTCAGGGTTCAGGGTGGGGGAGGGGCAGCGACTCCCCCTCCCCCACCCCTAGTCCATGACAGATGCTCCTGTCTTCCCCATTTCACAGATGAAGCCCGATCCCCAGACAGCACACCATGCTTGCTCCCAGTGACAGGCAGCAGCTGCAAACCCAGCTCCAGCACACAGCCTCAGGTGCTGCCCACCAGCTCATGCTGCCCTGGGCGGGTGGGCAGAGAAAGGCCAAAAGCCAAGCTCAGGATGGAGGTGACAGGCAGTGAAACAAAGCACAGCTGACCCTTGAACGTGGGTTTGAACTGCACGGGACCACTTCTGTTGACCTGTGCAGCTCATGGGTCCACTCTACCATTGGGAATATGAGCACGCGTAGGGCCAACTGCAGTGACATGGGCATTTCGGCCACATGGCCTGATGGTGCCCTGGGCCGACTGTAGTTAAAGATGCAGGTTTAACACTGACTCTGCCCTCAGTGGTGAGCTACATCTCCTCTGTGCCTCAGTAGAGCTGCCTTTAAAATGGTGGCTGAAGCTGATCTGGGGTTCCGGGGAGCTCAGTGGGTTACCTGCATCAAGAAGGACAGCAGCTGGTACGAGACAAGGACACAGGAAGTGTGGCTCTGAGGGCTGCTGGGAACGTGGAACCTAGAACTCAGGGGGATTGTCCCACTGAGGGGAGAGAGCCCTGCATTGACTGGGGTCTGGGCTTCCCGGGTGACCACCCACCACATGAACTTGGGTCCCCATGAGGTGAGTGCACGACATGAGGGGTCAGGGTCACCGAGCGGGTCCAGGCTGACCTGGCTGCACCATGTGGCTCCCGTGCCGCTGACATAGTGGGGTTCTGCTTTCATGCCCAGATCAAGCCCCGAGTGACTCATCACCAAATGGCCCACAAAAAGGGGACCAGAGGAAAGTGTCCTGCCTCCTCGTGGTGCCAGAGACCCCTGAGGCTGGAGCTCCTCCTGCCGAGTGCAGGCAGGTCAGGGAAGGAGGACAAAGCCCAGGAGGCGACCCAGACGCAGCAAACCTCCACGGCCTCCTGTGATCTTAAACGTGTCTCAGAAAGGCTGCCCTGTGGCCACGGTGGGCAGAATGGGGCCCCTCAGAGGGGGCGGAACGGTCTGAATGGAAAGCGGTCACTGCTCTGGTCCCTGCCAGGATCTGAACCAGTGGGCCCACCGGCCGCACCCCACCCCTGCACCAAATCACAGCCTGCCTTGTCAACATGACCGTTTACAAAAATAAATAGGAAAAGCAGCAACTCTTTAGTGATCGTGGAATTAATCTGACAGTCATTAAGTGTGTTTAAGCATCTGGCATATCTCCTAAATTGCACCAAAGAATTTGGAAGCACTTGATTTGGTCTCGGAGGGAAAATGGACTGAGGGGAAGGGCCAGCTCTCCCAGGGTCCGGCGGGCGCTGCAGGCCAGCCGCCGCCTCACATTTCTGAGTCTGCGTACATTCCGTTGATTAAATAGTCCACCTGCGTGTAGTCCTTCTTCTTGTAGCTCTCGTAGGCTTGCAGGGCAAACAGAACCAAGACTGTGAAGAAAAGAGTCACCCCGAGCAAGAGCACGGCCAGGAGTGCACTTCTGTTCACTGAGGACAGGGGGAGGGGCTTGGTGGTGACCACCAGGTACTGGCCTTGAGTGCTGAGCTGGTACGCATCTGTGGTTGGCATCTTAGGGTCCCCCGAGCTCCCGGTTGTTGGCCTGGTGGGAGCAGTACTACCCGTGGTCTCAGGCTGCACCTGCTCCGGTGTGAGGGGTATGCCAGGCCCCGTGGTCCCCACGGGAGATGGAACAGGGCTTGGTGGTGTCGTGGGGGATGTGGCCTCCATCCTAGGGGTGGGGTTGGCATGAGGCACAGGAGCTGGCACTGTGCTGGCAACCGGCCCCTCGGCTTGTGCCTGGGTGGCTGTCACTGCTGCAGTGGACACAGGAGCCACAGAGGAGGGGGTGGGCTCTGAGGCTGTGTTCACGAGGGGCTGGGTGGGCCCACTTGTTGTGTCTGCCACAGGCGGGACAGTCAATGCCTGGACAGCTGGGCCTTGTGTGAGCGTGGTAAGTGCTCGGGGACTCGCGGCTGGTGTGGGGTTGGCTGTGGAGTGGCCGGGGGTGTGCGTGGCAGGGCTCTGCACGCCCATGGGGGTGCTTGCACTGGCCCTGGTGGCAGCAGCCATCTGAGTGCTGGTGGCCAGTGTCGTCAGAGGTGCTGCTCTTGGCAACACGCTGTTGCTGGGCGCCTGGACGGGGGGTGTGCTGGAGAGTGGCGTTGGCCTCGCGGACATCGGGGAGGGTGGCGCTGTCCAGGTGGATGTCGGCGCTGTCCACGTGGAAGTTGGGGAGGGTGGTGTGGGCGCCCCGGAGGCCGCGCGGTCAGGGGGACCTGCTGCAGGTGCTGAAACGCCCACGTCTGTCCTGTGTGTTCTCCCTGCTGTGACTACAGGAGAGCTATGGTTGGCTTTCACCGTCCCTTCAGCCAAGGTGACAGGAGAGGATGTCGTCATTCTTTCAAGCGTTTTATTCAAGATGCTATTAGCTTCCCCGGATGTACTTTTTGTGACTAAACTATCCGTCGTGTTGAAGACTAAGGACCCTTAAAGTCAGAAAAAGAGAGAAAAAGATACAATCATGGGGCTGGTTCCTGGCTTCACAGTGCCCGTCCCCTCGACCCAGGGAGAGGGAGGGCGCGGACGTGTGCCCGGCTTCCCCTTATCTGCTCACTGCCCACAGCAAGCCTGCAGCCCTCCGCAGTGGCACCGCCACCTGGATTTTAAAACTGCTTTGCCCTCTCCGAACCCCGAGCCCCTGCAAGGCTTAAGAGCTTCACTCTTTGATCCACTTCCCAAAACACCAGACAGAGGGAAATCTCCCATTACAGATGTGATTCGCCATTAAACCCCTCGAACACACCCAGGTTTACAAAGCCAATAAACTGCGGCCCAGCTATTGCACCATAGAATTCTTGGCTTAATAAAGGCTTTGCAGCAGGAATTCCTGGAGCCGAGCGGTGCCTGTCAGAGTGGGAGTGTGACTATGTATCTGGGGTCCCAGTGGATGAGCTCCCCAACGAAGACCAGACCTCTCGGAGGAAGCAGACTTGGGAGGGCCGAGCAGGCGAGCCTCTCCGAGCTCAGAGCCCCAGTCCCCCGGGACTCCCTCCCCACCAGGCGCTGGAGAAACTCAGTCCCCCGGCCCTTCCGCTCCCCAGCCTGGGTGTGCAAACAGCCCTTGGGCCGAGGGTGCTCTGTGGCCACCGCAGGCCAGTCCAGCAGTCACCCCATGGCTTCCTCACCTGGACCCTGGGGTGGCCCTCGGCTTGCAGACAAGGACAAGGAGGAAATGCAAGCGAACACAAGGGCCGTCCACATCTTGCAGCTGAGCTGGAGGCGAGGCTGGGCGGTCCCCGAGGTTCCCAGCCGGCCGCTCTCAGGCTGCTAACAATGCCCGGCCGCTCGGCCGGCCGGGGATCTGCGGTCAAGAGAGAAGCGACTGGTCAGTACTGCACAGCCTGGCCTGGCGCACGGGGGCAGCACTGCGCCTGTGCAGGGCTCCGGCGGGGTCCGGCATGCCAACCAGGCCTGGCGCCCAGGAAGAGTGACGTGTCGCAGCCACGGTGGCCTGGTGATCTGATGAGTGTCAGCATGTGATGGTTTAAAGCAGTGGTCCCCAACCCCCGGGCCGGTACCGGTCTGTGGGCCATTTGGTACCAGTCCGCAGAGAAAGAATAAATAACTTACATTATTTCCGTTTTATTTATATTTAAGTCTGAATGATGTTTTATTTTTTTTTATTTTTATTTTTTTTGTATTTTTCTGAAGCTGGAAACGGGGACGCAGTCGGACAGACTCCCGCATGCGCCCGACCGGGATCCACCCGGCACGCCCACCAGGGGGCGATGCTCTGCCCATCCGGGGCGTCGTTCTATCGCGACCAGAGCCACTCTAGCACCTGGGGCAGAGGCCAAGGAGCCATCCCCAGCGCCTGGGCCATCTTTTGCTCCAATGGAGCCTCGGCTGTGGGAGGGGAAGAGAGAGACAGAGAGGAAGGAGAGGGGGAGGGGTGGAGAAGCAGATGGGTGCCTCTCCTGTGCCGATGCTCTACCACTGAGCCAACCGGCCAGGGCCTGAACGATGTTTTATTTTTTAAAAAATGACCAGATTCCCTCTGTTATATCTGTCTAAGACTCACTCTATTTTTTTTTAATGGTATCATAGTCCAAAGACCTTTTCTTTTTTTTTTTTTTTATTTATTCATTTTTAGAGAGAGAGAAAGAGACAGGAAGAAAGCAAAAGAAGGGGGGAGAGCTGGGAGCATCAACTCCCATATGTGTCCCGACCAGGCAAACCCAGGGTTTTGAACCAGTGACCTCAGCAAGCGAGGTCGAGGCTTTTATCCACTGCGCCACCACAGGCCAGACTAAGACTCACTCTTGACGCTTGTCTCAGTCACGTGATACATTTATCCGTCCCACTCTAAAGGCCGGTCCGTGAAAATATTTTCTGACATTAAACTGGTCCATGGCCCAAAAAAGGTTGGGGCCCCCTGGTGTAAAGCACTCCCTGGCCCAGGCTCACGATGAGTCGCAACCCCAGCAGGTGCCCACCACTCCACCCTGAAGATCCGGGAGAGAGGGGGGGAGAGAGGGCCCAGACGAGGTCATATTTGCAGGCCAAGATACTCCGATCACCAGCATCGGCCACTTCCTCCTCCTCAGTTTTCCCCGGCGCCTGCAGGACTCAAATTCGGCCCACGGCACCTCTGTGTACCCTGTGACAGATGACCACACGCTTCGCGTGGGAGGTGCCACCGAGTCTGGCAGCCACTCAGCCAGGCCTCAGCCCTCTGTCGCCCACCAACCCATCGTCCCACATCCCAAGCGCCTGTTCAGGTGAGGCACACCTAGGACAGAAAGGTAAAAGCCACGTGAGTGCCCCCTCCAGGGAGCCTTCCCCCCAGTGGGAGACACAGAAAAGAGGTCACTGCGGGCTGGCACAGGCTCAGAGTGGACTGTGTCCTGGCGCTGAAGCCCGGAGGAGATGGCACCTGGCAGGTCTGGAAGGGTAAGTGGAGGTTGGCCCTCTGGGTGGCTGGCCGGGGGCAGGGAGCACAGGGTGCTGCAGGGGCCCAGAGAAGGCCCTTAACTCAGGTGGACGGGTGGGTGGGGGTGGCTGGGGTACCGGGAAGGGTTCCCCGGGCCGTGTTCTAAAAGATGGACGGATGCACCTGCCGGGCGGCAAGCGGGAGAAAGCTGCCGATGACAACAGCAGGGCCAGGGGCCAAAACAGTGTGGCAGGGACTGGGCCACCAGGTGAGCGGAGCCTAGGACAGGGCAGCAGGGACAGATGCAGGCGGAAGGGGACAGGCCCCAGGAGGGCCACCATGAGAGAGGGCAGGCCAAGGGCAAGTGATGAGAAGGGGACTCCTAGGCGTCCCTCCAAAATGAATCCTGCCTGAAGACGCCCTAGGCCTTCGGTCTTCCCACTGGGCCATCAGCATGAAGGGCCCAAGTGTCACAGAATGTCATGGAAGACAGCCCCGAGGGCACTGGAAGAAAGTGTCCTGAGTAGCTCCTTGCCCTGTCCGGACCCCACCATCGCTCTCCGTGGCCCTGCAGCCGGGCTGGCTCCCGGTGATAAGAACAGGCTCTCTGTCCCCCCACCAGCCCGAAAGGCCACTGGGAATCCCCTCCCAGCATCCCCATCCTGGCCCGACCCACCTGCCCCCACCTCCATCCCACACTGCCCCAGAGATCCTGCCACCGACCCCTTCCCAAGCGTCACTAATTTTATCTAGCTTCATCCGCACTTCCTTCCAACCCGTCCGGAGGGCTCCAGGGCTCCCAGGTTTAGAAAGTTAGCCCAGAGGACCACAGATTTGCATCAGCCTTCTAGAGAGCCGAGGGATTCTTTGTTTTGACAGAAACAAGTCGGGGTGGGGTGGGGAGAGAAGAAACAGACAGGATGGTGCGAAGGGAGAACTGAAACCAGAAGGTCCTGGGCACAGAGAACTTGCGCTCCCCATCGGCCGAGGCTGTGCAGCTGGGCTCATGGTCAACGACGCTATCTAAGTGGCTCTCTCTGTAGAGTCATGTCAGCTGAATGCACGGCCCTGTGCTCGAGCCGGGGGGCAGGTCCCCTGGGGAGGGTGATGGGTCCCGAGCTTCCTGAACGAACCCTAGGCTTCAGGCCCTCTGACGTCTGCTCACAATAAGTCTTTAGAGCAGAGTTGATTTGCACAAACTGTAAAGAGCTGAATAGCAAATACATTAGACTTTGGGGCCACGCAGCCAGGGAGGATGTGTACACGACGGGTGTGGCTGTGTCCCAATGAAACTTTGTTCACAACAGGTGGCGGGCAGCACCTGGCCCATGGGCTGTGTTTGACCATCCCGCCCTAGCAGGCAACGTGCGTTTGGATGCAGGGAAAGAATGATCTGGTGTGCTGAGTGGATTTCCTCCTGCCCTCCTCACGCCGGACCAGACGCGGGCCATTTCCTCCCCGGTTCTTGGGGCAGCCTTTAGTCGGTCCCCTCCCAGGGCCCCTTCTGCGGCAAGGCACCTCCATCGCCTGGCATCAGTGAGGTGCTGTGCGTAAGAGGGGGGCCCCACGAGCACCACGGTATTGCGACACAGGCCGAGGATCTTTTGTGGTGACTGGCATTGGTGCCACAGAAACAGATGAGGGCCAGAGACGACCACACAGTCCCCACCTGTCCCCATCTATGGATTGTCCTCCCAGAGGACCTCACCAGGCAGAACCTCTGAGGAGAAGAGCCAGCCACAGACTGGGCCCCTCCTCATGACTAGAAGGCTCGGCCCTCTAGGCTTTGCTGTCTTTCCTTCACCCTCGGGGCCTCTCTGAGCTCAGTGTCCCGGCCCCAAGCAGGTGGGCCCAGCCCTCAGGGCCTCGGACACTCACCAGAGGCAGGTGCTCAGGGCGTGGTCTCAGGCTGGGCCATCTTCCTCCCCGGAGAGCCGCAGGGGCGGCACTGTGAGCCGGCCAGGCAAGGTCTGGCTCTGCAGGAGGCGAGGACAGCTGCGAGGACACTCCCAAGCCACCGCATGCTTTGTGGCACATGGGGGACACAGGCAGATGCTCCGCTCTGGTAAGTCGCATCTAGGGTTTGAAAAGATTAAGCACTTTTTAGGAAAAGCACCTGGGAATGCCCAGTACAGCACCATACTGAGAGAAGGATGCTGTGTACCAAAGCTTCTCAACGTCCCCTCTGATGTAGCACTTTCTGCTGCTGGAATTTCTTCTAGCTCCCGAAGCAACTGGACACATGTCCAAAGATGTTCATCACAGCGTTATTCACAAGAGTAAAAAACTGGGAGTGATTATGTAAAATATGGTGCCATCCATATATAAAGTACCACGGCAGGGGGTGCGGGGAGGTGGAGGAGGTAGAGAAGGGATAAATGGTGATGGTGCCAACTTGACGTGAGGTGGTAAACCCACGATACAGTGTGCAGATGATGTGTTCTAGAATTGGGCGCCTGAAACCTGTAAAATTTGTTAACCAGTGTTAAACCAATATAGTCAATAAAAAATAAAAAGAAATGCTATGGCAACTATTTAAAAAAATACACAAATATCTATTTATTGACACGTGAAGATGTCCAGTATGTAACATGAAGTGGAGAAAAGCAGGTCACACACAGTGCACACACCATGATCCTGTTTTTGTTTAAACAGGCATATGCCAGGGGTCTGGGAAGATCTATACCAGAATGTTAATTATGGTTATTCCTGGGGAATAGGTCTATCGGTGGTTTTCATTCTCTACTTTATATATACATATACATAAACAAGCATGTATTTCTTTTGGAAAGCACTTCTGAAAGACTCCATTGAAAGAAAACAATGTCTGATTTTCCGCAACTACTTTGAGGGACCGGGCAGAGCAGGCCCAACTGATACAGTTTCACCGCAGATTTTGATAATTTATTAAAACTTCATGACTTCCCTGATAGAAGATGCATTTTTCTAGGAGCCAACCAAGACTTTAGGGAAATCCAGGAGCACAGCAGAAATGCAAAGCTATTCACCGGCACGAATGACTCTCCCAGTGCCGAAAAGTTCGTGTGAGCCCCGGACAGGGAGGAAACCCATCACCTCCCGCAGCAGCGGATGTTAGGTAGGTGGTGATGCCTGAGGACCGCCAGGGGCCCACTCCCTAACACAAATGCCCACACGTGCACACACATGTGAGCATGCAGTCACACTCCGGGGTGCACACACATTCATGCACACACAGCTACACATGCATGCACACTGCCATGTGTGTACATAGGCAGTCATACCCATGCTGCTGTGCAAACGATCACACACACAGTTACACACACAAGGCTAGGGCACTCACAGAGCATCTCTATAAGGCTGTGTCAGGAAACTCCACAAGTTTCTCAGTTAACTTCTGGCTGGTTCCATCAATGCTTATGCACTCCCAGCGGGGGACAGGGGGTGGTCACTCCCACGGAGCCGGGAATTGGCCACCGGTAGCGTCAAGAACAGGCACTCACTGTGCCATGACTTCATCTCTCTGGTATGGTCCTGCCTCCACTTTCCAACAGCATATTCTAAATGTCAAGATTCACTTCTGTGGACCTGCACTAATCTTGTAAGGCAACTCACAATACATAAACCATTCACAAAATTTAAAATAATAGCTTCCCCTGTAAAGGCTCCAGTGAACCTTAAAAGGGTCTGACCAGTTATTCTCATTATTATGGAGGCAAGACAGATCAAGGTCTCAGACTACAGTAGATGGAAATTAGAGAGATGCCTGGGGCAGGAGGGGATGAGCAAGATTAAGCAGGAGACCAGGGCAGATGGAAAGACAGAAGGTTAGGCTACTGCTGGGAGTTCCTACAAGTTCCGCAGAGAAGAGGCAGCACGCCCGTGAGCCCTGCAGCAGCCCATCGATAGGGCAGCCCCAGACTGTGGCCCACAGCATCAGCTTCCTCGTCCTGGCCTGGCCCTTTGACCTTGTCATGTCTCTCCACACCTCCTGTCTCAACTTCTTGTGTTCCCAACCTTGGCTTGACTTTAAACACTTTTATGAATCTACTCGTTATACGCAGGGTACTGCATGCGAGTGACATAAACTCAGAGCACAAACCGCTTGGTTCCTTCCTCTGGCTTAGACAGGTTCCTGAGGTCCAACACAAGTAATCCTCAGGCTCGGCAAGGGACTGGACGGCACGTCCACCCCATTCCATCACTTCGGCAATACGTATGTATCAGCAGTGATGTGAACTCAGTCCCTGTCCAATCTAGAGAAATCATACATACTCAGTAGGGACTGGAAGCAAAGACGGGCACACCACAGGCACCTATCCTGACACGTCACCTGGCTGAACTTTGGTTGCAAAACCCCAGGGACACAGGAACACAGGCCTGTGGCTTTGTGAATATAGACATTGTCCTGTGGTCTAAAGCAGTGGTCCCCAACCTTTTTTGGGCCATGGACCGGTTTAATGTCAGAAAATATTTTCACGGCCTGACCAGGCGGTGGCACAGTGGATAGAGCGTTAGACTGGGATGCCGAGGACCCAGGTTCGAGGCCTGAGGTCGCCAGCTTGAACGCAGGCTCATCTGGCTTAAGCAAAAAGCTCACCAGCTTGGACCCAACGTTGCTGGCTCGAGCAAGAGGTTACTTGGTCTGCTGAAGGTCCGTGGTCAAGACACATATGAGAAAGCAATCAATGAACAACTAAGGTGTCACAAAGAAAAACTGATGATTGATGCTTCTCATCTCTATCCGTTCCTGTCTGTCTGTCCCTATCTACCCCTCTCTCTGACTCTCTCTGTGTCCCTGTAAAAACAAAACAAAACAAAACAAAACAAACAAAAAAAGAAAATATTTTCACGGACCGGTCTTTAGGGTGGGATGGATAAATGTATCACGTGACCGAGACAAGCGTCAAGAGTGAGTCTTAGACAGATGTACCAGAGGGAATCTGGTTATTTTTTAAAAATAAAACATCGTTCAGACTTAAATATAAATAAAACTGAAATAATGTAAGTCATTTATTCTTTCTCTGCGGATCGGTACCAAATGGCCCACAGACCGGTACCGGTCCGCGGCCCAGGGGTTGGGGACCTAAAGGATGTGTCTTTGTGGTGGATGGAATCCTGGAGCAGTGGATGTGATCTTAATTTCACTGCTTGCTTCTGGGTTTCTGGGAGTTGTGATATCACAGTTATGTGCTGACCAGGGGACTAGTTTTTGTTGGCAACGTGGATAAATTCGATATTACTCTGCCTGTTAGGCAAGCCTTGCGCATAAGTGGAAAAATCTGTACCTTAAATACTTTCCTCAGTCACTTTATTGAAATTCTAGAGATGCTTCCTTTGGGAAGAAAACAGAACATCACAGGCAGGATTTTCAGTAGCTTATTTCTGTCTTAGGGCCAACTCTGTGGATGTTGACTCCTCATATTTAGCCTAAGAGTTAAATGCACACAACGAAGCAGCCATTCAGACTCCCATGGGGTAGGGAGGCAAGTAGGTAGAAAAATACCAACCTCTGCTGGGTAGAAAGGGCCTGAAGGAGGTCTGGGTCACCCAAAGAGCCAACTCTCGGTGACAGTAACACTTCCTGTGGCGCTGACTTGCCCTGGAGGACCGTTTAGTTCTCCAACCACACTGCAGCGTCTTAACTTTCTCATCCTCTGCTCTCAAACTGGGACAACCTGGCCCTCTTCTTCTCTGGTTTGGGATCCTCTTGCCTCTCGCCACTCAGCCCCCAAGTGACTCCTGTTTCTTCCTCTTCTATTCTTGCCAGTGCAGCCAAAAAAAGGACTACATACTAAACCTGCCAAGTTCAGGGGAGGCTTGCATGGCGCTCTTACAAATTCGGAGACCAAAAGTAACCACGTGGGATGTTCTAAACATAAAAATTCCTAGCTAAAAGCCGGACATAGCGGTAAGCCATGTCCTAGGCCCGTGGTTTCCTTGACAAACTACCTTAAATAAGCCTGTCTCTTGTCTTTTTACATCTAAGATAAAGTACCTTCAGAATGTCAGAGTAATTTCCTTTTCCAGACCCCTCTGGGCACACCCACCCCACCAGAACAGCAGAACCCCCTCATTGTTACCCAAATACCATTTCTATGTGCTGTGAATGTTAATTAGTCATCTTGTACCCGCCAAGGTAAAAGAGGTCCCTATCGGTCCGTTTTACTTTTTACTCAGTCTCAGAGACTTCCCCTGCCCCCTAATCCATCACCCACAGATTTCACACTCGCCTCCTTAAGTTTCCTCCTTTAAGCCGCAAAACTGCCCTTTCTCCCCAGAGCATTTTCTCAATTCATTTGTTAGGAAGCTTTTGCTTCCTAACAATTGCCACCAGTTTGGCTCAAACCAACTCATAAAAACTCTTGACAGGTCTGGATGTTTCTGGGCGGACGCCCCTGATCCTCTCGGCATCTTGCGCTCTGCACCCCCATTCACGTTCTCCCCTCGCCCCCCGCCTCTGCCTCTCGCTCCCATTCATCCTCCTGCCCCCCTGCCTCCCTCTCTCAGCCCCGAGCCCTTCCAGGCAGCCGTGACAGCAGCATCCCGCATGGCAGCGCCGCCTCCTTACCCGGGCGCCGCAGGCCCGCAGCGCCGGGCGGCCCTCGGACGGCGTTAGGCGCCCGCGGCCCGGCGTGGGGACGTGGCGGGCAGAAGAGCAAAATACTCCGGAGCCAGAGTGCTCAGGGCAGCCGCCCGGGCTCGGCCCCGCCCAGGCTGCCCGGAAGTGACGTTGCCGGGAGGCGTGCCCAGGGCGTGGCGTAGCAGCCCCCGCAGGCACAGGGAACCGTGAGGCGGTGCCTGGCGCTGCCGGATAAGAGCCGGACGTGAGGGGCGTGGCTTCCGCAGGCCCCGCCCACAGCGAGGGCGGTTTAGCTACGTCTCCCACGCGGCCGGAAGTGGCTATTTCGGATAGCTCTTTGGCGGAAGTGGTTGTTATCCGGTGTCCGGTGCCTGACTGTGGGTACCTCCCTGCAGTGACCGGACCCAGCCTGGGTAGGGTCAGCTCACATGTACCCTAAGGGTTCACAGAGGGCCGAGCACAAGGGTGTGGCCGTGCCACATTCCTGCCCTCCTCCCGCAGGCCTGGTCTAGTTGGGGGGGGGGGGCCGCGTTGGGGAAAAGGCATCCTAGTAGGAATAGTAGGGATGGCAGCTTGCCACTTGCCAAGTCTTGTGTTAGATTCAGTGAGTTAATTGCCACAAGAGCACTGTGAGCTTTTTCACCTTCCATTTTACCGACACAGAAACTGAGACTCATAAGGCTTGGAATAACAATAAGGAGTGTAGGGTTATGCTTATTTCAAATTTAAGTTAATCTAAATTCACAAGAATAATGGACAGGGCCTGCTTAAGCCAAAGAAAACCTTCTACTAAAGAAGTTATAGTCACAGGGCGTGACTATGGACTATGACCTGCCCAGTTAGAAATTTATAATCAGATCACCCTGTGAAATTACTTTACGTAGAACCTCTTTTTAATCCACACATGGGAGTACACCAAAGGCTTTATTTTCAGAGTTTTATAACCTGTCTTGGGGTCCTGGGCTAGAAAACTAAACGAGACATAGGAAACTCAGAGTGTACGAATACAGGATGAACTCACCTGCTCTGAGCTCTGGGGGCACCTGAAAAGCAGTTCAGAGCTATCAACACCCAATTCAACCTCATAGTTTTAAATTGTGTAGAGACCTTACACCACATAGACGAGTTTGCTAAGACCGAAGCCAGTTGGTAGGGTTTGTGAAGGAAAGATTCTTTTGCTTTGTGTTGGCTTTAATTTTCCCAACTAGCTTAGATCTAACAGGAGATGTGTTCACTTGTGGTGTCTATGCTGTGGTGTCTATGCTGTAGGTCTATGCTTGCCTTCTTTAAAAAGCAGTATCTCTGTGACTGTGTTTTCATTTCCTTCTTGGCAAAATTGAGACCATTTTTCCTCTTAGGGCTGAGATTACAAAGATATGGCACAGCTTTCCTTTTTCAAGCTGCTCATAGTCTAGAGGAGGGATCTGCTGGCCCTTTGTCTGCTTTTGTAAATAAAGTTTTATTGGAATACAGTTGTGTCTCATTGTGTATTGTCTGGCTGCTTTTGCATTACAAGGGCAGAGTTGAGTAGTTGCAGCACAGGCTGTGTGGCTCACAAAGCCTAAAATATTTACTACCTGGTCCTTTATAGAAAATGTTTGCCAACTCCCAGTGTAAGGTATTTTTTCCCCCGCCGAGGAAGAAGGAAGGGGCCGGAGCCACAAAGTGTGGAATAATAAAAGCTTTATTGAGTACAGAATGCATCCTGTCTGATGAGGTTCCCTAGCCCCAGGGACAGAGGTTAGGGAAGTCGCATGGGGTGACCCGTGTGGGAGATATTTAAAGGGTCTCTAGGGTGGTTGAGCTAATATGATGTGGTGAAATCTCACTGGTTGACGAACAGTTGCTTTTTTCCGAAGGGCTCCTGGGAAGTTTCCTTTGGTGCGCGGGAATGTGGGCGGTTTCAGCCAAATTCCCAGGTCTGGTGTCTCACATGACCTTTCCCTTTGCCCACCACCCTACACCCAGTCTTGGATGTTACTAGAATGGGTGTTAGACAACAATGTAGTTATCTTGCCTAGATGGTCCAGAATACAGGGCAAAACATTATTTCATAAGGAACTCTAGTACCTTCTGGTGGATTGGGGTCACCTGGCCCCTAGGTCTGTTGAGCACAACTCTGGAAACTGCATAGCTGCCTCAGTAGAGTGTTATGAAGAGTAAAGCAGGGTGGGCCAGCTTCTTCTGATGGCAGTGGATGAATTAAAAGGAGAAGGATAACCCTGGCCAGTGAGCTTGGTTGGTTAGAGCACCGTCCCGAAGTGCAGAGGTTGCCAGTTCAATCCCCGATCAGGGTACATACAGGAATGGATTGATGTTTCTGTTGCTTTCTTTCTCTCGCTCTCTCAAATCAATAAAATAAACATGAAAAAAGTTAATAAAAATAGAAAGATAAAATAAAAATACACTTTAATCCTTAGGTACAGACCATCTCAGATGCTTCTTATGCAGAAATAGCTAAGAACAAACTCAAAGCTTTGTTTTCTTTGTTGTTGACTAACAATGTTATTTGAATTTATATTTGAGAAACAACATATAAAAGTTAGGCCTTTCTGTCCTGGCCAGATAGCTTGGTTGGTTATAGCATCAATCCAAAGTGCAGAGGTTGCCGGTTTGATCCCTGGTCAAGGAACATACAGGAAAAAATTGATATTGCTGTTTCTGTCTGTCTCTGTCTCTCCCTCTTCCTCTTTTGCTAAAATCAATAAAAAAGTGTGTGTTTTTTTTTAATAAATGTGCTATTTAAAAAAAAAAGTCAGGGTTCTGGAGTAACATTGTCTGGCTTCAAATCCTGGCTCCTTTTTAGCTGTGTGCCAGCTGGCAAGAGGCTTAGACTAGACACTCTGTGCCTGAGTTGCATCATAGAGTCGAATCTCATTGCTCACAGTAGTTTTGTTTAATAAAATCTCTGTGGGGGAAAAAAAATCTCTGACTTTATAAATACTGAGCCATTACTCCTAGAGGAAACAAAGCCAACACTCCCCTTCATGCTCTATTGTCATTACTAACTGAGGGTTCATTTTATGCTCTGAACATAAAACTAAGGGCATTAAAATTATAAGAATTTTTTTTAAGGTTAGAGGAGGGGACATAGTGAGGCAGACTCCTGCATGCACCCTAACCAGAATCCACCTGGCCACTGCCATCATGGGCCGATGCTAGAGTACCAAGCTATTTTTAGTGCCTGAGGCTGATGCATTCCAATGGAGCTATCCTCAGCGCCCATGCTCTAACCAATTGAGCCCCTGGCTGTGGGCGAGGAAGAGGGAGAGAAGGGGAAAAAGAGAGGGGAGAGAAGCAAGGTGGTTGCTTCTCATGTGTGCCCTGACTGGGGATCGGACCTGGGACGTCTGCACACTGGGCCAACGCTCTAGCCACTTGGCAAACTGGCCAGGGCCCAACCTTGATTTTATTTCTTTGCCTCCTTGGAGCCCTCTCTTTCCCGTGGGGTCTACTCTCTTACAAAACTGAGTGTTAATGGGTCTTTGCCACTCCCAACCTTTTGCAATCCTGTGTCTCAAAGCAAATCCACGAGGCCCCACATTTCTGGATTCTTATGGGTCCCTTTCGCTTTTGCTTGGAAATGGGCCCATTGTGCCAGAACATATGTCTCCTTCTTCTAATGCTTGGCTGTGTCTAAGGATAACCAAAGGGCACTGCAAGCATTCTGTTTTCCATCTTCCCCAGGTCTGCAGGCTCAGGCAGCATATGGTTGACCTTCCAAGTCATCACAGATGGCAGCTGAACCTGACACTCTGCTACTGGATTACATGTGTCTGTCTGACGCCGTTTTCCACGCTGCCTCCTGCCTATGGAGCCCATGCCATATGCTCTTGGGTTTTGTCTTCCTTTTTATTTGTTTTAACAGTAGCACCCCCACTTCTAATATCAGTTTTGGTATGAGCACAATATTACTGTACTTGCTATGCAATTGGATTTCTAAGTTCCGAAAGTTTAGTCGATGCTTTTAGATTGCCGCACTGTAGCTTACCTTTAGGGAACCACCCGTTGTTGAGTTCTGGGCCGGTAACAAAGACTATTCACAATTATTTGAAGAGCAGCGAAACAGTCTTCCCAGCTCCTCAGGTGTGTGAGGCTACGTTTCCTTGGTGGACTTCAATCAAACAACATGTTGCGATAAATTGAATGCAGAAACAGATACGACAAGACAGGCATTAAAGAGGTTTGTAAAAATTTAAAACGATGCCACTCTTCTCATTAATTTTTGTTTTGGTAAATAAATAAAGCGATTTTTTCATAGCAAGTTATTTCCATTAGCATGCAATGGGTTTCTCATTGTTATTTTAAAATGAAGAAGTAATTTAAAGATTTCTCGGTTTTAATTTCTAAAATGGTACCTCTCACCAGATCAAACACTTATAGAGTTCTTTGGGACTCTCACAACAATTTTTTAAAAATAAAGTACTTTATTCAATTTTTTCTAAGGAGGGAGAGAGAGAGAGAGGAAAGAAGGGAGAGAAAGAGAGAGAGAGAAGGAGGAGGAGCTGGAAGCATCAACTCCCATAGGTGCCTTGACCAGGCAAGCCCAGGGTTTCAAACCGGCGACCTCAGTGTTCCTGGTTGAAGCTTTATCCCACTGCGCCACTACAGGTCAGGCAACAATTTTTTAAGACTGTCAAGTATCCCGAGACCATAGGTTTGGGACGCCCGCCTCCAGCGGCTGTGCTTCTCTGGGTCTCAGCCTCCCTTGGTCAGGTTCACCCTCTCCCCTGACTTCCCTGCACCTGTGGCCTCTTCTCTGAGTTCCAAGGGTCTGTTTTGAAATGCAAAAGCCAAGAATTAACTCTCTTTTTGTGTTTTGAATCTGGCCACCTGGGCTGGGACTGGCTGGGACACTTCCTTCATTGCCGCCATCCGTCTAGTGACCTCGGCCAGCACCCGCCATGCAGCCCAGGGCACAGAGCACACCAAGTGGGGAGGGGGGTTATTCCTGCATTTCAGGGGAGGAGGAGATGCAGACAGGAGGAAGACCATCGGGCTTACCTGCTCTTCATCGAGTTCAGAAAAGTTTTGTAACATTTAATGAGATGGAAAAATGCTCTTGCAATGAGAAGAAAAAAGAAAAAGAAAACAGGTACAGGCACATTCTCAGACCACACACTTGGCGTTGGCTGTTCTGTCTGGAAGGTTCTCCCTCCCAGTGTCCTCTTGGCCGCACCTCCCTTCCTGTTCCTCTTTCTTTTTTTCCTTTCTTTTTTTTGTCTTTTGTCTTTGTATGTGTGTGTGTGAGAGAGAGAAATAGACAGAAAGAGAGACGAGAAGCATCAATTCTTTGTTGAGGCTCCTTAGTTGTTCATTGATTACTTTCTCATATGTGCCTTGATCGGCGGGCTACAGCAGAGCGAGTGACACCTTGCTCAATCCAGAGACTATGGGGTCATTTCTATGATCCCACACTCAATCCAGTGACCCCGTGCTCATGCTGGTGACCCCACCCTCAGGTCAGGGGTCTTGGGGTTTTGAACCTGGGTCCTCAGCATCCCAGGCCGATGCTCTAACCATTGTGCCACTCCCTGGTCAGGTCCTCTTTGCTTCTTAGGCAGCCTTCTAACTGAGATCGCTCCTGACCGCCCTGTCTTCTCCCGACCCCCAACCCTGCGCTACATTTTCTTTTTTCTATAGTTCTTCTAACACATTGTACAACTTATTTAGTTATTACATTTATGACTTAATATTTGTCTCCCCTTCTTTCCCAAAAGTATAAGCTCCAAGTCGACAGGGGTCTTTGGTATTCAAAGCTTCTAGAACAGTGCCTGGCACATAGCAGGTGCTCAATAACTATTTGTGAGATAAATAAGTGAGCGATTAATAAATGTCAGGCTGATACCAAGGAATCGTGCACCTGCCTTTGTCTGGCTCTGCTGTGAGCCCTGTCCTTTGGCCTCTCCCACCTTCCAGCCCCGTGCCCCGGCTACGTGATCTGGATGGAGTGTAAACGAATGCAGTCTGACCCAGGCGGATGCTCATTCATGCTACCTTACGAGGCTGTGCCAGCGAGACCTGCCCATATGTGCCGGGGAGTGAGTTGCATTGAAAACCTGGAAGATGGCTAAGTGTTATTTAGAATGGTGAAGTAAACTGTAGTGTATCCATAAGATAAATTATTAAACAGCTGCTAAAAATGATGCTTTTGAAGAACCACTAATAACATGGGAGAAATGGTCAGGACACAATGTTAGGTGAAAAATTACATATAAAATGCAATTATTCCAGCCCTGGCTGGTTGGCTTAATGGTAGAGCGTCGGCCCAGTGTGTGGAAGTCCCAGGTTCGATTCCCGGCCAGGGCAGACAGGAGAAGCTCCCATCTGCTTCTCCACCCTTCCCCCTCTCCTTCCTCTCTGTCTCTCTCTTCCCTTCCTGCAGCCAAGGGTCCATGGGAGCAAAGTTGGCCCAGGCGCTGAGGATGGCTCCATGGCCTTTCCTTCAGTCATTAAGAAGAACTTGGTTGCTGAGCAACAGAGCGATGCCCCAGATGGGCAGAGCATCGCCTCCTGATAGGCATGCTGGGTGGATCCCGGTCGGGCACATGCGGGAGTGTGTCTGACTGCTTCCCCATTTGTAACTTCGGAAAAATACTGGAAAGAAATGCAATTATTCCTTTGTAACATGAATTTTATGTGACTATATTGCCTGTTTAACTATATAAAAATCAAAATAAAAAATACAGTTAGAGAAAATGAAATAATATGTATGAACATTGGAAAGGAAATCATTCAAGCATCCTCTTTTCTTTTTTAAAAAATTCAGTGAGAGAAGGAGAGATAGAGAGGCAGACTCCTGCTTGTGCCCTGACCTGAATCCACCCAGAAAGCCCACCAGGGGATGATGCTCTGCCCATCTGGGGCATTGCTCCATTGCTCAGCAAACAAGCTCTTCTTAGTGCCTGAGGTGGAGGCCATTAAGCCATTCTCAGTGCCCAGGGCGAACTTGCTCCAATTAAGCTATAGCAGCAGGAGGGGGGGGGAGAGAAAGAGAGAGAGAGAGAGAGAGAAGCAAGGGGGTGGGAGTGGAGAAGCAGATGGTAGCTTCTCCTGTGTGCCCTGACTGGGAATCGAACCCACGACATCCACATGCTGGGCTGATGCTCTACCACTGAGCCAACTGGCCAGGGCCTCTGGCTGGTTTCAAGAGCTTTCTTTTCAGTGCTCTGCTGTTTTACTGTTGTGCTATTCCTTTACTCGACCATGGCTGGGGGTCCTGAACCACTGGAGAGTGGGTGGGACAGGCTGGCAATAGAAATCTGCCAAGAGCTTTTCTTCCCAGGTGATCCAGCAAACCTGGTGGGGCAGGGGGTAGGGAGGGACAACTGTCAAAGCACCCACCAACAGCCCCCTCCTCTGCTAAAGGGAGTTAACATCTTTGACCTTGACCAGGTGACTCCGGCAGTGGTTTGTGCAGGTTTCTGCAGGACGCACAGGGCAGAGCACCCAGCTCCCCAGTTCTGAGGCTGACCTAGGCTGTGGCCCATGGACCCAGGGCATGTGCTCAGCCTCTCTGGGCCTCGGTTTTCTCTTTACAAAATGGAGACGACAACAGTTCCCCTGCTGAGGCGATATGGCCGCTCAGTGACTGGAAGGGATCTGCAGATGCGCAGGCCCCACGTGCGAAAGTCAAGGGCAGACCTGGGAGACCTGGAGCAGACCTGCCCTGAGGAGTCCCTGTACCCCTCCTCCAGGCCCGTACCGGGGAGCCCCACCCTGGTCCCTGCGAATGACTCAGCCTGGGCCCTCTGCACCCTGGTAGTAATACTTCATGTATGTTTACTACCTGGTTATCTTCATTCCCAACACGGCCACGCCAGAGGAGTATTATCCCCGTTGGCACAGATTAGAAAACAGTTTCCTAGGGGTTCAACAGCTTGCCCAAGGTCATGCATTGGACATTTGAACCGTGTGCATTGACCCGGGAGCCCACATTCTTGCTTCTTGTCTCATCTTGAGAGCATCTGGTGTGTGCAGTCGCTTCCTCGGCGAGGTCCATCTTCCGAAACCCCTTCCGTATTTTGACAGCTGTTTCTTCGCTGATGCCAGAGCTCGGGGAAGAGCCTGGCAGAGCTGGATGCTGCTGCCCCCTCGTGGCCGCACGGCGCACGGCAGGCCTGAGCCGGGAGCGGCCGGCGCCGGGAGCGGGTGTGGTGGAGCCGCGCCGGCCCCGCCCCCCCGCCAGCCTCAGCCTCTCTCCCCCCTCCAAAAAAGACGCAGGGCTTTGCAGGGAGTAAAAATCAGCGGTCTGCAGCTCCACGCCTTGCTCGCTGAGGGACCTCAGTCAAGACATCCAACCTGCCCCGGGCCTCAGTTTCCCCCTCTGTAGAATGGGCGCCCGTGGAGGACTTGGGGGAGGACTTGGGGGAGGACTTGGGGGGGAACCCACCCGGGAGGGGAACCCTCCCTGCAGGCTCCGATTGCGCAGCGGGAATCCAGGGGCTCGCCCTTTGCTCGCCGGGAGAAAACACAGTCTGGGTACAAAGTCTGCAGTGGAGTTCGTTGGCTTGCGAGGCGGGGTCTGCCCGTCAAAGGCCCGGCGCGCTCTGCCTGCTGCCCGCTGCGACCTTTGGTCCGAGACTTATTGACAAGCGGGGAAGGACTGTGATCCGGACCCGGGAGGGGCGCTGGCAGGAGGCACCCGGCACTGGGCTCTCAGCCTCGCTGCCGCACCCGAAGGGGCTGAGGGCCAAGGGCAGGGACGGTGTCAGCGAGCCCAGAGTTCAGCGCGCAGACCCCACTTGAGGCCGATGTCCGATGTCGAGTCCGAAGAGTCCAAAAAGCTCCATGCAGCACGGCCGGCGGCAGAATAGAACACGCCTTATTTCAGTATGTGAGCTGTTCTTTTTTTTTTAAGTGACCACCCATAACTTTATTGCCTAGCTTCAAAATTTGTTAATAAGGTTTTGCCACATTTGCCCAAAATATAAATATTGAAAGTACATAGCAGACAGTATGACAGTTCTCCATTAAAGGGTTTAGCAGATGTCTCCTAAGAGCACTCTTCTATGTAAACAGAATAGTTTTGTCACATCTTAAAAAAACAATTCATAATTCTTAATATCATCAGAGTTATTTTTAAAACATTAAAAAAAAATCAGTCAGGAGGCCCTGGCTGTTGCCCAATGGATAGAGCATTGGCCCAGGGTGCAGACCTCCCAGGTTGGATCCCTGGTCAGGGCACACATGAGAAGTGACCACCTGCTTCTCTTCCCCTCCCTCCCCTTTCCCTCTCTCCTTCCCTCTCCAGCCAGTCTTTAGAGTGTGGCCCTGGGCGCTGAGGATAGCTCTGTTGATTCCAGCGTGGGCCCTGGGGGTTGCCGGGTGGACCCCAGTTGTAATACATGCTGGAGTCTATCTCCTCTCTTCTCACTTAAAAAAAAAATCAAGCAGGATGTCTCTGTGTCTCTCTTTTTATTTTTTAAATTTATTGTGTTTACATAGAATCAAGTGCCCCTTTGAATATATCTCCTCCCCCCACCCCCTTGTTCCCCTTGATACCCCTTTTGCCCCCTTCTCCCAATGCCCTTCCACCTTCCCTCCAGGATTTGCTGTCCTGCTTTCTTTGTTTCTGTGTTATCTATCTATATAAATAAAAATGTAAATGTTCGTTTGTTCAAAATCTTAAATCTCCTGAAGTTCTTCACTGATTGCTTTGAAATTTTGACATAATGTTGCATTCAAATACATGTGTTTTTATGTTTTTATATACCTAGTATTATATAGATGTCACACCTGTGACAGGTAAAAACATGCTTTTTTTGAAAAACAGCGCCATCTGTTGGACGTAAAAGCAACACACGCTATACTAAATATTTTATGATTCCATTTCAATGTTATGGGAGAAGTATAAATTGCACATGGCTGAAGATATTTTCCGTCGAATACGCAAGGAAAATTCAAATATGAACATGGATTTCACAGCAGAAATCTACAATGAAGCGTTGATAATTATTGAAGATTTGTGCTTAGAAATCGTGAACAGGCCCTGGCCGGTTGGCTCAGCGGTAGAGCGTCGGCCTGGTGTGCGGAGGACCCGGGTTCGATTCCCGGCCAGGGCACATAGGAGAAGCACCCATTTGCTTCTCCACCCCTCCCCCTCCTTCCTCTCTGTCTCTCTCTTCCCCTCCCGCAGCCAAGGCTCCATTGGAGCAAAGATGGCCCGGGCGCTGGGGATGGCTCCTTGGCCTCTGCCCCAGGCGCTAGAGTGGCTCTGGTCGCGGCAAAGCGACGCCCCGGAGGGGCAGAGCATCGCCCCCTGGTGGGCAGAGCGTTGCCCCTGGTGGGCGTGCCGGGTGGATCCCGGTCGGGCACATGCGGGAGTCTGTCTGACTGTCTCTCCCCGTTTCCAGCTTCAGAAAAATACAAAAAAAAAAAGAAATTGTGAACAAAGTTCTCAATCAGTTGGGAATGCTATCACCAAATCGATCTGCTGCTGCTTCGTTCGATGTAGAATTGTGTCATGAACAAGATTACAACACGGGTGATCTTTTGTCGTATGTGCAATCAAATATTCCTAAGCTAACGCTTGAGCAAAAAGGCATTTACGATCAAATAATGCGAACTGTCAATAACGGGGTTGGAGAAATCTTCCTAGATGCGCCAGGAGGAACTGGTAAGATGTTCCTAATGAGATGGATTCTGGCAGCAATTCCATCCCAAAATGATATAGCCTTAGCTCTTGCGTTGTCCGGAATAGCTGCGACATTGCTACCAGGTGGAAGAACTGCTCATTCCACTTTGAAATTGCCACTGAATATGCAATTCATTGAAACTCCCACGTGCAACATTTTCAAAGCATCCAGCATGGGAAAGTATTGCAGAAATGCAAACTTATTGTTTGGGATGAATGAACAATGGCATGCCAAAAATCACTTGAGGCTCTTTTTTTAAAAATTAATTAATTATTTAAAAAAATTATTTATTCATTTTAGAGAGGAGAGAAGGAGGAGAGAGAGAGAGAGAGAGAGAGAGAGAGAGAGAGAGAAGAGGGGAGGAGCAGGAAGCATCGACTCCCATATGTTCCTTGACCAGGTAATCCCAGGATTTTGAACAGGCGACCTCAGCATTCCAGGTTGACACTTTATCCACTGCGCCACCACAGGTCAGGCTACTTGAGGCTCTTGATCGATCATTGCAAGATTTGTGTGGAAACATCAGACCATTTGGGAACGCATTAATATTGCTTGCAAGAGATTTCAGGCAAACATTATCTGTAATTCCCCGATCAACACCAGCGGATGAAATAAATGCTTCCCTGAAATACTCTACTTTGTGGTGACACGTAAGGACGTTAAAATTAACTACAAATATGTGTGTCCATCTGCAAAACGATCAATCAGCTGAGATATTCTCACATCAATTGCTGGAAATTGGGAACGGAAAAGTGCTGGTTGATCTGACCTCAGGATGAATTTCATTGCCTCATAACTTCTGCAATTTAGTGACGTCAAAAGAAGAATTGGTTGAAAGAGTATTTCCCAATATTCAAACCAATTATAAGAATCACGATTGGCTGAGTGAACGAGCTATTCTTGCGGCCAAGAACAAAGACGTCTACGAACTTAACAATATTATTGAGTCTAACATTCAAAGCGAGGCAGTCACATACAAGTCCATCGACATTGTTGTGGAAGCAGATGAAGCGCTTAATTATCCAACAGAATTTTTTAATTCACTCGATCTGCCAGGGATGCCACTGCACATACTGCAATTGAAAATCGGCATGCCAATTATGTTGCGAAATATCAACCAGCCAAAGCTTTGCAACGGCACATGGCTTGCAGTAAAAAAATTAATGAGCAACGTCGTAGAAGCAACAATCTTGACAGGACCTTTCAAAGGTGAAGATGTCCTCATTCCTCGCATTCCTATGATTCCAACGGATATGCCATTTCAATTTAAGAGATTGCAGTTCCCAATTCGATTGGCATTTGCAATCACCATCAACAAAGCTCAGGGCCAATCTTTAGAATTGTGTGGTTTAGATCTGGACACGGATTGCTTCTCACATGGACAATTATATGTTGTGTGTTTCTAGAGTCAGCAAACCAGACAATCTCTATATCTGCACAGACAATGGAACAACAAAAAATATTGTATACCCACAAGCATTGTGAAATTAAACATATTAGCAACATACGTTTTCTCTTTTCTTTCTTTTCCATTTAACCAGACTGAGCCACAGCAATGCGTGGTGGGGTACAGCTAGTGGATACATAATTTCACTAATCCCTTTCCCCTCTCTGATCCCATCCTCTCTTCCCTTTTCCCTCTGGTCCCTTTGATCCTGCCTCTGCCTCTATTCCGTTCTTCAGTTCACTTTGTTCCTTGGATTCCTCAAACGAGTGGGGTGCTATGCTATTTTTCTTTCTCTGCCTGGCTTATTTCACTTAGCATAATAGTATCCAGGTCCATCCATGTTGTTGCAAAAGGTAAAATTTCCTTTATTTCACAGCCATGTAGTATTCCATTGCGTATATGTACCACAGCTTTTTTTTTTTGTATTTTTTTTTTTGTATTTTTCTGAAGCCAGAAACGGGGAGGCAGTCAGACAGACTCCCGCATGCGCCCGACTGGGATCCACCCCGCATGCCCACCAGGGGGCGATGCTCTGCCCATCCGGGGCGTCGCTCTGCTGCGACCAGAGCCATTCTAGTGCCTGAGGCAGAGGTTACAGAGCCATCCTCAGCGCCTGGGCCATCTTTGCTCCAATGGAGCCTTGACTGCAGGAGGGGAAGAGAGAAACAGAGAGGAAGGAGAGGGGGAAGGGTGGAGAAGCAGATGGGCGCTTCTCCTGTGTGCCCTGGCCGGGAATCGAACCTGGGACCCTGCACGCCAGGCCGACGCCCCACCACTGAGCCAACCGGCCAGGGCCTGTACCACAGCTTTTTAATCCACTCATCCACTGATGGACACTTGGGCTGTTTTCAGATCTTCATTATTGTAAACAATGCTGCCATAAACATGGGGGTGCATGTCTTCTTTTGAATCAGTGATTTGGTGTTCTTAGCATATATTCCTAAAAGTGGGATAGCTGGGTCAAATGGCAGATCCGTTTTTAATTTTTTGGTGAAACTCCATACTGTTTCTCACAGTTGGCTGCACCAGTCTGCATTCCCACCAGCAGTGCAGGAAGGTTCCTATTTCTCCACACCCTCGCCAGCACTTATTCTGTGTTGATTTGTTAATGAGCGCCATTCTGTCTGTGTCTCATTTTTTAAAATCACTCTTTAAAAAACTATTTGAGAGAGACAGAGAGAGGAAAGGAGAGAAAAAAATCAATTTGTTCCACTCGTTTGTGCATTCATTAATTGATTCTTGTATATGCCCTGACTGGAGATGGACCCTGAGGCTCTAACCTACTGAACTACCCAGCCAGGGCTTTCTTGTGTGTCTCTTTTTATCTAGAAAACCCCCTTCACCTTATTGATGTTTTGGAGAGTGATTTTTAAACTTTTAAATAATTTTATTGATTTTTTTTTTTTTTTAGAGAGAGAGAGAGAGAGAGAAACATCAACCTGCTGCTTCACTCCTTCGTGCCATTTCTTGTATGTGCCCTGACCCAGGACCCAACCCGCAACGGTGGCATGTCGAACTGATGCTCTAACTAACTGAGCCTCCCAGCCAGGGCCTGATTTTTACCGTGTCAGTGGCAGGCACAGGGTGAGGCCTGCTTTGCATTTTTGTCCCCCACATTCTTGGCGTGGGCTTTGTGTGGAGGGGAGACTGAGAGTGACCGACTCGCCCCTATTTGTCAGGGACTTCCCTAAGTTTTAGCCTCGAGAGTCCTATGTCCTGGGAACCCCTCAGTTCCAGGCAAACCTGGATGGTTGGTGACCCCAGTGAGCCCACTGCCCACCCTGAGAGTACAGAAAGGAGTGTGTGGAGTGAGAGAGAGGGAGGCCCAAGGTGCATCGCCCTCATCTCAAGTCTGTTAAGAGGGGCTTCAGGGAGCCAGGGAGACATGTCCCTGGAGCTGGGGTCTGGATGGGGGACAACATGTGTGTCTGGTGCCTCATGAATTAGAGGCCGAGGCTGTGGCTGCCTGGCCAGCCGCTGACCTGGGCAGCCGGCGTGCTTTCTGGATGACTGAGCAAAGACATGTGTCCCAGGGGTCAGATGCCGTCGGAAAAGTATCCAAGGTGCCCACAGAGAGCTCATGGGAGGAGGAACTCCCCAAACTGCGGGGCCCTAGGCTGGGTCACAGGGGCTCCAGTCCCTCCCCACTCCCACTTTCCTGTCCCTTGTCCCTCCTTCCCCGCCAGGTCCAGTCATTAGGAGGAGGGCGGAGGCCAGCTGCCACCCCAGCCCCAACCCTGCCGTGGCTTCCCCACCCGTCGCCCAGCAGAGCTGGGAGAAGGGAGACGCTGTGACTTGGAATAAACTTCGGTTTTGATCATTAAACAGACACTGGAATTGCAGCTCCTGGACCGAGCCTGTTCGAGGGACCAGAAGTGAAGCTGTGACCGTCATTGCCTCTGAGACTGACCGGAGACGTGTGGCAGCCACCCAGGTTCCCACGCAGGTGTGGGCAAAGGTGCCATCTGCGTGCTCACTACAGTGTGTATGGCATGCTTGGTCTTCAGTAACAGCCAGGCACATGGACACTTACTCATGGGCCATTGGCTGCTTGCCGGGCCTAGGGGACAAGTCTCCGTCCCTGTCCCGTTGGTCTGGCAGCAGCCCACACCTGGCCCGACCCCTCACTCACCTTTTCTCCTGGCTCCTGGGCCTCCCCACCCCTGTGCTTGAAGGGTCCCAATGTGCAGCCCTTGAACCTCTTTCTTCGTAGCTGCTCCTCCAGGATCATGGCCTTCAGTACTAAAGATTCCCACATTACTTTTGTGTGTGAGTGTGACAGAGACAGAGAGAGACAGAGAGAGGGATAGAAAGGGACAGATAGTAAGGAAGGGAGACAGATGAGAAGCATCAGTTCTTCGCTGCGGCACCTTAGTTGTTCATTGACTGCCCTCTCCTATGTGCCTTGACCGGGGGCCTTCAGCAGATTGAGTGACCCCTTGCTCAAGCCAGCAACTTTGGGTTCAAGCTGGTGAGCTGTGCTCAAACCAGATGAGCCCGCGCTCAAGCTGGCAACCTCGGGGTTTCGAACCTGGGTCCTCTGTGTCCAAATCCGACGCTCTATCCACTGCGCCACCGCCTGGTCAGGCAATTCCCACATTTCTATGCCCAGCCCAGGCCTCTGGCCTAACCCCCAGGCCCTGCTCATTCTACTCCTCTGCTGGGAAGTCTGATAGGACCTTGGCTACACAAGTTCAAGGTGGACTCTGTACCCCACCCAATGTCTCTTCCCTTCCATCCCTGACACTTGGATCTCAGAATGGCAGCCCCTGTCTTCCAGGCACTAATGGTCAAATGGTTTGACATCATCTTTGACACTTTCTCAGCCCTGACATTGCTCTCCACGTCCTCTCTACCCTCAGAGAGATTCCTGAATCCAACCCAACCACTTTTCCCCATCTCTGCTGTTGCCATGCTGGTCATCAGCATTTTGAACTTGGACCACTGCAATGGCCCCTCAGCTAGCCTCCTTGTTCCCCTCCTGCCCCGTCATTCTATTTCCCACACAGTGGCAGGAAGATTCTGTAATATGCAAATGCAAACCCATGTTCCCCCTGCTCTGGGCCCTCCAATGGCTCCCACCCCCCATCTCACACAGAAGAGGCGGCCTCCATGACCCACTCCTCTCTGATCTTGTCTCTCTGCTCTGAGCCCTCCTGACCCTCACTGTGCCTCAGGGCCTTTGCACCGACTCTTCCTGCTAGCTGCAAGGCTCCTTCTCTGCCTTCCTCCAGGTCCCTGCACAAATGAGGTCTTCCTAGTGAGGTCTTTTTCATCTTCTGACCCTCTTTTTTTAAAAAATAATTTTTTTTAAAAATTTATTGATTGTTAGCGAGAGAGGAAGAAGGGGGAGAGAGACAGGAACATTGATCTGTTCCTGTATGTGACTTGACTGGGGATCGAACCGGCAACCTCTGCACTTTGGGATGAGGCTCTAACCAACTGAGCTCTCTGGCCAGGGTACCCTTTGACTCTCTTACTCTGCCTTAATTTTTCTAGAACAGGTATCATCACCTGACACCCTAGTGTGGGGGTGGGCAAACATCTGTGTAAAGGGCTGGACAGTAAACATTTGAAGTTTCATAGGCCGTGCCATCTCCGTTGCAATGACACATCTTTGCCATCAGAGAATGAAATCAGCCAGAGCCAACGCCCTGGGCGAGGCTTCACCTGACCTCAGGTCCCTTCCCGGAGAGGAGGGTCTGTGAAGACGGGCGCCAGATCCGTGCCCAGGGGCGGCAGTAACAATCCACCGTACTCGGGGGCATCAAGCGGCAGAAAGTTCCACCCTCAGTCTGGAGGCCAGACGTCTGAAATCAAGCCACGTGTGGGGTTGTGTCCCCTCTGAAGGCCCTCAGGAAGGTTCCTTCCTGCCCCACCAGCTTCTCGGGGCACCGGGCCTCCTGGGCTGTGGCTACATCTGTCCGATCTCTACCTCCATCTTCTTTCTTTTCCTCTTCTGTCTGCCTCAGATCTCTCTGTGCCTGTCTGTATGAAGGACCATTGTCATTGAATTTAGAGTCTCCTGGGATAATCCAGGATGATCTCTTCCCCTTAAGGTTCATAATTATACATGCAAAGACCCTTTGTACGAATAGGTTAACAGTCACAGGTTCCCAGGATTAGGGTGTGGACATATCTGTTTAGGGGCCACTATTCAACCCATGGCAGGTGACTTCAAAGTGTTTAAAAAGGGACATCAAACCTGAACGTCAACTCCTTAATCTGCATGGAAAACACAGCTGCCAGGTGGGCCACCCTCTCACGTGGCTTTCCAGGACCTCCTGTCTGTCCCAGGAGGCAAGTTACACGCCGTGCCCCGTGACCCGGAGGGCCGAAGCTCAGGGCTGCAGCAACTTGGGGCTGATAACCATCAGGAGGAGGCGAGCTGGCTGTGGGGCGCCCACCCCGAGGGCGTGTCTGGCACACCCATCCTTCACGCCCTGTCGTGGGCCTACGTCAATCACACCTCCCCTGAGTGCAGGGCTTCAAAGTACAAAGAGCATTTTTTCAAATCTTCTCTTGTGCGAGGTTTACACGAGCAGTGAGAGAAAGATGAGGCGAACAGGTATCTTCACTCCCGTTTTATAAGTGAGGACACTGGGGCGCAGAGGGGAAGTTCGGCCTGAGCCCCTTGCACCCTAGCTGTCTCCATAGAAACCATGGCCTGCTACTAATAAAGCTCTGCAGGGGGCCCATCACCAAGCACCGGTGGCTGCCTTCCCAGGTCGCTAGGAGGCAGTGCTGTGCAGAGGACACGCCCATGGGGACCCAGGACAGGCTGGTCAGTGGACATTCCCTCTGCGCTCCCTCGCTGAGCCGCCCTCAGGAGGGCGTGTGTGGCTCATAGAGGCGGGAAGCTGGGAGTCTGAGGCACACCTCTGTCCACGGGGCCCGGCCCGGCGGGAGGGCCCTGGTGCCCAGAATAACTCTCCAGAGTCAGCATGTTCCGGCTTGGGAGGGAAACCAAAAAGGCCTTCTCCGCAAGTGTCCCAGGGCTGAGGTGGCATCCTCTGCAGGGCCCTCAATGGACCCCCATGGAGCCCTGGTCCCTGGAAAGCATTGGATCTGACCGCGGCTGAGGGCCCCCCCCCCCCCACGGCGATGGAGCCTGCGTCGGAGGAATGAACGGAGAATGAACATTTCCAAACGCGAGGCCGAAGAAGAAGTCCGGTGGCGGCCGGCGAGCTGTGACAGGCAGCCTTCCGGGGAAGTGGGAGGTTAGCACCTTCTCCGGTTGCTTCTTACATTACTGAAGAGTCTAAAAATTACTGCCCTTGTGGTGTCGGGATTCTGCAGAATAAAGTAGTGATTCGTTCTCATTTGTCCTCTGCAAATGATTTTTCTCAAAGTTCTGGGCAGAGTCAGGTGACCTGGAGTGTGGCTCTGATGCCTGGAAACCTGGGGCACAGTCTCTTCCCTCTTGGGGGGATCTCTGGTGGTCCCTCCACAATCGACATCACGAGTTGGCACAGGAAACCCCAGGGCACCCCAGCAGCTGCTGCCAGCATCTGCCATCTCCTCACTTAAATGCCCTTCTCTATTGACTGAATTCTCCCATCCTAAGAGTTCAAGCTTGCTACCTCTCTCCTTGATAATAAAGAATCCCAATATCTGTGTTTTATATTCTTGTTTCATTCTGCGTTTAATCATCTGCATCACTGAGGGTAGGATCTGCAGCTTCTCAGATTTAGAACCTGGACTTGTGCCCTGGCTAGATCGCTCGGTTGGTTCAAGCATCATCCCGACCTGCAAATGTTGCATATTTCTGTCTCTCTCTATAACAACAACAACAACAACAACAACAGAACCTGCACTTGCTTGAACTTTGGGCGAGCGATGCAGTGTGTCTAGCAGCAGAGCCCCTATGGTGAGCCACCCTGGGCCCCTTCCCCTCATCCCCACAGTCAGGGCCCTTTGCCATCTCTCCTGGCTGCTACCACGGTACCTACCTGCTGACCAGTCACCTGCACAACCTCTTTTTTCCTGGCAGCCCTGGATTCACTCAGCAGCCAGAGTGCCCCTTTTATAAATGTAAATCAAGTCTTTTCACTTCATTCATTCATTCAACAAACATATATTAAGTACCTACTATGTGCTAGGCCCTGGTCTAGGCTCAGGGGATACACAAGGAAGAAAACATATGAGTCTCTGTTCTCCTGGGGCTTCCGTTCTAATGGAGGGAAGAAAGATGAGTAAACACTCAGTTTGTCAGATGTCGGTCAGGGAAAAGGGGAAAAGTAAACCAGGGAGATGAAGCAGGAAGTGCTGGCAAGGGGAGAGGGGGTGGTTTGCAATTTTCAAAGGTGGTCAGGGAAGACCTGGCTGAAGAAATAAAGATGTAAAGAAGTGAAGCATGTGCATAACTAGGATAAAAGAGTTCCAGACGACCTTGGCCGGTTGGCTCAGTGGATAGTGTGTCTGCCCTGCATCCAGATGTCTCTGGTTTAATCACTGGTCAGGGCACACAGGAGAAGCGATCATCTGTTTCTCTTCCTGTACCTCTCCTCCTTCTCTCTCTTGCCCTCTCAGCCAGTGGCTTGATTGGTCCGAGCAAGCGTCAGTCCCAGGTGCTGAGGATAGCTTTGTTGATTCGAGCATTGGCCCAAGACAGGGATGGCAGGGTGGATCACGGTTGGGATGCATGAGGGAGTCTCCTTTCCTCTCACTTAAAAAAAAAAAGAAAGAGATCAGCAAGTGCAAAGGCCCTGAGGCAGCTGTGTTCCCTGTCTGTCTGAGGACAAGCATAGAGGCTGTTGTGCTTGGAGCAGGGTGAGGGAGAGGAAGGAGGGTGCATAAAGAACTTGGAGAGGAAAAGGGAGGAGTGTGGCCAGATCAGGCTTAGGAGGGGCCATAAGGCCTTTCGCTTCTACTGTGACTGCTATGAGAGCCACAGAAAGTTCTTGCGCAGAGAAGGGTTGTGCTCTGACTTAACATGCTTACTCTGGCTGCTGAGATTAGGCTGAAGGGGTCAGGTGGGAAGCAGGTTCTCCATAGGGGTGAGAGGGGACCCAAACTGGGGTGATGATGGTGGAGGCGTGAGAAGAGCTGGGAGTCTGCATCTGTTCTGAAAGTAGAGTGAACAGCTTTGCGACTGGGGTTGGGCATGGGGTGTGAGAGAGAAATCAGCAAGGGTTTTGCTACTTAAACACCTACAATGGCTCCCGCTCCCGCTGCCCCATTTGCACGAGCCTTTCTCTTTGTCAAACGTCCCTACCTTCCCAGGTCAGAATTCCCCAGACAGCGCAGCCTAACTCTCTTCAGTTTTTATGGCATTCCTCACAGTGTGTTAATGGTGTTGTGGGGCTTTTGTTTGCTTTAAATTTATCTGTCTTCTTGTTTTTGCTTGTCTTCCTCCCTAGAATAACACCCCATATATACCAGAGACATTCTGCCAAGCTTTATCAAGTTGTCACAAATACAGGAAGAATGTTGGCATCCGTGAGCACCCAGTTGTTTGTGTGTTGCCTGTAGCTAGTTCACTTGCACACTTGCACCTGCAAGCTAGGCACTGGTGGCCCTAGTCTATAAGAAAGGAAAGTGTGCAGAGAAGGTTATATTTAGACCTGCCCAAGGGCACGAAAGTCTGAACTGAGGGGGGAAGGTTCCAGAGCCAGTCCTTCCCATGCCCTGAGGGTCCAGGTGGCTGGAGCTCCATGCTCAGGTGGACACAGAGCCGGGGAGATGGGGGAGGGCAGCCCCTGCAGGTTGAATGAGTCAAAGGTACGTTCTGCCACTCTAGGGAGCTTTCTCACTCAGTCCGCCTAGAAGCAGATGAGCGTGTCTTTGCTCAGTCTTTGTACCATAAGTAACATAGAGGGTGTACATTTAGTTTAAAAATAAAACCTCAAGCCCACTCCAATCTCAGCCCATGCAGCTCCTGTCTCTCCATCATCCACTTCTATCCCTGTCCAGAACAGTCTCGCGGTCGCCTTCCTCTCCCTTCCCGGGCGCCCTCACCCGCAGTGCGAACAGGTGTCGCGGGGCTGCCGAGCGGGCCCAGCCCTTTCGGCTGCGGTCGCGGGAAAGCGCACAGACCTGGCTCCGGGCCCCTGGCTTGCAGCCCCCAAACTGCCTCAGTGTGTGCCCGCAGATAACACTCCTCCCCACGCCCCGCCCCCGTGCCTCAGTTTACCCAAAGGTAAAGGCCAGGTCCTTGAGGCCCTTCAGGTGACACACCTGCTTCCGGGACTTGATCGGCCCGGGGCCCCGCGGGACGGAAGCCCGGAGCCCGACCCCTCGTCCCAAGGAGCCGCACCGTCCGGCCCCAGGGTATGCGGGGGGCGCGGGAGGGCCGCGGAGCCACAGCGCAGCGGCAGCCTCTCCGCGGGCGGGCTCCGGGGGGCGCCCGCGGGAGGGCGCGGCGGCGCTGGGGGCGCGGGCGGGCGGGCGGCGGCGGCGGGGGGCGGAGACGCGGCGCGGCTTCCGCTCCCGCGCCTCCTCCCTCCTCCCCCGTTGTCCTGGTTCGCAGCGCCCGAGGGGGAGGCGGCAGGCGCCGGGAGCCGCGCAAGGAGCCGCCGCGCCGCGCCGCGCCATGGAGCCCAAGTGAGCGCGGCGCGGGCCCGGCCGGCCCCGGACAACATGGAGGCGGCACCGCCCCGGCCGCCGCCGCCGCCGCCGCTGCTGCTGCTCGCTCTCTGCTGCAGCCTGGCCCCCGCCGCGGGTAGGTGTGCGCGGGCCGCAGGGACAATGGCCCGGGCGGCTCGCGGCCAAGTGCGCAGCTCGCGGTAGCGACTTTGCAAGTTGGGGGCTAGTTGGGGCGCGCGCCGCGAGTCCCCGCTGCCCCACGCCGTCCCCGGCGCCTGGGTGCAGCGCGCGGCCCTTTGTCTCAGCCGTCCGGGTCCCTCCCAGGGACGCAGGGCCCGGTCCAGAGCGTCCCGGGGCGGCGAGGAGGGTGCGCGGGCGGCGCCGGCCCCGCCAGGTGCGGTGCGGGCGGGTCCTCACCTGCCCGGGCCCCGGGGCGCGCTCTGAAGCGCGCCCGCGTGAAGCCGGCGGGCGAGGCCGTGCTGGGACCGTGGGGACCCCGGTCCTGCGAGCAGGCACCGAGCGAGGTCGTCCGGCCCGGAGACAGGCCTGGCCGCCCCGCTTCGGGAACTCTGGCGAGCCTGTTTCCGATGGCCGCGCTGCCGGCCTGCGAGCTCCGAGAACTGATTTAAGTTGCAGAGAAAGTTCTGAGACCCGGCGTCGGGCGGCCTGGCCTGTTGCGCTGGCCTTTCATCAGCGTTGCTGTCGGTTTCCAAACTCACTGACACCTGCCAGGTGCCCGGACGACCCGTCTGGCCACTGGGGCCGCGAACAGTGGCGCCCGGCCCGTTTTCACCCCGGGAGGTGGCTGCGTGGGGCCGCCGCGGGGGAACGCGGTTCCAGAGCGCGGCGCGGTGGGACAGCGAGCTCGTGCCTCAGTTGTGCACACCCTTGGGGAGGTCTAGGGCTGGGGATCTTTCTCTGCAACTTTTGGTTCGTCCCAAGGGGTGGAGTTGAGGTCAGGAGGGCTCAGGAAACCTAAGCGCCTGTGAAACGCTACACATGTTCTTTTAATTTGGAGATTGCCATGTGGTTTTTGAAGCAAGTCTCTCGCTACCTAAATCATTATCCTGGGACGTGACTGTTGTTTTTCTGGAGTGTGGCTGGGCAAGTGGACATGGCCAGCGAATCCTGTGCTCTGGGGGCTGCTGTTCTGCCGGTGGTGGTTTTCGGGGGGAGGAGGGCAGCGAGCCTCAGGTCCCTTTGTCTGGGCCTTTTTAAGGCAAACAGCTGTCTCCCTGGATATATCCAGTGTGGATATTGCAGGGAGGTGTCCCGGCCTGGCTCTGTGGTCACATTCCCAGTGCTGCGGCCCCTACATTGAGATTTGGGGCTATGGAAAAGGGGTGGTTTCTTCAAGTCCCCCTGCCCCCAGCCCTAGCCTGGAGACTGTTGGCGATTTCACCCCAAACGTATCTCTCTCCGGAGCCTGTTTACATTTCTCGGCCATGTCTGATACTAGCAAAACAAGGTGACGACAAAACAATGACAGTATCTGGGTAGTTCGGGCCAGCGTGGCTCCTTTTCTTCCCGGAAATGCCTGGGTCACAGAGGCAAAAGGGTTTTTTATTTTATTTTATTCTGGGGAGGGGGGGGGGAGATGTTTGTTTAAAAGGTGGGGTTTCTCAGCTGGCTCCGTTGTTTTGCACTTCGTTGCAGTTTTGAATTTCCTATACCTTTCGGGACGATGTTGCTGGAGTCGAGTGCCTACCACTGTGTGGTTTGAACCCTAAAGCAGAAGGATCTGATCTCATCTGTGGGGCTCAGTGGTGTATGAGGCAAAAATAGAGTTGATTAACGTTAGGAAGCTTGTGAGCATGTGGCTCTTTAGAGCACCTGCTGATGTGGTGACCCCAGGCTTAAAATGGAAGGACAAGGTGGCATCTCTCTGCAGAACCACCAGGAGGGACCATTCTCTGTAGGGTATGTCCCTGGTGTCTGTGTTTAGTTTATGCCTCCGTCGGGAGTGGAACCAGTAAGTTGGTAGCTAATTATTTTTCCTGATTGCTTCCTGTTGCAATTTGAAGCTCTGAGCCCATGGAAGTGCCTTTGTTCTCGTGGTCCCAGTGCTGGGAATGGTCCGGGCTGGTCCCCTCTGGCCCCACAGTGCTGCTCCAGTCCCAGCCTGTCCAGGGTTCCCCAGGGAGGTCACTACAGAAGCCCAGGGCCTGGCCCACTGGGAGGGCCCAGCCAGTGGGTGTTAACTCAGTGTTGTATGGAGTCCGCTGAGAGCGTCCCGCAGCGAAGGACCCTCTGATTTCCAAGGCAGGGCCCATGTTCCTTGTAAGCCTCCTATTTGGATCCAAGAATTTACCCAATCCACCCGTATAGTCCAACGCTTGCTGTGGAGATCTGTCGTATTTGGAACCCGTCTAATTTCAGCTGCACCACTCAGGCATTCAGCAGAATTTACACACTGGTTGGGGGGGGGGGGTTGCAGTCAGGTGAGCAGTCAGCATGCCTGCAGCAGGGGCGTTCTGGGGCCAAGTGGGGCCTTTGGGATCGGGCCAGCCTGGTTTAAACGCTCAGCGGCTGGTTGACTTTGGACAACTTACCTAACTTCTCTGTGTCTGGTGTCCTCACCTGGTCTCCCTGACCCTGGAATGTTTTGAAGCATTAAATGCCATGTGTGAAACCCTTAGCACTGTCCCTGTCCCCAGTGAGGAGCTGGTGGTGGCAGAGCCGCACGCAGTTCCTGTTGCGTAGTGGGGTCCTGATCTTTCCGGCCTGGAAGGTCACAGGGGTCCCCAAACTTTTTACACAGGGGGCCAGTTCACTGTTCCTCAGACCGTTGGAGGGCCGCCACATATAGTGCTCCTCTCACTGACCACCAATGAAAGAGGTGCTCCTTCCAGAAGTGTGGCAGGGGGCCGGATAAATGGCCTCAGGGGGCCGCATGTGGCCCGCAGGCCATAGTTTGGGGATGCCTGGTCTAGAAGCTGTTATCACACAGTCTGGATTTTTGCTCTGTGTCTGACCTGGGATGTCACTGTCTGACTCATGTATTGCTGTGACCCTGAGTGGGGTGTCTCGAGGTGGTTAACAGTGTGGACAGAGCCCAAGTGGCCCAGGGTCTTGCTACTTGTTTTGGGAAGGGGAGAGAGTTGGACATCTGACTCCCCCTTGGTGTGCCTCAGTTTTCTCATCTGTAAAATGGGGACAGTAATACTTTCCTACCGCAGATTGAGTTTCAGCAGCCTGGTACTGTATCAGCACCTACTGTAGTTGGTGATGCTCTCAGCGCCTATGTGAATGGGATGGAAGGACAGCAGTCAGGTGTTCCCTGACTGTGCAGCTGAGGGAGAGCTGGGTCCAGGCCCCCCCCCCCCCCCGCCACGGCCCCAGAGCTCTGTCTCCTCATGGGCCAGGTGGTCTCCATTGAATGAGGCCAGGTCACGCTGCAGGCTGGATGTGATCTCGAAGGGTTGGAAGCTTTTGGAAGACATTGGTCAGGGGGAGGACAGGAAACACGGGCTGGAGTCAGATCTGTCCTAGGTGAAAGGTGTGGAATTGATCTTTTATTAAAAAAAAAAATTTTTTTTGAGCTATAGTATACGTGATATAAAATTAATCATTTACAAGTGTACAATTCATTGGCATTTAGTACACTCACAGGGTTGTATCACTGACCAACATTTCTATCAAGTGAGAAAACGTTTCCACCCCCCCCAGATAAACCCATTAAACAGTGACGGCTCATCCCCCCGGGGCAGCCACCAGTCTGCTTTCTGTCCCCGTGGACTGGCCTGTTCTGGACATGTCATGTACGGAGTCATGTGGCGTGTGGCCTTTTGTGTCTAGCTTCTCCTCTCTAGCCTCACGGTTTCGAGGTTCAGGCACATTGGGGCACGTGTCAGCGCCTCGTTCCTTTCCGTGGCTGAACGGTCGTCCGCCGTGCAGGTGGGGCCCTTGCCTGGCGGCAATGGGATTGGTCTTGCTGGGGGCACGGGCTGATGGCCGTGAGTGACGTCTTAGTGGGGCTCGAGCGGTGGCAGCTGTTGTGAGCTGGGCTGGGAGGTGGGCAGATAAGCCTGAGATCTTCCTGCCTCTGTTCAGAGACGGGAGAGCTGATGGCGAAGGGAGCCGAGGGGACAAACTAAGGGCCTGCGCTGGCCCCTCCGGGAGCAGGGTCTCTGGGAGGTAGACTTAGTGTGTTGACCAGTATGACGGGAGCCCTGAGGGAAACTGGGCCTCTGTGCCTTAGGAGGCCTCTTGGACCGTCTCTTAACACATTCCCGAAAGGGGGAGGCTCTGATGGGAGTGAGGGCTACGTCCAACCCTGTTCCTTTGGGGGCTTGTTGACACATTTGCTCAGAAAGTGGTGGTGTGGTGTGTGTGCCGGAGATAGGTCCCCTGTGGGGCCATTCTGGGGACGGCACAGTCCGAGCGCTGACATGCCGAGGCAGCTGCGGTCACACAAAGAGCTGGCCCGGGGTCCCTGCCTGCCCGTTTGGGCTGGGCTGGGCTGGTCTCTGCTTTCTCTTCAGCTCTGGAAAGTGGATTGTTAGCTCTGGGCCTCAGTTTTCTCATCTGCAAAATTGGGACACCAGCCTTCTGCCTTACAGGCCCTGGTGGGGTTCAGGGAGCGGAGTTAGGGGAGACCCAGAGGTCGTTCTCTGAAGACAGGCCATTGTGGGAAGGATGCGAGAGGTCCTTCCCTTAGGTATCCAGGTTTCTTTTCGAAAGTCCTAACCCCGTGGTCTAGTTGGAGCCCTGGAGAGGGTCTCTGTCTGGGGCTGGTTTGCCCCGGAGGGTTGACTGGCAGCTCTGATCCAGGCTGGAGCGCCAGCTGGGGGCAGACTTGGCAGCTGGCCCTTCTCCTGCTGAGTGGGGACCCCCCCTGTGCACCTAAGCCGTGTGGGGTGTGTGCCAACCAGGGAATGCCCTCGCCTACATCAGTTCTGCCCGGTTTTGAGCTTCTAGCAGCCCTGTTGTCCGTACAGCTCCTGGGCTGGCCTTGGCTTCCAGGTTGTCCTGGGCTGCCGGGCGCCCGTGAGGGGACTTAGCTCTCCACCGGCTGCCCATGGGCTCGGCTGGACCCCGGCTCGGCTGCCCACGAGCTCGGCTGCCCCGGGCTGGGCCTCCCCAGGGAGGGTGTGCCTCCACCTCTCCAGGAGGCGGCAGACTCGTGGTGCTGGGACCTCAGGTTGTGATCAGTCTGTACCCAGATCACAAGTCCTCTGTCCCCTGGTCCTCTCTGGCTATGAACCTCCTTGGACAGTGGTGGTCAACCTGGTCCCTACCACCCACTAGTGGGCGTTCCAGCTTTCATGGTGAGCGGTAGCGGAGCCACCAAAGTATAAATAAAAAGATAGATTTGACTATAGTAAGTTGTTTTATAAAGATTTATTCTGCCAAACTTAGTGAAAATTCGACATAAAGTACTTGGTAAGTAATTATTATTATATGCTTTAACTTGCTGTAACTCTGCTTTATCAATTTTATAAAGTAAAGTTATTTCCCTACTTTATACATCACCATTACTATGGAACTGGTGGGTGGTTAGAAAATTTTACTACTAACAGAGATACAAAAGTGGGCAGTAGGTACAAAAAGGTTGACTACCCCTGCTCTAGGAGGTTGCTATGGTGACACCACCTATGAGGGGGTTGGGGTTACTGTTACTCTACAGGTACTGTACTTTTTTTTTTTTCTGAAGTTGGAAACGGGGAGGCAGTCAGACAGACTCCCGCATGCGCCTGACCGGGATCCACCCGGCACGCCCACCAGGGGGCGATGCTCTGCCCATTTTGGGGCGTTGCTCTGCCGCAATTAGAGCCATTCTAGCGCCTGAGGCAGAGGCCACAGAGCTATCCGCAGCGCCTGGGCAAACTTTGCTCCAATGGAGCCTTGGCTGCGGGAGGGGAAGAGAGAGACAGAGAGGAAGGAGAGGGGGAGGGGTGGAGAAGCAGATGGGCGCTTCTCCTGTGTGCCCTGGCCGGGAATCGAACCCGGGACTCTCGCACGCCAGGCCGACGCTCTACCACTGAGCCAACCAGCCAGGGCCCAGGTACTGTACTTTCTTATTTGCTTTATTGGTTGGTATTAATTCAACCTACATTGTTTGAGTGCTTTTAGTTTGCCTTGGTGTGATTTTCTAGTGGTTAGATTGGTTTGATTGAAGCAAGGACTCACTCACATAGGAGAGTAAATTAGCCTTTTGGGGGCCCTGGTGCCCCTTTTATTTAATTTCATTTTTTATTGATTGATTTTAGAGCTAGAGGAAGGAAGAGATACAGAGAGAGAGAGAGAGAGAGAGAGAGAGAAATAGCAGTTTGTTGCTCCACCTATCCACGCATTCATTGGTTGCCTCCCATAAGTGCTCTGACTAGGGATCGAACCCTTATTCTGGTGACTCGGGGCAACGCTTCATCCAGCTAAGCTACCTGTCCCGGCCCCTGGCTGTCCCGGCGCCTGGCTCTCCTTTAGGAATCTGATGGTGGCTACTCTCCTAGGAGCCTGTATTTCCACCTGGGGCTGGTGGTGCTGAGCCCCCAGGGTTCTGTGCAGCTTGAGGGGGCAGTCCGGGCTGGAACAGGCCTGAGAGGGCCCCTTGGCAGGATGAGGCGGTGGGCCGCAGGCTGGCCTGCACCTGGAGCCTCGGTGTGTGGCTGAGTCAGCCCTCGCCTCTGGACCCCCAACTCCGAGCCCCTCACCGCGCCCTCTGTCCTGCTGGGGGCCCAGTCAGTGCACATGACCACACCCGAGGCTTTTGGTCTCATCAGAAAGTCTCTTTTCAGAGGCCCTGAGGCTGGGGCCTTGGGCCTGAGTAGCCAGCCTGCCCGCAGGGGGTCCTCATCAGGAAAACGTGACGACAGTGGTACCCACTGCGTGGGCCTGTAAGCCGTCGGGGTCCGATCCAAACTGGCAGTAGCATGTTTGCACGTTGTCCTTCTCTGCATGGCTGGGCAGCAGGCAGGCGCGGGCCGTGTGGGTCAGCCTGGTGGGCTGGGCCGGGTTGATGGTTACCCTCTGGTGCCTGGCCATGTGGGCTCCGCCTGGTGCCATCGTGCAGGGAGTCATCCCTCACGCGGAGGCCCAGTACTGTCCCCAGGTCCCTCTAGGGTCTGGCCTGGCACAGCCTCGCCACTGTGTGCCCCATAGTGGGCTGCAGTGTGGTTCATCCTGGAAACATGGGCTGGCTCTAAACGGCTCTCCTGGGACTCTGCTATCCCTCTTTCCTAGTTGATTATTTTAAATTCAGAACACTTCCTTTTTTTTTTTTTTTTATTGTGGTAAAATATATATAACAATTTGCCATTTTTATCTTTCTTGTTGTTTATTTGATTGCTTTTAGAGAGACAGAGAGGGGAGGGAAGAAGGGAGGGAGAGAGAAGCATTTATTCATTGCTCTATTTAGTCGTGCATTCATTGGTTGCTTCCTGTGTGTACCCTGACTGGGGGCTGCACTCACTTGGCGTGGGATGATCGGATGATGCTCTAACCAGCTGAGAGCGACCATTTTTAAATGTACAGTTCAGTGGTATTAATTACATTCACATTGTTGTGCAACCATCCCTGCCATCTGTTTCCAGGATTCTTTTATTACCCCAAATAGAAACTGTATCCATTAAGCCGTCATACTCCCTGGGCCCCTGGCCCATGGCCCCTGGTACTTCTAATCTGCTTTTATGTGTCTTTGCATCAGCCCATTCTAGGCACTAGATATTTGTGGAGGCATCCCCTATGTTCTGTCTGGAGTATTTCTTTTAGAGCAGGGGTCCCCAAACTTTTACACAGGGACCCAGTTCACTGTCCCTCAGACCGTTGGAGGGCCGGACTATAAAAAAATATGAGCAGGTCCTGGCTGGTTGGCTCAGTGGTAGAGCGTCGGCCTGGCGTGCAGGAGTCCCGGGTTTGATTCCTGGCCAGGGCACACAGGAGAAGTGCCCATCTGCTTCTCCACCCCCCCTCTTCCTCTCTGTCTCTCTCTTCCCCTCCTGCAGCCAAGGCTCCATTGGAGCAAAGTTGGCCCAGGCACTGAAGAAGGCTCCATGGCCTCTGCCTCAAGCACTAGAATGGCTCTGGTTGCAACAGAGCAACGCCCCAGATGGGCAGAGCATCGCCCCCTGGTGGGCATGCCGGGTGGATCCCGGTCGGGCGCATGCGGGAGTCTGTCTGACTGCCTCCCCGTTTCCAGCTTCAGAAAAATAAAAAAATTTAAAAAAAAAGGAACAAATCCCCATGCGCACTGCACATATCTTATTTTAAAGTAAAAAAACAAAACGGGAACAAATACAATATTTAAAATAAAGAACAAGTAAATTTAAATCAACAAACTGACCAGTATTTCAATGGGAATTATGCTCCTCTCACTGACCACCAATGAAGGAGGTGCCCCTTCCGGAAGTGCGGCGGGGGCCGGATAAACGGCCTCAGGGGGCTGCATGCGGCCCTCGGGCCGTAGTTTGGGGACCCCCGTTTTAGAGTGATGTTTGTCAAGGTTCATCCAGGTTGTAGCGTGTGTGGAAACGCCCTGCCTTTTCATGTCTGAATAATACCTCATTGTAAGGGTAGAGCGTACTGTGTGTGTCCATTCACCCGCTGATGGGTACTGCGATCGTCCCCCCCTTCGGCTGTTGTGAATAATGCAGCTAAGGACACGGGTGTGTAAGGATCTGGTTGAGTCCCTGCTTGAACTTTGGATTGGCTGGGTCATATGGCAGCTCTGTGGTTCGTCTTTTGAGGAACCGTCTGACTGTCTTCCGTGGCAGCCGCAGTATTTTATATTCTCATCAGCAAAGCACAAGAGTTCCAGTTTTTCTACGTCCTGGCCAACCCTTACTGTCTCTTTTTTCTTGGTTCGAGCCATCCTAGCAGGTGTGAAGTGGTAACTTGTGGTTTCGAGTTGCATTTTCCTGGTGACTAATGGTGTTGAGCATCTATTTATTTATTTTTAAGTGAGAAGAGGGGAGATAAAGAGACAGACTCCTGTATGACTCCCACATGCACCCCGACCGGGATCCACCTAGCAACCCCTGTTTGGGACCGATGCTTGAACCAACCCAGCAATTTTTAGCACCTGAGGCTGTTACGCTTGGACCAACTGAGCCATCCCCAGTGCCTCGGGCCCAACACCCAAACTTGTCAAGGAGAAGAGGGAGAGAAGGGGGAGATGGCAGGGGGAGAAACAGATGGTTGCCTCTCTTGTTTGCCCTGACTGGGAATCGAACCTAGGACGTTCATACAGTGGCTGGTACTCTATCCACTGAGCAGACCAGCCAGGGCCACGTTGAGCATCTTTTCATGTGCTTGTTGGCCACTGTCTTTTACAAAAATATGTATTTAAATGCAAGACATACATGAATACATATAAATGGCTTAAACATTTACCCCGGTACCTCTCTCTGCGTGGATGAGTGTCCTTTTTTATTGCCTGTTTCCTTTTCTCGGAGGTGACCAGCCCTTTAATGCATACTTTTACACGTTATGTTGTTTTGAACAAATATATAAATATATGTATATGTGTTTTTACATATACCCAGTCGCTCTCTACCTGTCACTTCATAGCCTGTCTCTTCCACTTGCTAATGTACCGTAAGCATTCTCTGTATCTTTTCAGATCTTCAGTCTTTTTTAGAGCTAAGTGCTGTGTCACAGGAAGGGTATATCGTCCTTCATGGCTTTTTACCGGGTTGGGGAGTGTTTTAGTTCTTCCAGGCTCGATTGCTTTTGCATAGCATGCCGCAGCAAGCACCGCCAGTCACACGTGTCTATGCACGTGGACACAGTATTTCTGTGGGATCCTTTCCTTGTCAAAGAGTAGACACATTTATATGTGTGTGAAGATACTGATGTCGTCCTCCAAAACAGCTAGCTGCACTGATTTATACCCTACCAGGCACACCCTGCGAGAGGGCATGCTCTCCCGAATGCTTGCCAGTACCGGCAATGACCAGATTCTGTTTTTTATAAATCACTTTGGCCTCACCAGGTGGTGGCGCAGTGGATGGAACGTTGGACTGGGACACGGAGGACCCAGGTTCAAAACCCTGAGGCCCCTGGCTTGAGCGCAGGCTCATCTGGTTTGAGCAAGGCTCACCAGCTTGAGCCCAAGGTCGCTGGCTCGAGCAAGGGGTTACTCCGTCTGCTGAAGGCCCGTGGTCAAGGCACATATGAGAAAGCAATCAATGAACAACTAAGGAGCCACAACAAAGAATTGATACTTCTCATTTCTCTCCCTTCCTGTCTGTTTCTATCTGTTCCTCTTTCTGTTTCTCTCTGTTTCTGTCACCAAAAAAAAAAAAAAAAAAAAAAATCACTTTGGTTACATTTTTTTTTTTTGAGAGTGGTAGGGTGTGTGTGTGTGTGTGTGTGTGTGAGAGAGAGAGAGAGAGAGAGACAGGGACAGGAAAATCAAGCTGCTCCTGTGTGTGTCCTCACTGGGGAATGGAGCTTTGGGTAACAATTCTAACACTGATTTGCATGCCCCTCCGGACTGGCCGTGCAGCCTTTAGTATTTGTCTGTCTGCATACTGCCTACTCTTCTCCGCCCACTTTCCAGTCAAGTTGTTTATCTTTTTTATTGATTTGTACAAGCTGTTTATTTAGTGTAGACATTAATTCTTTGTTATATATGTATATTTTTTCCAGATTTTTCTTCTGGTCTGGAGCTAGTCCTATTTCCTTGTTTATGGTGGTTTATTATCATAAAGACTTGAAAGAGTTTTATATAATCGAAACTCTCAGTCTTTCCCTATGGCTTCTGGGTTCGGTGCTTTGTTTTTCTAGCCTCTTCTTTTATTTTCTTCTAGGACTGTTACTGTTTTGTGTTTTATATTCAGACATTCTGTCTGATTTTTCTTTCCTTTTTATTTTTTTTAAGTGAGAGGAGGGGAGATAGTGAGGCAGACTTCTACATGTGCCCTGGCCAGGATCCACCTGGCAACCCTGTCTGGAGCCAATGCTCGAGGAGTGAGCTTTTTCTAGTACCTGAGGCTGATGTGCTTCAATGGAGTTATCCTCAGCGCCGGGGTCATGCTTGAACCAATCGAGCCACTGTCTGTGAGAGGAGAAGAGGGAGAGAAGGGGGAGAGGGAGGGGGGGAGAAGCAGATGGTTGCTTCTCCTGTGTGCCCTGACTGGGAATCAAACCCGGGAATGTCCATATGCTGGGCTGATGCTCTATCTACTGAACCACTGGCCAGGGCCTTTGTCTGATTTTTGAGGGGGCGTACGGCATGAGGTAGGGATCTGAACTGTCCGTGCAGCACCTCCCTCCCACTGGTAAGGGAATAGGGCGTGGTCCCAACACCATGATGAAATGGCCCATCCTATCTCCACCCCAGTTGTTTAAAATGCCCCTCTGTGGGCCATGTCCAAAGAAGCTTGTTTTTTGATTCTGGAACCTTCTCTCCTCCGTCAACCTATAGGTTTCTTTCTGTGGCAACAGGCTATTGTTTTAATCTATGTAGCATCACTGCACGCTTTGAGATGGATTGCGCCATTCCCTGTTCCTTGTTCTTTTTTTTTTAAACTATGTTGACTCTTCTTGTCCGTTGCCTCTTTTGTGATAAACTTCAGAGTCAGCCTATCGGGTCCCATCCTTTGATCTTTTGATCTGGGGACAGTCAATGGTGACATTCAACAGGTGTCTGAGGGCTGGACTTTAGAAGTGTTCTTGGACAAGCAGGCTGGTCTCGGGCTGCAGGCATAAATTCATCTGTGGCCTCGATGGGGGGGTGGGATGGGTCTTCACGTTCTTGGTTTCTGGCAGCACCGGGCGGGGACCGGAGGTGACGTTTGTGCTGGGTTGCCTGAGCTGCTCCTGCCACCCGCCTGCGTCTGCTCAGGAAACTAGCGCTAATTCCAGTGTTACCCGAAGGGAAATATAATTACTGCTCCCTCCCCTAGTTCATTCCAGAACAAAGCGTGAGCAGCTTTCATTTCTTCCCCAGGCTGCACCCCTCCATTAGCCCAGATGGGAGGACGGTACCTGCCCAGCAAAAACACTCAGGAAATTGCTCGATGGGACATTAAAAGCTGCCTGAGCTCGTGTCCCAGCCAGAGCGCACCACCGTCCTGGGCGCCTCGGTGCCTGCCAGTCCCTTCGCTCGGCTTGCCGTGGGAGGAGCAGCTGAGTTCTGTGATGGGAACCCAAGGGACCGCTCCCTGCGAGGTGGTTTGGGAGCGAGATGTACATTTGTAAGAGATAGGCCGTCTCTCCAAACATCCCCCAGTGCTAACCTGGTTCCCCAGAGGAGACTAAGTGAGCGGGGGAGTCCCGGGGCTGGGTGCTGTCTTGTCCTCCCTGGGTCCCTCCTGACTCCGGCTGGAGGCATGGAGACGGCTCTGGGGCCCGTTCTCACTCTGCTCCCCAGACGTGTAGGTCCCACCTCCGCCCTTCCTCACTGGAAAGCCTGCCACACTCAGTGCCCTCTCCAGACCCCCAACTCGGAGGCCACCCCGGTGCTCACTGTGGAAGACGAGATCACAGTGGACGACATCAGCTTCTGTTTGGTCTCCTTGCTTTCTAGAACCTTCCCCCCTGTCCATTCATCTATTCATCTAACACTGTGGCCAGATTAATTTTTCTAAGACGCGTTCCCCGTGTTCTTCATCTAACACTGTGGCCAGATTAATTTTTCTAAGACGCGTTCCCCGTGTTCTTCGTCTAACACTGTGGCCAGATTAATTTTTCTAAGACGTGTTCCCCGTGTTCTTCATCTAACACTGTGGCCAGATTAATGTTTCTAGGACGTGTTCCCCGTGTTCTTCATCTAACACTGTGGCCAGATTAACTTTTCTAAGACGCATTCCCTGTGTTCTTCCCTCTCCCAGGAAACTGTACACTAGATTCTCAGTGTCTGGAGTTGGAACTTTTCCTCCCACCATTCCCTGCTGCCCCTGAGCTGGCGTGAGCCCCCTCCTCTGCTCCCTGAGGGACCGTTGCCCCAGCCAGATCCATCTCGGAGTCTGGAACCTTCCATGGTCCACCGGCTCAGGATGGCCCTGTTCTTCTGCCTCTGGGGCAGCATCTGCTGTGGGGTAGATGCTGAGTAGCTGTCTCGAGGATTGCCAAGACCTCGTCCAGGGAGCAGATCTTACCCATCCTTTGGCCCCTAAATCTACTGTGTCATGAGCTCCTGTCCCCATCCCGAAATAGAGCCCAATAGTATTGATATATATGCCAGATTGTAGAGTACCTGACCTGCTACATGGGCCAAGTGTAGGCCCCTCCTCCTCAGGGAGAACCCGCATTTGGGGCTGTGGACTCTGAGAAGGCCTGCTCCAAATAAAGCTGGCCTCTGTTTTACTTCGAGAAACCCAGTACATCCCAGAGGCACTTGACTGTGAAGTCCTGTGTCCATTGAATACCAGCCCACCTTCCACTGCCCAGATCCTCTGCAATGTCACCGTGGGCCTTGGCACTTGTGTCCTTCACTTGTTATCATTTAAAAAAACAAACGAACAACTTGGCATAGATATTTTCAGTCATGCAAGGAAGTAGAAATAATGGCGCAACAAACTTTCATGTTGGAAAAAGGCTTTGGTGCTTTGAGTGAACAACTACAGAATAGGTAGCCAAGGAAGGGATGTGTTTTGTGTTTTTTTTATTTTTATTTTTTATTTTTCTGAAGCTGGAAACGGGGAGAGACAGTCAGACAGACTCCCGCATGCGCCCGACCGGGATCCACCCAGCATGCCCACCAGGGGCGATGCTCTGCCCCTCCGGGGCGTCGCTCTGCCGGGACCAGAGCCACTCCAGCGCCTGGGGCAGAGGCCAAGGAGCCATCCCCAGCGCCCGGGCCATCTCTGCTCCAATGGAGCCTTGGCTGCGGGAGGGGAAGAGAGAGACAGAGAGGAAGGGGGGGGGGGCGGAGAAGCAAATGGGCGCTTCTCCTATGTGCCCTGGCCGGGAATCGAACCCGGGTCCCCCGCACACCAGGCTGACGCTCTACCGCTAAGCCAACCGGCCAGGGCCTTTTTGGTTTTTTTTTTAAACAGAATTTTTTTTTTTTTTGTATTTTTCTGAAGTTGGAAAACAAGGAGGCAGTCAGACAGACTCCCGCATGTGCCCCACCGGGATCCACCCGGCATGCCCACCAGGGGGCGATGCTCTGCCCATCTGGGCCGTTGCTCTGTTGCAACCAGAGCCATTCTAGAGCCTGAGGCAGAGGCCATGGAGCCATCCTCAGTGCCTGGGGCCAACTCTGCTCCAATGGAGCCTCGGCTGCGGGAGGGGAAGAGAGAGACGGAGAGGAAGGAGAGGGGGAGGGGTGGAGAAACAGATGGGCGCTTCTTCTGTGTGCCCTGGCCGGGAATTGAACCCAGGACTCCTGCATGCCAGGCCGACGCTCTACCACTGAGCCAACTGGCCAGGGCCTAAACAGAATTAAAAAAAAAAAAGATTTTACTTATTGGTTTGAGAGACAGGAGAGAGAGAGAAAGGCAGGGGAAGGAGAGGGAAACATCAGCTCATAGTTGCCTCTTGCCTGCACCATGACAGGCCGAGCCCAGGGCCTCGAACTGGCGACCTCAGCGTTCCAGGGCAAACGCTGTAGCCACTGCGTCACCACCGGTCAGGCACGCGGGATGTTTTCCATGAGCTTTTGAGAGGGTAAGCCCTGAGAGAGCATGGCCTCTCCAGGGTAGCCCCCATGAGTGTCTGACGCTTGTTCCCGTGGAGTGGTCACTGCCCAGGTCTCTGCGGGCATTTGCTGAGCAGCTTGTTGACTCTGGGGGCCCCGTGCTGTGCTGTGGGTGAGCGGGCAGTGCCAGCACCTGACCTTGGCTGCTGTGAGCCTCCCGACCGCCGCGGCCCCATCCTTCAGGACGCGCATCATTCCTGCGGAGGCCGCTGTAGCCCGCCGTTCTTGCCTGGCTCTCTGCCGCAGCCCTTAGTGTGGGCCAGACCGGAACTGCCGACTGCCTGTCCAGCTGGAGTGTGGCAGGGGGGTTTGAGGTTTACAATAGCTTTTAGGGTGTCACTTGTATTTGTACAGGGTCCTCTCCAATGAACCAAGCAGAATGTCCGCTCACAAGGGCCGAGATGCTGGATTCCTAGCCCTGCTAGAGAGCAGCCCGGGATGCAGGGGACATGTTCGTGGGCCCCTTGCCCAGAGAGGACCGTGGTCTGGGTCGTCTTGGTGCAGGCGGTGGCTGCAGCACTGTCTCTCCCTATGGAGCTGACGACAGCCTGTGGTGATGTCTGTGAGCGGCCCCAAAGCATGTCAGCCTTTGCCTGGGCCCCCAACCTGCTGGGCTGGGTACAGAGGAGAGGCTCAGAGATGAGATGGGCCCATCTGCTGCCGGGGGCGGTCTCTGCCGGTGTCTCCCAGCCGCCGGCAGTAGAGTGGGTGGAGTGGCCGGCTGAGGGTTTGCCTACTTTCGGTTAATCCCCTCATCTTTGTCAGAAGGCGCGTGCGCAGTGAACGGTGAGATGCATGGAGCATTGCTTGAGATGAGAGGACAGAACGGAGTGCCATTTCCATCCCTTGGGCTCCCATTTCTAGTTTTTTTGTTTTTTTTTTTCTTTTCATTTTTCTGAAGCTGGAAACAGGGAGAGACAGACAGACTCCCGCATGCGCCCGACCGGGATCTACCCGGCACGCCCACCATGGGGCGAAGCTCTGCCCACCAGGGGGCGATGCTCTGCCCATCCTGGGCGTCGCCATGTTGCGACCAGAGCCACTCTAGCGCCTGGGGCAGAGGCCACAGAGCCATCCCCAGCGCCCGGGCCATCTTTGCTCCAATGGAGCCTTGGCTGCGGAAGGGGAAGAGAGAGACAGAGAGGAAAGCGCGGCAGAGGGGTGGAGAAGCAAATGGGCACTTCTCCTATGTGCCCTGGCCGGGAATCGAACCCGGGTCCTCCGCACGCTAGGCCGACGCTCTACCGCTGAGCCAACCGGCCAGGGCCCATTTCTAGTTTTTTTTAAAAATGTTCCCTCTGTTTGAAAAAGTAGACCCTTCCGAGGACAGTCCATTTGCTAAGTAATCACCGCTCCTGCGCATTGATCCAGACACGCATGGCCGCCACGCAGAGCCGGTGGGAGCGCTGTTGCCGGGTTTCCTTCCGCCCTTCTCCCCGGAGTTCCCCTTGGCTTTTCCGCAGTGAAAGCGCCTGGAGGAACCAGTACACCTCGTGGTCGCTTGCACTATGGGCCTGGCAGGGAATAACATGGGGGGTGAAGCTGGTGGCTCCAGGATTGAGGGGGGCGCGGGACGTCGGGCAGGCGCCCTGCTGCACCATCCGTGAGGGTCCAGAAGGGCCCGCTCAGAGCCCTCCCCTGGGTCCGCATTCCTCCCACTGGCTCCTGTGTCCCGCCCGGCCCAGTTCCTGCGCCCACGGACGACCTTCCTGTAGCTTCCTCTCTGTGCACCAAAGCCTTCCGGGTGCCCCGCTGCTCCAGGATGGAATGTGGCCGAAGGTGGGGCCCCTGTGCCTGCAGGATCGTGCTAGGGAACCTCCCGACCGGGGGCCTGTGCGGGTCCAGTTTTCCAGGATCTCCGGACAGGTCATCTCTAATACGATTGTAACCATGGTAGGGGCTTAAGGTCCCTTTCCATGGCTGGGATCTCTGAAGGTGGTGTTTTCTGTGGGGAAACATGGAGGGTCAGGGTGTTTCCGAGCTTCACGGGCTGTGTCAGCAGCAGAGCAGGGTGGGGAAGGAGAGAGGAACGCTGAGTTAGGAACCTGTCCCAGTCCAGGGTGATGAGGCCCTTTGAGTGACAGGGGCACATTTGGTTCAAGTGGCCCCCTCCCTTGGCTGTTTGTAGGTGTGAAGAGGATTTGGGCCTCGTTCACTTCTTGCCTGTCTATCGTGCCTACGGCCAACGTGGTCAGTGGACACTCAGAGGGGAAGACCACTCCGCCATGGTGCATGGGGCACCAGCCCATTCCCTCCAGAGGCCACGCCCAGTGCCAGCCTCTGGCGTGGAGCCAGAGTCACCAGGGTCACCGTTGCGGGCACCCCTGGCCTGAGTCCCCAGTTTCCTTCCCTGATGCCCCCCCTCCTGCCCCCAGGTTTCCTGTGAACAGCTGAGAGGCTGCCCAAGGAATCTCAGCCGGGAGCCTGGGACCACCAGCCCAGCCCTTGGGCCTGGAATCCCGGGGCCCCTCCACCTGTTGTGGCTTGGCTCACATTCCTGGCTCTCCTCTGCTCTGTGGCTGAGGGCAGGCGAGTTAACCCCTTTGGACCTCCCATTTCCTCACCTGCTGGGGTGTCATCACAGCGCCCCCACGCAGACACACCTGAGGACGCGGCAGGGTGAGGCTGTGAAGTGCTTGGTATAGGCTGTCGCGCGTGCTCAGTAACCAGCAGCTGTTAGAATGAGGGTGGCCGGCGGCGTTGGTGTTCTCTGGGGAGAGAGCCCTTGGGGGCCCTGGAATCCGCTTCAGCTTGGCTGGAAAGGAGCCTTGTGGAGGCCATCTCTGCTCGGACCTGTAGGGCCACCTCCCGCGAGAAAGTGGAACAGCTGTTCTTTGCCTAATGGCTGTGTGGAGCCTGAAGGTCCAAGGACTGATAATGCTTCCTCGTCTCCGTAGAGCCGATGTTCATTCTGTAGCGGGAGGCCGAGTGGGGTGGGCTCTGGAGCCCCGTGGCCAAGACAGCAGGTGCGGGTGGCACTTCTCTGGCCTCTGCCAGCAGCGGTGTGACCAGCAGAGGCCGTTGTCTATTTGTAGGCGCTGCCAGTGGTCCCCCCCTCTGCCTCTCCCTCCTGAGAGGACGTTGTCAGGCACCCTGCTTTTCTCCGTTCCCCGTTGTTTTTCTGCTGGCAGCCTGCTAAGGAACCAGCCTGGCCAGCTCACAGGGCCAGGGCTGCCTCTCTCCAGTCCCTTTGCCTCTGGTGTCCTGCCCACCCTCCCTTCCTCTGCCTCTACCCCCTGCCCCCTCTCCGTTGGTCAGCTCCCCCCACCCCCCAAGGCAGAAGAGGGAGCCCCTGGGCATCAGTGCGAGTCCCCTGGACTGCGGTTCCGCATCCGGGTCCGGGCTCTGCACCCAGCAGGCACTCTGAGTGAGAGCTGCCCTCTCTTCTATGTGGGGGGTGCAGCCCCAGCTCCCAGCCCTCCTGCTGCACCTGCCCTCTGGCCATGCGCCCGGGTGGGAACTGCCTCCTCTGGGCCGGATGACTTCCTGTTGTTGCCTCTGGCCCAGGAGTAACTTAAGCCTCTAGCAGGTGTGTGCTGACTTGCTCCTGTGTGCCCAGCTCTGAACTAGGCCCCTGGGAGCAGGCTGAGCATGGGCAGGCAGGGGCCCCGTCTGGGACGGCACGCACTGACCCTCTGCCGGCCAGCGGGGTGGTTGTGCCCCAGAGGTGAGGGCTGTGAGGGGGAACGCCGTCTTCCTCCCCGTCCTGCTGTCTGCCTCCTCTGCCACCTGGACCCTGGCTGGTATGCTGCTTGGATCAGTCTCTCCCTCTCAGGAAGGTGCTGTGACTTCTCTCCCTGCGGCGGCCTCTCTTCCTGCACCCATGCGACCTTCACACCAGCCCTGGAGGCTCGGAGGCCGGCTGCATCTCCATGGTGACTGATGACGTTCTCCGAGGAGCTGGCATTTCTCAGTTCTGAGTATCCATGCGGGTCTGGGGGCTGCCCGTCAAGTTCACCCAGGACTAGCCCCGCTTCTCCTGGGAACCAAGCTGAGTGTCGGGTCTGGAGGCTCAGAACTGGGATGTTGGTTTGCAGAGTGAACCGGTGAGGCAGGCGCTCCGTCGGGAGCTTTCGGCCGGTCGTGTTGGAGACATGCGGCTCCATGCTTAGCGTTCCTGGGGCACCATGTGATTTTCATCAGGGGTGTCTCCGGGGGGTGTGGAGTCTCGCCTCCGGGGTTGTTGTGTGGCTTTAGTGCTCGGTAGGTCCACACCCCCATCCTGCAGATGGGAACACTGAGTCTGAGGAGGACCTGGACCTTGCCCGCTGTCACGCATAGTGGTTGTCGTTCCTGCTCACCGTGGCCGGTGGGGGGCAGGGGTGGGTTGTCTCTGAGATGAGCCAAAGGTTCTGTTGACCCACCAGCCTGGCCCGGCCCTCCGGGCAGCAGCGTGCGTCCCTTCTTCCTGGGGACAGAGGGGTCGTCCTGGACAAGACAATGGTGTGTGGTCAGGGGGTGGGAGGGCACAGTCCTGAAGGGAGCCAGACAGGCCACGGGCTGTGTCCTGGCACACTGGAAGAGCTCCACGCAGGCCCTGCGGAACCCTCCTTATGGGGGCCGCCTCCTTCTTAACCATTCTCCACACCCGACGCTGGGCTTGGTTCCCAGGAGAAGCGGAGTCCGGTCCTGGGTGCCGGACTTAACGGGCAGCCCCTAGACCTGCATGGATACTCCGAATCGAACCGAGAAGTGCCAGCTCCTCACAGATGTCAGTGTCCGAGAGGCTTCCGCAGGGACCAGGAGGCAAGAGGTGACAGTAGGTCACAGTGAGGACATCTGATTTTTTTTTGTATTTTTCTGAAGCTGGAAACGGGGAGAGACAGTCAGACAGACTCCCGCATGCACCCGACCGGGATCCACCCGGCACGCCCACCAGGGGCGACGCTCTGCCCACCAGGGGGCGATGCTCTGCCCCTCCGGGGCATCGCTCTGTTGCGACCAGAGCCACTCTAGCGCCTGGGGCAGAGGCCAAGGAGCCATCCCCAGTGCCCGGACCATCCTTGCTCCAATGGAGCCTCGCTGCGGGAGGGGAAGAGAGAGACAGAGAGGAAGGAGGGGGGGAGGGGTGGAGAAGCAGATGGGCACTTCTCCTGTGTGCCCTGGCCAGGAATCGAACCCGGGACTTCTGCACGCCAGGCTGACGCTCTACCACTGAGCCAACCAGCCAGGGCAACATCTGAGTTTTATCTGACGGTCTTCATGTGTCCATGTTGCTGGACAGACCGGTCCTGAGGCCGAGGTCTCCCAGGTAACAGTTTCTTTTTCCCAGGAACAGGAGGTCTCTCGAAAGCAGAGCCTCCCAGTTTTCCCCATAAAAAAGGATTTTGCAGCATGATGGTAAATTTGGCACGTCCTTGTTACTATGATTTTTTTTGTGTGTAGCACTTAAAGAAAATAAAAGCTGGTACAAAGGTATGTTTGTTTCTGAAGTGTGTTTCCTTTCTCAGATGTTCTTTTCTGTCAGTTCCAAAGTGCACCGTGGGCTCACCGCTTTAGTTTCCTCTGCAGGCGGAACAATGAGATCTCTGTGGCCGTGCGGGGGACCCGCCAGTGGGCCAGGGGGAGGGCCTCTCCTGCCGGGTGGAAACAGCCCGTCCCTGCCAGCCCAGAGAGAGCCCGCGGACTCCCGGGGGTTTGGCGGTCTGCTCGGCCATTGTGGTGCCTGGCAGGGTGGTGGTGGCTTCGAGAGGCCCTTCAGTCTGCACCTTTGTTCTGGGTTCTGGGGTTTGCTGTGTGGCCTCAAGCTAAACGTGGGTGTTGGCGTGGCATGTGTGGACCCTGGGACTTGGTACTGTATCTGTCAACCTGCATTTGAGCTGGCCCCTTCTCTCTCTTTGCTTGTCTTTCTGGCATTAAACGCTGGTCCCTGCCCACGGGGCAGGTCTCATGGACACAGTGTCCATGCAGAGTTGGCCAGAGAACCAGGTAGGACTGAGTGGGTGTCCCCAGAGTCCAGTGGGGACCCAGGCCTTTCTTGGCTGCTTGGTCTGTTACTACTTTCTTGAGACCAAGTGTGTATGTGTGTGTGTGTGTGTGTGTGTGTGTGTGTGTGCGTGCGCGTGCACATTCACATGCACGAGTGTGCTCCTTGGGAAAGCTTTGAACCACACACATGCATACACATGAACACACAGGATCACATTCATGGGACCCACAGAGGTGTCTCCTTGGTGATTTCCAAGGATAACGAACGGACCCGGAAAGGCTTCCTCGCGGTGGTTTTGACAGTGGCCTCCTTGGAGCACGCTCTCTGTGGGAGTCGCGTTATTTGGGGCATGCATTTAACGAGACCCTTATTTGTTCATCGATGCACCCTGCCTTAGATCACCCGCGATACAAACATCTGAACTTGACGGATGAAAGGAGGTGACGTTGATGGCGCGTTGACCGCGGAGCAGGCAGGTTCTAGGAGATGCTCCTCAATGAGCTGATTGGCCCCTTCCAGCTGCTCTGGAGGCGGGGTGCCATTACTACCCCATTCTATAGGTGAGGAAACTGAGGCTGGGAGAGCCCGAGGAACTTGATCAGGGTCACGGGGCACTAACATCGGCAGGCTGAGGCTCCAGTGCCCACTTCTGACTTGCTGTTTGAATTATCAAGTGTTTTTCTTTCATCTCTAGGGGAAACAGGCTGAAGAGCCCCTAGTGCATTGAGATAAGTGTGGTGCAGGCCCCAGATCTCAGTCTCCTCATTGAACAGATGTAGAAACTGAGACCCAGGGAGAGGCGGTGCCACCTCCTGAATGAACCTGATGCCTGTTTCGATGGGGGCGGAGGCTCAGGATTTTGGGTGAAAGCTACTGACTTGCTTTCCACCAGGATGGACCAGCAGGGAGTCAGCTCCCCTGTCTTGGGGCCCCAAGTCCCTCTGGATCCCAGAACCGTTTCTCTCAATCTTTGCTGTGGCCTTGGGCCACTTCCGGGAGCCTGGCAGGCTGGAAGCCATGGAACCGAAATGGTATGTAATCAGAATGCTATATTTTGTCGAAAATAAGAATGTTAGTAACAGGCTGGTTTCTGGCAAGTCCAACTGGGACTCTGAAATACATATTTTTCCCTCCTCTGCCCTAAACCTTCTAATTAGAGAAAAGGCGCATTTGCAGATACACATCAAACCTCGTATTGTCTCAAAGCTCGTCCTGGGTATTACTGAGTCGGTAACATTTTCTGGTTGCTAAATGAGGGAGAGGGAGTGTTTGTGCACGTGCATTCGTGTGTGATCACGTGTGCGATCACGTGTGCGTGCACGTGTGTGCAGATGAGTAAGGGAGAGACAGAGGTGCAGTCTGCCTGTTTCATTCCGTCTCGGGCCCCTGGGCCTCTGTTTCCGCACCCCCTGCCCCACCGCACTGCTGTCAGGTAGAGTGTATATGAAATGTATAGATTTGCCCAGTTAAGACATACTTAGCCGGGGAAATGGCCTTCAGGGAGACGCCCTTTCTCTCACAGGAAGGTCCCTCCTGAGCAGTGTTCCGTGACCGGACCCGGACTTCTACCGCCATTCACGGGCTGGATTTGGGAAAAGGTGATTTGACTCTCTGGTTACTGGTCCTGGTATGGGATCGTCTTCCTCTTGCTGGAGTTTGACCAGATGTCAGGCAACACTTCGAACCAGCCCTGGGGCTCAGTGGCCTGGTGTCCTGGTCCGTGGGGTCACTCTGGTTTTGTGCTGTGTGTGTGTGTGTGTGTGGACAGGATGCCTGCTCATCATGTCCGTCTGGACCTGCGTCCTGGAGATTGTTGGGCCGTTTGTATCTGGGGTGGTTTGTTGTACACACACGGTTTCCCAGTAACCAGAGGGAGAAGTCCCTTCCTCAGGGCAGACATCTAGTGGCCGTGGCCAGAAGGCTGCCACGTGGTGTGCGGAGAGTGGGACGCTGAGGTGTGGCCCTGGGCAGCCCCCAGCCTCTGTGGAGGTCAGTCTCCGTGAAAAAGCCTGGAGGCGCTGGGGGGGGTCTGCGCCACAACCCCCAGCGTCCCAGGACTCTCCTAGCCTTTGTCAGGTCTCTGCGGAGGACGGGGCCTCTTCCACCTGACTTTTGTGTTTTTCATTTCACTTGGCCTCTAGGCTGGTATTTTTAAAAATGTGTCCCCCTGGGTCGAAACTAAAAAAAGTTTTGTGATGAGATACATTGGGGAGACCCTGGGATTTAGGAGGTGACCTAGGCTGCCTCCAGCGACTTCTCAGAGCCTTCCGAATGGTCCTTAGACAGCCAGGCTGTTCCCCTTGCTGGGCGCCCGTTGCAGTTGGGAAGAGAGGCCAATGGCTGGTGTGTGAGCTGGCTGTTCCCCTTGCTGGGCGCCCGTTGCAGTTGGGAAGAGAGGCCAACGGCTGGTGTGTGAGCCAGGCTGTTCCCCTTGCTGGGCGCCCGTTGCAGTTGGGAAGGGAGGCCAACGGCTGGTGTGTGAGCCAGGCTGTTCCCCTTGCTGGGCGCCCGTTGCAGTTGGGAAGAGAGGCCAACGGCTGGTGTGTGAGCCAGGCTGTTCCCCTTGCTGGGCGCCCGTTGCAGTTGGGAAGAGAGGCCAACGGCTGGTGTGTGAGCCAGGCTGTTCCCCTTGCTGGGCGCCCGTTGCAGTTGGGAAGGGAGGCCAACGGCTGGTGTGTGAGCCAGGCTGTTCCCCTTGCTGGGCGCCCGTTGCAGTTGGGAAGGGAGGCCAACGGCTGGTGTGTGAGCTGGCTGTGCCCAAAGTGCTGCACGGTCGCCGGCACTGGGTATGGCTGCCCCCTGGCTGTGGCGTGGCTTCACCGGCGTCACCTCGGGGAGGCAGCGCCCTCCCTTGCAGTACCGTGGAATGACCCAGCTAGGTGTCTGTGTCGAAGGTCAGTGTGAGCTCCCAGCCACCGCCGTCGGGGGATTTGCTGAGATTTGTCTGCTGTTACATTCCTTGAGCGTCCTGTTGTTGCTTTGGGGAATCCGCCCCCCTCCACATAGGCTCAGAGTCTAGAGTCTGTGAGACGACAGGTGGCATCGTGAGAGGTCGTGGAGGAAAAGCCCAGCTCGGGAGGGGGGCCCGTCCCCCGTCCTGCCCGTCACAGGCCTGCTGCGTGGCCTCAGGGAACGGCGTCACCTGTCCCAGCCTCGGAATCTCCATCTGCTAAAGGTTAGACTAGACCGCGCCTCCCTCGTGGGGCTGCCAGGATACGGCGGGGCCGCCAGAGGGTGGTCAGCACGCAGCAGGCCCGCAGCAGACGCTGGACTCTTCCCCTGCCCGCAGCCAGTACGGTCTGCTGTCCTGTGAGGGTGCTGGGCTGGTGGCTGGGAGCCGGTGGCCGAAATTTGCAAGATGGGAGGATTTTTTTTTTTTTTTTAGAGACAGAGAGAGAGTCAGAGAGAGGGATAGATAGGGACAGATAGACAGAAACGAAGAGAGATGAGAAGCATCAATCAACAGTTTTTCGTTGTGACACTTTAGTTGTTCATTGATTGCTTTCTCATATGTGCCTTGACCGTGGGCCTTCAGCAGACCGAGTAACTTCTTGCTTGAGCCAGCGACCTTGGGTCCAAGCTGGTGAGCTTTGCTCAAACCAGATGAGCCCGCGCTCAAGCTGGCGACCTCAGAGTCTCGAACCTGGGTCCTCCGCATCCCAGTCTGACGCTCTATCCACTGCGCCACCGCCTGGTCAGGCAAGATGGGAGGATTTGATGACCATCTGATGGTCATGTCCTGAGCTGGGGGTGACCCTCTGCTGGACGGGAATTAGGGCCACACTGTCACTTTGGGACGGGCCCAGGCCACTTGGGCCAGAGGCGGAACCCTCAGAGTGACCTTCAGGGGAAGTGGGCTGCCCTGCCCGACACCCAGGGGCCCTTCTAGCAGGCACGGGGTGGGCCTGTGTCAGGTCCTAGGTCTTCGCCTGTCTCCCAGGACGTTCCCAGAGCGGCCGACCGATCCAGGCTCCCTCTAGAGCAGAGTTCCCATCCTGTCTTCGGCACGGCTGGGGGTCCCCCCACCGTGCGCACCCATCTCCCTGTGTGGCGGAGGCTGGGAGGCCGATGTCCTGTTTATTTGTGCTCTGAGGTGTAGGAAACAAGCCACCTCTTTTTCTTCTTATCTTTTGCAACTGATTTCTTCTTTCCTGCTCCACCCCCCTGACCTGACCCTGGCTGCTTCCTGCCCGCCTGCTTCCCCGACCTCTGCAATGTGGTCCCTGCACGGGAAACCTGCTCGGACCTCAGGGTTAATTGCTGCTTTCCTAGGGGGCCGTGTGTGCCCCTGTGAGTGTGTGAGCATGGGGGGGTGTGTGTGTCAGGAGTAGAGAAACGGGCTGGGGGGCCGGGAGGCCGGGAGGCAGCAGGAAGGAGTTGACTGTGTCAGGAGCCGGGCCTGGCTGGCGTCCTGGGGAAGGCGTGTGAATGGAGCGGCGCAGGGGGTGGCACTGGGACCCTGGCAGGTGCCACATGAGTGTGGGGACAGGGTGCTGACGCCTTCCTGGGCTGGGACTGGAGAGCTGGGGGATGAGAGGCGGTGACCTTTGTTCTGCAGCCTGTGACATGTACAGACCTCGGGAGGGCAGCGTGATGCGGGTCCCCAGCTCACTCACCGTGTTAGCCCAGGCTGAGAGCAGAACTTCCCGCGTTCTGGAAGCTTCCTCCAGCTGCTTCCCAGCCTTCACCTGCCCGCCCTGCCCCTAGGTTTATCCATTCTGAACTCCCCACCTTGGTGGTTGTGACAACAGCTCTTTCTAAGCTGAGCAGCCTTGGTTTGGGAGGAGGCAGGCGTCCTTCGGCAGGGGTTAAGGTCCTATCTGTGTCCACCTTGGTTATCTGCATCTGTCCCGATCTGAAGCAAAACATGGTGTATATTCATAACTTTTATGCAAATGTCAACAGCTCACAGACGGACTGGTTTATCGTTATCGTGACAATGCCTGCAATGGGGAGGTGGAAGGAGGGACTCTACTGGAAACCCTTTGGCTGCTGGGCCCTGCTCTGCAGGGGGCCCTGTGGGTGGCATTGGTCATCTCTGCCCTGAGGCGCGGGCTGTGGGCCCTGCGGGGAGGGCACACGTTCAGGGAGGTGGGGCTAGCTGGGCAGGCTCCTGGAGGACCCAGGCTTCCACCAGGGGCAGGTGTAGCGACCGTGGCGGTGGAGAGGTCGGGATCCGGTGGGATCGGTGTAGGGGAGCCGGGGGGGGTATCTGAAGGATTTAGGGGTATTCCCTGGCTTAGTGGGTCCTGAGGTGCATGGCTGGGTGGGGCAGTTCAGGGGGCTCTGACAGCTTGGCCGAGGTGGAGGTGAGGGGACTGGAGTCTTTCGGGGTCTTTGGAGATGTTACCGAGGATCCCATGTGGGCCCAGCCCCGTCAGGCCGGCAGGTTGGAGTTTGCTAAGCTTCCCATAAAAGGCAGGGCCTCTGTTCAGTTAGAGGAAGCCTGAGGTTTTATTATTGTCGTAAATGTCAAGTCTCCTTTGGACTACATGCACAACTGCGGAGTTGTGTCACCGGGTCGAGCCCGTCTGTGTTGGGTAAAAGCCCGAGGTACACAGGAATTCTGCCACTGGATGAGGGGTCGTCCTGGCTGCACGAGGGCTCACGTGGCCGCTGCCTCCGTGAACTGGGTGCCGGGGACGGGAATGTGGGGTGGGTGCCCCCCGGCTCTAAGGAGCTTACACATAAAAGTGAGTGTTGGGTGTGTCGTTTTTCCTCCACCTTCATTAAGGAAGTTCCATGAGGAGCGGAGGTCTGACTTTCTGCGAATGTGGTAATGAAGCTTCCAGCCGTTCTGGGATCTCCGAGCCTTGTCCCGGGCGGTCAAGGGAAACGGTCCTTGTATCCCACGTGGGGCGGAGGGTCCTGAACTTCCGTGGAGCCGGGCGCCCACTTCACACGTGCTTGTGGGACTGCCCTGCTTTTCCCCGTGGTCCCCACCATGTTAGCCAGATCTGTGCCTTTCCCTCGTTTCCTCTTAGAGGGGAAACAAACTTTCCTGCCTGGGGGCGGGTGAGGGGGGGCTTCCATGTCGCCTGAAACATTGCCCCCACCCTATAGCCCAAGGATCTTCTGAGGCAAAAAAAAAAAAAAAATTTACCGAAAGGCACTAAAGAAGATCTAAATCCATGGTCATGGGTAGGAAGACAATGTCACAGAGCTGTCACTTTCTCCCAAATTGATCTATAGATTCCATACGATTCCCAACAGTACAGTCTTAACCCATTGAATGACCTAGAGGAATAGGAGGCAAGTCTACACTGTTTTAAATAAATGAATAAATAAGTTGTGGACATGCTTTAAGGACTAGCCACCATTTAAAAACAGAATCATGAATGGAGGCTGGAACTATATAGTTCTAAGTTATTCTTTTTTTTTTTTTTTTTTTTTTTCATTTTTCTGAAGCTGGAAACAGGGAGAGACAGTCAGACAGACTCCCACATGCGCCCGACCGGGATCCACCCGGCATGCCCACCATGGGGCTACGCTCTGCCCACCAGGGGGCGATGCTCTGCCCATCCTGGGCCTCGCCATGTTGCGACCGCGGCGGAGGGGTGGAGAAGCAAATGGGCGCTTCTCCTGTGTGCCCTGGCCGGGAATCGAACCCGGGTCCTCCGCACGCTAGGCCGACGCTCTACCGCTGAGCCAACCGGCCAGGGCCTTAAGTTATTCTTTTTTAATAGCCAACAAGAGTCTACAATATCGCCACACCCTGTTTTTATTTATTTATTTACTTATTCACGTTATTTTGAGTTGTGTTAAATTACCCATAACCTGAAACTTACCATCATAACCACAGTGTCCAGATCAGTCGTGTGAAGTGCCTTTTGCATTGCTGGGCAGCCGTCACCTTCCTCCGGCTCCCACCATAATTTAATAAATGCTTAAAGCCAGGCTTTCTCACAATAAAGCATTACTATATCTCTCTCTGTGTCTCCCCCCCCCCCCACAGCTAAGCTGTGACATTGTTGCTTTTTGAACATTGTAAAGATGTTACATAAAATGCCATAAAAAGTTGCAGTAGATTTTGTAGAACTCAGGAAGGTAGTTGTAAACCGTGAAGAGCAGGGAGGTGTAGTGGGCTCGGGACAGCTGGGACGGCCTGGAGGAGTGAGCAGGAGGGACCGGTTTGGCCGGCGTCGGACGGATGATAAAACCCTTCTTCTACTTGGGCGCGTGGTGTTGGCACAGGGCTGGACAGGTAGACAGGAGGACAGCGGAGGGAAGGTGGGAGCGGACCCATCGTACTAGGAAGTGTGGCCCCGGGCAGAGGTGGCAGGAAGGAACTCCTGCCCCCGGGGGTGGGGGCACGAAATGGCGCGCAAAGCGGGTACCACTTTGAGCAACTCAAGTCAGAAGGCACTCAGAGCTGTTAGGCGTCAGGGAAGTTTATGAGCCGTCGTGAGTGGAGTTAATTAACTCGAGGGCGTAGATGCATCTTGGTGGCAGGCCAGGACGTGCTCAGCATTTGTTAAGTCTTGTTCCTCTTTCAAGGCTCCCGTCTCCCCTTCTCCAGGAAGCCTGCCAGGGCCACCCATAGCCAGCTCTTCCTCCTCCCAGAAGACTGCCAGGTCCATCTGACGGCTCATTCTCCTCCAGGCACCGCCCGTCCATGTCACTCATCTGCCTGTTCTTCTTGCTTAGGCGGCTCACTGCGTGTGTACGTGTGTGCATCTGTGTGTGCAGTGTGTGTCCTGGTCAGCTAAATGGAAGGCTCCTTGAAATGTGGCCCCGTGCTGTCTTCCATTTCTTGGCCTTCCCCATCAGGCTGGCATGGGACAAAGGACCCTTCCTGACCGATGAATCCATAGTGTGCGTCCAGGCCCCAGCCTGCTCCAGCGAGCAATGTAACGCTTGGTGACTATCAATAAGGCATGTACTTAAAACGGGGCTGATGTTGGTGTCGTAGCAGAGGATTGGATTACCTTGGGTTGGGTTGTGTTTAGTGTAACCATGTGAACAGTGTAGAACACAGGCTATCGGAATGGAAGCCCAGACATCTCTTACGAATTCTATATATAAAAACTGGATATGCTTACAGGGATTAGAACGGGATATTGGCACTGGGGCTCTCGGGCTCCTGATTCTACTGCGGTGGGGGGTCTGTGAGGGAATCACGGGGCTTGGTACCTGAGGCAGGAGAGGGGGGAAGTGGCCTTTCCCGGACACTGATTGGCCGAGGGTCTTGGGAAGGCAGAACCACTCTGGAGCTGCTCCCGCTCTCCTGACAAGGAGGTGCAGAGGACCCACGGGACCTGGTGGGGTGTCCTGAGGGTCATGCTGAGCAGGGACTGTGTGAGTCTGGAGTCATGGGGACGGAGAGCCGGTGCCTGGGAAGCCAGGATGAAGGAGGGGTGTCACAGGGAATCCAGTGGGCTCGGGGTGCAGTGGAGCCTTTAAAAAACTTTTTTATCGAGGTGAATTTCATGGAACATAAAATCAGCACTTTATTTTATATTTTTTTGTATTTTTCTGAAGTGAGAAGTTGGGAGGCAGAGAGACAAGACTCCCACATGCGCCCGACCGGGATCCACCCGGCACGCCCACCAGGGGGCGATGCTCTGCCTACCTGGGGCATTGCTTGGTCGCAACAGGAGCCATTCTAGCGCTTGAGGCAGAGGCCACAGAGCCATCCTCAGCGCCCGAGCCAACTTTGCTCCAATGGAGCCTTGGCTGTGGGAGGGGAAGAGAGAGACAGAGAGGAAGGAGTAGGGGGAGGGGTGGATAAGGATGGGCGTGTCTCCTGTGTGCCCTGGTGGGAATCGAATTCCTGGTGGGAATTGAGTCAAGTGGCCAGGGCAAAAATCAGCACTTTAAAGCAAACAATTGAATGGCATGTAGTACACGTGTGTGATGTTGGGAAGCGACCACCTGTAATTCCAGAACATTTTTGTCACCTCAGATGAAAACCTGTCATCCCTCATTTCCCCCTCCCCCAGCCTCTGGCAGCCACCAATCTCTCGTCTGTCTTTATGGACCGGTGGTCTATTTGGGACGTTTCACGGGCACAGGATCATTACGATATGCGCCAAGCTTCCGCACGTCGCATAATGTTTTCAAGGTTTATCTCTCTTGCAGCGTGTCGGTACGCCATTCCTTTTTGTGGCTGAATATTCTGTAAGGCACGTTTTGTGTAGCCTTTAGTCCGCGATGGATGTTTGGGCTGTGTCCACCTCCCGGCGATCGATCATGAAGAATGCCACGGTGAACATGTGTGTCTAACTAGATGTCCCGAGTCCCCGTTTTCAGACTTTTCAGGGATAGACTGAGGAGCGGGGTTGCCGGGTCCGGGGTAACCGTGGGCCCCTTTCGGGGCCTGTGGGATTGCTTTCCCCGGCAGCCCACGCTGCCTTTTCAGAGTAGTGAGGAAGCTGAGAGTCAGAGGGGAGATAAAAAAAATCTTGCTTCCAAATCTCACAACTGGAGGCCAGGCTGGGATTTGAACCCAGGTCTCCGAGTCTGAATCCGTGCCTTTTCCTTTGTTAGCAGAGCTGGCCCAGGACGGAATGAATGAAAAACATTTATTTAATTACAAACACCCTCTCCACCACCACCACCTGGCTGGCATTTATTGAGCGCGTACAATGTGCTGTAACTGGGCCTGCCTTGGTAGGAATCGTCCTATTTAAACAGTAATGACCTCCGTATCACAGACGGGACGTTGAGGTCCGAGAGGCCCAGGTCTGCGCTAGTGTCCTGCCCTGAGCCGTCACCCCGTACTGGCTCTGGGCTCACACTTGGCGGGCCGGCCTGGCCTGCTTGACCTTGCGACGTGTGGGCCTGAAAAAGGAGGTTTGTACAGATAACTTTGTAGCAACCTGAGTGGAATCTGGGGTTCCAACCTGAACGCCATGTTTGCCTCGAGACTCAACAAGGTCCCCTTCGCCTTCCCCAGCCTCCTTTTCCGACCTTGTCTCCTCACCTAAGCCTTTCTCTTCACCTCAGTTCCAGTGCACCTTGGGGCCGAGGGCGCGTGTTTTGTCTTAACATTTTCTGATGGGACGGCTCTCACGTTCTCACTACTTGAATGGACACAACTTTCCACGGAGAACAGTCTTAGTAGTGTGCCCTGATATTGGGGATATTTTGCTTGTTTTTTTTTTTTTTTTTTTAAATTACAAATAAGGCTGCAGGAAATACTGTGCTGGGACCTTTTCCTTCCTTTGGCTGTTCCTGTGAGGTTGGTCCCCAGGGGCAGGGTTTAAGCGCTTTATGGTCCTTAGTCCCAGTCGCCATGGTGGGTTTTTTTTATTTTTTATTTTTTTAAAAATATTTTTAACATTTTTTTTTTATTTTTATACAGAGACAGAGAGAGAGTCAGAGAGAGGGATAGATAGGGACAGACAGACAGGAACGGAGAGAAATGAGAAGCATCAATCATTAGTTTTTCATTGTGACACCTTAGTTCACTGATTGCTTTCTCATATGTGCCTTGATCATGGGGCTACAGCAGACCGAGTAACCCCTTGCTCGAGCCAGCGACCTTGGGTCCAAGCTGGTGAGCTTTGCTCAAACCAGATGAGCCCGTGCTCAAGCTGGTGGCCTCGGGGTCTCGAATCTGGGTCCTTCCGCATCCCAGTCCGACGCTCTATCCACTGCGCCACCTCCTGGTCAGGCCGCCATGGTGTTTTCAGAAAGGGTTGTTTTGGCATCTGCAGCCGCCAGGCGTCTGTTTTTCATGGTGACCGCACTTGGGTCCTGGAGCTCGCTGGTGGCCGGGCCAGTGGTTCAGGCTCTCAGCCTGTCCGCCATCCCCTCCTCTCCCTTCTCACACGGTGTTGTTACTCCCTGGCCAGAGTTGAAGCCACCAGCCAAGAGATCATCCCTGGGTGGAGTGACCTTGGGCAGCGCAGGGCAGGGCACCTTTCCTCTTTCCCCGAGGGGTGCGCAGCCGCCAGCCCTGACCTGCAGGGGCTGTGAGGGGAGAGGGTCTCGGGCACATGGCACGTCCCTGGGGGAGGAGCACATGGCACGATGCCAGCCTCCTCCCGGGTGCTTCACCCCAGGACATTCACCCTGGCTGTTCCCTCTGCTGGGGACACCTCCCTCGGGGCTCCCCCCTTCAAGCCTCTGCCCGGGGCTCCCTTTCTCAGCGAGACTGCCTTGACCATCTTATGTGGAGAGGAACCCTCAAAGCCCTTGCCCTGCTCCGTTTCTCCAAACCACAGTGGGTACGTTCCAGTGTACCAGCACGGCCCGGTCTCTCTCGGCGATTGCGTGCCTGTGGGACCAGCACGGCCCGGCCTCTCTCGGCGATTGCGTGCCTGTGGGACCAGCAGGGCCCGGTCTCTCTCGGCGATTGCGTGCCTGTGGGACCAGCAGGGCCCGGTCTCTCTCGGCGATTGCATGCCTGTGGGACCAGCATGGCCCGGCCTCTTTCGGCGATTGCGTGCCCGTGTCCCCCACTGGAGTGCAGGACACGCGGGTGGGTTCTTGGTTCCGCCGTGTGTGCCCAGACGGAGCCCGTGCCTGCTACGTGACGCTCGGCCGCTGCCTGGCCTCGGCGGCCTTCTGCCTCTCCCCGCGCCGCGTTCCCCTCTCCCGTGTCGCTCTGTCTACCCTGGCGTCCCTCTGTCCATCCGTCCGTCCCGCCCCCAGCCTTTCTCCACCTGTGTCTCCCAGATATCCCCATCAGCACGGGGCCACATTCGCCGGGGTGGCCTGGGCCCTGAGGAGGGGACTGGGTGGGAAGCTGCTGTGGAAAGTGGGTCGCCACCCACGCGGAAGCCCCCCCTTGCTGGGAGCTCCCAGGTGATGGGGAGCGGGAGGGGCTGCCCCTGGAAACCTGGGCAGCGGGTTTCTAACCGTCTCTGAGGTGGGAAGGGCTCCTGGGACGAGCCTGCCTGCCAAGGCCCGTGCCCGCCTGGCCGCCGCCCCTCCCGTCTCTGTTTGGGAAGCACAGGAAATTGAACACCACCACCCCCATCTGCGGCCTTTGAAGGGCACACCTGAGCTACCCAGAGTGTAAACTGTGGGGAAAATGTGGTCTTTCCAGTTCGGGAAGAAAGAATAGAACAGAGCAAGGAGGATTTTTTGTGTGCCTGGGGCAGCTTTGAAGATCTCCCTGCCATTCCTCCCGGCCCTGGCCCTGGCCCTGTCCCTGTCCCTGTCCCTGTCCGCCTCTAGGACCCTGCTGGGGCTGGCGACTGGCCCTGGGGACACTGCCCTCGGCCACCTCCCCTCCTGGCAGAGCAGCAGCGTGCAGGCGAGTCCTTGTCGGGCTCCCACCTGTGCCACTTGGGTGGCATTGGGAGACGGCACCCCTCCTGAGACCAGAGGTGCTCGGTTAGAGTAGGAGGAAGAGTTGGTGTCCCCTCTCCCTGCCTGCGTTAGCGAGGGTTCTCGGGCTGGAGTTGGGCCACCCCGTACGGCCGCGTCACGGGGCCTTAGGACAGCACCCTTTGTGCCCGTCTGAGTGTATGTTCGTTCTGGGGGGAGGGTCAGCTTCTGGGAGGGCTCTGTGACCCCAGAACGTCAAGAACCATGGTGTGGAATTTCGGCTCAGCGTCATGGGCACATCATGTCACGTCACGTCATCCTGGCATGAACCGGGGACCGTGCCACAGGGAACCCTGGGAGCCCAGGTGGGATGGGATTCCTGGTGATCCCTGCTCTCGTCCCGGGCACATCATAGTGACGGTGAATGAGAACGAGGTCTTAGGAGGGCCAGGTCCCCTGGGTGTGCCGTGGGGTGCCCTCTGGGTCTCACGCATGGCTCTCATCCCTGTGAAGGTCCCCCCTCCCCACCTCTGCTCCTTACCGCTCTTCCCACGGACAGTGCCGGACACTCCATGGTCCTGGGCTTACTCCCCTCTCTCTCTGCCCTCCGTGGCTGGCATCTGACCCTCGGATGCGACCTGACTATCGGCCAGGCCTCCGGTGGTTGGCATCACCGCTTCTGCATGTCCTGGAGCCCCTGGTGGGGGCGAGAACGGGACCTTTCTGGACAAGCCCCCGTTTTCCTTCTCAGCCGTCACAGAGCAGAATTCACTCCCTGTCTTGAAGTTGGGGTGCTGCTGGTGGAGTGGGTGGGTGAAATGCAGACACCTCAGTTGGCATTTCTAGAGCAGCGGCCGGGTGCTGGCTCGGGGCGGGGGCGGGAGTGTTCTTAGATAGGCAGGTGGTCTCTCTTGGAGCGCAGGGTCCACTGGGACCCTTGGCACGTTGGGGAAGAGCCTTGTGAGCAGCTAGGAAGACAGGAATTCTTTTAATCGAAGTATTATAAATAAGTACTCAGAAAAGGGATGCATTTGTACAACCTGAACACGCCTGTGCGGCCAGCACACCAGGGGTGTTCCCAGCGCAGAGGCCCCTGGTGCCCTGAATGGAGCCATGCAGGCTCCTCAAAGCTTTTCCTTCCCCGTCTGTAAAATGGGCGTAGAGTCATCCGCAGCCCAGTGGTCGTGGGGCCAGGTGGGGTCACTGTGTGTCCATGCAGAGAGCCGTCAGCCCGAGTGCTGTTGGTGGTCGATTTGCACCTGCTTGGGCGGGGGTGGTGGTGGTGGTGAGACTTGGGGACAGATGTTCTCTGGTGGCCAGCTTCCCTTTGTGAGAGGTCAGGATGCCCAACTGAGATGTCACCATAACATCCCCTTGTTTGATTTTTACACCGTCCCTCCTGCAGAGCTGACATGGTGGTGGTGGTGATGGTGGGAGTGACAGAGCCCCACGGGGGGTCATGCCCACAGATCCCCCATGTGTCTTCTTCTTTTTTTTTTTTAGTGAGAGGAGGGGAGGCAGAAACAGATTCCTGCATGTGCCCTGAGGAGGGCCCACCTGGCAAGCCCGCTAGGGGGCGATGCTCTGCCCGTCTGGGGCCGTTGCTCTGTTGCAACCGGTGCCATTTTTTAGCGTCTGAGGTGGAGGCCATGGAGCTGTCTTCAGCACCCAGGCCAACTCACTCCAATTGAGCCATGGCTGCAGGAGGGGAGGAGAGAGAGAGAGAGAGAGAGAGAGGGAGGGAGGGAGAGAAGTGAGAGGGGGTGGAGAAGCAGATGGGTGCTTCTCCTGTGTGCCCTGACTGGGAATTGAACCTGGGACATCCACATGCCAGGCCAACTCTCTACCACTGAGCAAACTGGCCAGGGCCCTCCATGTGTCTTCTCATCTTCAGAGGAGGGGCCAGGATTTGAGCCAGGCGCTTGTCCTTACCCTCAATGACACTGGGAGCTCTTGAAGGGGTTTGAGCAGAGGGTGGCATTCCAGAGGGGGAACCCTGAGGCTCTGTCTGGCATGGGCTTCAGAGCCAGGGCTGTGCCCACATGTCCCCTTCTCCTGCATCAAGCTGATGAAGATGATGTGACTTCAATGCCACTCCTGGAAGGCCGGTGTGGCCTGGTTGTGGCAGCTTGTGGGGAGTGGTGGGCATGGCGGGACCCACTGGGGTCCGGGTGGACAAGGGGCAGCCCTTCACGGCCATGGTGGTCACAGTGACAGTGACACCGTTTGCCCTCTGAATGGTGAGGCTTGGGCTTGCCCAGGCACCGCCCTGGCGGTGCCTTAGGGAGTGGCAGGAAGGCGTGGAGGGCCTGGGGACAGGCCAGGCGGGTGCCAGCACGGTCCAGGCCAGGCCGGGCACCTGCGGCTCGGCCCCTGGCCCTCACGGGCTGCTTCTGTTCCCACAGCCTCGCCGCTCCTGCTGTTCGCCAACCGCCGGGACGTGCGGCTGGTGGACGCCGGCGGAGTCAAGCTGGAGTCGACCGTCGTGGTCAGCGGCCTGGAGGACGCGGCCGCGGTGGACTTCCAGTTCTCCCAGGGCGCCGTGTACTGGACGGACGTGAGCGAGGAGGCCATCAAGCAGACCTCCCTGAACCAGACGGGGGCTGCCGTGCAGAACGTGGTCGTCTCCGGCCTGGTGTCGCCCGACGGCCTGGCCTGCGACTGGGTCGGCAAGAAGCTGTACTGGACGGACTCGGAGACCAATCGCATCGAGGTGGCCAACCTCAACGGGACGTCCCGGAAGGTCCTTTTCTGGCAGGACCTTGACCAGCCTCGGGCCATCGCCTTGGACCCCGCTCACGGGTAAGCCCGGCTGCCTCTCCCCCCGCGGCGGGCTGAGGGGTAGGGTGGGGTGGGGTCCCGGTTGAGCCCAAGTTACTTTGTCAGAGAAAACCTGGCAACCTTAAAATGAGCTCACCTTTTAGGATTTGTTGTCGTTGAGATTTCCTCCCCATTGATATTCCACGGTTGCACTTTTTTAAATACTACGTGTGAGCCTGACCAGGCAGTGGCGCAGTAGATAGAGCGCTGGCCTAGGATGCAGAGGACCCAGGTTTGAAACCCCAAGGTCACCGGCTTGAGCATGGGCTCACCAGCTTGAGCACGGGGTCACTGGCTTGAGTGTGGGATCATAGACATGGCCCCATGGTCGCTAGCTTGAGCCCAAAGGTCGCTGGCTTGAAGCCCAAGATCGCTGATCTGAACCCAAGGTCGCTGGCTTGAGCAAGGGGTCACTTGCTCTGCTGTAGCTCCCTGGTCAAGGCACATATGAATCAATGAACAACTAAGGTGCTGCGCCTGACCAGGTGGTGGCACAGTGGATAGAGCATCAGACTGGGATGCAGAGGACCCAGGTTCGAGACCCCGAGGTCGCCAGCTTGAGCGCGGGCTCATCTGGTTTGAGCAAAAGCCCACCAGCTTGAACCCAAGGTCACTGGCTCGAGCAAGGGGTTTCTCGGTCTGCTGTAGCTCCCTGGTCAAGGCACATATGAAAAAGCAATCAATGAACAACTAAGGTGTTGCAACGCGCAACGAAAAACTAATGATTGATGCTTCTTATCTCTCTCTGTTCCTGTCTGTCCGTCTATCCCTCTCTCTGACTCACTGTCTCTGTAAAAAATAAAAATAAATAAAAATAAATAACTAAGGTGCTGCAATAAAGAATTGATGCCTCTCATCTCTCTCCCTTCCTGCCTGTCTGTCCCTATCTGTCCCTCCCTCTGACTCTCTCTTTGTCTCTATCTCTGTCCAAAAAAAAAAAAAATCCACGTGTGAGGCAGCTGAGGTGCTTGGCCTTGGGTTTGAACCGTTAGGCGTGTCTGATGTGTATGTGATGGTGACCGGGAGTGTGGCTGCTCTAACGGGGGACTTGGCCTCTTAATGCCCCTCTTATAACTGCCTGGACTGACCACAGGTGGGAAAAGGGGAACTCCTTGTCCAGGACTAGAACTGGCTGGGGCATCATTTCTCTGATCTGTCCCAGAAGCGCTTTGCGCCCCTGTCTGAGCTCACCGAGGCCCGTAAAGGTGCAGGGCCGGACCCTAGGTGCCAGATGGGGTTTGTGAATGGCAGGCGAGCTAAGAACGTAGGCAGGGTTGAAAGGTTGCGATGGAGAGATTGTGGGGAGATGGCCGAGCTTCACCGGCCAGGCTCGTTCCAGACTTTTCCGAGTGGGAGCTGTGTGCTGGGCCCTCCGTCCCCTCCTCCCACAGCCCAGGAGTGACAGGCCCTTCCCTGGGCGGCACCAGGCCCAGTGACTGGCTGCTGGCGGCCACGGACCCTCTCTGCAGTGCTCTGCTGCCTCAAGCCAGCTCTGACATCGTGAACAGAAACACAGTAGCTCTTTGTTTTGGTGGCAGGCCCCGTGGAAACACTCTGCGTGTTAGTTCATTTCATGTTACCGCACCCCTTTGAGAAGGACCAGCCTCGGCCTTTGCGGATGACGACCGTGAGGGTGGACTGTCTGAGGGACATGCCTGAGTTGTCCAAGTTGGAAAATCCCAGAGATGGGATTTGAACCCAGCCCTGTCTTGACCAGGAGCCCATGCTTGTGACTGTTTATGCTGCCCGCCGGCCGGGGGTGGGGGTGGGGATTTGGAAGCTGGGGGAGCAGGCAGGGTGAGGGGTGCTGGGTAGCTCAGTCAGTCCCTTTACATCGGCGTGTTGACTTAAGCAAGTGATTAGACTAGCTTCTGCTGTCCAGGGGTGCTGGTCTGTGTGCAAGCTGTGTGTGTGTGTGCACATACGTGGGCATGTTTGAGTGTGTGTGTACATATGTGCATGTGAGTATGTGTATGCCTGGGGCTGTTTTGCACACACACTGGGGGTGGGATGGGGCAGCCTTTATAGCCTCACTATCTGGGGCACTGACTACCTATAGGCCCCTCTTGCTCGCTTCCAAGTGCCCTGCGCTGCTTAGGGCCCAAGCTGACCCTCTGGGATGGTCTGTGCTGCCAGGTGAACAGCCTATGTCTCAGACCTCACTCACCCCACAGCTTGGTTCCAGGTCTGCTGGAGTCACCTACCACCTTCTAGAACAGGCGTCCCCAAACTACGGCCCGCGGGCCGCAATGCGGCCCCCTGAGGCCATTTATCCAGCCCCCACTGCACTTCTGGAAGGGGCACCTCTTCATTGGTGGTCAGTGAGAGGACCACTGTATTTGGCAGCCCTCCAATGGTCTGAGGGACAGTGAACTGGCCCCCTGTGTAAAAAGTTTGGAGACCCCTGTTCTAGAACGTGGTGGCTGGCGTGGCCAGAGCTCTGGCTAAGTGGGGACCCCCGTCAGCGGTGCTGAGGGGAACAGCCTTGAGGCCCGTACGATGCCCCGAGGGGAGAAGACTACAAATGGCTGGTGTGTGCCCCGGGGGAGAGTAAAGCAGGGCCCCGGGATGGGGAGGGCAGGCCGAGGGGCTTCCCACTGTGGGTCAAGAGCCTGGCAGGGTCTCTTGTGACTTGAGCAGAGAGTTGAAGCAGATGAGGGTGAGGGCCATGTAGCAATATGGGGAAGAGTATTCTAGGAGGTGGGAACAGCCAGTACAAAGGCCCTGGGGTAGGAGGGGCTATGGTGAGGGGAGAGGGAGGGTAGGATACACCAGATGCATTGAGAGGCAGGTCAGGTTTTTAGTGGAGGAGTTACCTGGTCTGATTCATGCTTAAAGGGATTCCTCTCGCTGTTGGAGTGGGGCAGGAGCCTCCTTAGCCGCTGTGACTGTGGTGCTGACAGCAGAGGGTGGTGGCTGGGACCAGGGAGGTAGCGAGCTGGGGGCAAGGAGCGGTCAGACAGGAAGCAAGGATGGCATGGTGTGGCTCTGTGCCTCAGTGTCCCCATCCATACAGGTGTGTGACCACGTCACACGTCATGAAGAAAACACCAAGAACAGTTGGTGGTGTCAGTAAATGTTATCTATTGTTATCCTAAACACAGCCCTCCCCACCCCCCTGAAATACAGTCCCCATGTCTACATGAAGATGTCTCCTTTTTCTTCCCTGTGACCTTTTGCCGTTTCTGTCGGGAGGTGCTTGATCTTGGCTGTGAGGCACTTGGTACTCGTGGGGGCGTTGCCTGGCGCTTGGCTGGGAGAGGTCTTCACGCTCTGGTCCGCCTGGCTTTGCCTGTGCCCTCTCTGGGAGCCAGTCAGTCTCTGGCCCTGGCTTTTCTCATTAAAAATTGGCAATCCTTTCTGGTCTTGCCTCTGAATTCATTCCCAAGATGGCACCTCTGCCCCGTGGGGCAAAGTTGACTGGTGTGGATGTCCTGGGCAGGACTGCTGGGCCCCAGCCTCTCCCCACGCCTTCCCCGTCTCGGCAATGTGCCCTAATGCGTGAGGGGGTGAAAACAGCTGTAACTCTCCCCCACTCATCAGATCTAACGAAGCTGAGAACACTGACTCTGGTCCCCAAGTTCTGTGATTGTTGTGCTGGGGTTGAGATGCCCGCTCTGTCCCCTTAGGCACCATGTTGCCCAGGAGGGAGGACTCCAGGCTAGTCCATAAGAGCTGTGGGCAGCACCTCCACCCTCACCAAATACTGGCGCAAAGAGTGGTCTCTTGAGTCCCGGGGGCAGGACTGCTATCAGAGTGGGGACAGAGACTGTTGTCCTCTGTCTGGCCTCAAGCACAAGGTCGCAGGGAGCAGCTTTGACTCCTCCTGGTCCTGTTGGAGCCCTGCCATCTCCCTGTGCCTTCCTGTGACACTGTCCCCCACTGGGGTCCTTCCTTAAATAAGGGGGTACATTCCCCAGCCACCCTTAGGAAGTAAGGTTCTCAGTTCTAATGTCCGCCTCGGTGCATGGACCCCAGAAGCGGAAGTTGGTACAGTTTCAGGGAGGTAGAAGGGGAGCTGGGGAGGACCCTCTGGCCCAGAGCACCCTGAGTCCCAGAGGCCAAGGGGACAGCAGCCCAGGGCCGGGGGGAGGGGGCGGCCTGGCCTGTGCCAGCCCATGAGGGGACTGCAGTGGCTCCTGGGTCCCGAGTGAAAGCCTGGCTGAAACCCAACCCCTCTTTAAAGTGCAGGACGGCCCTTCCCTAAAATAACACAACCACAACCGCAGCCTCTGCGCAGAGCCCAGGCCGCACTGCTTTCCTTCGGAAGTTGATTTTCCTCCGTGGAATTTGGCCGGGCCTGTGGCCGAGCTCAGGACTCGGGCAGGAGCACGTCCACGCCAGCCGGTCTCTGGTAACTGGGTGGCTCGCAAGTTCCCCATTTAAGGAAACCAGCGGCCTCTGTTATGAAACTTCGGGGAAGGAATTTGAGTTATGCTCCTCGCGGAGGTCCGGGGCCTTCCCATTTTCTGGCCGGTCCCCCCGCCGGCCTGGCCGCGGTAGAGCGTCCAGGGAGGCCGTGGGGGGATCGCGCCGAGATCTGTTCTCCTGATACCTATTACTGGCGGGCGGGCGGGCGCCCAGGCGCGGGAGGGCTGGGCCCTTTCCCGGCTGCGGAGGGGGAGGGGCAGGGAGGCCACAGGGCCCGGCTGGCGGCAGCACCTGCGAGCCCTGGGCTGCCAGGAAAAGCGCACCCACACCCAGGCCTGCTGGCAGAGGGCTGAGTCATATGATGGCCAGGATCTGGCCTTCGCCAGAGAGCCACTCTGTGCTCCCAAAGCGGCCACTGGCATGTGACCCGTCGGCGCAGGGCGGCCTCGCAGAGCCTCCGTCTCCTCATCTGGCTGGATGGGAATGGTTAATCCCCCGCCTCCCCGCGTCTGTCAGTCACGTCCTCACCGGGTGCACAGGAAACAGCCAGAGAGGCTTTTCGGAAAGGCGCTCTCTCCTGCCTGTCCCGCACCAGGGCTGGGGAGCTCGGGGTCAGCAGCTGGATGTATACTGCTCACGAAAATTAGGGGATACTTCAAAATAAAGATGAAGCGATAAAATAAGAAGCATTTTTTTTTATTATTATTAAACAAGAACATCAGAAAAGCAAACGACAAGTCAAAGGAGGTTTTTCGATTATGCAAATGAGATGCAAAACCAACTTTTATGTCATTGGTGAAAATTCACTATAGGGAAAGCTGAAAGGACTGGACTATCTGCACGGTCCCTGATCCCCTCATTTTTGTGAGCCACGTTAGGTACGGTGCCCCTGCTCATTTTCAAGCTTGTCACGGGAAGGAGGTGATGGCACTGGCCCCTCTGGAAAGCCTGCGTGACCCCACGGATGGGGGTGGCTGCTCGCGTACCTGTGCCTTCTGTGGTCACAGAGCCTCCATGGGGGACAGGTGGCAGTGGTATGGGTGTCATTCTCCCGCTCCTGCTGGACAGAGACCCCCTCTCCCAAAGAGCAAGGCTGGGCTTGTTGTCCTGTGTCCCCGACACCATGCTGGTGCTTGGTGGATGGCGGCTCAGGTTGGCTGAAACGGGGTGAGGTTTGACCTCTGCAGAGTTGGAGGCCAGGAGCAATGGAGGGACCTGACTCGGAATCGGGAAAAGCAGCTCGGACAAGAGAGAACCGTGGGCCCACAGAACCAGAGCGTCTCAGAAGGGACGCTGTGCTCAGACCCACACGATGTCACTCGGCATTGCCTCTCCCATCTGGGTTTACTCCCCCCGCCCCCCCGGGATGGCGGGCCCTCGCCAGGGACGGCACAGGTGGCCTCTGCTTCCCTAGTCTCAGTCCCAGCTGCCCCCCCCAGCCAGTGTGAGGAGCCACCTGTCCCTGCAGCAGTCACTAAGGCCGAGGGTGATGGGATGTGCAGATGGCCAGGGTTCATGCCCACCCCAGGAGGAGGGGCCTGGGGGTTTCATGGACCATGAGTGGGCGAGGGGCTCCTCACATCTAGCACGGTTCCCCTCCTCTTTTGAGAGACTCTGGGCAGACAAAAGAGGTGGGCATTCCATTCTACCTGGGAAACAGGACATTCTCTAGGTGATGGCAGGGTTTAAACCTGTCACCCTCCGTGCCTGTTGTCACAGCATATTGTCTTTGCTCACTTGGTGGGACATTTAAATGAGGAAGCCTTTAAGGAGGTGGTGGTTCTGTGTCGGTGGGCGCTCCACTTCGGAAACTTGAGACGTGGATGAGCCCAGCCAGGTCCCCCACAGCCTCACCTCACCGGGAGGACCTGCCGTGGTCTGGCCGTGCACACCCCACGTACGTGGTGCTGGTGTTTTAATAGACTTCATTTGTCCAAGCAGTTTTAGGTTCACAGCACAACCGAGGGGAGGGTAGAGGGTTTCTGCATACCTGTGCTGATTTTGTGGGTTTTGACGAAGGTTTAATGTCACGGCCCCCCCATTGTGGCGTCGGACAGAGTAGGTTCATTGCCCTGAGAGTCCTGTGTGCTCCACTGCTCACCCCCCGGCCCCCTCCGGCCTCTGGCGTCCCCGAACTTTTTACTGTCTCTATGGTTTTACCTCTCCAGAGTGTCATGTGGCTGGAATCACACAGCAGGTAGCCTTTTCAGATTGGCTTCCTTCAGTGAATATACTTTCTCTCTTTTTTTTTTTTTTTTTTTTTTTTTTGTGGCAGAGACAGAGTCAGAGAGAGGGACAGATAGGGACAGACAGACAGGAAGGGAGAGAGATGAGAAACATCAATTCTTCATTGCGGTTCCTTAGTTGTTCATTGATTGCTTTCTCATATGTGCCTTGACCGGGGGGCTACAGCAGACCGAGTGACCCCTTGCTCGAGCCAGCAACCTTGAGCTCAAGCTGGTGAGCCTTGCTAAAACCTGATGAGCCGCCTGACCAGGCAGTGGCACAGTGGATAGAGTGTTGGACTGGGATGCAGAGGAACCAGGTTCGAGACCCCGAGATTGCCAGCTTGAGCGCGGGCTCATCTGGTTTGAGCAAAAAAAAAAAAAAAAGCCCACCAGCTTGAACCCAAGGTCGCTGGCTCCAGCAAGGGGTTACTCAGTCTGCTGAAGGCCCACGGTCAAGGCACATATGAGAAAGCAATCAATGAACAACTGACGTATCGCAACGAAAAACTGATGATTGATGCTTCTCATCTCTCTTTGTTCCTGTCTGTCTGTTCCTATCTATCCCTCTCTCTAACTCTCTCTCTGTGTCTGTAAAAAAATAAAAATAAAATAAATGAATAAAAAAAACCCCTATGAGCCCGCGCTCAAGCTGACGACCTCAGGGTCTCGAACCTGGGTCCTCCGCATCCCAGTCCGATGCTCTATCCACTGCACCACTGCCTGGTCAGGCCAGTGAATATACTTTTAATATACTATTATATATTATAAAAACTTGGTAGCTTAACAACTCATTTCTTTTTAGTGCTAAATAGTATTCTAGTCCCACATGTCTTTCATTGTCTTGAATAGTTCATTTATGGCATTTTCAAAATTGCAAAAAATCAGATACAGTTCAAGTGTTCAATGTCTCAACACCAAATTACTTAAATAATTTACAATCCTAATTACTATTAAAGATATAAGGAGGGTTTTTATAAGTAAAGAGGTAGGGTGCCCAGAATATATTGCTCACTGAGAACAGTTGGAAACAGTATACTTTGATTACTCAACTTTGTTAAAAATTGGCTCTGGCCGGTGGTTCTGTAGATAGAACATCTGCCTAGCATATGGACATCCTAGGTTCGATTCCCAGTCAGGGCACACAAGAGAAGTGACTACCTGCTTCTCCATTCCCTCTCCCCCTTCTCTCACTCTTCCCCTCCTGCAGCCAGTGGCTCCATTGGTTTGAGTGTGGCCCTGGGCTCTTGAGGATAGCCCCATTGGAGCGCATCAGCCTCACACACTAAAAATAGCTCGGTATTTGAGCATTGGCCCCAGATGGGGTTGCCAGGTGGATCTGGGTTGGGGTGCATGTGAGTGTCCGCCTCACTATTTCCCCTCCTATCACCTAAAAAAAAATTATGATATTACTAACTGCTTAGAAAACCAATCAGAAGCAATAATACCCCAGGTCCTATACATTGGTTATCTCTGATGGCTGTGATTTTAGGGCAAATTCATCATCTCTGTTTCCTGTTTGCATTCTCAGAGGCATAAAACAGAAACCAAAAGCAGATCTCTTGCCTCTCTCTCCTCTGCCCCCTCCTTAGGTACATGTACTGGACAGACTGGGGTGAGACACCCCGGATCGAGCGGGCGGGGATGGATGGCAGCACCCGGAAAGTCATCGTGGACTCGGACATTTACTGGCCCAACGGGCTGACCATAGACCTGGAGGAGCAGAAGCTTTACTGGGCCGACGCCAAGCTCAGCTTCATCCACCGGGCCAACCTGGACGGCTCGTTCCGGTGAGTGGCCGCCCCGCTGTGGGCCCCCACCTTCCCCACGGCACCCCGGTTGCCAGCGGGGCCTCGGCCAATCCAAGCTGGGTGTTGGCAGGGGTCCCTCACTCATGCCGGCAGTCCTGTGTCTGAGTCCTGGGGGACCTGTGGGATTCAGGGCTCCTGGGAGCTTAGAACAGTCATCTCATCCAACATCACACCCCAGGCAAGGTCTGGGGTGGCATCTGCCTTGGACCCTGTGCCCATTTTTGTAGCAGAATGTGAACTGCCTACTGGCTCTTCCAGGTTTTGGGATCCTCCCAGGAGGACAGGCCCCATTCCCCTGATAGCGGGGCTCCTGGCCGGGTGGGGAGTGTGTGGGTGCCACTGCCAACAACTGAGGTGACACAGCATGGGGGGGCATTCAGTGGCTTAGGCTGTGCAGACACAGGCGGATAGCAACGGGAACAGATGTGAGGACTGCAGGTGGGGGTGCCCAGGCCGAGGGCTTGTGACGAGGGACAGAGAAGATGATGGTGGCATTTAAAAAAAATCACAAAGGCTATAAACAGTTCCACATCCACACAGGTTTTGCCATTAAAAGAGGAGAAAACTCTTTCCATTTTTAGACTTTTGGATTTGCAGACAAGGGGTGTGGCCCTAAAGCCCAAGGATCCGACAGGGTTTTGAACAGTTCCCTGCATCCCCGTCCTCCTGCCAACACACAAACCCCTGAAGGCAGGATCAGGGCCAGTGTTGCTGTTCACTTTATTCCCCAGTATTGCAAGAGGGCCTTACACATAGTACGTGCTCAATAAAATGGGTAAATGAATGAATGAATAAATGAATATGAAGGATTTTTTTTCCTAATTGGGTGGTTGCTTTTAGCGTTTTCTGGTCAGCTTAGCTAATGGTCCCCCTACTTCATCGTGTTTTAGAGGTGGGACTGTCCCCTCCTGGTACAGGTGAAGGCAGTTTATTCATTGACCAGATACTGCCTACTGGCTCTTCCAGGTTTTGGGATCCTCCCAGGAGGACAGGCCCCATTCCCCTGATAGCGGGGCTCCTGGCCGGGTGGGGAGTGTGTGGGTGCCACTGCCAACAACTGAGGTGACACAGCATGGGGGGGCATTCAGTGGCTTAGGCTGTGCAGACACAGGCGGATAGCAACGGGAACAGATGTGAGGACTGCAGGTGGGGGTGCCCAGGCCGAGGGCTTGTGACGAGGGACAGAGAAGATGATGGTGGCATTTAAAAAACATCCTAATGGCCCTGGCCGGTTGGCTCAGTGGTAGAGCGTCAGCCTGGCATGCGGGAGTCCCGGGTTCGATTCCCGGCCAGGGCACACAGGAGAAGCGCCCATCTGCTTCTCCACCCCTCCCCCTCTCGTTCCTCTCTGTCTCTCTCTTCCCCTCCCGCAGCCAAGGCTCCATTGGAGCAAAGTTGGCCCAGGCACTGACGATGGCTCCATGGCCTCTGCCCCAGGCGCTAGAGTGGCTCTGGTTGCAACAGAGCGACACCCCGGATGGGCAGAGCATCGCCCCCTGGTGGGCATGCTGGGTGGATCCTGGTCGGGCGCATGCGGGAGTCTGTCTGACTGCCTCCCCGTTTCCAGCTTCGGAAAAATGCAAAAAAAAACCCCAAAAAACCCATCCTAATGGTGGTAGTAGTGATTGTGGTGGTGACAACAATAATGTCAGTGGTGGTAGTGGTCATGGTGGCCATGATGGTTGTGATGACCATGGTGGAGATGGTGGTGGCGGTGATGGTGGCTAACCCTCTCATAACACTTGCTGTTTGCTCGGACATTTTATTGGTCCATTACGTTCTCCGACTAACACAGCGCTCGACACACCAGCCTTGTGACGCGTTGCTGAGATGATCCTCTGTTATAGTTATGCACAGAGAGGCGGGTGGATTCACCCAGGACCACACAGCGAGTCAGAGCCGGGGTTGGAACCCAGGCTCTGTGACTGCAGGGTCTACTCTCAGGCCCTTCTCTACCTGCCGCACTGCAGGTGACTGACTAGCACTATTTGCGGACGAGCCCAGGGCTGCTCAGATGGAAGCATGCCCTCACAGTCCGGTAGAGAAGGCACGTGCCAGAGCCAGACCCCCTGCTCAGCTCCCTCTCCGCGGTGACTGTGGCCGGCCACCTCAGTGCTCTGAGCTTCGGGGCCTCACGTGGTAACTGGGGTCGTACTTGTACTTTCTGGAGGTGTTGATGACGTCTGATGTGTGTAGAGCTAGGGGCCTGCTGCCTGGGCCCAGTGAGTGCTCAGTAAAGGGCTGGTGTGTCCAGAAGCTCTTGGGTCCAACAGGAGGCAGAGGGAGCAAGGCTGGAGCTGCCCCCCTGAGGGGAGGCGCTGTCCCGAGAGGAGGGGTGAGGGTGGGCGAGCTTCAGCTTCCTCCCTGGGGCCTCTGGGGTGGTGGAGCAGCCCCCCAAAATGAGGGGGTCTCTGGCTTTTCTGATCAAACACTGGCAACAGCATGGAAAAATTGGGTGGTTCCTAGGAATGTAAACATTGAATTAACATACGATCCCTGCAATTCCGCTCCTGGGACAAACCCAAAGATTTGAAAGTCGGTACTGAGATAAATCCTTACACACGCGAATATCCATGGCAGCACTAGCCACAGTAGCCGAAAGGTGAGAGCAACCCAGGTGTCCACTCACAGGTGAATGGATGAGTGGATAAGCCATATGCGTGCTTTCGGCACCAGAGAATATTCCTTGGCCTCAGAAAGGAAGGAGGCGCTGACACGGGCTCCGGGGACGCACCTTGAAGCCAGGCGCAGAAGACCACGTTCTGTAGGATCCCACATATTGAAATGGCCAGATGGGGCTAATCCCCAGAGACAGAGCAGATTGGTGGCTGCCAGGGCGGGAGGCGGGGGGGTAGGGAGGAGAGATGGGGAGCGGCCGCCGCGTGGGGTTGGGTTTTCCCGTGGCGCGATGGGAATGTTCGGAACTCGATGGAGGCAGAGGTTGCCCAGTGCTGCACAAGCACCACGTCGTTCCCTTCCGAGCGGCTAATTTTGCGTTATGGGAATTTTACCTCAATGCGTTGTTTCTAACAGTGACATCAAGAAGACAAAAAAAGAGCCCAGGCCGGATAGCTCAGTTGGTTAGAGCACTGGTCCCCAACCCCTGGGCCGCGGACCGGTACTGGTCCGCAGAGGAAGAATAAATAACTTACATTATTTTTGTATTATTTATATTTAAGTCTGAATGATGTTTTATTTTTTTTAAATGACCAGATTCCCTCTGTTACATCCGTCTAAGACTCACTCTTGACGCTTGTCTCGGTCACGTGATACATTTATCTGTCCCACCCTAAAGGCCAGTCCGTGAAAATATTTTCTGACATTAAACCGGTCCGTGGCCCAAAAAAAGGTTGGGGACCACTGGGTTAGAGGGTCGTCCCGAAGCACAGAGGTGGTTGGTTTGGTCCCCAGTCAGGGCACTTGCAGGAACAGATCTGTGTTTCTGTCTCTCCCCACCGCTCTCTAAAGTCAATTAATAAAAAAAAAAATGTTAAAAAGAAAACAAGTGATGTCAGGTGAGATCATGGAAGGGCATGAGTGTGTGGTTTTGGGTGACCCTTTCACTCTCCTAGGTGCTATACCAGGGGCTGGGGACGTGGTGGTGACCACCCACCCCCAGCCCACCTCGGGGAGCCTTGTGTGGGGGGAGTGTCCCTACTGAGATGATCACACACGATATGTAAGGGCTGTTCTGGTTTGCTGGGTGTCATAAATACATAGAAGGGCTTTTTCTTGTGTTGTTCTCAAGTTTAATTTACTCTGATGTTACACATTTTGGGCACAGTAGGGATGACCAAGTCCATTTGGTCTGGTCTGTATTCAGTTGTTAGAACTTCAGGGCCGGACAGGTGTGCTTGTCCCCAGGTGTGTGACTTTCTCCTTGCCAATTTTTCTTCTTCCTGTGTGGGGCACTTTGCCAGTAGCCAGTTAGGAATGGGTTGGGCCTGACCGGTGGTGGCACAGTGGGTAGAACATTGACCCTGGGACACTGAAGTCCCAGGTTCAAAACCCCGAGGTCGCCAGCTTGAGTGTGGGATCATCGACATGACCCCATGGTCGCTGGCTTGAGCCCAAAGGTCGCTGGCTTGAGCCCAAAGGTCGCTGGCTTGAGCAAGTGGTCACTGGCTTGGCTGGGGACCCCCTTGTCAAGGCGCATGTGAGAAGCAATTAATGAATAACTAAAGTGCTGCAACTATGGAGTGATGCTTCTCTTTCCCTTCTGTCTCTCTCACTAAAAAAAAAAAGAAAAAAGAAAGAGGTTGGAAAGGGAAGAGCTGGATGTGTGGCGTCTCTGTGTCACTGTCAGGAGTGGTGGGAGGCTGGCAGGGTCTGGAAGGTGCCCTGCACACCCCGGGAGAGGGCTCCTGGCTCGTTTTCTGGTGTCACCCCGCTCTGTCACAGTTACTGTTGTCCAGGGTTGTGTAAACGGGTCAGCAGAGATGGTGAAACTCTTTGAAAGCTGGATGCCAAGGGACCGCGGGGCCCTGATGGCTTCTCCTCTGCCCCCCGCGCCTGCAGGCAGAAGGTGGTGGAGGGCAGCTTGACGCACCCCTTTGCCCTGACGCTGTCCGGGGACACCCTGTACTGGACCGACTGGCAGACCCGCTCCATCCACGCCTGTAACAAGAGGACCGGGGAGAAGCGCAAGGAGATCCTCCGTGCCCTCTACTCGCCCATGGACATCCAGGTGCTCAGCTCTGAGCGGCAGCCTTACTGTGAGTCGGTGGAGGGGGCGGCTGGCATCTTCCCCTGGGGGGGGCACCCCCCGGCTAGGGGAGGAAAAGGAGGGGCTTGCTCCAGCAGAGGGAGCTGTGTCACGTGCCTGGGAGGGGGGCTGGGGCGGGGCCCGGGGCCATCTGTAGAGCTGGGCTGGGGGCTGCTTTGGGCGGCGGGGGGCCCCCCTGCTCCAGCTGTCTTCGGAGGGGGCAGCGAGGTCCCTGAGGGTGCTTGCCCCGTTCTCAAGGCCCAGGGGAAGTTACCTATGTATTAATGAAAATCGACTCTGAGCTGGGTGAGGTTCTCAGTCTAGGGTCCCCAGAGGGTCGTGGTGGGGATCCCTGATGGGAAAGACCTTGAAATGCGCGGGCTCTTGTGACAGGCAGCCTGTGGGCCCCGGGCCCTGGGCTTGCCTGTTTCCATGGGAACCGGGCGGAGGTTTCTGACCACAGTGCTTTGTAGAAGGTTCAAACTTTCAGCTTAAGAGTGGGGACCCAGGGGTACCTGTTTTCAGCACCCAGGGGAAGGGAGGCTGTCTGGAGTTTGTTTCCTGGTGAACATATGGTCCTTAGACGTCCACACTCGGAGCGGCCCCCACACACACCCACGGCGGCAGCAGGGAGGGTAGAGACACCGTCTCTAGTTAACATGACAGGGGTCCTGCGCCCCCCTGCCCTGGCCAGAGTGAGATCCCAGAAGTATTTGTTCAGTTTGGAGGCACCTTGATTGTGGAAGGGCTTGGGAGAATGGAAACGTTGCCATCCATACCGAGGGACCGAGGGGCTCAGCCCTGTGTGCAGGGGTGGTCACCAAGCATTGGTGCAGAGCCTGGGGGGTCCAGGCGTGTTGCAAAGATAAGACAGGCCTTTGCCTCAGGAACCCACCCTCTCAGGCGTGCCCATCATTAACCCCATGGCAGGTTCTGAGATCCTGCTGGGGAAGGCGGATGGTGGCCTTCCTGGAGGAGGGGTCCTTTGTGAGGCCCTGAAGGAGATGAGGACCTCTCGTTATAGGAGCTGGGGGGCCGGAGGCAGGGCGGGAGGATGCCCACACCTGGGCTGTGAGGCTGGCTGGGAGAAGTGAGGGGAACCGATGAAGCTGAAGGCTGGGCATGGCGGGGGTCAGCAGCGAGGGCCGATGGGGGGACGGCCCGATGCCACGGGAGGATGGCGTTTGGGCAGAGGGACACACTGGGATTCTCAGGGGACAGGGAGGTGTGGGGTCCTGCTTGCTTGTTTGGAAACAGGTGGGGGGGAGGGGATTCGAGGGCCCTGTTCTCGAACCTGCTCTCAGCCTGTCCCACTTTCCGCAGTTCACACGCAGTGTGAGGAGGACAATGGCGGCTGCTCCCACCTGTGCCTGCTGTCCCCGAGCGAGCCTTTCTACACGTGCGCCTGCCCCACCGGCGTGCAGCTCCAGGACAACGGCAAGACGTGCAAGGCAGGTGAGACGCCCGCGCTGCCCGGGGCTGCCCGGCGGGAGGCTGTCTGCTCACCTGCCCGCCCGTGGGGTCCTCAGTCCATGTCACCCGCCCCGGGGAAACAGAGGGTGCGACCTGTCTGCCCGCCTGCCCGTGGGGTCCTCGGGCCGTGTCACCCCCACCCCCACCCCCGGAAACGGAGGGTGTGACCTGTCTGCCCGCCCACCCGTGGGGTCCTCGGGCCGTGTCATCCCCCCCCCGGGGAAACAGAGGGTGCGACCTGTCTGTCTGCCCGCCCGTGGGGTCCTCGGGCCGTGTCACCCCCACCCCCACCCCCACCCCCACCCCCGGAAACGGAGGGTGTGACCGTGCTCCCCCTGGGCGTGTTTCCCGTGCGAATTCGGTTGGTCTCTCCCCACACCCTGTTCTTTTCCTTTGCTGAGGGACGGAGGTCCCCCCTGGCTATTCTCCCCCTTCGGTCTCAGGCACCTGTGCGTCCAGCGCTCAGACTGTGATCATGTTTAATGAGGGGTCACCCCGTCTCTGCAGTGGTGTCCGAGCCTCTTGTTTTTCCGGGTGGCGGGTTCAGGTTCAGGGTGTGCTGTACTGGAAACGGGGCAAGTCCAGGAGTCGGCCGGTCCCTGGGGACGCCTCGGGCCCGGCACCACCAGGCAGGCAGCACCGGGCCGACTCGGGCCTGGCCAGTGAGGGCGCAGGGAGAGAGGAAGGACGCAGCCGCCCCTGGGCCCAGTCTCAGTCTGGGGGAGCGCAGGGAGGGTGGCGGGGGCCCTCCTGGGTGGGCTGGCTTGGACCACGGGTCCCGGTAGGGGGGTGTTCTGTGGGGCAGGGTCTGAGGTGGACGGCTCACTAGACATGCTCTCTACCCTCTGCCCGTGGCTGCCAGCCTGCCACCTGCTGCCGGAGCGCCTGGGTCCGACCCAGGCTGGGTTCCTGGTCCTCCTCCTGTGGGCGGTCCTGTGGTCATGCTGGGGGTGGGGCTTTATGCTTCTGTGAAGACGTGGCTGTCACACCAAGCGGTCTGTTGGCTGTGTAGTGCGCTGGCCCCCGCGACGTCCCCCACGAAGGGCCTCATCTTCCTAGGTGACTAGGGGAGGGTCTTGTGCAGTGAGACAGGCCACTGTTAAGAGGACAGGACACTGTGTGGGAACGGGGGCGAGGTGGGCTCAGTCCACACAGTTGTTTTAAAGTAGGTTCCCAGCCACTAAGAGCTTGCTTTAGAAACTGTTGGAACCGCATCTCGTGCATTTATCCCACAGGCGTTCGCTGAGCGCGTGCTGTGTGCTGGGCTCCGGTCCTGGGCATGGGAGGGTCCCGCAGTGAGCGGCACAGACCGGAGGCCTGGCGCCTGCCACTCACGCTCCAGGGCTGGGGTTGGGGCGGGCGGGGAGGACCCACAACAGCAGTGAGCCCGGTCAACGGTTTGGTGTGTTCGAAAGGGGAGAGCGTGCCCGGGCCGGACGGCTCTGTTGTTTGGAGCATCGTCCTGCAATGCAGAGGTGGCCGGTTCGATCCTTGGCCAGGCACATCCAGAAACAGGTGGATGTTTCTGTCTCCCTCTCTCCCCTTTACCCTCTCTGAATTCAATTAAAAAAAAAAAAGAATAAGAAAATAGAAAAAACTGTGTGTGTGTGTGTGTGTGTGTGTGTGTGTTGGAAGTCCGCCTCTTGTGTGTGTGTGTGTGTGTGTGTGTTGGAAGTCCGCCTCTTGTGTGTGTGTGTGTGTGTGTGTGTGTATGTGTGTGTGTGTGTGTGTGTGTGTGTGTGTGTTGGAAGTCCGCCTCTTGTGTGTGTGTGTGTGTGTGTGTGTGTGTGTGTGTGTGTGTTGGAAGTCCGCCTCTGTGTGTGTGTGTGTGTGTGTGTGTGTGTGTGTGTGTGTTGGAAGTCCGCCTCGTGTGTGTGTGTGTGTGTGTGTGTGTGTGTGTGTGTGTGTGTTGGAAGTCCGCCTCTTCTGTCACTTCTGGGCCCTCAGCTGTTTATCACCTTGGCCTCTGAGGTCCTGGGAGAGAAGTTGGGCCCAGGGTCCAGGAGGACCAGGTGTGTTGCCCTGAGCAGCTCAGCAATACCAGGGGTTCGGACTAAGCAGGTTAAGGGTGAATGGTAGCCTCATGACCAGTTTGGATCCATGCTGTTATTTTACATACGAGAAAGCTGAAGGGAGGTCGTCTGCCTGGCCTTACCCACAGCAGGTGACAGAGCAGGTTCTACAAGGCGGGGCCTCCTGTCTCCCAGGGGCTTGGGTTGGCTGCTGCCTCTGTCTCGGAGAGAAGTGATCCACAGCCCGTGTCTTGTGGCCTGGCCCTGGTGGGGGCGGGTCCCGGGCCACCTCCCTTCCAGAGTGTGTGGGTGCCCCTGCCCAGATGAGGACGGTGCCCGTGTCTCGAAAGCTCCACCGGGGGTGGGGGGTGTGGTGCTCCGTTGTTGCTGACTTGAAATGTTGAATAATTTTTGAGCCAGGGGGCCCCTGACTTTCCATGTCGCAGGCGTCTCTGTGGAGGGTGCAGCCGGTCCTGCCTGGGGCGCTGAGAATCTGAAAGGAGTCGGGAGATAGACGGCTGCCCTTTCAGTGTGCCTCTGCTCTCTGTGCGTCTGTGCGGCTTGCTGGGCTGGACTTGGGCTGGACTTCGGAAGCCTTTGCAGTTTGTCTGTGTGTTTCAAAAAACGTGCCTGACCAGGTGGTGGCGCAGTGGATAGAGCGTCGGACTGGGATGCCGAAGGACCCAGGTTCGAGACCCCGAGGTCGCCAGCTTGAGCGCGGGCTCATCTGGCTTGAGCAAAGAGCTCACCACTTTAGACCCAAGGTCACTGGCTCCAGCAGGGGGTTACTCGGTCTGCTGAAGGCCCGCGGTCAAGGTACATGTGAGAAAGCAATCAATGAACAACTAAGAAGTCGCAGCACGCAACGAAAAACTGATGATTGATGCTTCTCATCTCTCTCCGTTCCTGTCTGTCCCTGTCTATCTCTGCCTCTGTAAAAAAACAAACAAACAAAAAAAAACACGTGAGTTCGTGATGCCTGTGGAGTATTTTACTAAGTGGACGTACCTTTGAACCCTCTTCCCCTGTCGGGCATTTCTGTCCTCTTTCTGTTTTTGCTGTTTCGGAGTCGTGCTGCTGGGAGAGGGCCGGCTTGGGCCTGGCCCTGGACTGAGAGGGACCTGGAGCTGGTGTCTGTTGCTGCATTGATTGGTGATGCCTGCTCGAGCGGGCGCTGTGTTGGATCGGTTTGTGATGTCTGCTCTGGAAGAGGGATGGGTGTGGTTGGAAGCAGGCTTGGTCGCCACCTCTGTCCACGTGGGGTGTTTGGAGTTAGGCTGCATATGGACATTGGGGGGGTGGACAGGGAGTGATTGACACAACTCCCCACCTCCCCCAAAGATGGATTGTGCAAAAGTGCCTGTCAGATACCATGCCCTGATGGGGGACCAGGGCAGGCAGCTTTTGTGAAGGGGCCCTGTGAGGCTCCTTCACGCATTAGAATTCCAGGAATGGGGTGTGCACCCTCCTAGGATCCCACAGTCACGGCCCAGTGAAGTTGCAAAGCTGGTTAGAAGCCTGGAGTTCCAGAAAAGACTTGCCCAGGCCTCCCTAGGGTGCAGAGTACTATTGGTCCTCTTGGGGGCGGACGGTGTCTGGGGCCTTGTCACTCTGTGCGGCTCTTCCTCATCACAGACCACCCCCTGCCCAAGGGGGCTGTGGAGCACCCGGTGTGTTAACGGGAATCGAATGCTCTGGGCGGAGTGCCCAGCACGAAGCAGGTGCACAGTATTCGACAGCCACGGCCACCATTCATGCCGCTGGTGTCTCGTTGTCTCGTAGGGCTCGAGGGAGCGAGGCAGGTCTGCTGCAGGCCTGGGTTTGCCTCCATGGTCCAGGGTCCTCCCACCCCCTGGGGGAGGGCTGATTTCTTTTCCCTCCAGAGTAGGCAGGGGTTGTGGGCTCCCCTGGACTCCTGTCTCCTTGCTGGTGGTTCCCAGCATTCCAGTAGGTAGTTGGAGCCGCTGAGCCCTGGCGTCCCCCTAGGGTCTGTGGCTGAGCTCTTTGCAGGACATTGCGGTCTTTCTGCAAATGTTAAATGTGCATCTCCACATCCCCCCTCTGCTGCAGGCGTGGGGTGGGGGAGGGCATACACAGGGGGCAGAATAGAGGAGGCAGCCTGGCATGGGAGGGCTTCCTGGAGGAAGTGGCATTGGGGGAGCAGAAGCTTTTTGGTGGGGAGCTGACAGTGACACCTGTGGGTGGACCTGGTGGATTGGCAGCAGAGGCTGGCCGTCCTGCGGGAAGCTGTGTGTGTGTAGGGGGGAGTCGGTAGCTGACCCGTGGCTCCCAGACTCCTTCAGCGGGGACAGCAAGCCAGAAGATTCCCCCAGGATTCCGCTGCGCAGGGCCACCTTCTCCTCCCCGCTGTCAAGGACACTTACAGAAAGATAATCGGTTGGAGAATGCCAAGTGCACAGAAAAAACACGTTTTCGTCGTCATCCGAGGGGCCAGTCTGGGTGGGGGTGGCCTAGCGGGGGTGGGGGGTGGCTGCACAGAGGCCGTTCAGGGACGTTTTTACACTGAGCCTGCGTCTTTGTACCTTCTCTCCAGATGCCCTGTCTGGGGGGTCTTTTTACCAGGAGGGACGGGCTCCCCGGGAGACGATAGGGAAAGGGGGGAGTCCTGCTTTGCATGAGAATGTGACGCTGAGTTGGGTGCTTTTACCAGATTCCCAGTAAAGCACTGGCTGGTTCTGGAGACGGTTGGGCTCTGGGGGCCGGGGCGGGGGGGGGGGGGCTGAGATGTAAAAGGCTGAACAGAGTTTCTCTGAAAGTCTTAGTTTGAGTTGAGAAAAAAATCCCAGAGGCTTTTCAGAAGCGTTTCTCCTAGGGGGCTTTCTAGAAATTCAAGATTGTTCTGAAATATCGTCGTATTCCTTAACTCAGAGGGACACAGGGCGTGTGTGAGAAACGGATTCTGTCCCTGGAGGACTTTCTGTCTGTCTGGAAGCCAACAAGTCAGAGACAGGCTGAGGGCTTCCGCGCACGGAGAGCAGGCCCCCTCCTGCGCCCTGGGGCTGTCTGTGTGACTTCTCCTGCCCCCGCCAGTTTTCAGTCTTTGCCACAGAAGAGGACGTGGAAGGCAGAAGTTTGATTAAAAAGCCGTCACCCTGTCCCAAGCGCCGGCGCTGGTTCCCTGGCCGTGTGTGTCCGGCCAGGCGGCCAGTGTTCACCGGCGTGGACGCTTCTGCGTTCCAGGGGACGGATTATACGTGGAATGTGGGCTTTTGAGTTGCCGTGACGTGCAGGGCACCGACTGTGAAGGTGTCCTGGAGGGTAGCTGTAGCTGGTGACGCAAGGGGAAAGGAAGAGAATGAAACACCGACTCCTGTTCAGTGTCGCTGCTGACGGCGGGGCTCTGAGTCCCGGTGGGCGAAACCCAGGGAGGGCTCCCAGCTCCAGGGGCCGCTTCCGTGGCCCAGGGGCCTCCACCGAGGGGGTGGAATTCAGGGTCCAGCTCCAGCGGCCACTTCCGTGGCCCAGGGGCCTCCACCGAGGGGATGGAACTCAGAGTCCAGCTCCAGGGGCCGCTTCCGTGGCCCAGGGGCCTCCACCGAGGGGGTGGAATTCAGGCTCCCAGCTCCAGCGGCCACTTCCGTGGCCCAGGGGCCTCCACCGAGGGGATGGAACTCAGGGTCCAGCTCCAGGGGCCGCTTCCGTGGCCCAGGGGCCTCCACCGAGGGGGTGGAACTCAGGGTCCAGCTCCAGGGGCCGCTTCCATGGCCCAGGGGCCTCCACTGAGGGGGTGGAATTCAGGGTCCAGCTCCAGGGGCCGCTTCCGTGGCCCAGGGGCCTCCACTGAGGGGATGGAATTCAGGGTCCAGCTCCAGGGGCCGCTTCCGTGGCCCAGGGGCCTCCACCGAGGGGGTGGAATTCAGGGTCCAGCTCCAGCGGCCACTTCCGTGGCCCAGGGGCCTCCACTGAGGGGGTGGAATTCAGGGTCCAGCTCCAGCGGCCACTTCCATGGCCCAGGGGCCTCCACCGAGGGGGTGGAATTCAGGGTCCAGCTCCAGGGGCCACTTCCGTGGCCCAGGGGCATCCACCGAGGGCATGGAATTCAGGGTCCAGCTCCAGCGGCCACTTCCGTGGCCCAGGGGCCTCCACCGAGGGGATGGAATTCAGGGTCCACCAAAGGAGGCCCCGGGGTAGTCTGGGGGGGGTCTCCTCTTGGCTGTGGAATCGGCGAGGTCCAGAGTCCCAGGGGGCTGAGGAGCCAAGACCACACCCAGTGAGGGCTTGGAGGGGGCCCTGGGCTGGAGGAAGACAGAAATGGAGAGGGAGGCTGTGCAGGGGTGGCGTCCCCTCTCCCAGAAGGGAGGCGTCGGAAGCGATGTCCAGGGAAGGTGGCCTGGCGCTGGGCCATGGAGAGCCTGCTGGGTTTGTGGCACTGAGGAAACGGGGTCTCCAGTACATCTGGAGTTTAGGGCACCTCATCTTCAGTGGTGTAACAGCTTTCCACACCTGGCTGTCGTTTATGTTACTGTAACTCCTCCTGGGGCTGCGCGGTCTTTGGAGAACGACTCAGACTCTTTTTTTACAGAGACAGAGAGAGAGTCAGAGAGGGATAGACAGGGACAGACAGACAGGAATGGAGAGATGAGAAGCATCAATCATTACTTTTCCGTTGCGCGTTGCAGCACCTTAGTTCATTGATTGATTTCTCATATGTGCCTTGACCGCGGGCCTTCAGCAGACTGAGTGACTTCTTGCTCCAGCCAGCGACCTTGGGCTCAAGCTGGTGAGCTTTTGCTCAAACCAGATGAGCCCTAGCTCAAGCTGGCGACCTCGGGGTCTCGAACCTGGGTCTTCTGCATCCCAGTCCGACGCTCTATCCACTGAGCCACTGCCCAGTCAGGCACGACTCAGACTCTTGGTGCCTCAGTTTCCTCACCTGTCAATAGAAGTGGTCACAGTACCTGGCTTGTGGGTTTGTTGGGAGGAAGGCCTGGCTGCCCAACAAATACAAGTTGTGCTTGAATTTATTCTTTTTTTTTTATTATTCATTTTAGAGAAGAGAGAGAGAGAGAGAGAGAGAGAGAAAGGGGGAGGAGCAGGAAGCATCAACTCCCATATGTGCGTTGACCAGACAAGTGCAGGGTTTTGAACTGGCGACCTCAGCGTTCCAGGTCGACGCTTTATCCACTGCGCCACCACAGGTCAGGCCCAAGCTGTGCTTGAATTTGAACTTGAACTTGGAGCCAGGCCAGCAGTCTGGTTTGATGCCAGGAGAGCGAATCCTCCCTGTGTGTCTGGAAGCAGATGTAGATACAGAAGCCAGGTGGCACCGAGAAGCGCTGGGGGGTGGGGGGTGTGTGGGGAGGTGGGGGCACCCTCCGGCCACGGCTGGTGGGTGACGGGCAGAGGGGCGAGGTGTGTGTCCCAGGTGTGCTGAGCATGTGATTTCCCATGGGATGAAGGCTGGCATTGGGCTGGGTGGGATTTGGGTTCGAGGGCAGGGGACTGGCTGTGTTGGAGTTCCTCAGACCCTTCATGTCACACATCCGGGTTCCCCAGCCCCGCCCAGTTCTCTACCACAGGAAGCGGGTGTGGGAGGTGGAGGGCTGAATCTGCAGGTGACAGGTGCCCAAGGCGGGCTGACAAGCGGTGGGTCCAGGACCGTGGGCACAGCGGAGACATCTCAGGATTTGAAGCCAGGGCCTTGCGGGGTGGGGTGGGGGGGAGGAGAGGCAGGACTTTCAGATTCCTGGGGCTTTCACTCCAGGCTGCTGCTTCATGGAGTTGAAAAAGGAATTTTTGTCACATGTGAGAATCCTATTTTTTCCTGACTTTGAGTAAATGAAAGCCAGCCCTCTAACAGAGGATCCATGCCTTTCCCCAAGGAAAGGGCTGGGATAGTGAGGATGCTTGATCCCCATATTGGGGGGTGGGATATGAAATCCCAAGGGTGTGCCAGCAGCCCCCTAGAAGGGCAGGACGGAATGGGGGGGCGCCCTCTCGCTGCCAAGCACCGGCGGAGCGGGGCTGGAGAGCGGAGTAACTCCCCCTGACCACGACTGGGCGGGCAGAGGAGGAGCTCCGTGTGACCTGTCGTCGGGATGCCCGTGTGGGGTCCGTGCAGACAGGGCACGGGGCTCAGGGGTGCCTTGTCCCAGGTCCTCCAGCCTCTCCTGCCCCGGCCTTGGGGCGGGTCCCGCGGGCTGAGACGAGAGGAGCCCCTGCAGGCAGCCCCGCTCTGCCAGGGGCTCTGGGAGACCTGCGGGTGCCCCGGGCACTCTCGTCCCCTGACGCTGGCCTGCGAGGGGCCCTCCCGCTGGGCCTCCCCGCCCCCCTGCAGCAGCCGCCCCGCTCAGACCCACCGAGGCGCCCAGCTGGCTTTGGTTTCCCCGTGTTTTTCCAATTATGTGGAATGGACTAAAAACGGCAGCCGCGGGGCCTTATTTGGGAGTTAGCGCCAGCGTCCGAGGGAGCCTGCCCTCCCCTCGCTCCAGCCCTGGCAGCCGCCCCGCTCCTTCTGGGACCACGTGCCCCCTGTTTTGACTCTTGTCCTCACGCATTCCTCCTTGCTGGGGGCTTCTGGGCAGTGCACCCCCCCACCCCCCGCCCCGAGCCTGAGTGACCTGAGCAGGTGGCTCGTGGGAGTATCCATCCAGGCTGTGTGGCTTACTGCCCAGGGTGGCCTGGCTGTGCTGGGGCCGGTTCTCTGTCCCCCGCCCCTGCCCCCACCCCGGGCAGGCGGGAAGCTTTGACTTCGTGATTTACGGGTCGCCTGCCCCACCTCACCGAGGAGTCGTTTTAACAGATGTTCGCCGGGACAGGAAACAAAAAGACGGGCGCGAGGATGTGGCCAGCCCAGGCGGCGGGGGCGGGGGCGGGGTGGGGTGGGGGGAACAGAGGCGTCACTGTCGGCGGACGGGCAGACTTGACAACTGGCTGACGACGTCTCAAAGCCCCTCACATCCGTCCGTCTGTCCGGGCGGATTAGCCGAGGCTCGGGGCTGAGGAATAAGGGGCGCATTTGTTCCCAGTCTGGCTGTCTTGTCACTTATCAGGGAAGTAGGTCAAAGGGAAAAGAAAGGAGGCCCTTGTGGTCTGCGTCGCCGCCGCCCGGGCTGTGATTGGCATGGACGCCGCAGACAGAAGGCAGCTGCTGTCCTCGGCCGTGGACCGTGAATTTTTCAGAGCAAGAAAAGCAGATCGCACGGTCCCGGGAAGTGGTATGACAGGCCCGAGAACTCGACTTGGTTTTTTTTTTTGGGAAATCGAGGTATAGCTTCCAGGCAATAAAGAGCTCAGAGTCTAGGTGTATGTGTGGATTACCTTCGGCAGTTGTCTAAATCTGTGTTACGACCGCCCATGTTCAGATACGGAATCTTTCTACCTCCCAGAACACCCCCCCCCCCCCCCGAGGCAGCCGCTGTCCTGACTTCCGTCACCGAGGATTCGTTTTACCTGTTCCGGAATGTCACGGAAATGCAACCGCGTAGCAGGTGCTCTTTTCTGTCTGAGCCTGGAGACTCACTTTGAAAGCCAACGGAGGAGGAGAGGAGAACATGCCGTATTCTTAGAAAGAGAAAGCTGACATCCTGGGGCCGTGGGCTGAGACCCAACAGCCCTCCCTCCCGTTCCGGCTAGCTCTGCGCAGCCGCTCCTGACACGGGCCCTGTGCCCCCAGCCTGTCCAGGGTCCTCCTTGCTCCTGCAGCCTGAGCCCAGCTTCAGCCTGGCCCCAGGTGTCTCCAGAGCTCAACCTCCCCTCTCGCTTGGGAGTCAAGTTCTTATTTTTATTTTTTTATTTTATTTATTCATTTTAGAGAGGAGAGAGAGGGAGAGAGAGAGAGAGAGACGGGGGCGGGGGGGGGGGAGGAGCTGGAAGCATCAACTCCCATATGTGCCTTGACCAGGCAAGCCCAGGGTTTCGAACTGGCAACCTCAGCATTTCCAGGTCGACGCTTTATCCGCTGCGCCACCACAGGCCACAGGTCAGGCGGGAGTCAGGTTCTAGGCTCGCAGGGTCTAAGTGTCGGTGGAAGGCCGAGCTGCCCAGGGGAAGTCCCCCCCGGCCCGGGCCTGCCGGGTTGTGTGTCCCTTGTGCTCACCCTGGACTGGATGATGGCTGCACCCGCCCTGTCTAGGATCCGCCGACTGTGCCCTGGTGCCTCTGTACCTCCAGTCCCGTGTGCCCTGGGGGTGGTGACCAGAGCCCGGCCCAGCTGGACTGATGCCTTGGGCTGCTGGTTTGTCATCAGAGAGACACTCCTAGGAGGGTCTTTCCCGCCTTTTACCTCCTGTTCCGATTAAAATGGATTGTCTGCTCCTTCCAGCGCCCCCTCTCCTCCAAGCGCCTGGCTCTTTGTTTTTGCCCATGCTGTACCCGCTACCTGGAACACCCTTACCCCTGGCTCCGGACCTCCCTTCAAACACCCCAGCCCTTCGGGGGGCAGGGAGGAAGGGAAGGAGGGAGGGAGGAAAGGAAGGAGGGAGGGAGGAAGGGAAGGAGGGAGGGAGGAAGGGAAAGAGGGAGAGAGGAAGGGAAGAAGAGAGGGAGGGGTCCGGGCATCCCCTGGGAGCAACTTCAGACCCCGGAAAAGTGCTGGGAAAGCCGGTTGGTGGGTCAGTCGCCTCCGAGGGGGTGTGTTGAGGGCGGTTCTGGTGACTGTACCAGGTGAGGTCTCTCTTTGCTGCTCCCAGGGACCCAGGGACACGACTTGGTGGGGATCGGGGCGTCTGAGTCTGGCCTCACCCCCGCACAGTGTGGCTGTGCCCCCCCCGCCCCCCCAGCCCCATCAAAACGCAGGATGGCTCGTTGACCTGGGGGGTCAAACACCGACGTGTCTCTGAAGGCGCCTTGTGAACTGTGGAGGGCGTTGCTCGTCCATGGAACCGTGTGAACCACTGGTGCTCACCCCCCCTCTGAGCATTTTCACACCCACGGAGTGGCTCAGCCCACCCCCTGATTGGGGCGCCTGCCACCCGGGGCGGGGTGGGCGATGATGGTCACGTTCTCAGGGGCTGCCGGGCCGGCACACCTCTGAGCCCTGGACTTGTTTGTGTGGCAGACAGGAGCTGTGTGTGTGTGTGGGGGGGGTGGCCTGTGACTGTGTACACAGGTGGTCAAGCTCCCGCCAGGCCACAGGAGAAGGGGGTAGAGAGGGGATCTGAACCCAGGCAGCCTGGCCCAGGGTCTGCCCTGCCTCCGCCCCACACCGCCGGGGGCCCTAAGTGTGGGGGTTGGGGGGCATCTCCCGGACCTGCCAGACAGAGGGTGTCATCAGGAGAGTCACTGCCGTGTACGGGACTCCTCCCGCGGGCCGGGGCTCTGGAGAAGGGGTGGGACACCCCTCACCTGCGTCACGGCTGTTTACAGCCCCCCATGCCCACCCTCCTGATTTCACGCTGCCCAACACACCCCCACTTAGCTGGTGCCTCTGTCTGTCTCTCGAGCCCACTTCTGCCGGGGACGTGAGACCTCAGCACGCAACTCACTCCGGCTTAACGGAGAGCGTGGCCTCGACAGGTTCCCCGGGTCTGTGGTTAGTGGCATTGGGAGGGTCGTGCCCTGGGGCTGTGACCTCGGGCTCCGCGGCTCATTGGCTTTGTCAGGGGACCCTCCTAGCGTCGCTTGGGGGGCCTTATACACACCTGAGTTCTACCTGTGAGGGAGCAGAAGGCAGGTGGCTTGGTCCAGGTCACTCAGTGAGGAAATGGGGCGGGGCTGAAGTCGGGTGTGACCGTTGAGCAGTACTGCCAGGGCGGCGGGCAGCAGCTTTGATGGACGGGAGAAAGCAGGTGCTGGAGGACCGGGCCAGCGACTGACACCTGGGGACAGATGGGAGGGAGGGTCTGAGTGCAGGGAGGTCGCCAGGCGGCCACTGGCCTCACTGCTCTCTGGCGGCCCCAGACCCCTGGGCAGAGGGGCAACCCCTGTTTTAGAGGCCAGACTCCGGGCGAGGGCACCTGTCCAGTCGTGGCGGCCGCGGCCTTCCTGTATGCTCACGGGGTGGGCCATGCGGGTGGACAGCTGCTTGGGCCTCGGGGTTTGCAGTGGAGCCAGCGCTCGGCCCGGCCACTTCCTCTGTGCCTTGTGACCCTGTGGTCACTCGGCGCGGTTTCCTGGGCCAGGATGCCGGGCTGCGGTCTCAGCTTTTGTCCAACCGCTTACCCCAGGGGGCCGTGAAGAAACTCAATCAATTGCTACAAAACAAAACTGAGCTGGCGGCCTCCCTGCCGCGGAGCTGTTTACGGCCTCTGAGTCTGCAGAGGGGCCGGCAGCCTGTGCTGGGCCCCGGCCGTCCCCACTCTGCCGTCCCTGCTCGGCTGTCCCTGCTCTGCCGTCCCCGCTCTGCCGTCCCCGCTCTGCCGTCCCCGCTCGGCTGTCCCTGCTCGGCCGTCCCTGCTCGGCCGTCCCTGCTCGGCCGTCCCTGCTCTGCTGTCCCTGCTCGGCCGTCCCTGCTCTGCCGTGCCTGCTCTGCCGTCCCCGCTCGGCCGTCCCCGCTCTGCCGTCCCCGCTCTGCCGTCCCCGCTCGGCCGTCCCTGCTCGGCCGTCCCTGCTCGGCCGTCCCTGCTCTGCCGTCCCTGCTCGGCCGTCCCTGCTCGGCCGTCCCTGCTCTGCCGTCCCTGCTCGGCCGTCCCTGCTCTGCCGTCCCTGCTCGGCTGTCCCTGCTCTGACGTCCCTGCTCTGCTGTCCCTGCTCGGCCGTCCCTGCTCTGCCGTCCCTGCTCTGCTGTCCCTGCTCTGCTGTCCCTGCTCGGCCGTCCCTGCTCGGCCGTCCCTGCTCTGCTGGCCCCTGCTCTGCTGGCCCTGCTCTGCTGTCCCTGCTCGGCCGTCCCTGCTCGGCCGTCCCTGCTCTGCTGGCCCCTGCTCTGCTGGCCCTGCTCTGCTGGCCCTGCTCGGCCGACCCTGCTCTGCTGTCCCTGCTCGGCTGTCCCTGCTCGGCCGTCCCTGCTCTGCTGTCCCCGTCCCTGCTCTGCTGGCCCTGCTCTGCTGTCCCTGCTCGGCCATCCCTGCTCTGCCGTCCCTGCTCTGCTGTCCCTGCTCTGCTCGGCCGTCCCTGCTCGGCCGTCCCTGCTCGGCCGCCCCTGCTCTGCCGCCCCTGCTCTGCCGCCCCTGCTCTGCCGTCCCTGCTCTGCCGTCCCTGCTCGGCCGACCCTGCTCGGCCGTCCCTGCTCTGCCGTCCCTGCTCGGCCGTCCCTGCTCGGCCGTCCCTGCTCTGCCGTCCCTGCTCTGCCGTCCCTCCTCGGCCGTCCCTCCTCGGCCGTCCCTGCTCGGCCGTCCCTGCTCTGCTGTCCCTGCTCTGCCGTCCCTGCTCGGCCGTCCCTGCTCGGCCGTCCCTGCTCGGCCGTCCCTGCTCTGCCGTCCCTGCTCTGCCGTCCCTGCTCGGCCGTCCCTGCTCGGCCGTCCCTGCTCTGCCGTCCCTGCTCTGCCGTCCCTCCTCGGCCGTCCCTCCTCGGCCGTCCCTGCTCGGCCGTCCCTGCTCTGCTGTCCCTGCTCTGCCGTCCCTGCTCTGCCGTCCCTGCTCGGCCGTCCCTGCTCGGCCGTCCCTGCTCTGCCGTCCCTGCTCTGCCGTCCCTCCTCGGCCGTCCCTCCTCGGCCGTCCCTGCTCGGCCGTCCCTGCTCGGCCGTCCCTGCTCTGCCGTCCCTGCTCTGCCGTCCCTCCTCGGCCGTCCCTCCTCGGCCGTCCCTGCTCGGCCGTCCCTGCTCTGCTGTCCCTGCTCTGCCGTCCCTGCTCGGCCGTCCCTGCTTGGCCGTCCCTGTTCGGCTCTCCCTGCTCGGCCGTCCCTGCTCGGCTCCAGGCCCAGGAGGGGGCCGCAGTTGGCTCTGCTTGGAGCTGAGAAGCTGAAGGCGACCCTGGAGCTGGAAGCAGGACCGGCAATGGGGGGTGGGAGGTCTGGGAGGTGGAGGGGGTCTGTTCCCCGCATCTGTCCCCCGCATGAAAAGAAGCCAGTAGATAGAAGATGTCATCCTGGGGTGGTACCAGCCTCGGGGTGGGCTCATCCTCCCCCGGGCAGGTTCATGGGGGGCCCGTGGTGATGCCCACTCTGCCAGGTAATGGTGATAGGTGGGCGGCTGGGAGATCCTTCCTCTTTCGTCTGTGCTGATGTGGTCAGTCCATGCCCTGGGATGTACTGTGCTTTCACTCATTGCAAAAAATCTCTCTTCCCCATGTTGAGGTGTGGAGGGGAGTAGCCAGGAGGAACTATCAGGGTTCCCCCACTCTGGGCTGCCTGCCACCAGGATCTCCCCCTCCTGGGCTGCGGGGGCTTCAGGTCCCCCCTCCCCCTCCGTTCCTTCTTTCTCCTGTTGCTCTTTTCTCCCACATGGCTCGGAACCTGGAGGCCACAACAGCTGTCCCTGAGGGGCAATTTAATGGGGGGCTGGGTCATTCCTTCCCAGGCTGCCCAGTGAGGAAGCTGTGTCCCCCAAGAGTCCAGACCCTCTCCCCCCCCCCCACTTCGACCTCCGGATCCTCTAAGGATGAACTGGTGGACTGCATTTTAAAGGCTTGGCTTGCTTTCTTGTTACAAAGTAACATTTGTTTTCACCAGTAGAAAGGAACACATAAAAAAAAAGGAATGGAGAGAACAATAAACCCGTAATTTCACCACCCCAGAGTTAGCTGCTGTTTCGGGGGCTGGTGTGTTTCCTGTCATTCTTTTTTTTTCCGTGCGTTTGCCCAGATCGGGTTCTGCGAGATTTGTTCACGTGGCGCGTGTGGCGTGTCTGACTTCCCTCATTTACCGTTTCAGGGGCTTTCCTATGTCGGCCCGGCTCTAGAGCGGGGTGCTGTCTGGCGATGGCCCGAGCCTCACCCCAACGTCTGTCTTTATTTCATTGTTTTGTAGTCTGGGACGTTGAGATTGTTCACGGGTTTTTCTTATTATTTTTTTTGTATTTTTCTGAAGTGAGAAGTCGGGAGGCAGAGAGACAGGCTCCCGCATGCACCGGAATGGGATCCACCCGGCGTGCCCACCAGGGGGCGATGCTCTGCCCATCTGGGGCGTTGCTCTGTTGCAACCAGAGCCATTCTAGTGCCTGAGGCAGAGACCATGGAGCCATCCTCAGCGCCCGGGCCAACTTTGCTCCCATGAAGCCTTGGCTGCGGGAGGGGAAGAGAGAGACAGAGAGGAAGGAAGGGGGGAAGGGTGGAGAAGCAGATGGGCGCTTCTCCTATGTGCCCTGACCAAGAATCGAACCCGGGACTTCCACATGCCGGGCCGACGATCTACCACTGAGCCAACCAGCCAGGGCCTCTTATTATTATTTTTTTTGAAGGTTTTATTTATTGATTTTACAGAGAGAGGAGAGAAATGGGTGGGAGAGCAACAAGTATCAGCTCATCGTTGATTCACTTTAGTTGTTCATTGCTTGCTTGTCACCTGTCGTATGTGCCTGGACTGGGCTCGTCCAGGGTTTCAAACCGGCGGCCTCAGCGTTCCGGGTCGACGCTCTCTGTCCACTGCGCCACCACAGGCTGGGCTTAGGTTGTTCTCAGGATCCTTTCTTTGGGTTGGTTGGTGTTTTTTTTTTCCTTTTTCTGTTTTCACGAAGCGACGATGACTCTCTGTGACCAGGAATAACCCACATGCATTTCTAGCTGCTGCTTGTTGGGCTGGGTTCTCAGAGGGGAAGTTGCTGGGTCAGAGGGTCCTCGAGCCACACTGCCGTCCAGGAAATGTGCCCCGGCGGTCCTGGACAGGCAGGCACGGTGACAGCGGACTGAGCCTTAGACCAGTCTCTCCGCCCCCCCCCCCCCCCCGCCCCTGAGGTGGGGCCACGGCCTTTGCTTCTGTGGGCGTGGTACCGAGAGGTTCCTCGTTCTTCACATGTATCTGCTGTGTTGTTTCTTTCATTCGTTTGTGCTATGGTCTTCGCCTCTTTATTCCTAGGGGTGGGTTGTTTTCTCAGGGACTCAGTATGCCTTTACATTTTAAAAACGAATAGACTCTAATTTTGAGAGCCGTTTTAGGTTTATGGAAAAATTGAGTGGGATGTACGGACCATTCCTCCGGACCCACTCTTCCTCGTTACCATCTCCCGTTACGAGTTTCCTCCCCAGTGTTGTCCGAGTCACACATACTTTTCATGGGGGGGGGGAGGGGGGAGGTTAGCAAACCGCCTGTGGGCCAGATCAGTGGCTCGCTGCCTGTGTTTGTGCAGGCCGGGGTGAGGAATGGTTCTGTGACGTGGGGAAGTGAGGGAGTGTTTGCGCTCCCTGTCCGCAGGGGAAGCCTGTCCGCAGGGGAAGCCTGTCCGCAGGGGAAGCCCGGTCGCACACCTGTGCCCGGTCGCCCGTGCGTGGCCCCAAGGCGGAGGTGGGGCCTGCTTTCCTGTGTGTGTGAGTGCAGGGAGGGAGGGGTGAGGCCAGGAGCCCCTCCACCCCCGCCCGAGGAGGAGGCCTCAGTGAGAGCGTTGGGTGGTGGTGACGGAGAGAGCCGAGGCCCCCAGAGCCAGGCTGTTGACCGCGCAGCCCTTTGTGCAGCGAATGTGCACGGGCCGCTCGCTGCTGGAGACTGGTCGGAAGACCGGGGACCGTCCAGAGGTCGCCACTTGCGGACACCGGCCTGGGCTTCCTGCCGGGCTTTTGTTTCCCCCGTGGTGTGTTTGTCCCACGCTGGGCTCCTGCTGTGTGCACCAGGCTTCCCTGCAGACGGGGATGGGCCCAGAGCTGTCCCAGCGTCCGGCACGCAGCACGCCCTCAGGGAAGAGCTGTGGCCTGTGCAACAACTCAAACTCTCGGCGGGCACCCAGCCTCTGGGCTCAGATCGGGGGGTGTGGGGAGGCCAGCGCCTTTGCCCGGCCGGCCGCTGGTGGCCCGGGCGTGCTCCGGCCTCCACACGCTTCCCGCCCTTGAACCTTCCACGAAACCTCTCCTGGCACACCGCCCCCCGCCTGTCGTGGGTTGATTCGTGTCCCCCTGAAAGGTTGCAGTTTCAATCCCAGGAACCTGGTACACGTGACCTAACTTGGAAAATAGTTCTTTGCAGATGTACTCAAGCTAAGATCAAGTCATGCTGGATTACAGTGGGCCGAAATCCAATGACTGGTGTCCTTATAAGAGGAAAGTTTAGACAGAGACACACACGGAGGAGGCCGTGGGAAGATGGAGGCCGGAGATCGGACAAGCCCAGGGACACAGGGACCGCCAGGAGCTGGGAGAGGCAGGAGGGACCCTCCCCTGACCCTGTGGAGGGGCACGACCTGCCGGCACCTCGACGTTTGACTTCTGGGCTCCGGACGGCGAGGGAATCCGTTTCTGCTGACACGAGCCCCCAGTTGGTGGGGATGTGGTCCTGCCGCCCTTCTCTGTGACTCACCGTGTTGGTGTGGTCCCGGGCTTGGCACGGGGATGGTGCCGTGGTGGAGGGCAGCTCGGCCTGGGTGGGGGTTGGCAGGGAGGGAGGGGGATGACCTGGATGTGTCCGTGCTGTCGTCCATCCTTCAGCTCTGCTTTTCTGTTTCGAGAAGGGCACCCCCTGCCAGGAAGGCCGTGACCCGGCCCGACCTGTGCCCGGGTCGCCCGTGCGTGGCCCCAAGGCGGAGGTGGGGCCTGCTTTCCTGTGTGTGTGAGTGCAGGGAGGGAGGGGTGAGGCCAGGAGCCCCTCCACCCCCGCCCGAGGAGGAGGCCTCAGTGAGAGCGTTGGGTGGTGGTGACGGAGAGAGCCGAGGCCCCCAGAGCCAGGCTGTTGACCGCGCAGCCCTTTGTGCAGCGAATGTGCACGGGCCGCTCGCTGCTGGAGACTGGTCGGAAGACCGGGGACCGTCCAGAGGTCGCCACTTGCGGACACCGGCCTGGGCTTCCTGCCGGGCTTTTGTTTCCCCCGTGGTGTGTTTGTCCCACGCTGGGCTCCTGCTGTGTGCACCAGGCTTCCCTGCAGACAGGGATGGGCCCAGAGCTGTCCCAGTGTCCGGCACGCAGCACGCCCTCAGGGAAGAGCTGTGGCCTGTGCAACAACTCAAACTCTCGGCGGGCACCCAGCCTCTGGGCTCAGATCGGGGGGTGTGGGGAGGCCAGCGCCTTTGCCCGGCCGGCCGCTGGTGGCCCGGGCGTGCTCCGGCCTCCACACGCTTCCCGCCCTTGGACCTTCCACGAAACCTCTCCTGGCACGCCGCCCCCTGCCTGTCGTGGGTTGATTCGTGTCCCCCTGAAAGGTTGCAGTTTCAATCCCAGGAACCTGGTACACGTGACCTAACTTGGAAAATAGTTCTTTGCAGATGTACCCAAGCTAAGATCAAGTCATGCTGGATTACAGTGGGCCGAAATCCAATGACTGGTGTCCTTGTAAGAGGAAAGTTTAGACAGAGACACACACGGAGGAGGCCGTGGGAAGATGGAGGCCGGAGATCGGACAAGCCCAGGGACACAGGGACCGCCAGGAGCTGGGAGAGGCAGGAGGGACCCTCCCCTGACCCTGTGGAGGGGCACGACCTGCCGGCACCTCGACGTTTGACTTCTGGGCTCCGGACGGCGAGGGAATCCGTTTCTGCTGACACGAGCCCCCAGTTGGTGGGGATGTGGTCCTGCCGCCCTTCTCTGTGACTCACCGTGTTGGTGTGGTCCCGGGCTTGGCACGGGGATGGTGCCGTGGTGGAGGGCAGCTCGGCCTGGGTGGGGGTTGGCAGGGAGGGAGGGGGATGACCTGGATGTGTCCGTGCTGTCGTCCATCCTTCAGCTCTGCTTTTCTGTTTCGAGAAGGGCACCCCCTGCCAGGAAGGCCGTGACCCGGCCCGACCTGTGCCCGGGTCGCCCGTGCGTGGCCCCAAGGCGGAGGTGGGGCCTGCTTTCCTGTGTGTGTGAGTGCAGGGAGGGAGGGGTGAGGCCAGGAGCCCCTCCACCCCCGCCCGAGGAGGAAGCTCTGGGGACCGCTGCCCAGCCAGCCAGGGGAAGGTTTCACTTTCTTTGGCAGCACCGGGAGGCAGGCTATTTGTTTAGACAACCCCAAGGAAAACCATTTGGCCAAACTGTTAGTTTCCAAACAGTTTACTTCCCTCGTGTTTAAACAAACTCCTACCCCGGCTCCGTGTCTGGTCCTGGGGAAGGGTCGGCCTCTCCTCCCAGAGCTCAGCACGGCGTCCTGCGCCTCGGGCCAGGGCTGCTGCTTGGACCTTGCCACGAGCAGCCTCGGGGGTCACCTGTGGGCAACAGCCTCGGCGAGTGGTCTCAGGGCCCAGGCCGGTGGCTCTCTCTTTGCGGCCCTGGACAGAACGCCCTGCTACTTCCCTGCTGGGCCCGGCCTTCTCCAGACCGCCAGGAAAACGGGCTGAGCTGCGGCTCCCTTCCCGGCGTCCTGGTCTCGGCGTTGTTCTCAGCAAACTCAAATGAGAACCTCACATTCTCTGCAGTGAAGGGGGTGTGCAAGGCCCCGTTTTGCAGTCAGTTAACACTGGCAGATTCATCGGGCATTTAATCACTGCCTCAGCTACACGGAGGCTTCATTCGAAGGGACACTGATAATGGGGCTCCCTGATAGGGGGTATGCTCGTGGCTTTGTGTTGACACGGTTCCTGGAGGCCGGGGGCCGGGCGCACGTGGCTCCCGGCAGCTCTGTGCCCGTTGGGCGCACCCTGCTGCAGTCTGCTGATGGTCACAGCCACACAATCCCAGAAGCTTTGGAACTGGAGGTTAGATGCCCCCAGTCGCAGCTGCCCCCACCCCGTACCCCATCTTCCCTCCCTGGCACTGATGGTCTTGCTCACTGGAAGTCTGTGCCCTGTGACCCCAGGGGGACGAGTCCCGCATCTGTTTTCTCCACCCCGACCTCTGGCACCTGGTCTAGGGCCTGGCTGAAAGTAGCCGCCCACAAAGGTGATGGTGAGGTGGCCAGTCTGGCGGGGCAGCGCACCAACCTGGGCTTCCGGCGTGTGCCATCTCCAGGGATTGATGTGTTTGTGGGACCTTATTTTCCCGCTTGCTGCTGTGTGCCCTTGGGCGGGGAGCTTAACCTTTCTGTGCACCAGGTTCTTCCTCAGTGAAATGGGGGCAGAATCATACCTTCGGGGTTGGTGTGAGGATGGTGCTGTTTTGGGTGATGGTGTCTGGAAGCTCATGGGAACAGGGATGGGCAAGACAGGCTCAAAGTACATTTGGGGACCGTGCGTTGGTTTCCATGAGGGACCGGCGTTTTCTGTGCGGTTGTGGTGGAAGTGCCACTTGAGGTCAAGTGGGGTTTGACATACACTCTTAGGTCGAGTAGGATGAGGCTGCCTGGGAGCCTGGCAGTCTCTTAGGCCAGTTTTGCAGATGCCCTCTTGGATCGCGCCCCGCCTGGCTGTGCCCTGGGGGCTCCCCGTGTCGCCCGTGGTGGCGGATGAAGCCAGAACCTTCCATGGAGTTTGGTTTATAGTCCCTTTAATGTCAGAGCGAGACAGGGACTTATACACTGTTAGGTCAGGCTGATTCTTCACTACAGATGAGGAAATCAAGGCCCAGAGAGGGTTAGGCACCTGCCCAAAGTCACACAGCAGAGGCAGTGCCAGGAGAGGTTTCTGCCCTGAATTCTCCCTGCTTGTTCTAGGATGTTGGCACTTGCTCTGAGTGTTGGCCTTGTGCTGGGGCTGTGGTGAGTGAGGGGGCATGTTCCAGAATCCCCATGAGCCAGTAAGGGTGGTGCCCAGGCAGAGGAGCCAACGTTACATGAATGCGTGGTCAGCCTATCCACTGGGGAGGCAGGGCGGGGGTGGGGGGAGGAGGAATGTGACCTGGGCCCTGAAGGACAGGTCAGATGTCAACAGAACATTTTGGGAATGCAGCCCAGAAGAAGACAGTCTGTTGAAATTCAGAATTCCCCTCCTCTCCTTCCAACACACATCAAATCAGAACTTGCCTGAATACCTCTTAACTAAAGCTGAATGTGGATCTCAGACGTGTCCAGTATAGTCGAGCACCTTCTGAGTCTCCCCTGTTGCCTCATTTTTCCCACGACCTGCCTCAGTTTCCCAGGTCCTGGGTTCATGAAGTCATTGCTGTCGCACGTGCGCCCTCTAGTGGAAGAATTGGCAAATGAACGCGGGGCCTGGGAGCAGGAGAGTCAGACCTTGCCTTGATTTGAAACGAATGCAGGGCACCAATTCCGAGGGCTTGGACCTTGTGGCAAGAAGCTGGCTCCCCGGAGTGCAGGAGACCATCTGTGGCTTGACTGGGCAGCTGGCGGGGCCTGGGGGCCTGGGTGTGAGGGGGAGGTGTCGTACCAGGCTGGTTCTGTCCTTGTCTGCACCAGGCATGTGGCCCCAAAGTGCCGGAAGTGGCTTCTGGGCCTGATCTTCTTGGTTCTGTGGGTCTGTGAGACCAGAAGGGGCCAGAATGACCAGGTGAATGATGACCCAGCTCTGGGTAGAGGGCCACATGCTGAGCCCAGCAGTCTCCAGAGGTGTCCAGGTCAGGGTTGGGGAGCACTCCTGGGTCCCCGAGTCCATATGAGGCTCCATGTGCCACTTCTGCTGGAAGTTCTGACACGACGTCCCGGTTGGGAGGATCCCGGACAGTCAGGTGTTAATCCTGCTGGGTGACAAAGAAGAAACCTGGGTGCTGTCCCCACGGCGCTCACCCCTGTCCCTGAGGCGGCCACCTAGGACGGCATTGGAGTGTGCAGTGACGTGTGGCTGTGGGGTGTGAAGCCGCCTCGTGGGGTGGACCTCAGGGGAGAAGGGGCATGTGAGCTGAGCCACCAAGGGTGAGCACATTGAGAAGGTGGGGCCCAGTGGGCACTTTGAGGGGTATGGCCAGCAAGTGGGGTCTGGAGCCCAGTGCCCACGTAGGACTTAGAGTTGGGACTGGTTTGTAGCCAAGATTGGAGCTTGCAGGGGGACCAAGTGTGAGGCAGCTCTTATGCTGTGCAGTGGTTGAAACCAGATGGCTGTGTGGCTTTCAGCTGATAGCTTAACCTCTCTGTGCCTCTGTTTTCTCACCTGTAACATGGTGATAGAAATAGTGCCTGCCTCATAGAGCTCCTATGAGGATGGACTCGTGACCGAGAAGACATTACCTGCTGTGGCAGGGAAGCCCCTGGGGACCTGCGGAGCCCTCCCCTGACGCGTCCACCCCGGGAGCAACCTCTTTTCCTGCCGCCGGTCTCTTACCCCACTGCCCGTGGTGTGTGATGTGTCCACAGGGGCCGAGGAGGTGTTGCTGCTGGCCCGGCGGACGGACCTGCGGAGGATCTCACTGGACACGCCGGACTTCACCGACATCGTCCTGCAGGTTGAGGACATCCGGCACGCCATCGCTATTGACTATGACCCGCTGGAGGGCTACGTCTACTGGACAGACGACGAGGTGCGGGCCATCCGCAGGGCGTACCTGGACGGGTCGGGGGCGCAGACGCTGGTCAACACCGAGATCAACGACCCCGACGGCATCGCGGTTGACTGGGTGGCCCGAAACCTCTACTGGACCGACACGGGCACCGACCGCATCGAGGTGACGCGCCTCAATGGCACCTCTCGCAAGATCCTGGTGTCCGAGGACCTGGATGAGCCCCGTGCCATCGCACTGCACCCGGTGATGGGGTAAGGCTGGCGGGGCGGGGGGGCCTCCCCGCCTGGCTGGGGCTGGCAGCCAGGCTAAACAGAAGTTCTGCAATTTTCTCCTGCGTCAGAATCCCCTGGAGAAGGGGTCCTTGAAACACACATGGCTGGGCCTGCTCCCAGAGTTCTGATTCGGGAGGCTGGGTGAAACCTGAGGATTTGCATTTCTTTTCTTCTTCTTCTTCTTCTTCTTCTTATTATTATTATTATTTGTGGGGAGGGGAGGCAGACAGACTCCCACATGTGCCCCAACTAGGATACACCTGGCAAGCCTCCTATTGGTCAGTGTTCTGCCCATTTGGGGCGTTGCTCTGTTGCTTAGCAACCAAGCTCTTCTTAGTTCCTGTGGTGGGTGGAGGGCATGGAGCCATCCTCAGTGCCAGGGGCCAACTGGCTCTAATTGAGCCATGGCTGCAGGAGGGGAAGAAAGAGAGAGAGAGAGAGAGAGAGAGAGAGAGAGAGAGAGAGAAGAGGGGGAGGGGTAGAGAAGCAGCAGATGGGTGCTTCTCCTGTGTGCCTTGACCAAGAATTACACCTGGGATATCTACATGGTGGGCCGATGATCTGCCACTGAACCAGGGCCGGAGCTTGTATTTCTTTTTTTTTTTTTTTTTTGTATTTTTCTGAAGCTGGAAATGGGGAGAGACAGTCAGAGAGACTCCCGCATGCGCCCAACCGGTATCCACCTGGCACGCCCACCAGGGGCGACGCTCTGCCCACCAGGGGGCGATGCTCTGCCCCTCTGGGGCATCGCTCTGCCGCGACCAGAGCCACTCTAGCGCCTGGGGCAGAGGCCAAGGAGCCATGCCATCCCCAGCACCCGGGCCATCTTTGCTCCAATGGAGCCTTGGCTGTGGAAGAGGAAGAGAGAGACAGAGAGGAAGGGGGGGGGTGGAGAAGCAGATGGGCGCCTCTCCTATGTGCCCTGGCCGGGAATCGAACCCGGGTCCCCCGCACGCTAGGCCGACGCTCTACCGCTGAGCAAACCGGCCAGGGCCAGAACTTGTATTTCTAACACAATCTCAGGGATGCTTCTGCTGCTGGTCTGGGGACCAGACTTTGGGAAGCTCTGAGACAGATTGTTATGGATAGTATATGTATAGAAAGTCCTGGAGCCTGACCAAGCAGTGGCGCAGTGGATAGAGCGTTGGACTGGGATGTGGAGGACCCAGGTTCAAGACCCAAAGGTCGCCAGCTTGAGCGCGGGCTCATCTGGTTTGAGCAAAAAGCTCACCAGCTTGGACCCAAGGTCGCTGGCTCAAGCAAGGGGTTACTCGGTCTGCTGAAGGCCTGCGGTCAAGGCACATATGAGAAAGCAATCAATGAACAACTAAGGTGTCGCAACGAAAAACTGATGATTGATGCTTCTCATCTCTCTTCATTCCTGTCTGTCTGTCCCTGTCTATCCCTCTCTCTGACTCTCTCTCTGTCTCAAAAAAAAAAGTCCTGGACACCTTGGAAAGTCCTTCCTTCCCTGGGCGTCAGTCTTCGTCGTATCTGTACACTGATACAGCCGCAGGGTGATTTCTGGGCTGACCTGGTGGTGGTAGGGGTGACGTGTTTGTAGGCGCCTGGCCTCTGCTAAGTATGCCACACGCTTCAGTGATACCGCAGTTCCGTCTTTTCTTCCCCCTCCACCCCCTGTGGCACGTTGTGCCGTGGAGGAGGCTGAGGCCCAGAGAGGTTAAAGGACTTACTCAAGGTCATCCGTCCCGTTGGCCAGCATTTCCTGACCTTCTTCCGTGTGATCGGGACGGGTGCGGTTCTCAGCCCTGGGGATCAAGACAGACGGACACCGTCACGGACATGTGCTTCTTCCCCAGCCTCATGTACTGGACGGACTGGGGGGAAAACCCCAAGATCGAGTGCGCCAACCTGGACGGGCAGGAGCGGCATGTCCTGGTCAACACGTCCCTCGGCTGGCCCAACGGCTTGGCCCTGGACCTGCAGGAGGGGAAGCTCTACTGGGGAGACGCCAAGACGGACAAGATTGAGGTGAGCCGTCCCCACGGGTGAGCGTCAGGTCACGACACAGTGACACAGTTCAGGACAGCCGGGCAGCCCAGCCATCCTCGGGCACTGAGTTCTGTGTCTGGCTGCCTGCCCCACCCCGGCCTGGGCTTGGTTAGTCAGCCAGAGGGAATCCTTGAAGTAATAACTTATTAACGATACATTTCTGACACAGAAGAAAGACCTTTAAGGAGGTGTATAGCCGAGTTAATAGCATCGTCGGCTGTACTGTGGTTAAGATGTTATCATAGAGGAAGCTGGGCAAAGGGTACACGGGAACCCTCAGCTGTGGGCCTGACTCCTTTTTTCTTAAAAAGACTTTATTTATTGATTTTTACTAGGAGAGGAGAAAGAGGGAGGGTCACGGGGAGTGAGAACTTTCAACTCATAGTTACTTCATTTTAGTTGTCCATTGCTTATCCTATGTGCCTTGACCCGGCTAGCCCGTGGTTTCAAGCCCATGACCTCAGCGTTCCAGGTGGATGCTTTATCCACCGCGCCACCACAAGCCAGGCAATGGCTTCGTCTTTTAATTTTTCCATTGATTTGAAAGAGAGAGAGAGAAGCATCAACTCGTTCCACTGAGTTGTTCTATTTAGTTGTGCACTCATTGGTCGCATCTTGTACGTGCCCTGACCGGGGATTGAACCTGTGACTTCATTGCATCAGAATGACACTGTATTCACTGACCCCCCTGGCCAGGGCTTTGTGTGATTTCTTGTGAGTTTTAAACTATATCAGTATACAAAGTTGTAATAAAAAATAAATACAGTGTGTCCGCAAAGTCATGGTGCACTTTTGACTGGTCACAGGAAAGCAACAAAAGACTAGAGATGTGAAATCTGCACCAAATAAAAGGAGAACCCTCCCAGTTTCTGTAGGATGATGTGGCAGCATGTGCGCATGCGCAAAGGATGACGTAACACCATGTATACAGCAGAGCAGCCCACGGCCATGCCAGTCGAGATGTGGACGGTACAGAGGAAAGTTCAGTGTGTTCTGTGGCTCGCTAAATTTGAATCCGTGACCAAAGTACAACATGAATATTGGCGCGTTTATAACGAAGTGCCACCACATAGGAATAACATTACTCGGTGGGATAAGCAGTTGAAGGAAACCAGCAGTTTGGTGGAGAAACCCCGTTCTGGTAGGCCATCAGTCAGTGACGAGTCTGTAGAGGCTACACGGGATAGCTACCTAAGGAGCCCTAAAAAATCTGTGAGTGAGCCCACATCGAACTCACTGAATAGGTATGAAACTGGGAGAGTGTTCCTTTTATTTAGTGCAGATTTCACATTTCTATCGTCTTTTGTTGCTTTCCTGTGACAGGTCAAAAGTACACCATGACTTTACGGACACACTGTAGTACTCACACACCCACCACCCAACTTAAAGACATAGCATGTTATCTATATAGTTGAAGCCAGGGGGTGACCACCGTCCTGTAATTGGTGACTCATTCTCGAGCAGTAAGACATTCTCCTGTACCACGTGGCTGTCACCCTGAGCAGTCCGTAGTCTTGGCTCTGCATGACTTTATGTGACTCATTTAAGTGGTGTCCCGGATGCATTTCTTAGCAGCTTGCTTTTTGCTCACGAGGACATTTTGTCAGACGTGCTCTTGATGACACAGTAGTTAAATTTGTCCCTATCACAGGGAACTTACTGACGTCCGCGCCTCTCCTCGGCACGAGTGCCTCCCTCAATTCCAGTAGCTTCTGGGCGGGTCTTGTCTGTGTCTGGTCACATTACTGCTTGTTGCCCTCACCATCTAGAGGGGTCACCTTTGCTCTTCCCATGGCTCCATGGGGAGACCCCCACTGGGCTGCTTGCGGCAGGGGGGGCAGAAGCGAGAATACGGGTGTGTGTTCATGTTGCAGGTTTTTTTTTTTGTTTGTTTTTTTTTTACAGAGGCAGAGATAGACAGGGACAGACAGACAGGAACGGAGAGAGATGAGAAGCATCAATCAGTTTCTCGTTGTGCGTTGCGACTTCTTAGTTGTTCATTGATTGCTTTCTCACATGTGCCTTGACCACGGGCCTTCAGCAGACTGAGTAACCCCCTGCTGGAGTGAGCGACCTTGGGTCTAAGCTGGTGAGCTCTTTGCTCAAGCCAGATGAGCCCATGCTCAAGCTAGCGACCTCGGGGTCTCGAACCTGGGTCCTTCCGCATCCCAGTTCGCCGCTCTATCCACTGTGCTACCACCTGGTCAGGCATGTTGCAGGTTTTTGAGTGATACTCCTGAGCAGTGATGTGAAGGGGGCTCAGGACTGGTGGACGCCTCTCCCGCACAATCCCAAGTAGCTGTAGTTGTAGCCATTTCCTGTTAGAGTTTCCTATAAATGGTTATTTTTAAAGGGATCTTGTTGGCTCTGGCCAGTTAGCTCAGTTGATTAGAGCATCGCCTTGTTACGCCAAGGTTACAGGTTCAATCCCCGGTCAGGGCACATGCAAGAATCAACCAATGAATGCATAACTAAGTGGAACAATGAATTGATGTTTCTCTTTTCCTTCCTTCCTTCTTTCCTCTTCTCTCTCTATAAAGTCAATAAAACAAATAAATAAAGGACCTTGTTTGTTGCTAAAGGGAGTTTGAAGACACTTGTTCCCCCAGCTTCTCAGCCTGAAAGCGAGACCCTTGTTCCTGGCGGGGTCAGTGGGGGCAGGGCGGGGCTGCATCTGCCCCAACCCCACCTGCTGGGGAGCGGGTTGGGTTGCGAGCGTCTGGCCAACACCACAGGACACGGACACGGTGCAGACATTGCTCCCGTTACTTCCACAGTGCTGTGTTGCGGTTTTCATTGGGGTGAAATAAACATGTTGGCCGTTTTAACCGTTTCACAGTGCACGCAGTTCGGGCATCTAGTACACTCACAACATGTGCCCCCGTCACCGCCACCCAGTTCCAGAGCGTGGTCGCCGCCCGAAGCCCCACCCGCACGAGTGGTTGCTTCTCCACTCTCCTCCCCAGCCCTGCACCCGCTGACCTGTCTGTCTCTGTGGAGGGGCCTGTTCTGGGCATGCCCCGGGGGTGGGATCCTGCAATACACGGCCTTCGGTGGCTGTCTGGCTTCTTTGTTTTTTTTTTTAACAGAGACAGAGAGAGGGATAGACAGGGACAGTCAGGAAGGAAGAGATGAGAAGCATCAATCATTAGTTTTTCGTTACGCATTGTGACACCTTAGTTGTTCATTGATTGCTTTCTCATATGTGCCTTGACTGCGGGCCTTCAGCAGACCGAGTAACCCCTTGCTTGAGCCAGTGACCTTGGGTCCAAGCTGGTGAATTTTTGCTCAAACCAGATGAGCCCACGCTCAAGCTGGCGACCTCGGGGTCTCGAACCTGGCTCTTCCGCACCCCAGTCTGACGCTCTATCCACTGCGCCACCGCCTGGTCAGGCTGTCTGGCTTCTTTTGAATATCCTGTTTCCGGGGCTCCCCCGGGTCCTAGCGGGGGTCAGTGCCGCATCCCTCTTAACGGTCGAATAATCTTCCAGTGTATGGCTAGGCCCGTGGTCTCCTGTGGATGGACACTCAGGCTTTGTTCCGGGTGTCTGGTGATTGTGAACAATGCTGCTGTGAGCATTTGTGTACAGGCCTTTGTGTGGGCGCCTGTTTGTGGTTCTTTTAGGTGTTTACCTCGGCGTGGCGCTGGTGGGTCACCCAGTACCTTTACGTTTCCTTTACTGAGGGCCGTCAGGCTCTTCACAGTCTGTTCCGGGGGACGTGTGGGTTCTGATTTCAGCGGATCCTCGCCGACTCGTCCTTTTTCATTTTCGTTGCCATCCCAGCGGGTGTGCTTTGCTGTCTCGTGGTGTTGGTTTGCGTTGTCCTGATGACAAATATTGTTAGAATACCTTTTCTTTTATTTATTTATTTATTTAAAAATTATTTTTTAAGTGAGAGGAGGGGAGATAGACAAACTCCCACATGTGCCCTGACCAGAATCCACCTGGCACCCCGTCTGGGGCCTATGCTCACAACTGAGCTATTTTTAGCACCTGAGGCAGAGGCTCCACGGGGCCATCCTCGGTGCCCAGGGCCGATATGCATGAATCAATCAAGCCATGGCTGTGGGAAGGGAAGAGAGAGAAAGAGGGAAGGGAAAGAGGAGGGGAGGAAAAGCAGATGGGCGCCTCTCCTCTGTGCCCCCGGGCACTGAACCTGGGATATCCACACACCCGGCCCACACTACCGCTGAGCCAACTGGCCGGGGGTGTGCTTTTCTTTTCTTTTTTTATTTTATTTTATTTATTTATTTATTTATTTTTAATGGGGTGACATCAGTAAATCAAGATACATATATTCAAAGATAACATGTCCAGGTTATCTTGTCGTTCAATTATGTTGCATACCCATCACCCAAAGTCAGATTGTCCTCTGTCACCTTCTATCTAGTTCTCTTTGTGCCCCTCCCCCTCCCCCTCCCCCGGGTGTGATTTTCTTAATAACATTTTTCTTTTCTTTGGCTCGCTTTATTGTAAGAACACAGTATGTAACACATATGTGAAATAATGTGTTAATTGACTGTGTTATTGATGAGGCTTCCAGTCAACAGTGTAGGCTATTAGTAGTTAAGTTTTGTGAAGTCGGGATTTGTGACTGCACGGGGCGGTTGGCGCCCCTATTGCTGTGTTGTTTGAGGGCCGCCTGTGCTGCTACCCTGGGGGGCTCCTCACAATAATCCCTTCCACCCGAACCCTACCATCCCAGGGAGGCTGCAGCTCATCGGAACCACCTGTGTGGGGAGCTGCTTTCAGGGTCCAGACATGGGCCGAGGGCCTTTCTATCCCTACTTAGTGGCCCCAGAGTGGCCTAGCCGTTGCTCTTTGTTTGGTTAAGTTCCCTGGATGACTGTGGCTGCTCCCCCCAGTCACAGGAGACACTGAGGTCCCTGGGGGGTGCAGGGACTTGCCTGTGGGGCGGAGCTGACCCAGCAGTTTTGTCCTGTCCTGTCCCAACAACAGAGGACCGCAGTGCTTGCGGCTGCACACGCGTTCTATCTGTTCACGCGTGTCTGTTGTGTGTACAACGCAGGGTTTTGGTTTTTCTGATGAGCTGGAGATGCTCCGTCTGCGGGAGGCCTGCTGAGACTCACTCTTGGTTCCTCGTGTCTCTTTTCATCCCGGCCCGAAAGCCCGGCGTTTGAGTGTCACGTTTTATTCGTCTGCCTTTTAAGCATAAGCCTCGCCAGGATCGCCTGTTGTCGGAGTCCTGTCTCCTCCTGTGGGTGTATTTTGGTTGGTTAAGGCATTTGTGTGACAGGATGTTTCTCCTCTGTGGCTTTTGTGGTCGATGCTTTTAATCAGCACGGGCTCTTCAAGAAAAGGGTGGATGGAGCCTGTGCCTCTTGGAGCAGACGGCCGCTGGCGTGTCTGGGGGTGCCAGGCACCTTAGAGACACAGCCCAGACTCAGAACCGGAAGCACCCTCATCTTTCACCTGGTCCCGACCGAACAGGAAGTGAGTCCACAGACGAGTGGGGGATCTTGCCCGGAGCCCGCAGTGCCTTAGTTGTCCAGGCTTTTTATTTTATTTTCCTCTTCTCCTTTTCCAAGTGGACAGGAGGGGAGATAGAGAGAGAGACTCCTGCACGTGCCCAGACCAGGATCCACCCGGCGAGCCCTGTCTGGGGCCGATGTTCTGCCCATCTGGGGTTGTGCTTGAAACTGAGATATTTTTAGCACCTGAGGAGGAGGCTCCACAGAGCCATCCTCAGCGCTTGGGGCTGATACGCTGGAACCAACTGAACCATGGCTGCTGGAGGGAAAGAGAGAGAGAGAGAGAGAGAGAGGAGGGGGAGGGCTGGAGAAGCAGATGGGCACTTCTCTGTGCCCTGACTGGGGAATCGAACCCGGGACATCCACACACTGGGCCGACACTCTACCACTGAGCCAACGGGCCAGGGCCTAGCTGTCCAGACTTCTGAAATGCAGCTCTGTATCTCGGGTGTGGCCTGGGGCCTCTCTGTGTTGCACCTGGGGCAGGCTTTGCCGATCGATGCCAGGACTGCTTCCTGCCGAGCCCAGCCCTGGTCTGAGACCCACACCGTGGTACCGGGCAGCCACCCCCAGTCGATCGCAGTGGTAAGGGAGAAGACACCCGTTAGCCTTACCTGCCTCAAAGCACACTGGCGTCCCAGCACAGCGGCCGCCTCAGGTTGGGGAGAGGCTGTGGGGAGAGGCCCCCAGCGGCCCTCACTGAAAATGCCATTTGCCCAACTCTCTGATGAGTGGTGTCACCGGCTTTGTACGGTGGCCTGCCGAGGTGCAGGCGGAGCTGGGGCTCCCGGGGGGTTGATCCGCCCCATTGCCAGCAGCTCCGGCTCGAGGCTGGGTCAGACCTGTGTCTCCCATCCCGCCAGGTGATCAACGTCGACGGGACGGAGCGGCGGGTCCTCCTGGAGGACAAGCTCCCGCACATCTTTGGCTTCACGCTGCTGGGGGACTTCATCTACTGGACCGACTGGCAGCGGCGGAGCATTGAGCGTGTCCACAAGGTCAAGGCCAGTCGGGACGTCATCATCGACCAGCTGCCCGACCTGATGGGGCTCAAGGCCGTGAACGTGGCCAAGGCCGTCGGTGAGTCCGGTCAGCCTCCAGCCACAGGTCGGCCGGGCCGGCTTGCGTGAGGAAGAACGAAAGGGGCCGCGGCGGCCCGGTGGGGTGCCTCACTCGGGATGGGCAGGACAGGAGGTGGTGGTGATGTTATCTGGTTAGGGACAGGGGTCATGGCAGGGCTGTGCACTGACCGGGGACAGTGACTAGCCAGTGTGTATGGACTAGGGCTGCTGGCAGTCATCGGTGTAAAAATGGCTGACATTTACCGTGTGCCTGCTGTGGGCCTTAGTGCCCAGAGCAGCCCCACATGCTAGTTCTAGTATTGCCTCATGTACGATGCGGAGGAGTTAAAGCCATGCAGCTAACGGTGGCCTGGGTCTGCCCCGGCCTCACACCAAGATTGGCAAAAAACCCATTTCGTACAATTTTGCCCCTTTTTGAAAAGGATTCCAAGTGCATGTCAGCCAGTTGCCCTGGAGAGAGACGCATCCAGGTGCGACGGGGCCAGAGTCGGGGGACTGCGGGTTCCGTGGGGCGCGGGCTCTGTTCCCAGCTGGGCCCCCGGTGCCTGGTACAGCACCAGCACGTCAGAGGTGCTCGGCAGACCTCTGCTGGACGAATGAAGCAATGACCAGCGAGGACCCCGTCCTTGACCTCCAGTGGTTTGCAGTCTGGTGGGTGCGGCGCCCCGTAGCTCTGTGGCTGGGCTGTTGGAGGAATGCCTGGCCCTATAATACAAGGGAGGGCATTTGAGCTGGGGCTCTGAGGAGCAGGTGGGGAGTAGGGTGTGCTGGCAGAAGGGGGGGGGGCTGAGCAAGGGTCGGGAGGTGCGGCTGTGCAGGCTGACCTGGGAGTGGCCACTGCTCCTGCACCTCTGGGACGGGCCTGTAGTCCCGGCCTGTGTCTGTGGGACACAGATGACGGAATTCATGCCCCTTGTTTTACCGGCCACCTTGTACAACACATTCATTGTCCAATGTGGGCGCTAGGGCCCACCTGTGAGAGTGTTTGAAAATACGAAGCTCTAAAGATGGAGGAAAAAAAAGATGTACCATGGGGTGCGATTTCAAGTTGAGAAGTTAGGCTCATCCCTCCTTCCTCTCTCTCTCTCTCTCTCTCTCTCTCTCCTCTCTCTCTCTCTCTCCTTCTCTCTCTCTCCTCTCTTTCCTTCTCTCTCTCTCTCTCCTTCTCTGTCTCTCTTTCTCTCTCTCTCTTTCTCCTCTCTCTCTCCTCTTTCCTTCTCCCTCTCTCCTTCTCTCTCTCTCTCCTCTCTCTTTCCTTCTCTCTCTCTTTCCTTCTCTCTCTCTCTCTCCTCCTCTCTCTCTCTCTCTCTGTCTCTCTTTCCTCTCTCCTTCTCTCTCTCTCTCTCTCCTTTCTTTCTCTCTCTCTCTCTCTCTCTCATCTCAGGATTTACTGAGAGAGATGGGGAAAGGATTCTTTTTTTAGCTAAATACTTAACATTGAACTAGGTTCAGTTTTAGCAGTATCCCAGTAGAACAGGGAGATGAAGAGTCTGGCCAGAAAGAAACGCATGTGCTGAGACTACCATCTGCTTTGATTAAAAAAAAAAAAAAAAAAAAAAAAGACGCCTTTGGCTGTCTTGGGTGAATCTGAGTTTTCAGGGTTGCCCGCGAGTGTCGGTGAATCAGAGGACCTCAGGCTCCAGTCCAGAAAGGCCAGGGGTCCGGGTCTGGGGAGTGACGATTGTCCTGTCCTTGCCTCGCAGTGTTATGGCCACCCAACCGGGGCCGGAGCTCAGGCCAGGAGGCCAGACCTGCTTCTCGTTCTGTCTGAGCTGCTTCCTAACTAGGTCACCGTCAGTAACCTCTCCACACTTTTGTTTCTTTGGCTGAAAAGCAGGGAGGGGCCAGCTTCTACCTCCCAGGTTGTGAGCCAACACACTGGGCCGTCTGGGACCCATTGTTCCTGCCACTCCAGTACCAGGGGGACCCGGGCTCCCGTCGTCTTCGCCCAGGGGTCCCCATTTGTGTCGGGCACACATAAAGCCACAGACGACTGTGGGTCGGCCGCACGCCGCCACCGGGCTGCTGACCCATCGGGCCTGCATGTGTGCGTTGCCTTCCAGGTACGAACCCGTGTGCGGACGGGAACGGGGGGTGCAGCCACCTGTGTTTCTTCACGCCCCGCGCCACCAAGTGCGGCTGCCCCATCGGCCTGGAGCTGCTGAGCGACATGAAGACCTGCATCGTCCCCGAGGCCTTCCTGGTCTTCACCAGCAGGGCCACCATCCACAGGATCTCCCTCGAGACCAACAACAACGACGTGGCCATCCCGCTCACGGGCGTCAAGGAGGCCTCCGCGCTGGACTTCGACGTGTCCAACAACCACATCTACTGGACGGACGTCAGCCTGAAGGTACGGCCCGCGCGGCTCTCCTCTCCTGCGCGCGCCTCTCCTCTCCTGCGCGCGCCTCTCCTCTCCTGCGCGCGCCTCTCCTCTCCTGCGCGCGCCTCTCCTCTCCTGCGCGCGCCTCTCCTCTCCTGCGCGCGCCTCTCCTGCTGGCTGATGGGACAGCCTTGAAGGTGTTTACATTTGAAAACAAGATTAATTGTAACAACTCAAGCCAGTGAAATATCAGCCTATTTTAATAACCTAACGTGAATGATTACGATGAGTGGGTTCCGGGAGGCCCACAAAGGGGCTTTTCTAGAACGACTGTGAAACATTCGCAACTCTGCCCCTCCCGTCACACTGCCCACCCCTCCCAGTGTGCACGCACGCACGCACGCACGCAGCAAACTCTTTATTCAAAATGCAACTATAAACGCTCCTGGGCAGATACAGGAAAGCAGGGTCTGGGGGACTGGTCCGTGGGCCAGCCTCCTGTTTTTTGTAAATAAAGTTTTATCGGAACACTGCGATGTCCACTTGTTTGTGGATTGTCCACGCCTGCTGCGGTACCAGTGGGCTCAGTTGTGACCGATCTGTGTGCCCTGTGAAGCCTGAGCTATTTGCTGTGTGCCCCTTGACAGGAAAAGTTTGCTAACCCCTATTCTGAAGTACAGTATTGAACAACTAAAACAGGTCAGTCAGTCATCTATCTTTTGTGCTACCATTTATATGACGTCTCTTAAAGATATTTCTGATTATATTTTATTTTTTAGTTAGTGAGAGAGAGAGACAGAGACAGAGAGAGGCAGAGAGACAGGAAGGGAGGGAGATGAGAAGCATCAATGTGTAATTGCATCACGTTAGTTGTTCATTAATTGCTTTCTCATACGTGCCTTGACTAGGGGGGTGGAGGCTTTAAGCCAGTGACCTTGGGGTCATGTCTAGGATCTCACATTCAAGCTGGTGAACCTGTGCTCAAGCCGGCAACCTTGGGCTTTTGAGCCTGGGACCCCAGCATCCCAGGTCGACGCTGTATTCGCTGCACCACCACCAATCAGGCAATATTTTCCCTGATTTTAAAAGCCACTGCCTGACCTGTGGTGGCGCAGTGGATAAAGCATTGACCTGGAAATGCTGAGGTTGCCGGTTCGAAACCCTGGGCTTGCCTGGTCAAGGCACATATGGCAGTTGATGCTTCCAGCTCCTCCCCCCTTCTCTCTTTCCTCTCTAAAAATGAATAAATAGCCCTGGCCGGTTGCCTCAGCGGTAGAGCATCGGCCTAGCGTGCGGAGGACCCGGGTTCGATTCCCAGCCAGGGCACACAGGAGAAGCGCCCATTTGCTTCTCCACCCCTCTGCCGCACCTTCCTCTCTGTCTCTCTCTTCCCCTCCCGCAGCCAAGGCTCCATTGGAGCAAAGATGGCCCGGGCGCTGGGGATGGCTCTGTGGCCTCTGCCTCAGGCGCTAGAGTGGCTCTGGTCGCAACATGGCGACGCCCAGGATGGGCAGAGCATCGCCCCCTGGTGGGCAGAGCGTCGCCCCATGGTGGCACGTGCCGGGTGGATCCCGGTCGGGCGCATGCGGGAGTCTGTCTGACTGTCTCTCCCTGTTTCCAGCTTCAGAAATATGCAAAAAAAAAAAAGAAATATCTCCTAATTTTTGTGAGCAGTA